>NC_047583.1:26922500-27631250 GCF_011004845.1 Esox lucius
GTTCTGTTCTAGAATCACCAGGCATACCTCACAAATTATAGTTCCCTTAATGTTAACCAGGTCCAGAGAAATAATAGCAGAGTTTGAAATTCCCACCACCATGCTTAATTCACTGTAGGGATACAGCAATTATTTTGGTAGTAGGCAGTGTTGGAATATTGCCAAGCATAGAGGCTTTGATTGTGACCAAAATGTCAATTTTGGACTGTCCAGAGAATGGACTTCCAGAAAACATCCGGTTCGTACAGGTGTTCTCTGATAAAAGTTAAGACAGGCAATTTGGTGCTTTTTTTGTCAGCAGAGGCTTCTGCCTAGCAACCAACCCATGAATGCCATTTTGATTGAGGGTTCTTCTTATTGTTGAGGCCTGCACAGTAACCTGAGATGCAGCAAGGGAGGTCTGCAAATCTCCTGATGTTGTGTTTGGGTTGGCATTGACCTGATGTATTATTTTTCTTCTGGCTCTTGGGGATATTTTGGAAGGGCATCCACTTCTAGGCACAGTTGCTGTCATGATAAATGCTCTCAATTTGTAAATAATTTCACTCACAGTGGAAAGATTGGAGCTCAAATCTTTTTGCCGGACCGCGTAAATGGAGCCGGCCAAGAAGAGAGAATGTCTCTTACTGAGTGAGTGAGTGAGTGAGTGACTGACTGACTTGCTGACTGATTACCCACCCACCCCTTGTTAAACAGCGTAGTGGTTAGAGACACAGACCTGCAACCAATACGTACAAAATGTTCTAATGTTGAGATGCTATACTGACACAGAGCAGACATATAGCACTGTGGTGTCATGGTTAAAGACACAGCCACTCATGTTTGAGACCCAGGTCCCCATCCAGGGAGGGCAACAGTGTTTATCAATTTTAATTGCAGGCCGGCTGAACTAGGCTTGCCTGGTTCCTTTTCTGGTTGAGATTGTTGTATAGCATTCCCCAGACTGATGTGCTCTCACTACACTCTTCCTGATGTCCTCTGAGATCTCCTTTCCTCTCAGCATGGCGTGTTTTGCATTCACCTGTATGGGCAACACCAAATTTCCCTGGTTTCTTGTCTCTATTTATCAGAGTCTTGTCCAAACTTTTTCCTAAATATACCTCCTTTCGAGTTTAAAGATTCAAGTTTTTTGGCCGAATGCACCGAACAACACAAATTCTTGTAGTGAGAGTTAAGGAAAGTATATAAGCTCAAATATTGCTAGACATAAAATAATAATAAAATAAAGCAACAACATACAGAACACTGTACACTAGCAGCAGTTTAAAACAAAGAGTACTGTAAACTCTGGGTAGAATTATTGATATAGCAGCAATCTGGGTAGTATTATTGAACATTTTGATTTGGCAAGTATGGCAGCAATATACATAACAGTGTGAACTAGCGGCAATTGTTAGAGTTATTGAATATTATAGATACATGAGTGCAATAAGATTATGAATGGTGGCATAGCAAACTACAACTACAGTGTGTAGTGAGAATTAAGAAGAAATAAAATACACACAGCAAAAAATATAGCAAAAGCATATAGCAATAATATACATAACAATGTACATAGCCGCAGTTTAAAAAGAGTACTGTAAACTAGGAGCAATGTTTGTAGTAGTATTGAATATTGTAGATACAGTGAATGTAAATTAGCATCAATTTTGAAAGAGTAGGGGGGGGGAGTATTGATTATTATAGATGTATATGAGAGTAAAATGCTATTTAATGGTACATGCAAAGGAATATTCTAATGCCTTTGATTGGTTAATTTGCTGGGCCATCATTTTCCTAACTGATTCTACTTCTAATTCCTTTAAATAACATTCTACTACATGCATGATTTAATCCAAACCAGCATGAAATATATAACTAAAGACCTGTTATGTCAGATCAAGAAGACTGGTTCTGATTAAAAAAAAGATTTAATGGTGAACACAGGCAAGCCAAGTTCAGCCGGCCAACTATTACAATAGATGAAAAACTATGCCCACATGGGATTCAAACCAGGGTCTTCCATGTGTGAGGCTGTGTCTTTAACCACTATGCCACAAAGATATACACTGGATGTTGGTATAGTGTCTTGGCATTAGATAATTTTGTCACGCATTAACATCATGCCAAGTTTGAATATTTTGCTAGACACCATTAAGCATTGTGTTAAACAGACTAACGTTTCTTATTAAGTTTACTTCCACCACAGACCTATGACCTGTATAGCTTTTCCCTCTGCCCGTTTTAACAGCATATTAGCCAGTAATAGGCTTACTAGTATTTACTAACTAACTACTTGTTGGAATAAGAATTGAAAAATTGCTAGAGAGAGGGAAGATGAACTTCAGACTGCCAAAGCCATTTCATTTCATGGCACAACAACGTTCTTATTTCTTTTTTCGTGAATGACATTGATACAATAATCATCAATATAGGTGACGATAACTGACTTTTTCGTCAAGTAAAAAGACGAGAGAATTGTGGAAATCCCTACTCTTTTACTGCCCAAGGGGTTGTGATCTAGTCTATATTACCCAAAAAAGCATGTACTTCAAAAATCCACCAGAAATAGTCCCAGTATAACCGTAAACACTTTTAGTGTAGGGTTACTATAACGTAGCTACTGAAGGTTGTATCCAGCAAAGTGTTTGTATATCCTGAACAAATCCTAATGCATCATTTGCTTGGACTGCAGCGAGGCTCAAACACCCTTGCGGTCTGTGTCTCTAACCACTACACTATTTAACATGTGTAGCCAGACAGTCACTCACTCACATTTCTTTACCGGCTCCGCTTATGCGGTCCAGCAACTATTTATAATTGCACAAGAGGTTCACATACTGTCATGCATCACTGTATTGTCACTATACCATGGCTCCGCAATGCATTGTGCAACTCTTAGTTGTGGTATGTTGGTATGTCATGCCTTATTGCTTCTATATACCATATTCCATAACAGAAAAATAAAATAAATAAATAAATAAAATGTACATGAGCGCCACAATGGTCATTTCACCTGTGTTCTACCTAAGTTTTTCAGCACTCAGTGTTGACCTACTACAAAAGCTATGTTGGTGTGTTGTACTTAAAACAATGTGTATGCAGGTTGCTTAGAATTCAAACCTTCTCAAACAGCCTAATGCATACTCATTAGAGGGATAATGGACTTAACTCAGTCCTGCTATTAAAACACTTTCTACAATGGTTGGTCAGAGCAAGCACCTAAGGCCAGAGCGCAGCCATGCTAAAAAAAAAGTTGTTAAGCAAGCCCTGTCGTGTACCAAATAACTGTATAATATTAGAGGAATGTACAGTACCGTGCAAAAGCCTTAGGCACCTGAAAGTCGAACTAAGGCCATTAATTTGGGTAGTGTTTTAATAAATAAAATAAAAATAATATATATATATATATATATATATACAGGGGATATAAAAAGTCTACACACCCCTGTTAAAATGCCAGGTTCTTGTGATGTAAAAGAATGAGAAAAAAATAAATAATGTCAGAACTTTTTTCCTCTTTTAATGTGACTTATAATAAGAACAGTTCAATTGAAAAACAAACTGAAATCTTCGAGAGGAAAAAATGAAAAATAAAAACCTTACAAAAACCTGGTTGCATAAGTGTGCACCCCCTCTCATTACTGGGTATAAGGCTGTGTTCAGAATTAACCAATCACATTCAAACTCATGTTAAATAGAAGTCATTACACACCTGCCATCATTTAAGGTTACTCTGATTAATCACAAATAGACTTTAGCTTTTCTAGTAGGATTTTCCTGAAATTTTCTTATTTGCATCTTAGAGCAAAAGCCATGGTCCACAGAGAGCTTCCAAAGCATCAGAGGTAACTCATTGTTGAAAGATATCAGTCAGGAGAAGAGTACAAAATAATTTCCAAAGCATTAAATATACCTTGGAATACAGTTAAGTGTCGAGTATGGCACAACAGAGACTATACCAAGAACTGGATGTCCCTCCAGATTGATGAAAAGACAAGACGAAAACTGGTCTGGGAGGCTTCCAAGAGGTCTACAGCAACATTAATTGCTGGCAAGTACTGGCTGTGTGCTACATGTTACAACAATCTCCTGTATTCTTCATATGAATGGGCTATGGGGTAGGGTGGCAAGACGGAAGCCTTTTCTTACAAAGAAAAACATCCAAGCCCGGCTGAAGTTTTCAAAAACAAAGTCCGCCAAAAGCACGTGGGAAGATGTGTTATGGTCTGATGAAACCAAAGTTGAACTTTTTGGCCATAACTCCAAAAGATATGTTTGGCACAAAAACAACACTGCACATCACCCAAAGAACACCATACCCACAGTGAAGATTGATGGTGGCAGCATCATGCTTTGGGGCTTCAACTGGAACCGGGGCCTTAGTCAAAGTGGAGGGAATTATGAACAGTTCCAAAGACCAGGCAATTTTGGCACAAAACCTTCAGGTGTCCGTTAGAAAGCTGAAGATGAAGTTCACCTTTCAGAACGATGCAAAGCACACATCCAAACCACAAAATCATGGCTTCACCAGAAGAAGATTAACGTTTGGGAATGGCCCAGCCAGAGCCCAGACCGGAATCCAATTGAACATCTGTGGGGTGATCTGAAGAGGGCTGTGCACAGGAGATGTCCTCGCAATCTGACAGATTGGGAGCGCTTATGCAAAGAAGAGTGGGCAAATATTGCCACGTCAAGATGTGCCATGCTAATAGACTCCTACCCAAAAAGACTGAGTGCTGTAATAAAATCAAAAGGTGCTTCAACAAAGTATTAGTTTAAGGGTGTGCACACTTATGCAATCAAGTAATTCTAAGTTTGTTTTTTTTATTTCAATTGAATTGTCCACGTTATAGGTCACATTAAAGGTGGAAAAAGTTCTGACGATTTATCTTTGTCTCATTCTTTTACATCACAAGAACCAGCCATTTTAACAGGGGTGTGTAGACTTTTTATATCCACTGTATATATATATATATATATTTTTTTTTTACAACTAATTACTTAGTGTCCAAATAAATTACTTTAGTTCGACTTTCAGGGGCCTAAGACTTTTGCACAGTACTGTACTGTATTATTTAGATAAACGCCTATTGTCAATGTGTATTCACCATATTCATGGAACAAAATGCAAATACAACAAACGTACATTAAGCAGATATTGATTTGACAGAGCACAGCTATTGATAAAACAAACATATTAGAAAAACAAGTGGTTCTGGGCTTGAGTAAATATTACTGAGGTAAGCTAACAGTTATTGAAATAAGGAATGCAGAGAAACTGCTGCTAATTCCTGTTGACCCTCTTGCCAGGCCCCCCTCAAAATGAGGTTTTAACTGCAAGGGTTATCTCCTTGTTAAATAAAGTTTAAAAAGAAGCTCTAGACCTCTACATCACAAGTGACTGTGTCCAACACACAACCACATTTTGTTATGTTGGGCACCTAATCACTAAATCACAATTAAATGAATTGCTAAAATAAAGGTTAAATAAAAAGCAGACACCTTATTACACCATATTACTTCAAGACAAGATAGCAGAGTATAAGTATAAACGCAAAGCTTGCTTTTATGTAATTAAAAAAAGGCTTAAAGAGGTAATGGAATGTGATCGTGTCTAAGCGTGGTGTGTGAAGAATTGCATGCCTAACCATGTATCCAGTACAAATCACATGATTCGGGGGTTACCACCCATAAGAATATAAATTGGGCTGTTTAAGAAGGTTTGAATCCTGAGCAACCTTCCTGTTTGAAGTATACAGTAGCTATTGCAGTAAGTCGGCACAATGTGTTGAAAACCTTGGTTGGGTATGGATGGTTTAATCACTGAGCCAATCCATGACTACATTTCAAAGTATCAGCCCTCACATGTATTAAATTGTCTTGTATTTACGTTAACTCCGTCAGACACTATAAAAGGCACATCCTTTTATTGTCCAACAGGTGTTTAAAAAAGCATAAAGTAATCTGTGATATGAAGTTTGCATGACATTCTCACATTCTTTTATCCAAAGTGTTTTTACCAGTTCCGTCTGACTCTTGTGAATCCGCCTACATAGTAAGCATTTAAGGGTTTGCAATACACTGGATAACATTTTGCAGGGTTTTATAAAAATGTCCATGTAAGACTGAAGTCATAAAAACTTATGCAATTCTCTTACTTTCTCTATGTTTTTTAGCTGTGACTATCACATCCAGTGTTACATAACATTTCATTTCGAGTCATAGGAGGATGTTTTCTGATAAAGGAAAGGGACACATTAACCTAACTGTTGGAGCTACAAAGTCATTAACACACTCATTAGACTCAGTAGTCAGTAGAGTCTCAGGACTCACAACCCTCTCTAAAAATATAAAGGTAACCTGAGTACTGTTGCTGCACAAATCCTAGAATATTATTAATAAAACATTACGTAGCAAAATAAACTTGTATTTTTTAGTAAACTTGCGCACTCTAGCAGTAAAGGCTTATTCACTGTAATCGTAAATATGTTTCTATTTGATGGGGGATACCTACATACTGTCCTAAAATTCTTTATTTACCTAGCGTCGAAAGTACATTCATGGTTTAAGAATATCTTGTAGATCATTGATTAAAAAAAATCTGAATATTAAAGAACAGAATAAAGGGAGATGGAGTTGATGATACTGTAACCATGATGATTTAAATGGAAAAAGTACAGAATTTACAGGTGGTTTTCTTTCACTACTGTACATAGGTGGAGGGCACAATATAGGGGTCATTGTGATGCCATTGACCAAACTCATTAGAAATCACAGTTTTAAGAGTTGACTGTTGCAAGAAACTCTTTTTTTTTTTAAAGAGAGTTTGAAATTGGGATTCTTTGCTCTGAACAAGGACAATTCTGTGCATATAGCAGACATGGAAATTAATAATTTATGAACTATTTAGAAAATTCCAAAAGCAAATGTTTCTCCTTAAAAAATCCATGAAATGTAATTTCATGCTCAAATAATGTGCCAAAATATTTTCTCTGGCTGAAACTACGGAAAACAACTTCATGTTCTAAGCTAACAAAACTAAATTACCAAATAACACACACATTTTATAAATCCTTCCTCTTATGGAAAACTAAGAATGGCATTTCATATGTTGTTGAAAGATGTGTTTACTTCTTTCTAATCAACAAAATACACCTCTTCTTTCTCCACAGCCTTTTGTATACCTCATCTAGCAATTCTACATACAATACATCCCTTGACAAATGGTCTTAAACTGCACTTGTTCTCTATATTAAATATGAGCAGACCTAAATGTATGACATTTTTGGTGACAGGCTCTTTGGGTTTTGTTGAATTATTCTAACTACAGAACACCACTTATATCTCACGAATGACCCCAAATTCCTTGCCCTCAGCTGAGTGGCGATTGATGACCCTGCTATTATTGGTCCACAATAATTGCTAGACTATCATTGGCTGGCTCTGCTTGCGGCAGGCTCAACAGTTCTTTTGTCTCTTTTCTACAGAGCAGGATTCTGTACTTTGCCAAAGCATGGTAGACTGATCCTCGTACGCCAACTTAAATGTCAGGTGTCCCCTGTCTATCCAAAAATGCAGCTCCACTGTTGAATGGGCAACAGCAAGAAGCAGCTTCTGTAGCTAGGGATAACATAACAGATCTTATAAAATTATACTAACAGAACAATACACAGACAGCCCTCCAGGTCAACACTGAATAACAAACACATGTGAATGACTAAAAGCAATGTGCAGATCAATAAGAATAGTTGAGGATGTAAAGCTTGAGGACATTGGTCTTATAGCAGATGCATAAGATATTCTTCCTGACGTCATTTGGTTTCCGCCAGAAAACCTCCACAGAACCACAGAAATTGGACAGTTCTTGGAGGGGTGAAATATAGTATTGAAAGAAAATTGATTGAAAAAGAGCAAAAAGATTGGAGTTTATTGATCCATATAAAAGGCCATTCAGTCGATCCACACTGAGATCTCTGACTGGCCTCCAGGGATATAGATGTCCACCTAATACATGGTCAAATACAATAGAATCCTCAAGGAACAGATAGATAACTTGCTTCATAACTAGCTTCATTTTACCAGAGTTTCCCTCATGTCACATGTGAAAGAGAGAAGAGAGCCTGAAAGATGACAAGCACATCCATAAGAAATAACAAGGTCAGTAACTAAGTATTATTGGAATACATATTACATTCTTCAGGGTTTGTTGGTTACACGTTCCACTATGTGAGTGTGTTTCTTTCTACAGAAAGCAATAGTTAAACACTTGCTTGGATGCACACTAAATCATGGTGTTAGACAAAAGCAACCAAAGAACAATACTGCTGACAAAAGAGGTTTGGGGGCCTAGTATTGACTCCGTGCACAACACAATTAAGGTCATTTGGATCCTACATCACAAAATGCAGATGGATTTCAGCTCATCTGATTAGGCAGTGGAAGGCTAAAACCAAAAGTTTTCTTCCCTATCACTCAATGACCACAGACGATCTTTTATGATTTGGTCTTCCAACTAATATTTGTTTAATTACAGACTTAAATCATTTAATATAATGACTTTAGAAATGTAATGAATTCATTAGAGAAGTAGAGAAGACTTTATGTCGTTATCACGAAGGAAGAGATCCCTAATTTGTCAGCTTAAGTATCATAAGCCTAATGGTTAACAATAGGCCTAAATGCTCACATCCACATGACCTTACCATCTCAGAAATGTGGGGAGAATCAACCCAAGCCATTCCTACACCATAAAACTTGGATCAATAATCACTTTAGACCATTTGTAAATGGTAGCTGTCCACCAAGTTCTTATTCAAAACTGACTTTACTATATAAAGATGTTTTCACTGCAAAAAAAAAATTCTTCCAAAAGAAATCCATATTACCTAAAGTATATTACCATTACCCTATCAAACAACATGTATGACAAAATCCGTCCCACCTGTTTGCCTTATATTTGATTGAGGCTGAAAAAATTTATATTGGGTAGCCTGTATTTGAATGAATAGCCCTGTGCATGCAAGGTTCGCCTCTGGATTATTTAGCTTTTGGCATACTGGATCAGTTATCTATTGCAATTAATGTACTAATTCAAAGATATCCAGGGGTCTTGGTCCAAGTTGGTCTTTTGCTACCTATTTCAGGAGTGGTTTTATAGTATTAACTACATTTTTGTCTGAGGACATGAGGGTAATGTGGAGACCACATTCCACACCTGCCCCGCACCTAAACCTACATTCCCAGCCTGCGTATCAATGACTCTGCGCGCTTCGTGTGCCAACATTTCCTGTGTTCCATATCTGGAATGAACTACCCAATGGAGCAAAGTAATGCAAGATGGGAGTGGTTCCGTTATGAGGTCACGGTGAGGGACTGATCCGGGGGCGCAGCAGCAGCAGCAGGCGTAGAGAGCTGCACTGAAGGACGATAAACATGAGAGACACGCACACATTGAATGTGCAGCGGATGAAAACATTTCAATTAGGTTAATAAACCGAATTTCGGAAAGCAAGTTGAATAACGGAGTGAGCTTCCACGCGAGGAAACCGAGAGATTAAATCGAGCGGTTGTGTTGCAGTTACGGGCGAGCTGAACAGGAAGAATTCCCTTGCTTTCTGAGAGCGAGGGGAAGGAGAAGGAGACCTATATGAGTGTACAGTGAAGAAAGTTTCCATTTCTTAAAACAAACTGAAACTCACGAGTACAGCGCGGAACACTGAAACCATGCACTCTATGTACAGTGTGGGATAGTTGCTGTTTATGCGCATTTAAACGGATCGTTTTCTTTCTGGCTTACAAGAACTGGGACAAAAGTTTATCTAAGACAAAGTAAAACAACATACTGGAAAAATCTAGACGGTTTACCGGAACGGTTAGCTTTTTATAAAAACTGCGTGGAGCTATTCGGGTTGAATAGCTTAGCTGGGTTTTCTACCTTGCTGGACTGGTGATTGGGGGTCCGGGGGGCGGGTTGTGGATATATATATATATTTTTTTTTATTAATGGCCTCTGCCAGGATGTATCTTATAACGAGATGCATTCTGATCTCATTAATTTGCAAAAGCAGTCGGGCACTTTTATGTTTGCCATGTGATGAGTCTAAATGCGAGGAGCCAAAACATTGCTCTGGCGCGGTGGTTCTCGGTATCTGCGGCTGCTGCTCGGTCTGCGCCAAGCAGAAAAACGAGAGCTGCGGCGGTGTCTATGGTCTGTATGGGACTTGCGACCGGGGGCTTCGGTGCGTGATCCGACCGCCCCTGAACGGTGGATCCATCACGCAGTATGAGGTCGGAGTCTGTGAAGGTTTGTATACGAGTTAAAATGGTTCACTATAATGAATAGTTAATATGCTCTGCGTAAAAGTTCACCCAAAACAGAGATACAGTGTTCCACTTCGCCTATGCATGGCAGGCTATGGGCTATTGTTTCAAAATCAATTCCCAAATAGGAAACAATGTTTTTAAATTAGTTGAAACTATTAACATTGACCTTTGTTGGAGTTTAACAGAATGTGCATTTGGCATTTATGTTAGCCTAAAGTGTAACCGCAGGTTATTGCTTTATTCGACTGGTTAATACACATGTAATAGGCCTGACAATGTTGTGCAAATGATGCTAAAATTATGAATAGGTTAACTGATTATTATGAGATGGCTGTAGGTTACATATGAAGTTATTTATATTTTCAAAAGTGAATGTTATTGCTTTTAATGCTGCTTTTATCTCAATAATCAAAGTGAACTACATAACTTGAAGCTTAGTTGTTTTCAGAAACATGTATCCCTGTGCTTCTGTCTGGCGATGTGGGGGTCTGTAATAAGATTGAGCATGCGAGAGCTAGTTAATGTGTTTGCAGCATGTCGGTTTTCCATTTCTTTAGGGTATTGCTAACGGATTCCGTGCTGTTTTTGGACGCGCAGCCATCCCCTCTCCTTCCGCCGAGGCTTGTTGGTTTTTCAATGGAATGTCTGCTATGCAACTTCGTGTGCGTCAGCCCGGTATATTTTACATATCCCCGAACGAATATATGCACCGCAAATACCTGGAATCACAGGTGTATTATCCTTTGTGACTCGCAATTCGCGGTGACTCAATTACTGACGCTGCTGGCTCTGGCTCTGTACGACGCTATCGTTTGGCTCGAGCATACGGCTATGTAATTGCACTTGTGGAATGTCGATAGGGGCAGGAATCCTTGAACATTAAAAAAAGAAATCACGATAACATCTGACATTTTTATTTGATATTTCATTCCTTAGAAATTGAAGCATAGATTACTTATTTTCAGTGATTTTTCAAGCTTAAATTCCAATCCCCAACCCCTTCTGCCTTTATACTGTAGAACCCCAGTGGAGAGCAATATACATGAACAGAAGGATCATAAATGTGATATCTGTCTCAGTTTAAATACTTAAATTAAGCAGACTTCAAAGTCTACTGCTCAAAGATATGACAGATTTTCCAATCCATCATACTATCTGTGTGGAAGGAGACTACCCCTGACATTATTTAATCCTATATGCAGCATACAGTAGACATAGACAGCATTAGAGGACGCCACAGAGATAGACACAAGGAGTCAGGTTCCAAAAGGGGCAGCAGGTCATTAATGAAAACATGTTGATGAGTGTCTCAAATGTTTAGCCAGTAAGTAGCCTAAGTAGTCAAAGAACATTTTTCTCTGGTCCACCTGAAAAATGGGGATCGTCTTTTTTAAACCTAAACATATCGAGAACTATTAATATATTGGTTTGCTGATATATCAGGCCGATATAAACTTTTTCTAGTTTGTCGGCTATGCACTTCTCTTTTTGCCTCTCCGATCATTCCCTACGCAAGAAATCAAATTGTATGCTCTTGTGTTGACTCTGAAAACTGCTGCTGTGCTGTAGCAAGTGGCCCAAACTGGTCTGGTGCTTAAACTTTTTAATGTAAATCTTTGACAGCTGAATTTGTAAGATGTATATTACATAATGTCAAGTAATGTCAGAATAAAGACCATCCGTTAGAGGCAGTGGTGAGTGCAGTAAGGGATAAATAGAGAGGATGTTTTGTTAAGGCATTTTGGTCTGGGAGGGTGAATGGGCAGTAACATTCACCATCCCAACCTTCACGCCAATGGTCACAAGTTCAAATCCAACCAGAGGAGGAGGGTTTTCTAAGCATAACCCAAACCTTAACTCCAGTACTGTGATACCTAGCATTAACCAAACCTTAATCTAACCTTTTTCATTTTATAAACTTAACCCAAACATTAACTCTAACCTTTACCACAGTACTGTGATACATACCTTAAATCAAACCTTAAGATTAATTCATAACACATTATACGTTTGTGCAAATTCGTAATATATTATACATTTTAGTAGCATTTGTAACCTACTATCCATTTTACCAAATTCATAACGTATTAATATGTTTTGGTAGCATGTTGTAATGTAACCTAACGTAAGGTGACATATCATACAAAATGGGTGTCACAAATTTACGTATAGTATGTTACATATTCCCGAGACCATGTTGCATAGCCAGCCAAGAGGAGCACTGCACGTTTAGCTGAGGAAATCTGCTTCAAGGATAGTACATTTTACAGTACAGTAAACAGTACACAGTAGTGTGACATATTAAGAAGCTGCCAAACATAGAAATTCTGTGGCAAATATACATTTAGTTTAATATATTAATAATATAGCATGGGTCAGTGTGACCATGCAAAAAGGAAGCTAGTTTGTAGCTAGTTAAATAACTTAAGCTGTTGCAAAGATTACGATAACTATCTAACCTTTTTATCTGTGGTGTCAGCTATCTACCTAGCTTAATTAGCCACAGTTCTAGATAGCTGGCTAGATTACCAAATAGCGTAACCAATGTAATTTGCTTGTTTTTGTTTTGAACATCCACCTATTTTAGCAATGGCGCCATCTAACTTGCAATGTACTTTAACTACATTACAGTGCTGTAGCAACTGACTAGTCTGTGCTGACCAGCTGCAGTTGATAGTTGGACAACATGATTGACATAATATAAAACAATTTGAAAAGATTCTTAGATAAAGTTTGACATTACATTAACCTTACCATCCTTGGATCTCCTTGTATGTTTGGAGCAGCTGACGGACGATGATGTGACAGATCTTACTTACTGAATGACTTGAGTCATTCAGAGAGTGCATCGTCAGTATCTTCGTTCTACTTTTGCTCTTGTCAGTTACATACATTCTTTGCTTGCTAGAAGATGTAATCTCCATAAGGTCATGTAGTGTTGTAATCTTCGGCTCCTATCATAGTGTTGTAGAGTCTGGCTCCTCTCTAGGTTTCTTCCTAGGTTCCTGCCATACAAGGGAGATTTTCCTAGCCAATGTGTATGCATTTCTTGTTGTTGTTTGCTTTTGGGGATTCAGGCAGCTTTTCTGTGGAAAAAAAGACAATTAATTGATTAAGCTAGTTGTTATAATAGTAGTAGGCAGCAACAAGTGATCACTAAGCAAACCACGCCAGTAAAATCAGTGGATATGTGAAATGGACAGAGTTACGGACTCTTTCATGTCACATGTGCTCATTGTGAACCTGCTTTCATCTGTGAAGAGAACTGGGCGCCAATGGCGGACCTGCCAATTCTGGGGTTCTCTGGCGAATGCCAGTCGAGCTGCACAGTGCTGGGCTGGGAGCAAAAGTCCCACTAGAGGACGTTGAGCCCTCATGCCACCCTCATGGAGTCTGTTTCTGACAGTTTTGTCAGAAACATGCACACCAGCAGCCCAGTGGAGGACATTTTGTAGGGCTCTGGCAGTGTTCCTCCTGTTCCTCCTCACACAAAGGAGCAGATACTGGTCCTGCTGCCTGGTTGATGACCTTCTACAGCCCTGTCCAGCTCTCCTTGTGTAATGGCCGTCTCCTGGTATCTCCTCCATGCTCTTGAGACTGTATTGGGAGACGCAGCAAACCTTGCAACAGCATGTATGGATGTGCCATCCTGGAGGAGCTGGACTACCTGTGCAACCTGAATGGGCTGAAGGTACCGCCTCATGCTATCAGTAGTGACATGGATACAAACAAAATGCAACATTAGAGAAGAATCAGTCAGGATGGATAAGGAGAGAGCAATGGTCTGTGGCCACCACCTGCAAAACCATTCCCTTTTTGGGGGTTGTCTTGCAGTTGCCTCTCCAGTGCATCTGTTGTCACTTTCATTTGCTTCCTATCTGGACACATTGATATCTCTGAAGTTTCGCTGACTTGGTGTTATATTATGAAGATTACGTGTTCCCTTAATTTTTTCAGCAGTGCATAATACCCTTTCATGCAGGCAAGACTGCTTTTATGAAAAAGTTTTTTATCAGTAGGCTAGTATAAGGACCAAATTAAATGGAAGAGTTGCACCCTGGATTCTACAGAAAAACAAGCTCACTGCATGCATACAAATAAAAATGTAATTAGTATTCACCAGTACTGTGAGTAGGCCTATGACATCATGATATACCAGTAATGACAAAAAACCTACAGTACCAACTACATTAATTCCCATTATGTAGTGTTGAATTTGTGATGTAGTTAGAGTGGTAAAAACACATTCATTGGTTAATTTTAAATCTATGCATTAATGGCTGTCTCTGGGAATTTATATTCAATATCGGCAGAAAATATATCAGCCATTGATCACCCTTTAAACTGGTTTACACATTGGCACTAAAAATAGGTTTCCATAATACTGTACTGTTATCACAGGTAAACTAGTCCGAACCGTATGTCTGTATAAGTGTAATAAAAGGCCAAAGGTCAGTTTGTGTGCAGCTAAGTTTCGGCACCCTTAAGATTGCGGAAGTAAGCTGCCTGCTTTGAGAGACAAAAAGTGACAGGTCTTTTCAAAAGAGTTCCTGAAAAGGACGGATTGTGTGCCTTTGGGGATATATACAATTAAATGATTTTATTGCCCTCTTCATGACGATTTGTAAGATGTTCTGTTTGGTAAATGATTTGGATCTCACACTGTTGTGGATACAGGATGAGCATAGACTTGGGTTCCTTTCCAGAACCGGAGTGCTTGACATGGCAAAATGTATTTTCATTCCAGGACAGAAGGAGAATTATATTGTCTGACAAGGTGAAGGTTGTACATAGTGGTGAGTGGTAGTGTATGCATTCAATTGTTAAACATTTATTTTCTGTGTTTTGTACACATTTTGGATATTTTTCTGAATAACCCAAATACTGGTAGTGAAGCAGCGGTTGTGAAACACAAATAATATCAATCAATCAGTCAGTGCTTTTAACTCTGTCTAACATAAGACCTGTGGAGAAAACAGGAACTACAGTTTATCTCTCCAACAGTCTCCTGCAGGTTTAAACCTAGGTGCATGGAACGCCACCCATGTTGCTACGGTGCATCACCCATAGCATGAGAGTTGCCCCACAGCCTGCCTCCACACCTCCCATCCCCGACACTAACACTCCCGCCCCCTTACCCACAGGTACTTTTCCTAATACGTTAGAGCTATAGTATCTCCCACCTTTAACCCATAATGTTCCCTTGGTGTCCCCCCAGGGCCCTATATCAGCCCAGCACATAACAGCTCTAGTACTCATCGCTAAGTAATGCCTGCTGGTGTTCATAGTTTCACCGAGGCAGAGCATGCAATGCGTTATGCTTCGTGACAGCTAATGTCAGCCGTAATGGCTCATTATGAATGATGGTGGGTGTCACGCCGGCCTAGGCGGGGCACGGCCCTTTGTTGGTGTGGCCCAGGGGGCCTCGTTCCGCCGTACCTCCAAGGCACCTTTGTGAGATACTGTTACTAATTGAGAGCTTCTAACTTTACACAGAGGGTCAGATGAAATACCAGGGGCCTTTAGCCCCTTAACGTCAGTCCATGCATTGCCGGCAGGTGTTCAAACGAATCCGATCACATTTCAAAACCGGGAGATTATGTCATGAGCCAGAGCCAGGGACTCTTACTGATCACTCTGACTTCGGACAATCACACGGGGTATGGTATAAGTGGCTTACCCTGAGGTCACCTCCAGCGGATCCCCCCCAGAACGCTGCCTGCTTAATGGGATAACGTGGAACAAAGAACACCGGCAGATTCAAGGGTCTGGAGGCTCTTGTCTTTAGGGTTATCCCAGTGGGGATGATAGCCCTGCTGTGGATGTCAGGCGTTCTTCTCTGTCCCAGTTCCCCAGTTGTGTTGTTGTGTGCTGTTGGATGGTCTGGGTCTCAGGGGACATTAGATGCACTCTGGAGCTCACTGACACAGAAGTTACATTACCACCCAGGCAGGCAGGCAGCGCCAAGCTTCAGGCCATGCACAGCCTCAAGGCTCTCAGCGCCGCCCTGGAACGTCCTTTAGAACACACTGTCTGACATGCAATCTGTCACCAATCAATCTGTCACCAATCAATCTGTCAGGTTTCAACGTCGTTTTATGGTTTGACGGCCAGTCGAGAGGAAAACAAATGGACCAATAATGATTTGCCAATTCCGAAATGTAGCACCCTACCAGCCCAATGTTTGTAGTCAGTCATTGACGTGGCTTTTGAAGTGGGTAGGTGGAATAATAATCACTCAGTCTTGCTGAGTTATACATCATTCCTGGAATGGGTAAGAAGCCAGAAGACAAAGGTCATTGGTCTATTAAGGAGGAAATCGGGGTGAACAATAAGCTCTGCCTCTGTCCTTGATGTTAACCATATTGGAAGTCATTGATTACGTGCACTAGTTGTTTAGTGCCTGAATAGTCGCTCTCTTGGGAATAGCTGCCATGTTTACCAGGAAGCAGTATGCAAATATGGCTACAAATTGTGAAATAATAATAATCTACCATTTTGATGACATTAATGCACATTGCCAGCATCACTTCCCCCTCATTCACAGTGGGCTAACACAATGTACGGTCATCTGAAGGTGTGCCACTAAACGGAATGCTATCAAGTGACCACAAATAGCAAAGCTTTGACTGTGAATGACACTTCTAAATAGGTGCGTGGTGAACCCAGAGCATGAGTTCCTTGCATACTGCAGTGTCATAGTACAACATTGCCACTCTGTGTGTGTGGGTCTTGGGGGTAGTTTTCTATCCGTTTAAAAAGGTGAAACAGAGAGAAGTACATGAAAAAAGGAAACGTTTAATTCAGGTTCATGTGTATATTAGTTGGGATTGAGGCGGATAGTTGTGAATGAATGTGTGTTTGCTGTCATTATGCATTTGCACATTTGTGTGTGTGTACAGACGGATGAGAAATGAAAGAAAAAACCAACGTAGTGTCTCAGGAAGGTGTTGAGCCACCACGAGCCACCAGAACCGCTTCAATGCTCCTTGGCATAGATTCTACGAGTCTCCGGAACTCTACTGGAGGGATGGAACATAATTCATCGTAAAGACTTTTGCTCCTTTGGATGTTCTCCCATGGTTGCGATCTGGTCACTGGGAAGGCCAAAGTGTATGATTCACGACATTGTCATACTCATCAAACCATTCAGTGAGCCCTGGTGCCCTGTGGACGGGGGGCATTGTCATCCTGAAAGAGAACTAATAATAGAGACCTTTTCCAAAATCAGTAAGATTGTTTCCTCCTGCCATCTTGATCCAAAATCTAAGTCAACAGGGCCTGCTCAGCATTTTTGTACATGCCCCAGATCGTAATATGATGTTTATTGTTTTATTGTATCATGCAGTACACCTGCATGGAAGCATATGCATTCGTTATGTTCCTCCACTCATTTATTCAGGTTTTCCCTTTAATTTGTCATCCGTCTGTGTGTTAAGTGAGTGGGGGTAGAGGGCTAGAGGCTAGTCTATGCATTTTGTCTGTACTAAAGAGATGATAGCTGGTTAATAATTTGTGTTTAGCTAATTTCTTATGGCTTTGGGGTAGAAGCTGTACAGTACCTGTTGGTTACAGACTAGAGGCACTGCTACTGTGTGCCATGTCTGCCATGTGGCAGTATAGAGAACAGCCTAGGAGTTGGGTGGCTATAGAGTAATTTACTATATTTAGGGTCTTGTTGTGTAGAGGTCAATTGTACATCTTAGCAAAATCTATCACCCTCTTAAAGGCCTCTTTACACTACAATAGTATTAATTAGACCAACAAGACTTAGAAAATAGTAATAGTCTAAATGGGTGAAAACCTTTCAAGGTAACGTTCCATAGGCACGTTGTCACGTTGTCACCTTTTCCCACTGATACCAACTGCAGCAACTGCAGTGTTAATATAAATGATCATTCAGTCACTATGTAACAATATGGATTTCTGATATTGACATAATTTCTAGCCATATATCCATGTTGCTCAATGCAACCAAACATATTTTTACAAAGTTTTCAATCTATTGCTGAGATATGTAAGCGCTACATTTTCACATTGTAAATAGAAAACTGTATTTAAACATTATCTAAACATTACTGAAATTGAATTATTGTCCATTGACGTTGTGTATATTGATCATAGGAGGGACGTGTCCTTGCTTTGCTTTCTTTTTGGGTGGGTATGGACCATTTTCATTTATTGATAATATGGACACCAGTAAACTATAAGCTCTCTACCCTCTCTATATCAGCCCCATCATTTGCATGGCTGCATGCTCGTTCCCTTCATTTGCAGTCCTCGATCAGCTCATTTTTCTTGCTGACTTTTTCGGTAAAAAGTACATACTGGCTCCACAGTGCATGGTACTGCACTTCCTCCTTATAGGCTGACTGGTCGTCATTGGTGATCAGGCCTACTACGTGTTGTCATCCGCAAACTTGACCATGTGGCAGGAAATGCACACTGCCAGTAAAGGAGGGGACTAACCACACACTCCTGAGGGACCCCTGAACTGCGGGTGAACCTGGTGGGTGTGTTGTTTCTTACCAGAACCCACCAGGAAGTCCTGAATACAGTTACAGAGGGAGGTGTTTTAGTCCCAGGGTCCAGAACATAGTGATGAGCTTGGAGGGCACTCTGGTAATGTTCATGCTGTCAAGGAGTAATAGGCAAAATGAACCAGATGGCAATCAGTACAATTACAGAATGGTTAAGTAAAGATCATAACCAATGAGGCTCTATGAGAAAATTACTTTTTCGGGTTCCAGAGTGGATTATCATCTTTGTTATGAACTCATCTAAAGATGATTAATCAAACATTAGGCTGCGGTCAATACTACATTTATTGCATCAGTGCTTTTCAAATCTATATTACAGACTCTCCATTGAGGCCCAGCAGCAGTGTTGATGAAATGTTGATATGAAATTAAATGCCATCGTGATAAGACCAGGGCAGTGCCAGAATGCTATAAAAACAAGCACTCACTGCCTGTCATGCAATTTTGTTGACTCTGACTGGCCCTTGTTTTTAAAATACGAATGTGGCCAAATGAAATTGGTTTCTACATAAAAATGCCTTCCATCTTCAGTTAGGAAGGACGTTAAATGTTGAGAGGAACTAGGACATATCCTCTTCCTCTTGTTTTTACAGTTCACTCTTGGAATGTTTGCTTGGCTCACAGAAGTGAATCTGAAAGTTAGCTAAACTGCCTGCTTGTCAAACTGGCAAGATGCCAAATAATGTAGCGTTTTAAAAACATTAAATAAATCTAGGCGACAAAAAAAAAACATGAAGCAAATACAACAAAGATTCTAACACAAGTATAGAATGTTCTATAATTTTTTGGTGTTCTGTTACTGTTCAACATTCCTTTATATCTTATCTGTACAAGCTACATGCATGGTATGGCATGGGGGGAGGAATAATAACAATATATTTGCTTAGCTCACAACCTTGTTTAAGGCGACATGCATAGTTTACATTTTTACTCAGTGATGTTAGCCACGGCTTTAGCAGAATATTTACAGAATGAGATGAGCTGGAGTTCCATTGAGGTCCGTTCTCAAGGGCTTCGTGTTAGACAGACGGCCACCTGTGACTTGCAGTGTTTAAAGGTGAATTTTCTTAGCGGTTTAAAGGTGTAGCTCACTCTAACTGTGGACCTTAGTCCTATACCATACTAGATGGCTATTTAAACATGAACGTCGCGTTTCAGTCTTTTCAAGGATAAATATTTCCATCAGGTGTAATTGTCAATCGTCATTAGCACATGACAAACATTTCAGTACACAGAGTGCACCTGGAGCAAGTAGTGTAACAATGACTCTTCTCATTAGTGTTGTGCTCGGAAAGGAGTCACTTCTCATTTGCAGGCATCTACTGATAGAGGAACAAAACTGCTTCTGCCTGTTCTGTATGTCTCAAAGGTTTTCTCTTTCAACCACTGGCAATGACATACATCCATCTAAAAATACATCTAAAACTCAGACACAATCTGTAATTTGAACAGCCTGACTCTCTGCCACTTTGTTTGGTAAGCTGAGGGATGGAGCTGTGGAAATAAAACCACTCTCAAATTCTCCACCATCTCAAACTTAAAATCCCCTGTCAGGAGGAATGGTTGCCTGATGGCTATATACCAATAACAGAATATAGATCAAATCAGTTGTGAAGCACAGAGGGGTTGTGAACCACCCAACCTAAACCAATCTCAGATGCCTCCTTTTCTCTTACACCCTGCAGTCATTTGCTGGGTTGATTTATAAATGGATTTCAACACAATAAAATATTGCTTCCACTTTCCAATCACTATAATGTGATTTTGGGGATCACACCGTGCGATAACACTTAGAGAAATGAAGACACATTTAATTGAGTAACGCCAGAGGCCATGACAGGCTCACCAGCCCAAATAAGATCCCGACACTCTATGGTGAAAACCCTTTAACACCTTTTTCCAAAGACGGATGTGACTGCTGTGACTGGCGTCAATGGTGATTCTTTGCCCCGGTGTATTTCAGATGCTCCCACAAATATGGCCAGTGAAGGCTGGATTCAATTTGTTGAGAACACAGGTTGTCGTCAGTAGTGAGGGAAGACAAGCGGAAATGTTTTCCCCTTCCTCTACTGCCTCCTTGTTGTCACGCTCCCCCTCTATTCAGAAACACTTCAAATACCGATCTGGGATTGTGTGGCATAAATGGAACCAATTGAATAGTGACAAAAGACCAAAGCCCCAACCATCTGGCTCTCCAGTCAGGCTAGAGCAAATGCTAAAAGTATTGCAAAGATTTCAAATAGTTTTCGAACTGAGTCAGCCATCTACTGGCAGTCTGTCCTCAGGGGAAACATGGGCCTGGGAAAAGTGATAGAACTTTCAGGGCTGGATAGTGGATGTCATTTAGGGCCAGAATAAGAGATGGAGCGGTTAGGGTTGGCAGCATTTCTTTTGTTTTAATGTTGATTGTTTTGTCTCATGATGACACTTCTTTTATTCTGCTCTCCTTTGCAAAATATCTATAGATGTAAAACCTTACGTTTTTTAAATGCCTCTGTCATGAGTAACGATTAGGTACTTTTTGTACTAGCTAACACTAATGTCGACTTCTCCAGTCATGCAGGCAGGAACCCCTGCAAAGTTAACGATCAGGTGCCACCGCTCTGCTTTAGAGTCTCTGGGAACACAAGCTGTCTCTAAAATCACAGGAACGTCAGATGCCACGGGCCTACAACTTCACCAGTTGTATTTTGGCTTTGCTGAGGTGTTGTGTTTTGCGTTTCAACATGAGTTACAGACAGCTTAACTTGTCTTCAAAGGACAAATTGGACTATGAGGTTTTCAAGGAAGTTTGAGTTAGACAATGCCTTTATCAATTTAGAACGTATTGGAAGACAAATTGTATGATTCTACATCTTGCATTTAGATAATAATAGTTCTCATGTTATACTTGTTTTATGCATCAGACTGACACGGCACAGCCAAGCCTGCATAGACAGTTATTGACTAAACAATGTGCACATACTTTTTGATTCATACTATACTATACTCAAACACTGACCCTTATGCCATCTGCCAATGTCACTCCTATGTCCACCAATGGAAAGAATGCCAAAACATACTGTACACAAACAAATCTGGACACCCACTAACACTACTTGAGTGTGTGCATGCACACAAACACACACACACACATACTGATAAGGAAGGACCTGGAGAAAAATTGCTGTATCTGAAATGTATGTTTGCACAGCAAATACAATTTCATAATGTTGCTTTGAGATAGCAGTGTGTTTGGGTCAAGGAGCTGAGTCTGCCTGTGGAGATGAAGTCACTGGAGATAATGTGGGGAGCTAGCTAGCTACATATACCTGGAGGCTTCCCAAATAGTATCCTACTACCATATGATTCTGGTAGTGCACTATATAGTAATAGAAGGCTCTGTGAGATGTCAGCACTGTCGTGTAGCATTGTGATCAACATCTCAACTCAGGAGTTGTCAGTAACTGATCTTTATAGTTTCTAATTTGCACTGCAATCATGGGGCATGGTGAGAACTGATTAGTGTTGTTCACTTATTAATGTTGGCTGCATGGTAAAAGCCAATCTTTAATTTAAACATTTAAGACATTTTACATTGTTATGTGAATCGTGTACAAGGTCTGCTGGTCGACACCGATAGCATAACAATAGAGTTGATGACCTTGATTTGAAATGATCTTATGTTGACCTTCCTCTCACTTTGCCTTTCTTCACGATCAGACGAAAACTGGGACGACGACCAGCTGTTGGGATTCGAGCCGTGCAACGAGAACCTGATCACAGGCTGCAACATCATCGACGGAAGGTGTGAGTGCGACAGCATACGGACGTGCAACAACCCCTTCGAGTTTCCCAGCCAGGACGCATGTCAGACAGCACTAAGGAAGATAGAAGGTACGCATATCAATGAATGTTGACAAAGGAATATTTATGTTTGTCCTCTTGCCCTTATTCCCGACGGAGAACGCACTGACAGAACAGTGCCTGTACAGTATGACGCTGTTTCCAACACTGGTGAGCTGGGCTGCATGCATGGTCATGTTTCAGGTTTCAAGCCAAACACACAAGGTGTTTTTCGGCAGTCTTCTCACTGTAAATTCCAAGTGTACAGTTTGGGATGACTTTGAATCGATCCGAGTAAATGCATATTCAGAATTGTGATCTGACTTGGACTGTTTTTTGTAGCAGTCTAGTCGATATTATATATTGGCCCCATATGTCTCTGCCATTCTTCTAGGATTTATTATTAGCAGTAATTAACTCAGCTAATTGTTATGTGCTACTTTATTATTCATACGTACACCGACATAAATCAAACTGAATTATCAATTCCGAGCTTCGTTTGGGGGTGGTAAGCAGCCTACGAAGTGATTGAATTGCTGTCACTGAGTCATTATGCAGTGAGCAAATGCCAGTCTTTCTTCGTAATGTTCCCATGCTTTGTTTTCATAATCTTCATCCTTTTCAGCATATTTAAAATTCTGTTACAGAGTTGCGCATTGAATTGCAACTCAGAAATCCCTGGCGCCACACAATTTTGTCACATGTTTATCTTCTCTCTCTTTTTTTGTGTGAGGGGTGCTGTTTGTTTAGTCACATTTCCGTGACAGTCTCCTTGGTGCATCTGCGATAGGGAAAAAAAGCATCAACAAACAAATATAGTTTTTTGGTTGAAACGCTGATAAGGATTCTAATAGGCCAATCAGAATGCCAATGTAGCGGAGCTAGGAATCCAGTCCCCCATGGATTCTCAGGCTCTATCTCTGTGTCAGCCTGTGTGTTCACAGTTCTCTGTTAGCAGACGGCCAATTAAAGCACCAAAATATAGGCTTGTTATGGCAACCGACAATCTTAGCAACGGGGATGACGGCCCTTGTTGTGATAATGCGGCAGGTGTACCTTCAGTTCCGCTGTGCCGCGGCGGCTCTCTTTTGGAAAAGCACCGGTTCCCTTTCCACAGTGAAGATCTATCAAGTCAAACTCGGCTACTCGGTGGAGCAGTTGAGTTGTGTTTTAAGGCCTGCCTGTCGTATAGCCTGTCACAGTTTAGCTGCTGTGTTTTCTGTCATTGTGACTGACTTTACGGTCTAACTGCAGTGTAACTAACTGTCCCTTTGTGTAGTTGTTGTCTTGTTTGGCTGGCTCAGTCATTTGTTATGGCTGGTGGAAGGTGTTGTTAGGATTTCTGGTTCGGGTCCAGTGTGTCTACGTGTGTCTGCTCAATGTCTGGTTCCGTTAGTGCCTGGGTGTGTGTGTAGATTGGGTTCACGCTGCCAGAACCACAGACTTTACACTGAGTACTGACTGGGATTATTATGCTCAACAACATCACAGTGCTACGGACATTTCTCCGCGCACCGCCGGGGCTTGTTTTTGGTTGTTGTGGAATGGAGGCAGACATCTTCTGTGTGTCCCAAATTGTTCTCTGTTCCCTTTGTAGTGCAGTATTGTCTGTTGACCAGCCCATTGGGCTATGGTCCAAACATGTATTGTACTCCATAAGGAACATAAAGTAGAATTTTGGACGTGGACAAATATGATAGTGAGAAAGAAGAGGATCCTATATCCCCAGGATAATGGGCCATTTCCTCTTTTCCTGGGAATCATGTTTCAAAGAGAAAATGATTCATTTTTCATGCCCTTACATAAAACTGGGTTGTTTTTCCCTTTTGCATTCATGTAAAACAAGCTAACTGCCTGTCTGTTTGTTTATGTACCGTAGATAATAACCAAGGATCATATTCATTTCATATTGAACAATTGGCCCCATCAAATACAAACATACCATTACTGTGCTGTTTGTTCATACTTATCATGAAGTATCAGGCTAAGTACATACCATCTCACAAGTCCTGGTCAGGTGGTTTAACATTTCAATGTATTCTGCCTTGACCCCAAACAATGCTTTCAAACAAAGCCTTCTTCCTCTGGTAAAAAACAAATCCCAGCCCAGGTGCACACAATAGCAGCCAAGTCCTTGTAAAAGATAAGATCTGACTGATATAAAAAGAACCTCTGGACAAATGTGCTGTATGGCAGGAATTTAAAGTATGTGAGCTGTCTGGAGCTGGTTAAACGAATAAATCATAAATAATGTGTGGGTTGATCTCCATACCGGGTTGTTATAGATATGCTTATTGAGCTCTGAAGGTGTGTTGTGATAGGTTGAACCTGCACAGAGCGTATTTGCTGTTGAGTAGGATAATTAAGGATGTGTAGTAATTAAGGATGTGTTGTAATTAAAGATGTGCACGGATATTTGAATATTCCAAATTAAATTAGCATTAGAGTACTTGTGTGAGTGTTAATTTTTGCGAAGATTTGTGACGTGGAAATAAATTGGCATGACATTTCAAACGTTTCTAGTTTGTTTTTGTCACATGCGCTCCTTAGCACATTTGTTGTTTACGTTGGTCAGTTAAAGTGTCAGTAATTGCATGGTAGATCAGTCAGAATGGCGTAATATGTACTGTTAGAAATTGGATGACAGCTCACTAATTCAAGGGAAGATGGAATACACTTTTGAGCGACAGAATTTGAGCGACAAAACTGATTGGCTACAAAAAGCTATGTCAAGCTAGGCTGTTGTTAAATCCGAATGTGGTTGGGAATGTGTAGAACCACGGTAGGTAAAGCCAAAAGCATATACCTGGCTAGCTTCTCTAGGCTTCTCTATTCAAGAAAAGCACTGTTGATAAAGAATAGCTTCAAGTTAGTTCAGGTTGGCTTATTACCACAACTACGCCAATGCTATAAGAGAACAACATGGGCTCCTTTACACATTATTTATTAGTGCTCAGGTTAAGGACATACTGGTAAAGTTTTTAGTAACATTCAAATATCTGGATATCGGAGAAAAAAGTGAGATCCTATTTGAATAATAAAATCATTTCAAATGCACATCCTTGTTCCAATGAGTTCAATTACCCCCGATGGCGTGCTCTGATTGGTAGAACCTGTGATCATGCATTCTCCTCTAGCAGTCTTTAATAACTCCCTAACCCAGAGACGAAGGTCGTCTGAAAGGGCAGCAGAAGATTGATAAAACTGTTGTCTTCTTCTGTTTTTAATGACACCCCACAGCCTGCTTCTACTACAGAAAATCAGTCTTCTGTAAAGATAGAATAGCATGTTGACCTTTTAAGATATTAAGACTTAAGATAAAAAACATGAATCAGAAAACTGAGCATTTTGTTGCTTGGTAACCTGTTAAGGAGGCTTAAAGTCACTTTTCCATGTCAGTGTTTAAGGAATGTCCAAAGTGGTTGTTGTGTTGAGACACTGAGATCAAGGTCCTTAGTTGGAGCCACTCAAGGCCTGTCACCAGTTGCCAAGTTGATGAGTTAACATTTAACTGGTCTAAAAAGACCTGTGTGGGTTTATTGCTGCACTAACTGACAGCTGTCACATTCTTTGTGTTATTCTTGTAATTAAACCACAACATTTTTGCATATTGCTGACATTGCATACATATGCACCATTAGACTAAGGAGAACAAATTCCCACTAACGAACGTTCAGCGTGTCTATTCTTATCTGTGCATCTGACAGACAGTCTGCACGCTACGGTATGTCTCTGACTAGCATCTGCGACTCTGAACGGGGCTGTTATGTGCCTGTGTCCTGATGAAGTTTAATGATGTACTATACCGAGGATCAGATGACAGGTCTGTCACCACAGACTCACAGATCATTCTGAAATGATCAGGAATGAAGAGTGAGAACAGCCATGTGAACAGAAAACCCCCAGCAAAGTAGGCAGGGATTCGATGCTGGCTCTGGTACACTGGTTGCTTTTAAACTGGTCTTACCAACCCAAATGATCATTATAGCAAAAAAAATAATCAAAACATTAAGAAATAAACAAAAATATTTGAAATCCATCAACTTAAGAATTGGAGAAAGAGAGAGAGGGAGAGATAAAAAGAGAGAGAGAAAGAGGCATTTTGAGGGCTGCCATATTTTTCTTTAGGGACTGTTAAAAAGGAAGTTTTGTTCTCAGGGAGTCTGATCTGCTCAGTGCGAGGCGAAGAGAGCGTCGGTTGGTTCCTCTGACCCAGCAAGGCCAAAGCACATTAAAGGAAATGCCTCACATTCCTTCAGCGTGCCGAGGGGTTGTGTGTTTCTCTCTCTCTCTCTCTCTTTCTCTCTCTGTCTCTCTTTTTCTGTTGTTCTGCTCTGACAGGGTTACAGTGCTGCTGCCTGGATATTTGGAAAAGGGAGACGGCGGTGCTAATTGCAGCAGACCCTGTTATGTACAGAAAGAGAGAGGGGGTGGGGGGTGGGGGGACCTACTTGGTGCCAAAAGCAACATGTTTCCGTACAGACAGGCCGTGCTCACTGCTTGTATGTGTCTCCATTTAAAATGGAGCTATTTTCATGGAAAGCAACACCAGAAGGGGCTGTACTGTCAGAACAGAATACGTATAGAACTCAAATTGAGGCAGGGTAATATCAGACAATAGGAAGGTTAAGCCAGGCCAACGGCACATAGCACCCTGCATACTGTAGCTAAGCAGCAGTGGTCCTGCTGGAGACCAGTTGCTGTTGGACGTGGTGTTGGAGGGCCAGTAGCGGGCGGTGTTCCTTTTGGTCTTAAGCTCAAATCCCAGTGCCCCAGGGCAGTGATGAGGACAATGCCCAGTGTTAGATAGGTGTCCAAACACTCCATGGTCACTTCGGTGTATAAAAAAGTGCTATGAATGTGAAAGAAATTATTACACGTTTATTGTAATTATGCGTTATCTAAGCATCAAAATATGCTCTGGACTCTCTCGGCAAATGTGTGTGCTAATTTAACTGATTACGTGGAACACGGGAAGAGTAATTCTTTTCCGGGGGTGTGGGGGGCTAATCTAGAGGTCTGTAAACAGATCCATGGCATGCGTTCGTCTCTTTAGTGAGTTTTCACCTTTTCACCATCTGTCTATCTATCCGACCCTGCCGTTCAGCGCGGCCAACGTGTTCAGTTCCGCCACCTGACCCCAGCCGAGATTTAGAGCCACGGCGTCTGCGGCTTCCTAAACCCATTCACATCAATCTGTCGGGCCAGTGGGACACGGAGTCTGGCCGGGCCTGTAACACTATAGCCACAGAGGTGTGTGTTAATAGGCTGTGGCTGTGTCACATTTACAGGGCAACACGGCTAATATGGCCCCCGGTCACAGGGAGCACTGGACAGAAGGAAAGACGCCCTCTGTCACCCTTTCTGTTAAGACAGGATGTAGGAAATGGAGAAGATGGATTAGACTAGACTCATATACTCTACTTAGAATGTTTGGTTGGTGTGCATGCTGTTTGAAATCAATAAAATATTGATTTCAGAATAGTTGTTAACATTTGAAGAATCACATTTTTGTTGTTAGAGAGTCATTAGTTAGGGAAAAACAACATTTCCCCTCCCCCCCACTGTTTTAGTCACGGTTCATATCAATTTTAGAGATCATTCAGGACAGCTGGCTAACTCTAAATTTAATCGTGCATTTTTCTTAGTGGTATCCTATCCTGTATTAACAGTGAAAACAGAAAAAACTTCCACAGCAGCTCACTTCTGTCATTTTCACCTTCAACCAGCAACCACTTGTCAACCAAACCAGTACTGCCACAACCAGTACTTCAACCAGTATTACCCCAACCAGTACTACAACCAGCACTTCCACAACCAGTACTACAACCAGTATTACCACAACCAGTACTACCATAACCAGTACTACTAAAACCATTAATACCACACTTAGTACTATAGCCAGTACAACCACAACCAGTACTACAACCAGTGAGGGGTGTCACGAGAACCGATACTTCAGTACAAAGTCGGTGGCAATATTCAGAAAACATGACGTACTGGTTGTTGTACAGTACCGCTGGTACCGGGGATCTAACACATGACAGATGGAGACAAGTGCAGCTGCAGCTCCGCCTCCACTCGTCAAAAGAAAAACAGTAAGATTTGTGTGTGGAAGTACTTTGCATTCAGGGTGGATGATCGGGGAGTAATAAATTAGCAAAACCCAGTATGCGAACGGTTCCTTCGAACTTTTGAGACTAAAAGAGGAAACAGTTCCAACTTAGCGAAGCACCTCAAAGACAGACATCCAGATTTACTTTTGCTATTTTCATGTAAAGCAATATAGTTTTAGCTGGTCATTTCATACAATTCCTCGACTTGTGTCAGGTGCTTTTAAGACTTGTGTCAGGTGCTTATTTTAAGGCTGTATTTCAGTGCTGGACTTGATTCTTGGGGCCTGATTAGTGTTCTACTTATGTTAATCTATAGCCAATGTTTACCTGTTTATTTTGTAAATGTGTTTGTGTTGCAGCTGGGTACTACAATTTAAATGCTGTTTCATAAAAGGTTTATTGATTGTATTTTAAGCACAGTATTGTTTGTTTTAAATACTTGAAGGCTACTTGCCACTGTTCTTTTTTGTAATGTTAATAGTTGTTTCTTTTTTTATTACTTGAAGGCTACATGCCTCTGTTGTTGTTTTTTGTAATATTCAAGTGTTTTTATTGAAGGAGTGTATGTGGAAGTACATGGGATTCATTTTTTAGTTTTTATTTCTTACCGTGGTATCGAATTGGGTATCAATAATCGTGGCATTTCACTGGTATTGGTATCGACTACTACATTTCTGGTATCATATCCCTACAACCAGTACTAACACAACCAGCATGACTAAGACCATTAATACCACAACCAGTACTACCACAACCAGTACTACTAAAACCAGTGCTACAACATCAAACAGTACTACCACAACCAGTACTACTTCATCCAGAACTACTAGAATCAGTACTACCACAACCATAACCACTACAACCACTACCACAACCATACTACTAGAACAACTACCATTGCAACCAGTACTAATACAACCAGGAATACCACAACCAATACAACTACAACCAGTACGACCACAATCACTACCACTGGTACCAGAAGCATTAACACCAATTCCAGGACTTCACTGTCTACCAACATGCAGTGACCAGCCATAATTCCAGTATCAACCCAGTACTATTAAAATCACCACCACCAGCACTTCTACCACAAATATTAACACGAATTCCGGGGCTTTTCTACTGTCTACCAACATGCAGTGACCAGCCATGATTCCAGTATCAACCCAGTAATATTAAAATCACCACCACTAGCACTGCTACCACAAATATTAACACGAATTCCGGGGCTTTTCTACTGTCTACCAACATGCAGTGACCAGCCATGGTCCCAGTACCAACCCAGTGATCTATGACTCTCGGGACCAGAAAGGGCTGCTTTGTCTTTTGTTTTGGGGACAAAGGGAGATGGAATCAAATTATCTAAAGTCGCCAATAGCGCTTGTAGCGGTGGTGGGGCCTCCGTTCGATAATTAGCAGCCCTCCTACGCACCAGAGGGCCCCGCGGACATCAGTGTGCAGCCCGGCCTCATGGTATTGGCAGGTTCTCTCAGGCGGAAGTTTTGAGGCCACAGATAGACAACGGGGCTGCGGGAACACGCTGGAACCATCAGATTAGCAGACTGCAAGGGAGCTGGTTTGGTTGTGTGGGTGTGTGCGTGTGCGCTCGTGCATTTGTGTGTTTCCCAATTGAATATTGCCATGCAGTCCTCTCCTACTGGACAGGTGATATTTTCTTTTCATTCCGTCAGATATGTTTTTCGGGGACAGTATTCTTTCGGCTCGTTGCCTGTCTTTGTACTGTCGAACATGCAGAAATGTGTTTATTCCCCGCCATTCTTCAAATTGGATTTCAAAAGGTTGACATTTAGTTGGATGATTGCCCTCCACTAGAGATAGCATTTCATCATCACCTGTCGTTCTTTATTTAAATCGACAAAAATGGCCTGTTTGCGATAAGCATGTCTTCTGCCCTATCTTTCTGTATGGTTTGTGTGAGATGTACAACAACAGGGGCAGAGCCAAACAGTCTAAAAGACTGTGTTTCGTTTTGCTTACTGAAATCCCTGGGTATGTTTGTTTGGTCACCTGAGGTAAGTTGTCTTTGTGTTGTGTTGGATTCCATTGGAGCGGAGGCTACTGTTTATACGGGGTGTGGTGGTGCCGGTCCATGTCGGAGCTGAGCGTGCGTGCGTGCGTACGTGCGTGGTGCAGACGGCCAGACTGGCTGATAAAGATGAATAAGACAGAGCCTCTTTCATGCGTACCTCTCATTTGTCCCGCTGCGGCTAACGATAACAAAACACCTTTCAGAGAAAAATGTGTTGTCGCTCCGTTCTTGCTAATGTGAGGGGCCTGCGTAAGTGTTGTGTTTCGTTGTTTTTTTTGTTTTTTTTGGAAAAGCTTTGTGGAAGACAGAGTAGGAGCATTATTTGCTGTTCGCTAGCTGACGTCTCATGATAATTGTGTTTGTTTGTTTATTTATTTGTTGAAACCAAATGTCAGTGATGTTGCAATCTGGAGAAACAGCTCTGTTTTATTACCTTGTCACTGAGGATGACAGCATGGGATGTCAAGAGAGCTTTTCCTACTCTGGTTTTGCTGTTGAATTACACTCTGTTCGGTTGTGCTAAAACTCTATGTATGCAAATTATGTGCTTATCAGGTCAGAAATGGCTTGGCCTATGGTGACGTCATAACTTATCTTAAGATCATATATATATATATATATATATATATATATATATATTTATTTATTTTTTTTAGATTCTAAATGTGTGCAATTAAATGTTGTCACTTGTTTCAGATAAAGGCAAAAAGTCATTACATTAACCAGTGGTGATACATGTTTGTGTGAATAATGTAATACCTTGAACTAATCATGTAGCAACATATCAAAATCTATGTGTTTTTGTACTAATTGCCATAATTTGATGCACACAGCACATCCACTCTTACAAATAATACAGGAAACAACAATTGAAATGGCAGATGCAAATTGGTCAGGATTACCTGGGATGGGGATTGCATCTTCAGCACAGATTTCCTGGTCTCATCAAACTCAAGTGTCTTCCACTGGCGGCACGACTGTTTGCAAAGCTAACAGTGGTCGTCAGGTGAGTGGGCGTGCCCTCACACTCGTTAACTGAAATGACTTCCTGGTTGGACAGGGTGTAAAAAGGCTTGGCTTTGTGCAAATGCCTAGGAGGAATGCTTGCCAAATCTTCCAGATCCATTAGGTGTTACTCAGATGACACACTGCCTAAGATAAAGATGCTGGTTCTTATCCTTCTGACTAGTGTCCAAAAGGTCCCTGGTTCTAAAGGACCCTTCTGCCAAGGTGAAAGCTGTATTCTGTCCCAGAGCAAGACAGCTAACCCTAATTGTTTCGCCTTTCCCCAAAGTTGTCCCTCTTAATAAGAATTGGTTCTTAATTAACTTAAATCAGCTGGAAAACAACAGGAAAAAAAACTAGACTTTTTAAAACATAAAAATGTTTACAGTTGGAAAAAACTGCTTGTATTTTGTGTTGTTGTTGAAACCTTCAAGTTACCCGCTACATAAGGCTGGCTCACTTCCACCTGTTGTTTGTCAGCCCTCAGACTCAAGCACACAACTTGACACAAATCAGAAAAGGTTTATAAACCCATCATTTTTTGTTTTCAGAACCCTTTGGTTATTCTTCACCAGTCATTTGACCTCATGGATCCAGGTTACAGGCTCCTTGGAAAGACAAGTTTCTAACCTACAGGTCTACGGAATGCCATAATACCATATTTAAGCAAAGGATTCAGCTTACAAGTGTTTGGGTCTCAGTTTATTCACGGACGTTACTTTTTAGGTGTTCTCGTACTGGATTGGAAGCAGTGAGTAAGAGATTATGTTCTGCTCCAAGCGTGTCCTGTGTTTGGCGTTCTATAGCATTGGATAGGCTAAATATATGTTTCCGTTATACACACGTACACCCCCATGTATTTGTTTCCATTGTACAATAGACTTGTATAATGTGTTTGTGTCACCTGGACACATTGACTTTCTTGTCCTAAGGTTATGTCATTTTGCCAGGCTTCCATAGTCCTGTTTCCTCCGTCTCTACATCCTGACGGAGTGTTGAATCCTTTTTATTTTATTACTGATGTCTTTGTCTAGACCATGGCCAAACAGTATAGTATTGTGGCAAGGTGAGTGGGATGAATCCTATTAGCAGTGGAGTTCAGTTCTGTAGTAGCAGTCGCTGCTAGAAACCCCTCCAGCCTAAAACAGGTAAAGTTCAAATAATTGTATTAGTTTATTTAGGGAATAACTATTATGTATATTGTTTGTCAGAAAGTATATTAACAGAAATGAATATTTAACTCACAAAGCAGGCAATGTATTTAAGGAAAGCACTGTCAGCTGCCTCTGGTAAAAATGACCTTTTGTCTCCTGTTGGTTGGGATTTGTGCAGCCAACGCTGCCTGACAGAAAGGCTGGGGCTCAGCATGTAAAAACCATGGCTGCTTCAATTCCCTGGTCACATCCATTGCTGTTAGGAACCCAAATACTACGGTGAGGTGGTTTGGGAAGCAATTAGCTTTAGCTTGCTTTGCTAGCATTGACGATTGTCTGTCTTGCTTGTTGTTACTTAGCTTGGAGGAAAGTTGCAATTAAACTTAAGTTGAAGAATTGAGGAGGCATTTTAAACATTGTTTACAAGCCGGTTTGCTGCGCTCCCAACTGAGAGAGAATAGTCATGGGCAGGATAACCTTTATGGGTGCTAGCTAATGACAAGAGGCTCACGCAGCGGACATACTGGGATTCATTACAAAGCTGTGCACAGCATGCACAGACCCAGTTGGTGCATCTAAATCCTACCAGAAAGGGATATTGTCTGGACTTAGTTCTTCACTTGGGTTTGGATCGAGCTACACCCAATGTGCAGTGCATGGTGACAAACAGCCCGCCCACCATGCGAAAAGCTGTACACAGACCACACCCACCAGTTGTCCCGGCCATATGAACTGCTGGGGGTGTGGCCAATATGCCCCTGGTACACACTGGGTCCATGGTAACATGTGGACCCCCCCCCCCCCATGTTATATTCATTTACCTCAGGGCCACATTCAGTCCAACAGCAAAAGCAACAGTGACTCATGTCTGTTTATAACATTCCCAGAGCCACCTCCGTGACACACCCACCCTGAGCCTCAACCACACCTCCATCCTTGATACCCCAGATTGAAGAGGAGAGGACACTGTCTGCAGTCTGGGAGATGTTGGAGCCAGAACTGGGATGGTCTTGAATAGGGTTGGGTGATATGGCAAAAATATAACAATATATCTCAGAATGTTTTTTTAAAACGTTATCGATTCTGTGGAAATGAAGCTTAAGCGTCTGAAATGACAGGTGCCCAAGGGCAGCTTGATCACATATCAAAGTGAATACTCAGCTAGCTGGTCAATTGTTCTGTTGAACTCAGACTTCGCTGATTTCAGTGACATGCCATATTCTGCCTCCAAAACCTATGCAGTCAGAATGCAAAACGAGCTGATAAGTGTCCTAATCATTGTAGTTTTTTTTTTTTAGTTTCTTTTTGTGAGACCCTAGTTTTGAGCCATGGGGGCAGCAACGGTTTCAGCTGTTGGAGTGTAGCGACATCTCTCTTTGAGTGAGGAGGAGGTGATATTGACTCATCTAGTGGCACATGATATCTCCATGAGCCACACTACGCCCATCAAGATATCCCCCCCATTCCACTGGCCCCCAGGAGGCAGCAGAAGACAAGACGTCATCCTGCAGGTGGGCTTCATCAAGCCTTTTAGCAACCGTTGGGAGAAACCTTGGGTGTCTTCATGGTTCCTTAAAAAGGGGCAAATGGGTCCTGGAAGGACTCGATGAGTCACTGGATCTTCCACTTAAAGGCTTCCTGGGCCTTGCCTCATACTCCAGGACGTTTGTACAAGGATTTGTCAGTGTCGCCGCCCCCCTGAACCACCTCCTGCCATTCAAATGGACACCAAAAGCCTTTCAGATGGACGGCGAAGTGCCAGGAGCCACTTAAAACTGTCTGACACTCACTGATTGAGGCTTCAGTTCTCGTCCTCACTGCACCCACCCGGAGTGTTATCCTGATGTGAGTAATGTCAGCACGGGTGGCATTCTGGTGACATTCTAGCCAACAGGGTGGGGGGGGGGGTGGTGGTGCAAAACATTCAACAAACGTCAGCGGCGCCTCTATTTCAGCTGGCAGGCGCTCCTTGCTTCTGCCAAAAAAATGATAATCTGTTGGCAACCTTTAGTATGATCTCTGTGCTTCTGTAACCAATTCAGTTAAAGTTATTTACAATTTTTTAAGTATTATCCGATAAATTCACCGGACCATAAATGATAAAGTATCCTCTTGTCATTAGGTGAAAAAATGAAACATTGTGTTCCTGACTTCTCGAAATGCTTTTGTAGGCTTATGGGTTGAGGTAGGGTTTGGGTTTAGGGTTTTGGTCAAATATGAGGTTAGGTTTTGGCATAACATTGTCTATTGAGGCTACGCTTAGGTTAAGATTCGGTTTATCAGTTTAATTACATATCTCTAATAGAATGTATTACATTTCCAGTGTTATTATCTCTATTATTAATTACAGTTATTATATTTACGGTCACTTAATGTTGAGTGCAAGTATAACCACATAAGGAAAAGGGCATTGCAAACAGTCACCATGTGCCACCCCATTCATCAGGTATGCATAAGCAAACACTCAACTGTCTCAGGAAATGAGTCAGGTGAAATGAATGTGAGTGACTGTGTTATGGTGGTATCGAAATGGACTGGGCCATCAGCATCTGCCAAGTACACTCACCTAGAGCCCCGGAATGGAAATGAACGTCACGCCAGAGGAGACACTATTGGTTCCATTTCCAGATGGAGGTCCCTGACTCTCATCCAAATGGCTTTGTTTATCCAATTTGATATTTCTGGTTTGTTTTCAAGTGAATGTTTCACACTTATGTCCAAAACTATTGGATGTTTCTTTTATATTTTAAATGACCCCCTTAAAGTCAACGATCTGACAGCTGGACTGGAAAATAACTTTGAAGTGCTCATAATATGCGATCTCTGTCAACTCACAAAAGCTCTGGAGAGGTCTCTTGTCCCAGTTTGCTGAGTAAAAGCTTGCTGCATGTATGTTTGTGAGCTTGTGCTAGCTCTGTTTTCCGGCTCTGCCTTTTGGGGTCCCTAAGCGAGATTTAGTGTACGTATGCCTGCCCTGTGTGTATTTGAAAAAGTGTGTGCTAGGTCAGATTGTATGATTGCATGTGTGTGACAGCCCATTTGTATCTATGTGTGTTTGCAAACATGGTGTATGTAGCCTTATCTAAATGTATTTTTGTAAGGGTGGGATATGCTGCATCTGTGATCTCCCTACTTTCTTTCACTCACTTCAAAAATGTGTTGAAAGAGGAATAAGAAGTATGCATGTTTGAGAGATGAAAATTGAGTTAGACAGCCAATTCGAGTTTATGGGGACCTTAATTTGAACCTGAAAGCATTGAGCAGCGGTTGGAGCAACTGCAAAACAACCTAAACAAGAGCTTATTGTTTTCAGTCTGCCGACAGACTCAGAGGGTCCTGTGCTGTTTTGACTGGACAACACAGGAGAAAACCAAGATGCATTTCTCTTGTTTTTGAAACCAAATTATATTGTGAGTGGAAAAAAATATATAGTCAGCAAAAATATAAATCCTACATGTAGTCTTGGTTCCATGTTTTTATGACCTGATAAAATAGACCCCAGAAATGTTCCATACGCACATTATCCTTATTTTCTTAAAATGTTGCCTACAATTTTGCCAAGACAATCTATTCACTTGACACGTGTGGCATTTTTTTGGTAAATCGAGATTTGACTGATCTCTTTGACTAATTGAGTAATAATCAGAGGCCATCAGAGGTCTATGTTGGACATGATAGAAAAGGTAAACTTTTAAACACATGGCTGACATTTATCACAGAAAATCTATAAGGTATGTACCGCAATCGTTTGGAGTTTGGAGTGTATTTTTGTTACTCCAGAACATTAGTTTTTTCACATTGACAGTCATTATTTCACAAATGCCTTTAGTAAGGGGATAGTAATATAACAGCACTCGTGCTAGCTTGAACCGGCTCTCCCTGAGTGACAGACTTGCGTGCCTAGACAGACAGTCCTTCAAGAGATGAACAAACACAAATTGGATTTTCGTTGTTAGTCTTGTTTAATAAAACCAAGTTCTTTGATGCTTTAAGGCAATGTTGGATTATAACATAAGGAACAAATAAGTATCTAAAGAGGGGTATTGACAAGATAACCAGAAATATAAAAACATCTCTCTGTCCTGACTCACTGCAGCTGCTGGGCTTCCCAGATTCAGCGGCTATTACTTTAAACCTTGTGTTTGTCCTGATGTTGCTGAATGCCGATATGCTACAAAAACCTGCAAAAACAACTATTTGAGAAGTGAAAAATGTAGTTCAAATGAAAAAATATTGTTTATCCTGGATTACGCTATCCTCATGCCCGCAGCAATGGACTGGGACAGCGGGAATCAGATAGGTGTCATGTGGCCGTGCGATTGCTAGGCTAAAAAAATCTTAGTCGAGGAATAGACTACTGACTAAACAATCGACTAGTCGGCTGAACAGACTCAGCCCTGTTATACAGAATGAAGCACTTTCAATGTAATTACTTCATATATTACATCACTTAATGGTCAGTCATCAGTATTGGTGCAGAAAGAGAGTCTGGGTTCACATACCCAGCTGTATAACTACAAAGTACATGGGAGGTCTACAGCGTTCTGGGGGGATGGGTAACAAATTACTGCACTTTTGTGAATTTTATAAATTTATAAGACTATGTTGTATATTCTTTCAGAAAATAATTGAAAGCAGCATTAGCCTATACATTAATCATTTTATACTGATTAGCACAATAAGCAATAGCAATTCAAATTAATCATCAATGATGAATGCCTACTGTCTAAAGACTGCACAGTGTACTTATTGATTATTAAGCCAGAGTTAGCTTAGGTGTCAGCATCATCTTGGGAACCCAGGCTTGAGTCACTGAAGATATGTTTCACTGAACCCTACTTGTCCTTGGTCAATATTGTCAGGTGACATGATTCATTTATCTAAAAATGCAGGTAAATTTTTTTTTTGTGGTTTTTTAAAATGTGTTGTTGTTTATGATCAAACAGACAATCTGCACAGCTTCTGTGTTGTGCTCAAAAGTTTTGGCACGTGTTTGCATGGGGGTCACACAGTTTGAATCAACGTTTTTGGGTTTGCCGGTCAAAATGTTTGGGATTGCATCACTGGATTTATAGTCTATAAACGAAATTTAAGATATTGTAATATCACAATTCCCTTGATGTTTTTTTATGCTGCTGTGAAAATCTAAATCATCGTGTCCTCAGCATCTCCACTCCACAATCCATGCAACGTTTATAAAACAGGCATTTTGCTGTGTGATGGAACTGCACATTTTAGAGTGACCTTTTATTGTGGCCAGCCTAAGGCACCCCTGTGCAATAATCATGCTGTCTAATCAGCATCTTGATATGCCACACCTGTGAGGTGGATGGATTATCTCGGCAAAGGAGTGCTCACTAACACAGATTTAGACAGATTTGTGAACAATCTTTGAGTTCAGCTCATGATAACCAATCACTTTGACCCTTGGAATTTTATTTCTAACTGATTTAAGATAGGGGTTCAACTAGATTATACATAAATAAGCAACATATTACACATCCAGCCCAAAATGGGAGGATTAGAAAAATATCTGAAATCCCAGACTGTGTCTGTAATGTACAACTCACTTAAAAGTTACTTCATGTATACAATGTAGTTTGATAGTATATATGTAAGAAAATACAAATTAAAGTATTGCAGATGCTTTTTACTTCAAGTCCCAACTCTAAAAAAACATAATATTGCCGGTCTTAAACCTGACAGATAGGGTATTACATTATTGATTACGTTTTTCAATAGACGTGGGCTAAACAAAGACTAAGGGAAATCCATTTTTTGAACAAATGAAAGGTCTATAAAGCTTTAAGCTAAGCTTCAATATACTGTACCTCCTCTTCCACCTGCCCTGTCCACCATTGTCTCCCTGTCATTCACTCACTCTCGCTCTTTTCTTCCTCTTTCTCTCTTTTTTGTTCTCTCACTTCTCTCTCAATCTCTCTCTCATTCTCTGTCCCACTTGATTTGCACAAGGCCTGTCCTTGAGAATAACTGGTAGTCCATTATACAAAAACAAAAGCTGTTAATAATTCCTATAAAAGCCATCAAAGCCTTTGTTCATGAATTTCCCATAACATATTAGCATCTACAGGCCTAATGGTTCCATGTATTATGTAACACAGTTTCCAGAGTCAACGATTTCTTTGGATATCGGGACATGTTCAGACTTTTCTTGGAATGTTTAAGGCGGGCTGCTTCTCTGGGTTCATTTATCCCAACAGGGAGAACTTTCACAGGGGGATGCTTTTCTCCTGGAAATGGCATTATGGGGCTGTGATGGTGAGCTTTGATGTGATAAAGTTCTGCTTATAAGGGTGGGTGGTGATGGGGTTGGTGAGATATACAGTTGACTGGTACCAGAGGTCCATCCTATTCCATTATCAGCACAAGGTTGTGCCCTATTAATTCTATAGCCTATAGAAATGCGGAGGGGTGCATTTGACTGGCCTATTGAATTCCAGATCTGCTTTCTGAATTAAGGGAGCGGAGCCTTTGTTTGGTTCCCCTTTCTGAAGGCCCCATGATGATGCTCAGCTTGGCTTTCTGGTACCCATCATGCCTTGAGGGAACGTCGTCAGTCCATGCGCCAGGCGATACATCAGTGTCAGGCATTAGGAGGTTTTCCGGCAGAGGCGGCTGTTGCTGTCATCTGCAGAGGTCGCCAGAATCGATTCCTCAAGGTTGACAGACAGAATGTAATGCACCAAACGACAACGCACCACCACTAACAGCAAACATGACGCTCAGGTCATAATAATATGGCATAAATCTTTTTCACTAATGAACTCGAATCCCTTAACATTTTTTTTCTTTCTCTAAAGCAACTAGTGTAAATTAAGTAAAATCACTTGTGAATTATTGAACATCATAGACATCCATTTCAAAGGCAGTTGAGTTCCAGGGGGGTTGCTGAACTGTATGCGCTGCATTACAACTTCAACACTTGAAATTCAACACTATGAAAAATTCAAAAGATGAAATGGACTTCATCTTGGCTTCATCTTCCATTGGTCTCCAGAGGGTATAGAAAATGGCCGCCACATACTGAGATAAGACATGAAAATAAAGGATGTGGTTCTTAATTAAACTACAGTCATAGAGCAGCTTCTCTTCAGGTCATTTCTTTTCATTTCTGTTGATAAGATACTTTATATAGAAGGCTATTCTTTTATTTTGTTGCTGTCAGGTGTTCTTGTATTGATATGTCTTCATCAGCAGATATTTGTTCTTAAACACTGTACTGTAGATGTGCAGGCTCCTAAATTAAACAGCCCTGACTAGCATGCAATGCTCCCCGGTTTTTATATTGCCAGTGAGTTGGCAATTCTCTTAAAAATATTTTTTTATTTTTAGTTGCACCAAACTCATTGTAGCCTGTACAGTATACAATACTGTTCAAAGGTTTGAGGTCACTTAGACATTTCCTTGTTTTCCATGAAAAGATAAACACAATTATTTTGAATGGGAAATATATAAATTGATACGGTTTGAAATTATGATTTTTAATTGGTAAAGAATTACAGCCTTGGCATTCTAATTGTCAATGTGTGGGGTTATTTCACTCCATACTTCCTGAAGCAACTCCCACAAGTTGGATTGGCATGATGGGCACTTCTTACATACCATACGGTCAAGCTGCTTCCACAACAGCTCAATAGGGTTGAGATCCGATGACTGTGCTGGCCACTCCATTATAGACAGAATACCAGCTGACTGCTTCTTCCCTAAATAGTTCTTGTAAAGTTTGGAGCTGTGCTTTGGTCATTGTCCTGTTGTAGGAGGAAATGGACTCCAATCAAGCATAGAGTATGGCATTTAATTGGATGCCAAAATGGAGTAATAGCCTACCTTCTTCAAGATCCCTTTTACCCTGTACAAATCTCCCATTTTACCACCACCAAAGCGCCCCTAGACCAGGCAAACGTCCACTAAAGCACCATCAGACCAAAGCACCCCGAGACCCCCAGACATTGCCTCCACCATGCTTGACAGATGGCGTCAAGCACTCCTCTAGCATCTTTTTAGTTGGTCTGCATCTCACAAATGTTCTTCTTTGTGATCCGAACACTTCAATAGATTTGTCTGTTCATAACACTTTTTTCCAATCTTCCTCTGTCCAGTGTTTGTGTGTTTTTGGCAATCTTAATCTTTTCTTTTTATTGGCCTGTCTGAGAGCTTTTTGTTTGCAACTCTGCCTAAAAGGCAAGCATCCTGGGGTCACCTCTTTACTGTTGAAGTTGAGATTGGTGTTTTGCGAGTGCTATTTAATGAAGCTGCCAGTTGAGGACCTGTGAGGTGTCTCAAACTAGACACATGGATTTGTGCTCTTGCTCACTGCATCAGGGCCTCTCACTCCTTTCTATTCTGGTTAGAGCTGAATAGAAAATATGTTCAGTTTCTTGGCAATTTCTTACATGGAATAGCCTTCATTTTTCAGAATAAGAATAGACAGATGGGTTTCAGAAGAAGGGTCTTTGTTTCTGGCCATTTTGACCCTGTACTCAAACCCACAATTGCTGATGCTCCAGATACTCAACTAGGTATATTACTTCTTTAAGCAGCACAACAGTTTTCACCTGTGTATCATATTTGCAAAAGGGTTTTGGAATGATCAAATCATCTTTTAAAGTAATAAGATTTAAAAGATGAAGGCAGAACTGATGGTTGCTGATAACGGGCCTCTGTTTCCCTATGTAGATATTCAATAAAACCTGCCTTTTCTAGCCACAATAGTAATTTACAACATGTCCACACTCTATTTCTGATTAATTTGATGTTATTTTCATGGACAAGAAATGTGCTTTTCTTTGAAAAGCAAGGACATTTTTAAGTGACCGCAACATTTTGAACGGTAGTGTATGTAAAGCCGGTGCTTTCCTATGAGAAAAAGAAAGAAAAGGAGCACAGGCTACGAGGGTGTAGGTGACCGGACCACTTTGCAAAGTGTTAACATCAGGGATGAAGACATGTGACAGATGAACCTGTCGGAGCTGTGCTTATCTTCTTGTCGACTCCCTCTCTGTGCCATGGCAGGCCTAATTGATCTATGCGTGTCAAAAGCCAGTGGCTTGATGTGGCGGAGCAGAGCTGCAGAGGTGGTGGAACGCTGTGTGGTGCCAGCTCACTCCATCTCTCCCGTCCTCCGTCTCCGGTCGTGTCCCGCCAGCCCACGCTTCGCACAGATGCATCAGTCAGGCTCTGGATTTTGCTCTCCTAGCAAAAAAAAAAGAAAGAACGTCTCGAGAGGGGAAAGAATGAAACGTTCCCGGTCTCCACTCTTCGTTGGCTGTCCTTCATTTGTAACAGCTGACTCGGGTGGGTGCAGCAGCTTGGATTAATGTAGTTTGTCAGGCCTGTTGGCTTTGAAGGCTGAGCGATGAGGCTGTGATATAGTGGGGCACGGACCACAGGTTTAAAGGCCTGAGGAAGGCCGAGAGACTCGTGTCAAATTACACCTGTACAGTCACAATGAGAAGGGAGAGATGTCATGGAATCCAGGGCTGCAGTGGGGAATATGGCCTCTGGAAGTTCACTGCAATGTACTGAAATCACATTCCACTAAAATGAAATGTATCAGCTACCAAAAAAGTATTTTTCACATAAAGCATTGGTGTAACAGGATGCGGTATTGGTGGGTGGTTAGAAACCGGTGTAAGATTCCCCCTGTGTTTCCCCTACGTTGGCTGGGTGGGTGGATGGTTAGGTACCTCATGTGTTCCCCCATGGGATGAGGCCATTGGGAGGTTTTAGATTTCTGTTTCTGTATTCTGAGACTTCATTACTCCGTGCAGGGTTTTGATGTACAGCCTCTGGCATCCACAATACCTCCCAATACAACAGCGGCATCCAAGCCCTGAGACACTGGGTCTAGGACATTAGCATAGCTATGGTACAAAATTACACATTTAAATATTTCAAATATTAATACCACAAAGGGACTATTTTTAGGATTGCCTGTCATCAAAAGGAGAAAAAAGAGTGTTGTCATCATTCCCAGAAAAAGACTGCATAATCAAAATTGTTTTGCTTTATAAGTTATTCGTTTATCTTGACATAAGTCGGTTTGTACCAAGCACAATTGTTTTCATTCCCAAAGCACATTTTGAACCACCAGAGCTGTATTCAACTACATATAGGTGTGACCATGACCACACAGAATTCCCATGGTTGAAGGCTCTGTCATCATGTGTGACCAATTTGCACTTGACAACAAGAGAGCACTGAAAGCTGTGGACATTTTAATGGCAAACATAACACTGGTCAACAACACAGAACAGAGCAAAACACTTTCCAGCTGGCTAATGCCAAAATACTTTCTTACAACCCTATTTGTCAAACTACTAGACTGTGCATGTGTGTGTGTGTGTGTGTGTCTGTGAGAGAAAGAGAGAGAGAGAGAGAGAGAGAGAGAGAGAGAGAGAGAGAGAGAGAGAGAGAGAGAGAAGCATGTTGCTGGATGGGGGAGTTTGTTAGATGTGGTTTTATTTGTTGTTTTATTCATGACAGGTGAGGTTTAGGCTCCCCAGTCATTTAAAGGATTAAAACCGACAGTTTAGTTTTTCTATTCAGTAAACCACTGTACCATGAAGTAGGTGTAACCCCAAGCCCCCAGATGAATGATCTCTCCCAGCTTGAATTGGGTGTTGGCCTGACATTCCTGTAACACAGACACCCAGTATTGAAATACTTGTAGTACGGTAGGACCTTTTATACTGTATATGTATATATATACAGAGAAATACAGAGAAATAAGTCCAGCTAATAAAATTATTAGTCTCTTTACCTAATATTCCCAGTGAGTTAGATGTCCTTTCGTCTCTTAGTATCGTGAGTCTCATGTATATTATGACAGCATGTACAGTGCATAAAAGCGCTGTTGACAATTATTTAACCTCCCATTTAAAATGTGATAACATGTACAGTGTACGCAAAGGACTGATCTACTTGATATAGTGCTGGCTCTGCAGCAGTCAAACAGATATGTCTAGAAGTCGCTGTCAATAGTGCCTCTGTAAATGGGATGTAGGAACTTAGACAAGCCTTAAACATGACAGAAGGAATCGTAAAAAACAAAGAAAGGGAGCTAGAGGAAAGGGGGAAAGATAAGGAGAGAAAGAGAGAGACAGCAAGTGTAGCGCTTGTAAGCTGGCAATCAGCTGATCTATCTCCGACGGGCCACCTGCTGGGGTTTTATTGATACGGTGTGATTAATACACAGGGCAAGATGTTTTTTTTTATTCATTTTTTATGAAAATTGATGGTAGCCAACCAATGGTCACAGCCAGGCTGGCATTTGGACTGGCTTCCCTCAGACACAGTAGTGAGGAGACTAAGCCGTGATGTTGAGAAATGATTCTGAAGGGGATTTTTTTCCATGCTGTTCGGCGTGCTGAGACTCACCCCAAGCTAACAAGCCGGAATGAAAAGGGACTGATAAATGGATGAACGTGGCAGCCATTTCAGCTTTACATAGATCACATTTTTAATAAAGCCGGCACTTCCAGTTTGGGTTTGTTCTTCAGTGAATGGACTCCAATAGCAATTAACTATATCGCATATTGTGAGCGATGACTGTTCTGGATGCTGAAGATGGGAATTTACTGACATGTGAATAAATGCAGTGAGGAATGTCTACGTGTGTTCTGAAAGCCGATACTGTTTGTTCTACACCTCTCTCTCTTCCTTTTCGCTGATTTAATATCACAACTAGAGGAAAGGAAATTGCATTTCATACCATGCTATGACACGACCAAGAGTTCACTGTGCATTGCACATGTCCTAGTAAAAAAACAAAACATGGAAGGAACATTCTTTTTGCATTTAATAATACAATATAAATAAATAAAAACAGTACAGGACAGGTCAAACCCAGATCATAATCTAGATGGAGCCAGAAAGTAATGGGGAAGAAATAAATCATAAAATATCAGGATAATATTTGGTGCTTGTTAGTTTTGATAATATTGCATCCTATTGTTTTGTCAAAAACGCAATGTTATTTTTGTGCTATCTTTCTGTATCCGTAAGATGCCAGTATTTTTTAACTCAAAGCTTGTTCCTAAACCTCTTGTTTAAAGGACAGGTAAGCTGAACAAAACCTGTTTTCTCACGATTCTCCCTTGTCCATCTGCAGCCAACATATGGTGTTCAGTACGTTTGGTATATCCAGTTGCAATGAAATCACATTGTGGTATATGTGGCGATGCTCATAGAATGTTGGGAATCGTCACATATTGTACCATCAGCAGATGTAATAGCCTATCATATCATGCTCCGTAGAGCGACGCAGGGATTCAGATTCAACCGTCGTCCATTTCTTCAGCATAACAACAGGAAATGCATTTAATAGCTTAAGATGCACTTAAAAGTGAAATTGGATCACTCTGGATGCTCTTGTAAGCGACAAAATGCTTCTAAAGGTCGTAGCTCATACACGCACGTAAACACGCGCGTAAACACACCCCCGCGGACACACGTGACGATCTGGCACTGCGTCTGTCTCAGCTTCTGTGTCTGCTGTCAGATGTTTTCATCAAGATAAACAAATCTCTGGAACACAGCTATTAGGAGAGGCACCGCTTACAGTACACGCTCCCCCCTCTCTCTTTCTTTCTCTCGCTCTCTTTCTCTAATCCGTTTCCTGTGGATTTCCTTACTTTGTGGACCGTTTCGCCCACCGACTCCCCCAGAAAAGCTGCGGCCCGCAGTTCGTGCCTGTCGTTTATTAATAACTCCTCTGAACACACGTCGGGAAATAATTTGCGGGCCCCGGTTGGGAGGCATTCTGCATGACCGGCCTAGCGCTAAAGGAGGAGTAAAGGAAGTTTGGCGAGGCAGCGAGTAGCGGGAGGGATGGGGTCGAGTTGGCTGTCGAGGGCGACAAGGACGAGCTGACGTAGGACCTGAGAGAGAGGGAGAGAGAGAGGGAGAGAGAGAGAAGGACAGATGCGATGATGTCAGGCAGAGAGTATAGTGTTATGTGCGTTTCAGCGTTGTGTCTCGCAAATGTTTTGAAATGTGTTAAAGCCAAGGGTATGAGTGTGGGGAATGGATGGGGGAAAATCTAGCTGGCCTTCATTAATGAAAAGAAGGAGAAGTCTTGATGCTATACCCGATATGGGTGTCAGTGCCCCCACCTTTGTACCTGAAGTCACAGCCTACCCACCTTATCTCCTTGGACTCTCTTCATAATTGCACCGCCAAAGCTGGCACACAAAAAACAACCTCATCGGCTTATAATGATCTGATGAAAAGAGGTCTGTCTGTAGCTCGCTCTCGCTCTCTCTTTCTATGCTGCCAGTTTTGTCACTTTGATCACGAATGACAATTACCCGTGTAGGGCCTGTTTACGATGACGCTACATTTTCCAAGACATCACGAAGACCTGAGATGCTAGATTATTTTGTCGCGTAAACAGGTGTCGATATCTCAAGATGCCACCTTTCGAGTTAGCCTGCGCCACATTTAAAATAGAGCCCTCACTGGAGTTTTGCCAGGGTGAGGAGAATTCGGTCTGAACTGTGTGGAGTTACGGTGCAGTATGCCCCCGCATATCGCTCGATTCTTCCCACGATTGACGGCGACGATCTTGCCGGGCACGTCTCAGGCATGCCGGAGTAAATTCAAACACGATGGAAATGATTATGCAAACCAAGATAAGTCTATCTAGCGTTTTATTCTCTCTCTTAATATAAACAAGCCCTCAGTGTCCCAGGCTTTGCAATACTACAAGGCCTTTAATAAAACAACAACTATGCCCCTGTGGCTTTCAGGAGGACTAATTAAGAAGAAGAGCTGAATATTAAAGTCCCAATGTATGTTTTTTGGGCACCTCCACTTTTGGACCAGAATAATGAATGGTTTTGACCGCAAGATGAATAGTTATGACCACTGAATTTCTTTGCCTCACCACACGCTGCAGACATGCTTTGATTGAGGCCAGCTGGAAAGCAGTTGTTATTTTTGTTAGTGCCTATCTTAATGAAAAGGCACCAGCAAATGAACATTAAATGGAATTCTGTATTCCATTTTGTTGTGCTGTTTCATTAGTATTGGTGTTGCCTGTCCGATGCATTCCTGTTTTCAAAATCATTTGAGCGCTGAAAACACCTATTACTGCCTGTTATTTTTTTATTTAGGCTTCTAAACCAAAGTTAACTAGGTAGGTCAGTTGAGTGCAATTCTCATTTAAAAGACAAAATGGCCAAAGACATTTAATAGCAATGCAAGACTGTACACAGACAATAAATACTAGGTAGGGTAGTTCAGTGGCTAACAGCCTGGTGGTCTAATCCCAGAGCCGACAATGTGAAAAACCCTGTCGTGTGCCTTAGAAAGACAGTTAACCCTAATTCCTCTCATGTCAGTGCTGTAAATAAGAATTTGTTCATGTCATTTTTAAAATCACACTAAATACAGCGGGAAACATTTACAACCTACAGTTTCACCTGGCTTATGAGAGCACATTGTGGATCTGCTACAGTAATCATGACAGATTTGACTCTGCGGCATTTTTGGTCAGTGGTAAACTGCAGTACATTGTACAGGCTGCCGAAGGTGCATTGTTGTGTCACCTGCACTCCAGGCTAAGGAAGTGTTATTGCTGAACCCTCCCAGCCCAGTTGCCCGCTGTTCCACAGTGTTTTCAGTGTCAGGCAGACGGCCTGGTCATTCATGACCAAAACATCCAGCTGACTGAACATTTTCTTCCCACCGGCTATGGCCTTCACCAACTGGCAATCTGTCTAAAAAAGCTGCCTGAAAAGTGATTGCCCCCTTACTTAATAATTGACCGTGCCACGTCCAACTGCGGTAACGACAACCAAATTATTTTGTTGTTGATCAGTCCCTCGCGTCACTCTTGAGGAATTTTGACCCACTCTGCCTTAAGTCAGTGATGTTGGTTCAGGTCTGAACTAGGATGATTTGAGCCTTCCTCTGGCGCCGCCTGCTTTGAAGCCGTCAACCCGCTCTACTTCAGCCCCATACGAGGAATGACAGAAAAAATGAGGGTCAATGAGAGAGAAAGGGGGAGAGAAAAAGAGGCCAGAGTTTCCTAGGCTTCATCCCCATGGAGAACACCGTCCAAACAGACCCCCAATTAATGTCCTTCCTCTCTGAACCTCCTAATCCTAATCCAGCTAATGACCCCTGACCTCTGGCCTCCTTTAGCCTTTGTCCCTGGACCCAGTGGACAAGTACACTGACCCACCCAGGAGGATTACAAGGTTCAACGTCGGAAGATATTATTGCCTGTGAGAAAGAATTAGATAGAAGTGCACAGAACCGCAATCATGTCATCCGTAACAACACAATAAATATGCTATCGTTGGAAGTAACCGGTTTATGTTCACGTGAATGTGCCTAGCTTTCATGAAATATTAAAGTTATACAAGCACTGTTGCGCCTGCTAAGCGCTTGGCCATCTGGGTCTGCGTTGCGAAACGTTGTGTGTAATTGTATCGGTCATAAGATTTGGAAGTCAGAGCGGTAGGATTTGCAAACTGATTTAAAATGGCGGCTGCTGTGGTTTTTAGAAAATATTGCATGTAGTCCAGTTTTCCTTCCTACATTCCATGGGACAGCTAATCCCCCGTGGAATTTAGTTTTGAAACCATGTTAATCTTATTTCACATTTGGAGAAAAACCCAGGCATGCAGGGGCTGTGAGAGCTAAAACTACTGAAGGGGCTTGAAAATTAACTGTAGATTGTTTTCCTATTTCAATCGTGTCATTGAGCGTTTTTAGCTTTGAGGGGTGACTTTTAGAGAAGTTTTGGTTATTATTAGTACTTTTGGTTATTTTTCATGTACTGTGTGTCATCACACTGCTACTGTGTTGTTTTTGAAACCTTTACTGCTGGAGGTGTTCAAACCGCACATATTTTTTCACCTCTAATGCTGCGTCATATGACTTTCAATAGAAATCTAGAGACAGGGTTTCTCTCAGAAAGCTGAGAGCTTCTTTTCTAAAATGAAAACACTCTAATCTGCCTGACTTCTGACGGGTCTACACACCCCACACACAAACACACACACACACCATCTATAATCCTCTTGAATCAGTATGATGCTCTATTTAAGCAAAAAGGCACGAGAAGGTGTTGCATATTGCCAATATACCATGGCTAAGGGCTGTTTTTAGGAATAGCCGTGACAATATAACACAAACCCCCGAGGACCCGTCTTGCTATTATAGGATAGCAATACGGCTCAATATTTGGTAGAGGCACCTTTGGCAGCAATTACAGTCGTGAGTCTATTTGGATAAATCTCCACCAGCTCTGCACATCTGGACACAGCGATATTTGCCCATTCTTCTTTGCAAAAGGGTTGGATGGGTACCTTTGGTGAACAGCAGTTTTCAGCTCTTTCAACATATTCTCATTTGGATTGAGGTCTGCGGTTTGACTGGGCCACTCCAGGACATAGAATGTTTTGTTTTCAAGGCTTTAGCTCTATGTATAGGGTCCTGCTGGATAATTAATCTTCGCCCTAGTCCCATGTCTTTTACAGACTTCAGAAGGTTTTCTTCCAGGATTTCTCTGTACTTTGCTGCATCCACTTTGCCCCTCTATGTTTAACAGCTGTCCAAGCCCTGACGCAGAGAAGCAACCCCTTAGCATGATGCTGCCACCTCCATGGTTGGGAGAGTATGCTCAGGACGATGTGCCTTGTTAGTTTTGCGCCAAACATAGCGCTTTGCATTGAGTTAAAAAATCTTCTTATCTTCTTCCAATAGGTCCTGGAATCTCTCACAAACCTTCTAGCAAACCCTAGCCGAGATTTGATGTGAGAGTTTTTTGGACACTTTTGTGAAACCCCCAAGCTATGTTAAAGTATAGGTGGACTCCATTCAACTGTGTCATAGCAAAGGGGGTGAATACTTACCTAATCTATTATTTTCTGTTTTATTTTTGTAATTCATTTGGAACAATTTACTGATTTAATTTTTCATTTCAGATTTTTTTGTGTTGATCAGTGGCAAAACTGTAATACAATGAATTGTGGAAATGTCCAAGGTGAGTGAATACTTTTTAGAGCCACTATGCCACTGCTTTCTGATGATCAGTGCTCAAGCAACCCACTTTATAATCCTGAATATGAAACTTTTAGTTTGCATCCTTGTTGCTGATTGAATGAGCAGCTTTCCAAACCATGTTGTGTTGGCCATCTTAGAAACACTATGGCGCCTAACATCCATCTGAACAACATCACTTTGCCTCCTTAAGAAAGTTTTCATGTCTTATAGCGTCAGATAAGTGCCAAATGTCATACGTCTGCAGAATGTCTCACGTAAGCAAGATTATACATTGCAGAGAGAGCATACAACCTGACTCGCAAGCAGATAACTCGATTAATTTCTGTACAGACAGGGAAAAATGTTTTTGCATTTTAATGTATTCTACACAATGTATCCTCATCCCCTGGCAGTTTTTTTCATAGTGCCTTGCTCTCCCCAAGGCCAACTAGCTTAATTAACACTTATATTAGTTCCTATTGTGATGGTCAGTAACCCTGTATGAGATAATTGCATGGTTAGGCCTAAGCTGCTACATTATAAATTATCTACTATCCTACATTGTTATAAATATCATACTTGAGGTCAACAGCATATTTTGAGTGGCAAAGTTTATTTGGGCTTACATAATAGTGTGATTTCATTTTTCTGATAAGTGATAAGGAGAAGTCATGAGCTGCACCTCCACTGATTTTGCCCAGACAAAAATCAATAAACACATATAGGCTAGAGAAGAAGCTCTTTCAGTATTTTTATTTTAGGGGACAGATCAGATTAACCATCGACACTGATTATTTCTTGGATTTCTTGGATCTTTCCTAAACCCAAACGCTGTCACTTAGGGTTATAAAAGCCGGCTATTTTAATATGCTAGCAATGTCTTAATGAAGCAATAAGTCACTTGAGGGAGTACTGTATCACATATACAGTCACAGGTAATATAGGGTGCAGAATGACCTTTAAAAACTTTGGTGGCAATTAAGACTGAAACACTGACATATTTGTTGACTGAATGTATTAATGGCTTACCAGGAGATGCCTGGCATTAATCTAGTGGCCAATCTTTGTTTCAATAGGCCTGTTATTATGGCAACGTCATGAATGCGACAACTAACATGTTTGTTGTCAAATGCTATTTGACATGATAGCACTTAGGCTGCATGCATAGCTCGGCCTGACACAACTGTTAGAGCCGATGACGTGTTTCTGCAGTAGCTTAGCTACTGTGGCTAATGTCGCCATGACATCGCATTGAAGCGTGATCCAAGATTTCTATTGGAAAAGCTGTTTCATACTGAACCATTTACGGTTATTCAAAGGTTATATTTCTGTGTTAGCTGTTAATGATTTACAGTCTGAATGTGAGGAGCACTTAGAGTGGCTGCAGAGTGTGGAGAAAGAACAGGAGATCCCCCATCCATATAATGAGCTCTCTGACTTGTAAGGAACATGAGGGGAGAGATACAGAGAGAGAAAATTTGAGAAAGGGACAGAGAGAGAGCGAGAGCGAGAGAGAGAGAGAGAGAGAGAGACAGAGAACAGGGAACATATTGCAATGCCTTATGGATCTATCTTTCTTCCTCACCCGGGTGGAACATCCCTCTGTGTTCTCGCTAACATAGTCCTTTGATTCCTCAGCACACATTGTCAGATGAGAGAAAAATACAATATGCACAGTTTAGAAAGTAAAAGAACCAAAGGTTTGTTATTTCAGCTTTAGCTTTCAGCCGGCGGACTCCACGGCAGAGCAGCGAAACCCGATGACGATACGTTTTTGGGAGTTACAACCCAGGGGGATGAGGCCGGTCAGCTACAGGATGAGGGTGGAGGGATGACGCCGGCCTCCCGTAACGCAGGTCGCAGGCGGAGATAAGGGTGGTGGTGGAGGGGCTGAGGGGATGGAAGAGTAAGGCGCGCTCCATTATTCATGCCGACTTGTGTGACTCGGTGCAGCGAGGGACAGATTGATCCTCCGCCTCGGCTGGCCAGAAGCCGCGGATCTTCTTTTCTCCCCCCCTCTCACCCTTGTTCACTCGTACCTGCCCTCTGTCTCTCTGCCGTTCCCTACCTCCTCCTCTCAACGTCCTCTCCTCTCTCCTAACTCTCTTTCTCCCTGCCTCTCTGCTGCGTCAAGCCGAGTGCCCCGCAGCTGTCACTGGGATGTCAGTTATGGAGAGGAAGGTGAAAGCGAAGCCAGGCCCTCACCTGACACACGCACACTCAAATTCACGCACACCCTTGCGAGGAATGGCATAGCAGAGACAAGGCGTAGACCTTAAGGCCAAGCACACTTTAAATACTTATCCAGGCGTGAATGTGTCAGAAAGATAGTGCGAAAAGAGAGCTAGAGAGAGGGAGAGAAACAGAGTGGGAGAGTGAGGGAGAGAAACAGAGTGGGAGAGAGAGGGAGAGAAACAGAGTGGGAGAGAGAGGGAGAGAAACAGAGTGGGAGAGAGAGGGAGAGAAACAGAGAGGGAGAGAGAGGGAGAGAAACAGAGAGGGAGAGAGAGGGAGAGAAACAGAGTGGGAGAGAGAGGAAGGAAAGGAGTCAGACACTTTATTCCAACGCCAGTTCACAAGCATGATTTAAACGTCTCAAGTTCACTTTGTAGATTCCAGTTGAATGCATCGAATTTGCATTTTTCAGGTTGATTGATAAATATGTAAAGATCTTTTTGACAGGGTCACGCACTGCGTGGTAGATAAATGAGTCCGTTTAAACTCTAGAGTGTCGTTCTAGTAATCCAATCCATAATCCAATATGGAGGCTCTTCACAAAACTACTGTCACAGCTGCTGTTGTTGTTGTCACAACAGTTTTAAAGGCACCGTTAGGCCTTCTTCGGACAAGAAAGCCTTTACAGCGAATGGTTTAAGGCCTTTGCGATACAAAACAAAACGTGTTGAATTTTCTCATGTCCTTCACAAGCCTTCAAAATAGTAATTATTTTTCTGTTGCTGCGTAGTTGCACAGAGAATTATATGGACAAAAGTGGACTGTGTGTGAGCAGCCTGATATGTGTTGTGATGCTGCAATAGGCTTAGAAATGCTCAACATTTCCTTCAGAAAACTATTAAGTCCAGTCTTTATCCCCACAGAAGGGATTCCACTGTTAAAATGCTTATTGGTTGAGCTGAAGATGTGTGCCTCACTTCCTTCACTGTTGTCCGATTACTGTAGTCACCCAAAGCTGTCATACTGGAGTTATACATAGAAGTACATCTACAGACCCCTGATTACCTGGGAAGCCTCCTAAGCAGGAAAAGATAGTTGAAAGTATATATTTACACCCGGTTTTGACCTCGGAGCTATGCCTACTGTCGTACATGGAGGTCTTAAACAGGCTCTCTGCCTCCTGGCAGATTATGGTTTGAAATCTATTACTAGATGGAATCAGAGTTCCCTGGGCCTTTGGCACAACCGCCCCACAACCATATTTCAACATCACATATCCACCACCGTCCTTCAACATCACATATCCACCACCTTACTTCAACATCACGTATCTATCACCTTACTTCAATATCATGTATCCATCACTGCAATTCAACATCACATATCCATCACCTTACTTTAACATAACGTATCTATCACCTTACTTTAACATAACGTATCTATCACCTTACTTTAACATCACGTATCCATCACCGGACTTCAACATAACATATCCACAACCGTACTTCAACATCACATATCCACCAACTTACTTTAACATCACGTATCCACCAACATACATCACCATCACATATCCACTTCAACATCACATATCCACCACCTTACTTCAACATCACGTATCTATCACCTTACTTCAATATCACGTATCCATCACTGCAATTCAACATCACATATCCATCACCTTACTTTAACATCACATATCCACCAACATACTTCAACATCACATATCCATCACTGTACTTCAACATCACATATCCATCACCGTACTTCAACATCACATATCCACCAACATACTTCAACATCACATATCCACCACTGTACCTCAACATCACATATCCACCACTGTACCTCAACATCACATATCCACCACCCTACTTCAACATCACATATCCACCAACATACTTCAACATCACATATCCACCTCAACATCACATATCCACCACCTTACTTTAACATCACGTATCCACCAACATACTTCAACATCACATATCCATCACTGTACTTCAACATCACATATCCACCAACATACATCACCATCACATATCCACTTCAACATCACATATCCATCACCAGAGTTCAAAATCACATATCCACCAACATACTTCAACATCACGTATCTATCACCTTACTTCAACATCACGTATCCATCACTGTAATTCAACATCACATATCCATCACCTTACTTTAACATAACGTATCTATCACCTTACTTTAACATAACGTATCTATCACCTTACTTTAACATCACATATCCATCACCGTACTTCAACATCACATATCCATCACCGTACTTCAACATCACATATCCATCACCGTACTTCAACATCACATATCCATCACCGTACTTCAAAATAACATATCCACCACAATACTTTAACATCACATATTCGTCACCATACTTCAACATCACATTACCAACATACTTCACAATGACCATCCCTGTTGTTCACCAACATACTTCTTCTGCCTGGCCATCCCTGTTTTCCACAATACACTCACCTCTGATCCATTTTGTCTCATTATGACCATAGAACCTGTTTCCAATTACATTTCCAGTGATGTTTAGTAAACTCTGAGCGCTGACATTTATGACTTGATATCAGAAGAGGGTTTTTTCTTCTGGCAAAATGTCCAAATAGTTTGTTGGCATGGATATGGCATATAATTGTAGTTTTGGAAAGTTGGTAACTTTAAAATTCAAACAATTTCTGCAATTCTCTGTGATCCTTGGATTAGTTTTTACCTATCAATCCATGTTTCTTGCTGTGTGTGTGGGGGCAAAATTTCATGTAGGTTGTTCTCAGCTGATATTGCCCTAATAGTAGAGATTGGTAGTTTTTATAGCAATTTTTGTTGGTCTTTTTTAGTTAGTTATTTATTTTATAGCCATTGTTTAATTTATGAATGTTCACAACCTTTTTTCTTTTTAAATGTCTGTGTTCTCTTACCTTCATCTGTTGATAGTTGACTAAAGGAGTTTAGCGTGTGTGACTGTAATATACCCAACAAAACAGGAAGTCATGGGTAACCACTTGTGTTTTTGTAAAAACTGTTATTATTATGTTTCTTGATTAAGAATAAATTTTTCTTTGAACAGATTTTAAGATCCAGCTAATAAACAACAATGGTATATTTTCATAGCCTTTTTTGCTCAGTTTACCCAGGGGTCCAATAACGTTAGAGAGCACACTGTATTTTACAACAGGTTGTAAAACCGCTAATAGTTTTTCTACTCCATTTTTTTCCTGTTGCTGCGTTATTATTTGTTCATATCGGTGTTCTTTAAAACAAGGGGTGGCTACGGTGTGATAGCAGTTTGGAGCCTCATACAATAATTATTCTCGGGTTTTTAATTTGGCTATGTTAATGAGGATACCAGGGAGACTGAACATTCCTTCACTATTAGGAATATACAGCCAACTCTTCACAAACACGTTGATTAATCTCCGAAATAGATTATGGCATATGAAGCATGGATTTGTGTCTCACTTGAAGGATTATGACAATGTTCCTCCAGTTGAACCTAGCTGAGAAAAACACACATGTGTTCCATCCTAAAGGGAAGGGTGACCAAATGCAGTGAAATCGGTTGCCAGAGAAACCATGGGGCGGGGGGTGGGGAGGGGGGGGGACTGGTTGCCTTAGTGATAAGAGGTCAAAATGGAGCCACAACAATCAGGACGCGGACGTTACTAACATAGCGGAGGGAGGAGCAGCACAGCAGTGTGTGTGTGTGTGTGTGTGTGTGTGTGTTGTGCCTCTTGTCAGCCATACTGTATTTTAATGTCACAGCAGATGTTGTTTCCAGTGAAATGACACGGGCCAGCTGTTCGTCGTACTTTATTTGAAACAAAAGAGTGTGCAGGGAAGACGATGGTGGAAGGTAGAGCGGGGGGAGGGAAACTTTGACAGATAAAAGAAGGAGAAGCATGACAGGTGGAGAGGGCTACGTGGAGACAAAGCAATGAAAGGATAGAGGGAGGAGAGAGCGAAGGATGTAGGGAGGAGAGGTATAAAGATGGCGAGGTGGACAGCCTAGAGAAAGAGAGAGAGAGAGCGAGAGAGGGGGGGAGCGTGTGTGCGGTGCTGTTTGTGACTGACAAGATTAAGGAGAGTTGTTAATGAGAGCATGGAGAGGCATATCGACGGCGTCTCATATTCATCTCATTCTTCTCTATGGATACTCTCTACCACCCCCGCCTCCATCAGCCGAAACCCGTCCAGCTGATCCTTGAATGGGAGAAGGACCAAAGGAATAGTGTCGGAACAAATATCACAGCCCTGATGTTCATCCTATCACTAGACCATAACCCTTAGTCTTTGCTCTCTGTAATATAAAGTCTGCTGGATCACATCGGTTCATCTTATGGACACTGTAACATGCTGCAAGATCTGTGTTTGTTGTGTAGCCAACACCTTTAGTTCCATAGTAGCCTTTTATATCAGGCACCAGGCTATATAATTAGGAACACTACGACTGGAGCTATAAGACTTACTGTATGAGATTAACTACTTTGACTAAAAGTATTTTAAACTATTTTGTTTGGGTGACAGTATGTTATTCTCCCAGCCGACAAAATGTACAATTTAAATGCCGGCTTCAGCTAAGATGGAACCTAAAGTTTTCTTTATTTTTCTGTTCTTGTTTTTTCTCCTGCAAAACTTTAATGAGTTTGTGGTGTCACATATTTTGCATTGGGTATTTTAGAGGTTTGTTTGTTTTGATCCCGTGGGGCTTTCTTTGACTTGACAAGGTATGATGATTTGTCACCGTTTCTCGCCATCTCTGTGTGGAATATCAAATAATTGCTTGCATTTCAAACCCTGAAGCGTTTCACCAGAATCATTCTCTCTCTCCCTGTTGTATAAGGTTTAGGTTTACAGATTGGACAATTATCCGCTTCGGATAATTATCTGAGTTGGGTTGTAATTAGCGGGTTTAAATACACATACGCAAGTTTAGTTTACCTGGTGTTCATTATGGTGTGTAACCTTGAAGTGCATGTGCGTGAGTCTCCAAGATCCAACAATCAGTTTGATTGTATCCATGTCATTTGTTGTAAGATGTTGTGGTAGAACTGATATTTCTTTTGTGATCGAGGTCTAAACAAATGCATGGTATGGCCAATCAGTTTGATTACACGTTTAACAATGGGTGTCCTGTGCCTCTCCAGATGCTTGGCAACACTCACACACACACCCACCACTCTGATGTGATCAAACCCCACCAGCTGCCTTTGTCAAAACACAAATGAGAGAGAGGCGAAGAAGGAAGGCATTTAAATCACGACTACATTACAGGCAGGCCCTGCTTCAGTCGCCGGCTAAGAGACAATAGAGATTGCATTTGAAGGTGCTCCCTCCCTTTTTTTCGTTTTCCAAGGTTACCGCCATGAACTATGAAGTCTCTCTTTCAGATATCGGAAACCAAGGTCCCTTTGGCTAATGAATTATGGGAAAGTGTATGCATTTTTTTTACACAAAATACTATCTGCACATTAGCCCATTCCCATCCATTACATTAAACTATGTAAACAGCAGAGTTGGCTGAAAACTAGAATTATTGCTCAATGTGATCTGTTTCATATTGTGCTCAATAAGTCCATTCATTATGAAGAAAAGCCAATGTTCAGTCAGGAAATACATTTTCTGAGCTTACAAAATCAGTTTAAGGAGGAATTTGAGATATAAAATGGTCTCTTGCTTTTAGTAGATGAAAAATATAATATATAGTAGATTTAGTATATAGTAAATGTAGTATATAGAATATATAAAGTATATAGTAAATATAGTATATAGAATATATAAAGTGTATAGTAAATGTAGTATATAGTAAATATAGTATATAGAATATATAAAGTATATAGTAAATATGGTATATAGAATATATAAAGTTTATATTAAATTTAATATATATAGTATATAGTAAATATAGTATATAGAATATATAAAGTTTATAGTAAATTTAGTATATATAGTATATAGTAAATATAGTATATAGTATACATCAAGTATATAGTAGATATAGAATATATCAAGTATATTCTCTGATATTGACGCAAGCAGCCACCATACTGGAAGGACTTCAAGTTTACAAGTTTAGATATGTCTGAATTACAAATGGGAGTGGACTCACTCATATGGAGTCATGAATAAAACGAAGTACCGCGATCAACTGTTCTCATTCCCTGGCAAGTACGGTTATGTTGGATCTTTCCCAGCCAGCGGGCAAACTGGTTGAAATGACATTGTTTCCACATTTCCGTTCTGTCCAGCGGATTGTTGCTGTGAAGAGTTCAGTTTAACGTCCTCTGGCGTTTACGGATGCTTTGGACTTCTAACAGAGTTAAAAGTGTCAGAAGGTCTGGAGGAAAGTAGGAGGATGTTGTTTCCCCAATTGATCCTTTCCTTCCAGAGATGTGGTGGGCTTCCAAAGGTGTTCTTCACTTCACATATGTTCCACTGGTAAACCATGTTATTTGATATTCATTTAGCAATCGCCCATTTCCCCACTGCAAAAACATATTCGGCAGTCCTTTTTGTGAGAGGTCCATTGTGAACCTTGAGATGTGACATGACATGACTTGATGTGTAATCATAGATACAGTTGTTAAATATAAGCAGGAGATAACATTCTCTTCTCCTCGCTTCCTTAGCTCCTCTTCTACTACCTTGCATTGTCCTCCCAAACATTGCCCATCTAGCCCCCTGGCAGATCACTTCTGGGTACCCTTTTAAGATTTTCTCTGTCTCTCTGACATCACACAAAATCAGTAACTCTGTATTTTATGCAGAGCATGTGCTTTTCTAAGAGCCATTGCCAAAAAAGAAATTGTAGTACAAAGGCACTTCCTATAGTATTTTTCCGCTATTTTCTTGACAGCTATGAGCTCAGCTCAAACCTTAATTAAATAATGTTGTTTGGTAAAAGGTCTTGTCTTCCAGATTTTTCCTTCTTTGTCACATTTCATGCGATCCTGATAGGATTTGAAAAAGAGAAAACCGAATGCTTGCCTTCTCCTTTGTGTTTTTGCTTACTGCTGTCATTTGAGAATTATGGACTGGTCTTACCAGATGATCTGTTTGTTTTGATCACAGACTATTAATATACTACAGAAGGTATATGGTGAAACTCTCCTATTGTCTTTCCACTTGACACCCAACAAAATAAATACCCAACAACAAGACAAAGATCAACTGTATAACCTAGGGCTGGTTCACTCGTAGAACCTTTTAGAGGTGTCTCCGGAGCTCCAGTCCAACATTGCACTGTACAGCCTTGCAGTTTCGGGGTTATTCTAAAGCAAAGAGGATTTTAATGTTTCAGAGTGTGTGTTCACATGTCTGCCTGTTAGCCTGCATTGGGCCTGCGTGTTCTCCTAAAAAAAACAGGGTTAGCATGCTTAACTTGTCTCCATGTGAGTGTTTTACTCATAATTTCAGCATTTGACATTCACATATGTGGAAAGCTTGTTTTAGCTGCCTCTCTTGTGTACTTATATACTCACTTCATCTCACTTTCTATAAAGGTCGGAGTTGTACAGAAACGGTTGTGTTTTTTATGGAAAATGGGCTGTACTAATTGTGTGTATACAATGTTGGACTTTGACCTGAAAGGTCAATAGTCAGTATGAATGATTTCCCAGCTGAGACGTTTTAGTTCCTTGAATGTTCCTACTTCATTCTTCTGATGTTCACGCCAAGTTTACTGGATATTCTAAGAATTATTTCAGAAACATTCACTGAGAACAACAGTGCTTTTAAGTATTGGTTGGAATTTCTTTTGCTAATTTTTTTGTTGCCATTAGGTCCTTTGATAACCACTTACTGAAAAAGCATCTTTGAGAAATGTACTTTTTGAATAAACTTAGATTGGGCTACAAAGCCAGGGAAGATTGACCATTGTCTACAATAGTTTTTTTCTCTTTCCTTCCCCACCCTTACTCACTCCCATTCTCTCAGAGGAGCGTCCGGACTGTTCCAAGGCGCGGTGTGAAGTGCAGTTCTCTCCCCGATGCCCTGAGGACTCCGTGCTAATCGAAGGCTACGCCCCCCCTGGAGAGTGCTGTCCGCTGCCCAGCCGCTGTGTCTGCAGCCCTGCGGGGTGCCTGAGGAAGGTGTGCCAGCCAGGTTACCTCAACATCCTGGTGTCCAAGGGCTCCGGGAAGCCTGGAGAATGCTGCGACCTGTACGAGTGCAAGCCAGGTAGCAACCGTTCCAAACAGGCCCCAAAAGGCCGGAGTATTCAGAATGCGCCTCAAGCGTCTGCTCAGAGTCATCCCGGTGTGACCAGCCTTGTGGGGTCTTGAGTGTTGGCCGCGGCAGCCATCTGCCGGCGGTGTGTCACCTCTGAGCTGGGCTCTGGCGTGACCTAGCCAACGGAAGAGGGCAGGTTCTAGAATAGGGACGTTCCCGTTCTGAGACCTACCTGGTCAAGTGAGCGGACGTGAGAGCGTGACTGAGCATGCAGCATTTAAAACACATCTGTTGTCAAAAAAACCTAAAAGAAACGTGTAGTCAGTTGGGGGAAAAGTAAACATTTCCACAGACATGCGCCAGGAGGATTATAGCCTGGTCAAGCAAACTTAAAGAAGGAGGAATAATATTTGCTATGAAACCCATAGAATACAGATGTTTGATTCAGTCCTTTTGAGTCCCACTGTTCTGACGAGTGTCTCTGTGTTGTACCCTATTTAGTGTTTAGCGTAGACTGCAGCACAGTGGAGTGCCCTCCCTTCCAGCAGGTCCAGTGTCCACCTGACAGCTATGAGACCCAGGTGCGTCTCACCGCGGACGGCTGCTGCACCCTTCCCACCAGGTGAGCCTCGACCTCCCGCTGAATGCAAGGATCACCGCTCTCTGTCTCCCTGGCTGTCATTAAATGTAGTCCGGTAAGCGTGAGTGTGCACTGACTCTGTAAATCCCATCTTTAGGTGTGAGTGCTTGCCCGGCCTGTGCAGTTTCCCACAATGCACCGCGGAGAGCACTGCCCAAGTCGTGTCCCACGGCGATGGAACCCCTGGGCGATGCTGTGATATTTATGAGTGTATCAACGGTGAGTTTGGCCATTCTCTCTCATCTGAACCGCCTGTCTCACTGCTCCTGAACTGTTATTAAGAATGGTAATGCTTTGTTTTTCAGTTTCCGCTCTGGTTATTTTTTTAAAATAGAGTCCCATGCCAGTATAGCTAATATTATAGAGATTAGGAGATATCCCTATTTACAGCAAATAGATATCTATTTCTCAAAATCTGGTGATTGGGGGTGGGCAGTTACGTAATGATGAATTTAAAATGCAATGTGCAAATCATGTCTGTTTAAAAGGTTTGTGGGAGGGTGTTGTACTTAAATGAGAAGACATTAGTACAAAAGACTGTTACAGATTTGAGAAAACATTACATTGTTGCAGAATTCTTGATCTTTTTACAATGGTGAGTTCCTAAAATGCCACCCCTAAATAGATTTTATACTGTAGGCAGAAGAAGAATACCCGACCCATAATGTGCTGTGGTTCATCAACCCAGCAGCTTTATGGTAGCAGTTTTTACAGGTTGAAGAACAGCGCAAATTAGCAATAGAGTAAGAGAGAAAAGCTTGAAGGAGGGGAGGATACTTTATAAATTATAGCAAATTCTCACCGATTTATAGAGCTTACGTTATGGGAATCAGTTAACTTTAAAGGCTGAGACGGTCTTCTAAAGAATCATTTGAAGACCTTGCTTTTTAAAAAGCGGAATCTCTAGTATCAAAAAGAAAATGATTACATCCTGAAAAGATCTCTCTATGGGAAGTCTTAAGAGATGTGAAATGGGGTATGACACATAGAAAGATCTCTTCATGAGAAGTCTTAAGAGATGTGACATGGGGTATGACACATGGAAAGATCTCTTCATGGGATGTCTCAAGAGATATGAAATGGAGTATTACCTGTGGAAAGATCTCTCCATGGGTTGTCTTAAGAGATGTGACATGGGGTACCACCTATAGTAAGATCTCTCCATGGGAAGCCTTGAGAGATGTGACATGGGGTAGGACACATGGAAAGATCTCTTCATCGGATGTCTTAAGAGATGTGACATGGGGTACGACCTGTGGAAAGATCTCTCCATGGGAAGCCTCGAGAGATGTGACATGGGGTACCACCTGTGGAAAGCCATTCAGCTGCAGCAGGGCAGGGATTCTTCTGATGGTTGTGGTGGCAGGGGATTGGATGTGACAGACAGCATCCCTTCTCCTCTCAGCCCTACTGGCTAGAACAAAAGTCCGCCAGGGATGTGCAGCCAGTGGTCCGTGTCGTCCCTACATCCCTTTGTGTTTCACCGATTTCAGAACAAAGAGCCACGCTTTCGGAGATCTGCGGAACATCAAAGCAACTAACAGAAATATAAACTGATTGAACTCTGGCTCCACGGCGTATTATCTGCATGGATGGAAGGAATAGGGATTAATTAATATTCCGCGGCTGAAAGGGGGCGAGGAGGGGGAGGAAACGAGGAGTGAAGATGAACTGATCCCTATAGGGTGGAGACTGATCTAGGAATCAATTGAACAACAGCTGTTCAGCACACGTCACCACCCCCAACCCCCACCCACACACACACACACGCGCACCCACACACACATGCATGCGCTGCGGCACTGCTGTAATCCTACATGTACCTGACCTCTTCCAGGTTTGCCATGACTCCCAGTGATTAAGAACAAATGAACACCAAGCACGCAGAAACGCTGATAAACCTCGGGCGTGACTCTTGTGCACAGTGAGAGAGCTAAAGACACTGAGGGATTTCTACACTATTGACCGTTAGCATCCTATATAGGTTTTCAGAGTTTTTGATAAGGACTCGCAGCTGGCTGCTCAGTATGGCTGATGCATACATTTGTGTGTGTATGTGTCCTTGTTTTTCTGTAGTTGTCTGAACCAAATATGCCCCCCCAAGAATAGTAAAACCAGGAAAATGTTGCCAAATCTCCCTGAGGAAAAAGGCTATTTCTGGCTCAAGGGCAAGATTTAGGGTAAATGTTAACATTTCAGTTAGAATCAATGATTGGGGTTAGTTTAAGGACTAGGATAGCCTGTTAGATCAGGTCATTATACTCTGGGGCAAAAGTTATATTTTACCTGTCAACCTGAAAACAATTACCAAAAACTGCAGACATTTTCAATTTCTAAGCAATGTGTTATTTTGGAGCTATTTTAGGTGTTATTATAAGTTTATAGATATCAGTAACAGCGTAAACAAGCAAGCCAACTACAGCCTTGTTGCACCAAGCAAAGCTAACATTGTCATAGCAGCTAAGTATCCTCATCGACTCATGCATTGGTTGATTGGACATGGGGTACCACCTGTGGAAAGTCCAAACATGACCTAAATGCGTAATCCAATTAGATCTCTTTTAAACAATCACATTTACAGTGAAAAGTTTGTTTATCAGACATTTCAATTGCTTTCTAGGCATTGAAACTTAGCTTAATGTCATTCTGATTGGCATTCCACAAGTGTGAGGCATAACCTTTAAAAGCAGTTTTACCCAGTTCTGAATGAGCCTGCAGTATCTTCAGGGCTAGTCAGTCTTAAGAGCATGTTTGATAACTGCTGTTTCTTCCCCAGAAATTGAGGTAAGATAGTCAGGAGGTTTCTGCATGACAGGCTGATATAAAACATCTACCAATGTCTGTCCGTTTTTAGAAGTAAGGGAGTCCCAGCCAACCTGGGATATATAAAAGACAATGACGTTTGCAGCAATTTGCATCAATGATAAAACACAAGGCTGAATGATAGATTGCATCCACAGGATTCAGTACAGGCTGGGGCATACATATATATCACTTGGTTGTAATCTTAAAGGTATATAAATGTTGCTTGCACATTTTAATTTCTGTGCTGACTTTCTATAAAAGAAGATTTTTTTTATCTTTAGCTTCTTCACCAACTCAGTGATGTCTTTTAAAAGACAGATTTTCACCTATCCAAATCCAAAGGTATTTTTAGGATTGAACACATTCTGTATCAGAACCGTTGAGGGTAGTGAATTTAGCATCATCCATAAGTGGGTTTTGTGATCTAGAGAATAGAAAATACTTTTTAATTTGCAAGTACTATTGGCATTTAGTACCAGCCTACTTAATTATTCGAAATCAGACCGCTGGTGTATTACTGTCATTAGCATTTTTTATTGTACACATTAGTGATGTGTGTTACTGTACACATATCACTAATATTTTGACTTGAACAATGTTGAACCAAAAATTTTACTCCTTTATTAACAACAAGAAATTCCCACCAGTTACAATAGCCTTGGTTCTATCAATTAGGTATGTTTGAAACCAGAAGCAAGTTTTTTGGCAAGGCCCAATGAAGACAGCTTTTTCAGTAAGATTGAGCAGTCAACTATACAGAGAATTTCTCATCCAAGCCTTTGACTATATGTAGTCACTGTCATAGTAATATGCCCGTGTCTAAAACTAGATTGATATCTTTTCAAAATGCAATTTTCATATAACAAGTACAACAACTGCATATTTATGAATGACTCCAGAATTTTTGCAAGGCATAACAGTTTAGAGATAGGTACGTTTTCAAGGATACTAGGGTCCCTAAACTTATTTAGTGGGAGGACAGTTTGGCTTATCAACCTGCAGTAATGAAATCAAGGTCACGTTGGTTAAGGTCTTATAAGAAAGCTTACTCACTAAAATTCCAAAAATGTATTTTGTAGATGATATGCACTTGGGCCATCTCTTATTGTACATTGGTTAATATCTAGTGGAAATACACCAATTGTCATATATTTATCTGGAGCATTTGTCAAAATAATCAATCAATGTAGACTTTACTGGCTCTTTTAGATTTGGTTGTGTTGATTTATTGATTAGCTTGGTTAAGTTCAGCTCAACACATAAATCCTTCATACAGTGTACTTCTTGTGATTCCCAGATTAAGTTAAAATCTCCAAAGATAATCACTTATATATTAGGTATGCCTTTTTTCTTGGTAGAAAATTGTTTGCATCCGTCTTTCCTTATTATGGTTTCCAGACTAGCATTCCGATTGCTTGAAGATGTGTTGCAATGTCTGACCTTGCAAAAGCTATGGCAGGAGACTTGGAGGTAAAGCGTTGTGAGAATAAGGTTAGGAGCATGTGTGTAAATGTGTTAACATTTAAACAAAAGTGAGATATTCCCAGATTACCATGTGCTCATGAGTGCGTGAGGTATTACTGTACAGCAGTCCACTCACACTGGCCTCGTGAACTGACTTGTTGCTTGTTATTTATCATACCTCCTGACCACATAGTGGTTGGCTTGACCACATCCAACATAGAGATGTTTAGACTAGTCAAATTGGGAGTACAAAACATTTAACGGTGCATTTCCTCCCTTTCCAGTCATCCAGATTGTAAACTAAATAGCAAGCCTACCTCTTTGGTTCTGTGCCCTGCCTTGGCACTTTTAGTTCTGTAATTTTTAAAGCCATTAATTAGCCTATAGTCAAATCATTTTATGATCTCCTAAAAACTTGCCACACCAAGCTGTGGCAGGCATTTTTAATATACTACTGATTTGATAATGTGGTGATGACAACAATTCACACAGAAGTTTATTTATTTTGAGTTATACAGTTATAACAAAAGAATGAAAAATAAAGCTCATCTGTTTTTTATTCATATCCTATTCATGATACTAGGTTTAGGGTTTTAATTAAGTGTTTGACAATTTAATATTTCCATCAATGTTGTTCAGCAGAAGCCCTTACTTTGAGTGACTAACATTAGTGAGTGCGTATGTTTTCATACTTTTTCGTCCTAGCTGCGCCGCTTCAGCCCCGGAATACTTTGAATGGGAATACCTTTGTGTTCCAACATGTGTAGTAAAACCCAAAATGTGTGCCTGTGTGTGTGTGTACATGTGTTTAAGGAACATGCTGTTCTCAATCAATGACTGCTCCCAGTATTTCATTGGGCTTCACTGCAGGGGAACCAAAACCCTCAACAGCTGTATTATGGTTGTCATTGGACAATCTATACTTCTCAGACAATCATCGACCCAGACTCTTTGATTCACCTTTTGAATCAGATCCCGCAATGTCTTTTTCTCTGATATGTGACCATTTGCTCAATTGAAGTAATGACAGTTAAAGATTTCCACTGTCAGCTAGCAGACATATCAATGGAATAAATGCAGTTATGTCTGCCGTCTAACGCTACCTCGTTGAGACCGTCTGGGTTGGAAGCCCAATTCACGGAGCAAGGAGCATGGCCAAGAGAAGAAAGCTTTGACTGGATCAACTGTGGGGCCATCTGCAAACAGTGGTGTCTGCGAGCTTCTGTTGTCCCACTCCGACAGCAAATGTTAGCTGCAGCAGAGGAGACGAGACAGCCAAGGCACTCCACGGAGCATGTTTGGAATGGCCTGGGAACCTGCTGCGCAGACACGCGCAAACACACATACACGCACAGTGCGCGCGCTCGCTGCACCCAGGAGAAAGTTTGCCAATTTTGTGATGTTGATGTTCATCCATGCCGGCTCAGTCTGCTCCAAGTACAGTGACACAAAGGGAAGTACGGTATGGTAAGTCAGTATTTCTTCATCTGGTTACTAGCCAATGAGTCAGCTCTTATGTGTGAGTCCCTTTGATGCCGGCCATGCTGGAGATGCTTAGAGGAAATGGAAAGTGAAGTGAAGCTTATTGATAATGTGAATGGCATGGAACCGAGCATTTTCACAGTGATTGTTAATTCCATGATTGAAAGTGAAATGGCATGCAGTGCTGTTAGTCTTATTAGCATCGAGAGATGCCATATTAATTGTATACACACACACTCGGCAGGCAAAGGGGCTCAGTGATAAAGTCAACAAAGACCACACCTTGTGATAAACATCACATTGGGATCGTTTGATTCAGTATCGCTGGAAAATAACCAATCAATAGTTGAATATGACATAATATCGCCCCAGAGCTTAATACACTACAACTTATGCTGCATTTAGTGGAGCCAGATGTTGGATTGATTTGCCCGTGTATCCTTTGTTTTTAGCCACCTGTTTTTCCGTCTGTTGAAGTAGTGTGTTTTCTGGCGTAATGTAGTGTGACAAAGTAGCTGGAAAAGCCGCCAATCTCTTCTGGCACTTATAGGGCAGGTACACTTAAAGATGACATTTGTATTGAATGTGGGTGGCATTTGGATCGAGTGTTTGAAGTGCTACTGTTACTGGTGGACACATCTGTATGTCTGTCCTCTGTTGCCCAACGCCGCTCACCCCTGAAGGAGGTTGTTATCGGGAGACGAAGGCACTCACACATTTTTGAAATCTAGTTTGGGCTCCATGCTACTGACTTTGTTTTTCTCTTAACATATAACTCAAATAGTATTTTGGGGAAATGAAGAATGTAATTTGGTTCCATGTATTTAGAGACCTGTCTAGTCATGCCCTGAAACCAAAAGACAGAGAGGCACGCTGCTTCTGACCAAGACAGGGCTTCTGCAGCAGCTAGAAAGCCATTGCTTGTCTGCCGACAGATCCGACCAAACTGACCTCTCTCAGTCAGACTTGACATCCATTTAGATTCTGTCATTAGACAGGCCTGCACATGCCTCACTGACAGAATACTACTTACCGATTATTAATTATTCATCCATCTCTTTACATTAGATATGATCATCTCTGGTGAAAGACTTCTAGAACATTCATGGTTAGGACCATTCAGGTTTATTTAGCCTGCCCATTTGAGGCCTGGAAGAGAGAAGAGGCTGGTGGTAGGAAAAACTGTTGTTGCTATAGCGAGACCGGTGATTGACAGTTTACTCAGAGAGAGACAGGAAAGCACCTTAAACGTCTCGATCTCATGTTGCCTGTTTTTCCCTTATTGAGTAATAACTTTGCTATGTCAGCCCCAGCCCGCCCCCTCCTCAGCCATCCAGAACAGTGTGGGTACCAGACCTTAAGCAATTAGACCCGGGATAATCCCTGGCTGTGCATTAGGTTGGGTAGTTCTGCTTGCTCTAGGATGATGTGAAGAAAGCCAGACGGAACAATGTGCTCTCTCTTACGGCTATGGCCAGATTAACACACATCGAATTAGGAAGGAGTCTTGGAATGTTCAACGGAGGCAGCCGATAGTCTGCTATTTTGAGAGATTACTGCTTAGCAGTACCTTAAAGCCACTCTGGTTTAAGCGGTGACTGATTTAATGGCGATTCACAGACACAGGTTAGAGTAAACAACACATTACCGGACCGGCGAGTCAGAGGACAACCCGAAGCTGGTGTTGACTATAGAAACAGGACATTTACTAAAGGTCATCAGCTCCAATCGGAAACCTAACAATATCCTGTATCCAAACTAGTATAGGCTAACATACCATTTCACATTCATTCTGCATTGTATGATTACTGACTAGGCACAGTGACTTAACCTGTGAAGTATTTCTATGTGGAAGAGCCTAAACCAACAATTGACCAGGCCTTGGAGCCATTATGAGATCAGATGTTGTTTACAATTTATTGCATCGCCTTTAGCATCAGGCACCGTCTCACTCGATAAATGAATATTATTCTGAACTCTTGAGGCTGTTTGTGCAACGCAACCTTGATTCGCAGGTGTTGTCAGCTGCCTGGTGGGGCTAGCGATGTGTTGTTGAGCAGAGCTGAGACTTTTCAGTCCATCTGTCTATCTGTCTACCGAGGGAGAGGGGGGGAGGTGGGGGTGGGGGGGGAGTCACACCTGTCGAGGGCTTCATCACATTATCACATTATTTAGTCTCCGTCTCAGCAGCACAGCCAAAACATAAGGGCGTGGTGGCACCGGGAAATGAAGAGATCTGGCCGGCTGGGAATGGGGGTAGGAGAGGTGAGGGAGGGAGGGAGGGAGGGAGGGAGGGGAAAAAGGGGAGGTGGTTGGTCTCGTGCAGATATCGAGGAGACTGGCAAGTGGGTAGGGGGATGGCAGAGAAGAGGAGCTGGGAGACAGTGCACTCACAGGTACATGATACCTAATAGAGAGGACATCACATGGGTGGTTCGGTTCAGAAGAACAGTCAGAGACCTCGTAGTGAAAATATCCACAGTGTGTTTAGAAAACGTCTGTTAATGGAGCATTGCTCTTCTACCTTAGGAAGGTGCACATACTAGAATGGCCAGCGTTATGTAGGATCACTTCTATGTACTATAACACTGGGATTCTCTTAGTAAGACTGTCGATTATGAAATGAAAGCTGTTGGCGGTTGAAACCTCTTCATTTTAACCTTTTACGACCACTAAAATCTTGCAAAACCGTGACGCATATTTTCTGGGTATCTGTTCAGCTATGCAGCCATACTAGTCACTGTGGGCCTGATATGAAGTATTCCATTAAAGAAAATGGCATGTAGTATGTTATGCAAATCCTCCAGCGGGCCCTTCTTCTCCCTAGAAGTTCACAGCTTATAGAGGGGCTGGGAGGCTTGTGCGTGTGTAACATGTCTGCCTCGGGAGCAGTAGCTCTCTCCTTTTACTCTCTCCTCACACACTCTCCTTACCAAGAGCTGTAGTTAAACAAAACTGTTTCACTGATTGCAGGCTATTGTGTGATAAAAAGTTGGGGTTAAATTATATAGGTTTGTCCTTGTTCATTCATGCTGTTTCACGGCACTGTTAAGGCTGCTTTACTCACCACACAGCTCTGTCAGACTTCAGAGCCTGTTAGACTGACCTCACAGCCTACTAGACCTACCTTATATCGTATTACACTGACCTCACAGCCTACTAGACCTACCTTATATCGTATTACACTGACCTCACAGCCTAATAGACCTACCTCAAATCGTATTACACTGACCTCACAGCCTACTAGACCTACCTTATATCGTATTACACTGACCTCACAGCCTACTAGACCTACCTCAAATCGTATTACACTGACCTCACAGCCTACTAGACCTACCTCATACCGTATTACACTGACCTCACAGCCTACTAGACCTACCTCATGTCATATTATACTGACCTCACAGCCTACTAGACCTACCTTATATCGTATTACACTGACCTCACAGCCTACTAGACCTACCTCATATCGTATTACACTGACCTCACAGCCTACTAGACCTACCTCATACCGTATTACACTGACCTCACAGCCTAATAGACCTACCTCATATCGTATTACACTGACCTCACAGCCTACTAGACCTACCTCATGTCGTATTATACTGACCTCACAGCCTACTAGACCTACCTCATACCGTATTACACTGACCTCACAGCCTACTAGACCTACCTCATACCGTATTACACTGACCTCACAGCCTACTTGACCTACCTCATACCGTATTACACTAACCTCAGGGCTTAGTACAACTGACCACAAAGGCTATTAAACTGACCTCAGTGCATAGTAAAAGGATTTCATAGAATATTAGACTGACCCCAGCTCCTAAAGAGTAACCTCAAGCGCCTATATGAGTGACCTCTGAGCCTGTTAGACCGACCTCAGAACATATTAGTGACTTCAGAGCCTAATAGTGACTTCAGAACCTGTTATACTGTCGTCAGAACCTATTATACTGACCTCAGAGCCTATTATACTGACCTCAGAGCCTATTATACTGACCTCAGAGCTTATTATACTGTCCTCAGAGCCTATTATACTGACCTGAGAACCTATTATACTTACCTGAGAACCTATTATACTGACCTCAGAGCCTATTATACTGACCTGAGAACCTCTTATACTGACCTGAGAACCTATTATACTGACCTGAGAGCCTATTGTACTGACCTCAGAGCCTATTATACTGACCTGAGAACCTATTATACTGACCTGAGAACCTATTACACTGACCTCAGAGCCTATTATACTGTCCTCAGATCCTATTATACTGACCTCAGAGCCTATTATACTGACCTCAGAACCTATTATACTGACCTCAGAGCCTATTATACTGACCTGAGAACCTATTATACTGACCTCACAGCCTATTCTACTGTCCTCAGATCCTATTATACTGACCTGAGAACCTATTATACTGACCTCAGAGCCTATTATACTGACCTCAGAGCCTATTATACTGACCTGAGAGCCTATTATACTGACCACAGAGCCTATTATACTGACCTGAGAATCTATTATACTGACCTCAGAACCTATTGGCCTGATCTTAAAGGCTTCTATATTGACTTTACAACCTATTAGACTGACCTTACGGTCTGTTATACTGACATTACGGTCTGTTATACTGACATTACGGTCTGTTACACTGACATTATGGTCTGTTACCCTGACATTACGGTGTGTTACACTGACATTATGGTCTGTTATACTGACATTACGGTCTGTTATACTGACATTACGGTCTGTAATACTGACATTACGGTCTGTTACACTGACATTACGGTCTGTTATACTGACATTACAGTCTGTTACACTGATCACAGAGCATATTAGACTAACTAATAGATATTAACATTGAATTTGAACCAGCTGATATACATGTGTGTAGGGCTGTATGTGTGTGTACAGGTTTCTACTACATAAAACCCTGCATGGGTAATTTAACAAGAAAAATTAGATATTGTGGAGAAATTTTGCCAGTCCCCTTCAGGAAAAATACAACTTGCTTTGGTCCACACAATGATTGTAAATCAAGTGTGTCTGTGTATATGTGTCAGTGTTTGTGGGTATTGGATCACTCTTTATTGCCTTGAGGGCATGCAGCGGTAAAAATTAGGCTGTGAAAAAGAGTATCTCCTTGTTTGATTTTCGTCACCGTAGCAACCAGGATCTTTACATATTTTGATTGACAGGCAGCCAGGTGTTGCTTTTGGAAGTGTTAAGCTTGTGAACATGGTGGCAATGCTAAGTAAGACAATGTTTGAATCACATGTCTGGCAGTACATTTCTGAATATATTCGCAATAGGTGCATTAGCTATTACAAAAACATGTTAAGCTCATTGTTCCCTCCGATGTATTTTACAGCCAATGGTGGATCCGCATCCAGGTTTGGTGGGTAATCAAATATTTACATGAACAGGATACCTCAATCATGCAGTGCCACAACATGCACATCTGTTGTTGTTTTTTTAATGTTTTATGTCCTTGGGCTCTGTGTCTTGGCAAGCGTAACACTGGTAATGTATACTCCCAAATGCTAGAACTATATTACTTCTCAATCACAAGTAGGTTATCAGGGTGCTATGAAAGGTGCTTCTCTTTGGATCAAATTAAGACACAGAGGCACACACACTCGCACAGTTTGCCAATCCTTGTTGGATTCCTGTCTTTGCTCTATAGGTTGATTGATAGGATTATATGTGAGCCCTTATGAGACAGTGGACTTAGCATCATCCATCACCGTAGTGAAACTAAATCGTCCTCCAAGTAATGAGATATAAAGCGTTGTTTAAAGTTACCAAGGAGAGGATCTTTCTCTCTTCCCGGGAGCGGGGCTTTTCTTGATCATGTCCAACGGGAACTTATTGGCAATAAAAGTGTTTGTTTTTTTTGTCCAATGGGAATGATCTTTTTGGCCATAGAAGAAAGTGTTAACGATTCATAGCCCTGGCTCTGTGTAATATGCTACCTGCCAAACTCTAATGTCCTAAGTTGTTTTCCGGGAGTTTTCGGGAGCGTATAGGTGAGTTCCATCTGAGTGATCCAGGCTTCAAAGGCCTGCTTCTGAACCTGATTCCGGGTTTACCATTTGAATGGTTGTTTTGTTTGGTTGTAGGTGTTTTGTAGATCAACAGAGCTTTAGCAGCAATACTATTAGCTCATGGTGATGTTATATGATAGGATCATATAAATAACTGAGTAGTTATATGGCTGTAGCTTGCTGGATTTGGCTTCTGTATATGCTTAAGATGTTCAAACATATTTTGGGATCTATATTGCTAGAAAGACAAGGGTTTACTGTTTTAGCTGGCCATCGAAAAAAGCCCAAATTTCCGCAGAATCTGGAAACACATTCCCTGACAAAAGACTTTTCCCACCAAACAATGCAGAAACATAGTGGTATTATGATTAAACCAGTCATGAATGCGGTTCGATTGCCAAATGATAAGCCGGTTGACAGAGGAGGGTCCCGAAACACTCAAAAACAATCAAAATCTGGCAAAGATCATTGTCTTTGTCTGCAAACCTCATCCTGAGGAGAGAAAGGGATAAGCGCTATGGAAAATCTGTCTATAGTTTGTTTTCTGCCCAATCAATCTGCTTACAGTCAGTCTCAGAGAGTAATTCATTCTCATGGCTAGAATAACCACGCAGAGTGTGCTTCATCACCGTAGCGAGAAACCAATGGTACAGTGATTCATAGCTGTGTAAGAACTCTCTAGATCCCTAACCTCTGATAGGTTTAGTCGTTATTGCAGTGGACCAATGACACGCTGAAGAACTGCTCTGAAAAGGAAGGTCCCTGAGTTTTTCACAGAGCAACTTTAATCAGGAAATATATTGGGAACCACTCATGGGAGCCACTCTGTCCCTTTCCAGCCTACAGATATTTTTTTGGGGGCATAAAGAATGCCAATAAGTACAGATACTACATAGGATTCCCATGAGTCCTTGGTGCCACCTGCAGCTACAGGACAGTGTTTTTCTGTAGTAGCTTATTGCGTTGTTGGCCTGTGATTTTCATGTGCCAGCGGGAAGCTCTCATCTTTATAAAAGGGATAATACCCCAGAGAGAGGCGCTCAGTGAACATCTGGAAAGGAAGTGTGCAATGCCAGAATTCCCATCTGTCATGACGGTCGCCAGCACTGCCCTACAACTCTCCTACAACTCTTCTAAAACTTTCCTACAGCTCTCCTACAGCTCTCCTACAACTCTCCTACAGCTCTCCTACAGCTCTCCTACAACTGTTCTACAACTTTCCTACAGCTCTCCTACAGCTCTCCTATAACTATCCTACAGCTCTCCTACAACTCTTCTACAACTTTCCTACAGCTTTCCTACAGCTCTCCTACAACTCTCCTACAGCTCTCCTACAGCTCTCCTACAGCTCTCCTACAGCTCTCTTACTGCTCTCCTACAGCTCTCCTACAGCTCTCCTACAGCTCTCCTACAGCTCACCCTGTCACCTTTGTTTTACTCCAGCCATTGAGTCTCCGGCAGTTATCTACCCTGTCTTACAGAAGAACTTTATCTCACCCAGACGTGATGCAGTTGACATGACAAGCGGCAGTGCAGGCTCCTTATTGGTGTAACTTTGAAAAACTTTTTAGGATCTCCAGGCCCATTCAAAATCTGTTCAGACTCCTAAGCGGGGAAGAGGTGATGACGGGTTTCCTTCACAACTTGAAAAACACATGTGAGGGTAAAGAGTAAAGTGATATTCTGATAATTTGATAATATTATGATAATTTATAAAAACTCTATTGAGAAACATTTTGATAAATACTGTAAAATTAGCTTGTTGCCAACTAGTAAACTCCAATGAGGTCAGCACCGTAGTTCAGCTGTTTTGAAACAGCACCGTGCTGTTAGCTTGAGTGCGGAAGTTTACAGATTTTGTGAGGTAGTGCAGTGCATTGCAGCTAATAGAACTTGTTGGCATTTTTGTTTGAGATAGTAGTCTATACTAGCTAACGTGAGCTACAGTTCAGTAAACAAAGTTTGTTACAGATCCAGCCTCCTCACAGGCAGATTCATCTTCACGGCAGCTGCTTATACATTTTCCAGAAAAAATGAAAAGTGACGATTGAAGCAATGTTCGTTTTGGCAAACATATTTCAGGAGAACATACGGAGACCTATATCAATACACAGTGGCCTTCCCATTTTGGAAAACCAAATATCATGTTATTCCACATGCTACATCCGCTGCCCCGTTTACTTTCATTGTAGCCAGGAGAGGCCTCCTTTAAAAAAAACGTAAACTCTTAAAACATTCTTTAATAATGTCTCCACAGTCCAAGATTATGCCAGATAATCTGAAAAAAGGCCCCAGGATAAAAAATAAAAAAACATTTCCTTTAAGATAATGACGTCAGGCCTCTCAATACTGGGAAACCTTGAAAGAAACACAGTAGCAGGAGTGCCTCAGGTATTCCAAAGATAATCTAAAAATCCACAGGTGCTCTTGGGAAGGAACAGTAGACAAAAAGGCAACAAACTAGGTGGTATAAAAGATCTAAATAAAGGTGCTCGAGTGGGAGTTTTGTAAAATTTGAAAGCCTTTATTGTAGGGGCTAAGAACATGGTAAATACTAATGCGTTTTGGCCAGTGCCTTTTTCAGTGTTTGGAACATACACCGATTAGCCGTAACATTATGACCACTGACAGGTGAAGTGAATAACACTGATACACCCATCAGCCATAACATTATGACCACTGACAGGTGAAGTGAATAACACTGATACACCGATCAGCCATAACATTATGACCACTGACAGGTGAAGTGAATAACACTGTTACACCCATCAGCCATAACATTATGACCACTGACAGGTGAAGTGAATAACACTGATACACTGATCAGCCATAACATTATGACCACTGACAGGTGAAGTGAAAAACACTGATACACCCATCAGCCATAACATTATGACCGCTGTCATGGGTGGGATATATTAGGCAGGAAGTGAACATTCTGTCCTCAAAGTTGATGTGTTAGAAGCAGGAAAAATTGGCAAGCGTAAGGATCTGTGCAGTGGTCAGTACCTTTCAAAAGTGGTTCAAGGAAGGAAAATTGGTGAACCAGCGACAGGGTCATGGACGGCCTAGGTTCTTAGGGTCCTGACATTCATTTGGATGTTACTTTGATATGTACCACCTACCTGACCATTGTTGCAGACCATGTGGACCCTTTCATGGCAACGGTATTCCCTGATGGCATTGGCCTCTTTCAACAGGATAATGCGCCCTGCCACAAAGCAACAATGGTTCAGGAATGGTTTGAGCCACACAACAACAAGTTCAAGGTGTTGACTTGGCCTCCAAATTCCTCAGATCTCAATCCAATTGAGCATCTGTGGGACGTGCTGGAAAAACTGGTCCGATCCATGGAGGTCCCACCTCGCAACTTACAGGACTTAAAGGATCTGCCTCTAACGTCTTGGAGCCAGATTCCACAGCAGGTCTAGTGGAGTCCATGCTTCGACGGGTCAGGGCTGTTTTGGTGTCAGAAGGGGGACCTACACAATATAAGGCAGGTGGTTGTAATATTATGGCTGATCAGTGTATATGGAAGTTGAAGAGAGACCCTTACATAGCCTAACCCTGTGTCAAACCCTAACCCTGTGTCAAAATGACTGTTTGGCATTGACCCTCTCGACCACTAGGGACCAGCATTACAAAAATGACCTACAGTATTTATTTTATATTAAGACAAAACTAGAAGAATATCTCCATCTATATAAAATCACATATCCAATATGTCTCACACTACTTCTGGCATTTTCGTTTATCACCACCCATGGAATCTCATAAGATTAACTCAATGCCAGAAAACTGCAAAGTAATGACACTTCCATGTTTTGCTTCCAAATGATGTTTAGCCACAGGATAGTTCAGATTGCCTGTATGAATGTCATACCTATGTTCTGCTACTCTATCCCTCAGTCTTCTCTTAGTGAGGCCTATATAGAAGCAACAGCAGTTGCCCTCTAGTCCATACACTACATAGAAGAATTGCAGTTTATAGAATTTTGGTCAATGTCAACCTGTCATCTTGACACAGGCTCTGGCTATTTAAGTCTCTCTTCCAATATTTTCCAAATACTCTGACGATGGCAGTGGCCAAAACATATTAGTGTTCATCATGTTCTTAGCCCCTACAATAAAGGCTTTTTAATTATACAAAAATCCCACATGAGTGCCTTAATTTGGATCTTTTAGACGACTAAGTACCCTTTTGTGGTTATAATGTTTCCCTTGCTTTTTTGTCTACTTTGGGAAACATGTTGAGCAATGACATCTTCGACGGCACAAAATGGGCCGGTGTATTCAAATGAAATGACGGAGTTGGTAGCTGTCTCATAGTCATCGTGATCAGGCTCCAACCATCATGTCATCTGTCTGCAGACTTGATGATGTTGTAAACAAGGAGTAGCCTACGCCACTGAGCCGCCCCTGAGTTTAGGTTGAACCTGGTAATAACTAATGAATTGAGTAGAATGCACTTACCACACAACAGGGTGGTTTTTCCACGTAACTATTTAAAAACAGTAAGTAGGTTCACTTTCTGGTTAGGGAACCCACCAGGAAGACCGGGATCCAGTTACAGAGGGAGGGTCCTGATCCGTCCCAGGGTCCTGAGCTTAGGGATGAGCTTGTAGGGCACTCTGACTAGGCTGAGCTGTTGTCAATGTACAGCTTCCTCACAAGAAATATTCCTCTTGTCCGTGTGAGGCGGCTTAGTGGAACGCAATACATCCTGTCATCTGTCGATCTAGAGTGGCTCCGTTGTCCAGAAAGATGGTGTTTCTGAACCATGACCAGCCTTTCCAAACATTTATGGCTGTAGACGTGAGTGCTACTTGAATTCCAGTAATTATTGGCAGGTTGCTTTTGAGTTCTTGGGCTGGGACTACAATGGTCTTCTTGAAGTCAGTTGGTATTACAGACCGGGTCAGAGAGAGGTTAAAGATGTCTGTGACTGCACTTCCAGCTGGTCTGCAGCTGGGTGTCCTTTTGTAGCCTGCGATGGTTTGGTTTGCAAGCCCTGCCACATCTTACGAGTGACAGAGCAAGCTTCATAAGATTCGGTTTTAGCTCTATATGGACACTTTGCCTGTTTTATGGCTTGTCGAAAGTTGTTGTGGTATTTCTTATTGGCGACCGAATTTGTCTTCTTGAAAACAGCAGCTCTGACATTAAACGTACAGATTTTGCCTTGAATGTAAGGCTCCTGGTTGTGAAGTATGTTCGCTGTGGGGACGATGTCATCCATGCGTTGGTCAGCAAAGCTGGGGACTGCTGTGGTTGTCGTGTCGGCGTTGTTTGCTCAACAGTAATTTAGCATCCGCTTCACATGAAAACACATCCTTCTTTAGGCTGTCACCAGTGCAGGGGTGGCCTTTTTGAGAGTGAAGAGAAAGGATTTTCTTTGTCACCTTTTTGTTGCGGTTAACATGAAAATTAGATTGAACAGATTTCAGTTTCCCACCGTTCAACCCCTGAGGAAAGCCATCCCTGCAGATTTATTTTCCAGTGTGCTCATAGCACTGTGCGGCTCCCTGATGGGAATCTTAGTGTCAGCATTGGTTTGTGGTGTTATATGGATGACAGCTAAAACATTATTGAGAACTCTTGCGGTGGATCATATGGGTTGCAGCTGCCTATGAGGTATTCAAACTCAAAAGAGTTATCTCATAGTATGCCTCATTATGGAAGTTGAGGCTTCCTTAACGAGCCCCCCCCCCACACACACAGACACACACACACACACACACACTTGAAGCACACTGCTCATGTGCTTTTAACACACTATAACCCTCGATACGAGCAGGTAGGGCCACAGACAAACCGAGTAGCAGTTTTCAGATGTTAACAAAAGGCAGATTAAAAGTGTTTCACTGAATTCACTGTCCTCACATGTATGACAACCGTGTGTATAATATGTACAGTCACATTGCTATTCATTGAACCAGTGCTAATTAAAAAAAATTGTAGCAGAGAATGTAAGACCCCACAAGCCATATTGGCAGGATTTGTAATTATTTATATATATATGTGTGCGGAAACCAATTTTCCTTGGCTATTGATTCCTGGATATTAACTGTTCTCTGATACAGCTGCACAATATTAAGTGCTTCTAGACTTGTGGAAATATGTTTTAAACCAGATGTCCAAAGCCATGAGCTTTTAATAGCTGAAGAGGACGGAGAAATTGCCTGTTGCACAGAGAGATGACAGACTCCTTAGAGGGACAAGAGATAACACGGTTGTGTCATGCTGAAGATGAGGAAGAGCAAAACAAAGAGTTGACAGTTGTTATTGTGAACAACTTTGTTAGTATGTGTGACTGTGTCTCTCGCAGTCATGCGTCTTAACACTTCATGTGGTTGGGCAGTGTTTCCATCCATCTGGAGTTTAACATTGGTCTCTCATGCATGGATTTCTGTGAATTGCAGTAGTTGAAATACTCTCTACGTAGGCATTATATCAAGCACCAGGCTGAACGGTGAATTTTGCACCTTGTGTTGCCATGGATACCAGGAGAGACCAATTCCATAGCCGTCTGAAACTCTAGTCGTAACTTTACAAAGGCTTCACTCAGAGATGCTTATACATCATCACCATGATAGCAGTCTGACTAGAGCTTTGTACCAATTTTCTCATCGTTACAAAGATGTTTGCTCATTTGTTCCTGTAATGAAGTGTTTTGTTCTTAGCTGTCACTCAGTTGGCATAGGCATAGTAAATATACCAGAAACATTTCTATTTCCCAACCATTTGCTGCCATGTTGAGCTGGGTCTCTGGTTTCAGGGTGGGTTGATTCGAACGCGCTGGTGTAAAAACACACATTTGATTAATGTCACATCATAAATCCTCTCTCCCTCTCCAGAGACCCAGCCCGCGTGCAGCTTTAACGGGTCGGAGTACCATGACGGAGACATGTTCCGAATGGATGCCTGCCGCTTCTGCCGCTGTCAGGGAGGGGTGTCCGTTTGCTTCACCGCCCAGTGCGGCGTCCTGCACTGTGAACGCTACTACGTCCCTGAGGGAGAGTGCTGTCCCGTATGCGAAGGTATGACGTCGTCACGGAGGGACGTTACCCCAACTCCTTCCTCACTGTATGGCAGGACACAGACTCTGTATTCGGGAGTCGCCTCCGAGTAGGAGTGGTGATAAAGGACCTGTGTTGCCTTACTGTTTCATACAGACACAAATGGTCATGAAGGAGAAATCCCATAATAGTCAATCTTTAAAGGGAACCACCAAACTCATCCTTATGTAACTCACTAATATATGTAGCAAGGTTAAGATGTCCCTCAATATGCGCTAACATTTCATCACCCTAGGACCAAGAAAATGTCTTCAAAATAGGTTCTGAAGTTTCTGAATTGTATGTTAATGGTAAAATAGGCCCGTATTTTTCACATTCTGAAAAGGTAGTGTGTCTTCAATCAAACAACAACAATTTGCCTGTTTCACTCCAGACTAGTTGAAGTTAGACCATTGTTATATATCATATTATATCGCAGGATTACCATTGGAAGTCATTGTGTAGCTGTCAGTAACTTAACTGGTGGAAAATGAAAATCTATTTTTTGTCCTGGCCCAAGGGCTCAATATTTCTGGTGGCCCTTGACATTAAACGTTAGATATCCCCTGAACCAGGTTTCTAAAGACCCTCAAGGTCAGACATGTCTGCTGAGACCAAAGCATTTCAAATCATCTCACTCATATGAGTGTGGTAAAGCAATATAGCATACTGAATTCCACTGCTGGCTTGCCTCTGAAACTGAGCGGGTAGGTCCTAGGTGGAGACAATGGTGCTGGAGTAGGAGGCGTTCTTTCCTCTGATTTAAAGATGAAATCCCAATGCCCCCAGGGCAGTTATAGCGACATTGCCCTGCGTGGAGTGCTTTCTTTTGTTAATCTGTTGTCCTGAATCTCTCAGGTCATTAAATGTACTGAGACACTTGTGGGTATGTACAATACGAGAATGGCTGTTAATCTTTGTGTTCTGGCTGTATTTCAAGTCTTCACCTCACCATCATGGCCACTGAATTATCCCCAGGTTTTTCTTTCTTCCCCCTCTAACTCCTTCGCCAGGTCATTGCTATAAATGAGAATGTGTTGTCAGTCAACATACCTGGTAAAATAGGGGTTACTTACGTGCAGGTTCTTGAGCTCCAGGCCTGAGTGTAGAGAATCAATAAACATCAGGTGAAAGATGAATCAGGCAAACTCCCACAATGCCATGACATTACCCAGCTGCACACAATCAAAGCCTGATTGATGATGTAATGTGAGATATGTCACATGGTTTTCAGTTTAAACACCTGGTGTGACGTCTGTACATACAATAAAATAAACAGATCCTAATAAATACCTTTGGCACCATTTGGTGGCCAATGGTTATAATTACATTGTTGAAGATTGATGCTGAACATTGGAAAATCACCAATTATAGTGGTCTCTTATGTCATCAAATTTGTGAGTTTCTGAGATTTAATGCACATAAAATGTCTGGGCAATATATATATTATAATTTTTTTGCTTAAGTTATGTCACTTGCCCACACTGGGCTTTAAGGGATGCAAAGAAATCTGCATTGATTTTCCTATTGAAAAGGTCACTTCAAATGAGAAATCTGTTTTTTGGAGTCTGCTTGGACTGGCCTGATGGAGATATTTAAGGTTTAAACTGTCTCACGTGACCTCCCATTTACTGACTTTGGGACCGTAGAATCATGTTTGGAGGGAGTGGGATGTGTGGGATAACATGCGTCAGTAGTTATATTGAATTTGTTTGGATGAGGATAAAACTGTGATTTATGTGGAAACAAGGATATTAAGATTGGAATAATCAGAAGGGATCCCGATGTGCTAATAGTCGGTTTGGCCTTATGGAGGGTTTAGTATTGTTTTGGTTTTAATATTTAGTTTATCCGTTTCGTTGTTAGGTATATCAGAATTTTGAGTCCCATAAATCCATGTAAATATGTTCTAGATGCTATGAATATATGAAATACTACATTGTACCTCAAACCACACAATAAATTGTTATAATTAACTAAAAAGGGCTTTTGTTTTAATTTGTGAGGGTGAAAACTTGGTTTCTAAATGTCTAACACGTACACTCCCACAAGGTAATCACACTTCCGTCCGTATTAGACGAGAAAGGTTCTGGGTTAAGTGTGTGTCAAACAGAGCCGTGGCCTGTTGTTCTGTCGCTCTGTAATCTTCATCCAATTTCCCCGGACTCTCCCTTTTCCAGAACCCATCTACCCTGTGCTGAACTTTGCCGGCTGCTACGTGAACGGGGAGATCCTGGCACACGGGGACCACTGGCGTGAGGATGACTGTACCTTCTGCCAGTGTGTGAGCGGCGACACGCGGTGCGTGGCTGCAGCGTGCCGTCACAGCTGCCTCCACCCCGTTACAGTACCGGGAGAGTGCTGTCCTGTGTGTGAGGGTAAGTGTGTGTGTGTGTGTGTGTGTGAGGGTATGTGTGTGTTTGTGTGTGTGTGAGGGTAAGTGTGGGGATGGATGGATAAGAACAGTCCGCCCGCGACGAGCCACCGGCCAATGTGACCTCTCGCATCTGTCTGCCTGCCTCTGCGTTTGCCTCATTTCCTCGGCCTGCCTGTCTCTTTTGTGTCCCTTCTCTCTGTTGTCGTCCATTGTCTGTTCCTCATTCTAGTGCCGCCCATCTCTCTCTCTCTCTCTCTCTCTCTCTCTCTCTCTCTCTCTCTCTCTCTCTGTAGTCTCGCCCTTTTAACCTTTTTCTTCATCTCTCCCTTTCTCTCCGGCCTCGCTCTTTTCCTGCCGTTGTGCGCGGTATGTTTTATGTGCCTTTGTCTTTGTATCCATCTGTGGACCCATGTGTTTGTTTGTTTGTTTGTCTCTACGTTTGGTCTCCTCGACAGTGTAGCGTGTCTGTGGGCATGGACAGGGTCAGTGTCTGTGCTGATTCCTGTGTTAACGCACTTGTTTTCTCCCTGGTAAACAAAACAACAACAACATCCAAGTCAGTAATCAAACAGTTGGGGCATACGACAGTAGTCTCCCAGGAACTCCAAATCAGCATGGCAAGGGAAGCCTGTCGCCGAGACGGAACTGCATCCTATCATTCCAGTTAGCAGGTGTGTGGTTCTGCTTCACTGTTGCTGGAGTCTTACAGCCGCAGTCCGCATGCAATCAGGTGACGCACACGCACAGAGACCAAGACTGAGACAATCCTTGCTGGCGTTCTTTTCCCACAACAGATGCGCCGCTTTGTATCTTTATTTATGATGCACTGCTCAGAATATCACTTTACTCTTTACTCTACCCTCACATGTGTTTTTCATATTGGTTTGGAAAGACGCTAGGGACCGGCGCCGCTGCTTACTGCTCGTTTGTCTGGTTAGTGGAAGCAGTGAGCTTAGCGGCTTACAGAATCCTAATCTTTTATTAGGCAAATCTGTAGTATGGCTTTTTGCAAAGCTATGTGGGGATGCTGCTGTTTATCTCTGTCTATCTCTCTTTAGCAATCTCTGGCTTTCTCTGGCTTCCTATCACTGATGAGATTACACCAAGTGTACAAGGAGCTACCAGGTTCTAGTAAGCTGTCCGTTTCTATACTTTACATACTTTACATAATGTGTCGGTGGTACAGTAGAAGATCTTCATTGGTATTCTGTAGTCTTTGTTAAGCAGCCAAGTGCCATGTTCATGCAAGCCTCTTATCTTAAAGGAACACGATGACCTAACCTACAGATTATCAACCATGATCTTCCCCTTCACATGAAAGCTGAGACTCAGCAATAGCCCAAATCAGTGATCCAAGAGACTGATACTAGGTTAAAGCCTAGCATAGTTCTCTGTAAAAGAACTTGCTAGACCCATTTTAGTGTTTGCATGCTCTTACAGCCCCAACTGCTGTTTTTGTCTTAAAGCATAGATAGCCTTTAACATGTAACATTGGGAATTGCAATATTTTATACAATCCTGTTTCCAAAAAACTTGGGACGCTGCATAAAATGTACAAATGTTGAAACTGAGCAATAATATTGTTTTTGGAAAAATAAATGCCCATTTTGAATTTGATGCCAGCAACTCATTTCAAAAAGGTTGGGACAGGGGCATGTTTACCACTGTGTTGCATCACCTCTTCTTTTAACAGTACTGTAAGCGTTCGGGAACTGAGGAGACCAATTGCTGTAGTTTGAAATGTATTCCCATTCTTGCTTGATATAGGATTGCAGCTGCTCAACATTTCAGAGTTTCCTACGCCACATTTTTTCAATAAGTGACAGGTCTGGACTACAGGCAGGCCAGTTTAGCACCCAGACTCTTAGTACAGAGCCATGATGTTGTATTAAATGCAGAATGTGGTCTGACATTGTCTTCCCTGAAAAGTCTGGTTGGCAGCAAATGTGGCTCCAAAACATTTTTATATTATGGTGTCTTCACAGATGTGCAAGTCACCCATGCCATGCGCATTGCTACACCCCCATACCATCACAGATACTGACTTTTGAACTGTGCGTTGATAAGAAGCTGGATGGTGAACCTCTCCCCATCTTTGGTTCTGACAGACCCATCCTCACTGGAATGATCTTTTAATACACAATCATGTTATCAACCTGTTGCCAATTGACCTAATTAGTTGTGTGATATCCCACCAGGTTTAGTTTTTTAGCATTACACAACTTTTTCAGTATTTTGTTGCCTCTGTCACAACCTTTTTGAAACGTGTTGCTGGCATCAAATTGTGTGGGCATATATTTTTCAACAAATAAATAAAATGTCTCATTTTCAATTTTCTATTGAATATAGGGTTTAAATAATTTGCACATCATGGCATTCTATTTTTATTTACATTTTACACAACTTCAGGGTTGTTTATTAAAAGTTCAAAGTCATGCCTAAAGTTGATTAGTATACATAACTTAATCTAACCACTTATCAAATAATATTTACGTTAAATACAGTTATCCTAACCAGAAACAAGAGCCCATGTGAGTTATTTTTACCAGATATCTAAATTTGTCCGACTAGTCTAGCCAGAACTAGGTATTACACTCACACACAACCAGCCTCAACACTGTAAATTAACACAAAGGGGGAAAAAATTTAATTGGCTTACATATTAACTGTTTATATTGAACATTAACGTGACAACAACTAAGTTACAGTGTTGTTGACAATACTATGTTGTTACTTACCCTTGAACACTCACATATGTCAACTGACATTAAATTATTCCCTTTATAACCCTATATAAATACTGTTATTATATGTTTTTACAGTAACTTGAGGGATATATAACTTAAGGGATATATCAGCGCTAATAAATAGTAGTTCTTAATGCTTGTGCTTAATTTGAAAAAAAATACTGTGTTAACTGTGATTATTCTTTGAGCCTCAGAACCATCCATAGTGCAAATACCACTTCACTTTATTTTGCTTGTTTGTCAACCCATGCCTAACGCGCGCCCCAGGGAGAAAGCAAGCATTGCAGTACAGCAGCGAATGTTGAATTTGGGATATCTTGTTAGCTAAAGTTTGATGGCAATTTGTTTTGTAATCAGGATGCAAAAGTCTCCAATGAAGTAAATGTTGAATGTACAGTATGTATAGATAGATGAGGGGATGATGGATGGATTCATATAGGGATGGATGTTGAATGTACAGTATGTATAGATAGATGAGGGGATGATGGATGGATTCATATAGGGATGGATGTTGAATGTACAGTATGTATAGATAGATGAGGGGATGATGGATGGATTCATATAGGGATGGATGTTGAATGTACAGTATGTATAGATAGATGAGGGGATGATGGATGGATTCATATAGGGATGGATGTTGAATGTACAGTATGTATAGATAGATGAGGGTATGATGGATGGATTCATATAGGGATGGATGTTGAATGTACAGTATGTATAGATAGATGAGGGGATGATGGATGGATTCATATAGGGATGGATGTTGAATGTACAGTATGTATAGATAGATGAGGGGATGATGGATGGATTCCTATAGGGATGGATGTTGAATGTACAGTATGTATAGATAGATGAGGGGATGATGGATGGATTCCTATAGGGATGGATGTTGAATGTACAGTATGTATAGATAGATGAGGGGATGATGGATGGATTCCTATAGGGATGGATGTTGAATGTACAGTATGTATAGATAGATGAGGGGATGATGGATGGATTCATATAGGGATGGATGTTGAATGTACAGTATGTATAGATAGATGAGGGGATGATGGATGGATTCATATAGGGATGGATGTTGAATGTACAGTATGTATAGATAGATGAGGGGATGATGGATGGATTCATATAGGGATGGATGTTGAATGTACAGTATGTATTGATAGATGAGGGGATGATGGATGGATTCCTATAGGGATGGAGGTAGCGATTTATGAATCAATGGATGGGTATAGGGATAGATGGATATAGAAATGGATGGATGCTGGTGTGTGGAGAAACAAATCAACCTGACTAAGCACAGGAAAGGCAGGGAAAAGGCAGCGTTCCACGCCGTGTCTCCGTGCCCGCAGGCCGCTTACCTCTACTCTGTGGTGCCACTCACCACCACCCCTACCCCTTCCCATTAATCTTTTATGCACCTGTCCGCCTCCGAAGCAATTACCCATGTTAGACTGACCGAGCCTCGTACCCAGGGAGAAAGAGTCAGGTAGGGGGTGAAGGTACTCCAGGTTGCGGGCCAATCACCATGCAGCACCGGTCCTCGCACCGAGCTTGCCTGTCCACGTACCCTGAATGGTAACAGTAATAATAGAAGATCACATGCATTCATACACCTTATGACTTCCTCATTTTCTTTCTGTATTTTCAATAGGTGAGACATTATAATATTTCTGTTGCTGATTTCGTGAGGCTTCATTTCATTCTGGGGGATGGGCTCAGATCAAAGCTGTGGTACATAGAGCTTGTATATTATTCCCTTCTTTGATATGCTTCTGATCACACACATTTACAACCATTACATTTACTTATAATAGTTTGGGGAATTGAATCTCTATGGGGCATCGTGTTTTTAGTCACTCAGCTAGGCTTGGCTTCGATTTTATTTACATTTTAATTGAGGTATGAGACAGACTGACGCATTTGATTTCTAACCAAATACCTATTTATATTCCATTCATGCATGGGATGAGTTTTCTTTGTTATATGATGGGTTTCACCCGTGTTCTGTTTAAGATATAAACCATTGTCTCTTGGTAGGGGGAGAAACCAAAATTTGCAGTGGGACGATTTAGTTCTTAGGGCCAAAAATATGTATAATTATTATCAAAAGAAATTGGCGTAAATGTGTACACTACAAATTGAACACAACTAAACTTGAAAATCCATTATAGTTTAAAATAGCAATAATAATAATTTCATGCCTTGACTACATTGAGACACAGTCATACTCTAGATGATATTCTTTTATTTGTGGGGTTGCTTGTGAACAGATCTCCTGAACTGAAGAAATTATTACTTAAATTCCTAGTCACTTACCATCCTCTTTGAGAAGATATGAATAACCTTCCTTAATCTAGTAATTAAAAATTCTTTCTAAAGACCTGTCTCATCAGAAAAAACCCAAATTATTTGGGAGAGGAGATGTCTTCCTCATAGTCATCCCCGCAAAGACATTCATATTTTGTCCACGCTGCTTGTCCGACGTGTGCCACCGTTGGTTAGGGCAGGCTCACTCACCTCCAGACCTCAGTTAGCTTTGCAAGCCCCCTGAGGAAGTTGCTAGAGTCCAACAAGAACAAGAAATCCCCACTGACGATTCCTCCCGAGGCATTGTTCACTGGGCCTTCTAGCTATTTGTTAGGCCTTCTAGCACACTGGGCCTTCTAGCACAGTCAAGGCTCAGTCGTATACTGTGGTGGTCAGCTTGGTGCTACAAAAGGCCACCGTGTCACCTCGTGAGATGCCGTGAGCAGCAAGTTTAATGTTGCACATCGTTATGCCTCTAATGCCCTTAGCCTCATCTTCTTATCGAAGACGGATGACTTAATGATGTGCATCTGGGTGCCCTTTGTAGATAACCCAACAGCCCTCTGGTGATCTCAGTCATCTGGTCATCTTTTGACCACATCAGACAGTACTTGAACACTATGGTAATGGTGGTTTGTATTGATTCATTTACAGAAAGATTGCCACCCACTGCCTGGGCTGGGTATGTATTTCGTTGCATACTCTGGTAAAGTTATTCCCTGTTATAGCCTGTCAGATTTAATGGGATAAATCACCTAAATTACAAAATCACACATTACTTACAATTTATAGTTTCTATACACAAGGTTATAGAGCAATCCCTGCTATGTGACAAAAATAACATGGAAATACAGTGATGTGAATAATGAAGTACATGTCTTTTCTTACATATATTTCTTACATATTTGGACATATTTGGAATTTGAGCTAAATTCCAAACACACTATTTGATAATGTTAACCCAATTTAACAGATCACACAAAAACTGTACTTTGAAACAATTTATCAAATTTAGCTTAATACAAAAGCCCTTACCTTTACAATTACATAGTGCATTGAATCCTCATCAGTGAGTAACTTGGGAGGTATCCACCCTTCCATAAACATTAGATACTTGGCTTAGTTTGGTTTTAAGCATATAGGTATATGGTGACGAACCATGCCAACATAAAAAAAATGCTCTGAGGCCCTCTGAAAAAATATTGATGCTCTGGGAGGGATTACGAGGCCATTTCCAAACAATTCAAAATACATTACTCCACTGTCTGGTGTGTCATCTACAAATTGAGAACATTTCAAACCACTGACCATCTACAGAGGACACATCATCCCACAAAAGTCAGGTCAAGAGCTGACCAGAAGATAATCATAGAAGTCTTTAAGAACCCCAGGATAACATCTATGTGATCTACAGGCCTCTTTTGCCCCAATCAATGTCGATGTGCATGAGTCAACTGTCAGAAAGACACTGCACAAACATGGCCTACATGAGTGGTCAGGAAGGACAAAGCCTTTTCTCTCAAAAAAAGAATATCAACACACAGCGGATGTTTGTCTGACAACACCTGGATAAAGACTAGAATTACTGGAACACTGTTCTCTGGACAGATGAGTCAAAGGTGTGGTTGTTTGTCCACAATGCCAGATGCCATGTTTGGCGAAAGCAAATCATTGCCTTTGAGCAGAAGAGGTGGTGGCATTATGGGGCTGCTTTCCTGACTTAGGGCCTGGCCAACTTGCCATCATTGAGTCAACTATGAATTCCATATGGAACCACAGAGAATATGAGGCCATCTGGCAATAAACAAAGGCGGAACCAAACATGGACCTTGCCACAGGACAGTGATGGAAAGATACAAAAGGATGGCTCAGTAAAGCAGAAATGGAGGGTTATGTAATGTCTGAATCAAAGCCCCAATCTCAATGTCTTGAAGTGGGCCGTGTATTCAAGGCACCCTCAGACATGACACAGCTGAAACAGTGTTGTAAACAGATAGTGGGAAAATGTTCCTCTGAGACTGACACTTCCAAGAAATCAACTGTGTTACGTTATTTCAGTAAAAGAGGACAACAACAGCTATCGAAGCTAGGGGTGTACTTAATCAACAGGAATTGCATTTCTATGGATTTTTATTATAGTTTTTTTGTCACTTTGGTACTATTATCAATAGCATGTTGCACTGTTTCAGAACTCTTAGTGCAAAACTCCTAACTGATTATATTTGTAAACCTTTACATTTTGCATTCAAAACTACTGATTTGGCTTTAATTTGGTTTCTAAACGGTCAAGGATGCCCCCAAGGTAAACACCAGATACCTCTCTAACTACATTCCTTTTCTCATCCAAACATGGGGCCTCGGTACCTTTAACTAGTAACCCATTTATACATGTATAGGACCAAGTATACATCAGTTCAAGAATTTCCACAACACACCATAAGATCAAACACCAAGTTTTTGATGAAATATATAATGAGAACATTGGATAAGTCATTTAAAACATAACATGCAATTCTCTCAGCTTAGTCATTGTAACAATCAGTTAGTCCAAGACCGAACAATGTAAGACACATGCAGTGCCGGCCCAAGTAATTTGGGGTCCCTAAGCAAAATTTGATTGGGGGGGGGCCTCTATCCTAGTGAATCGGGGCTCACAAGTAAAATTGCTAATGGTAATTTGTTACAGTTTATTTCACTGTTTTCACATTTGGCAAAGCTTTAACATCACAATTCACTGAAAATAATTTATATAATTTATATCCCATAACCAAAAGTGTGAGCAATGAAGACATCTTTTACACTCATCTTCTACAATCTTCTACACTAATTTATGCAAAAAGTTTTTTTTTTGTTTTTTTTTTGTTTTTTTTTTGTCTAATCATTTGTAAGAAATACTATCAGAAATAAATAAAAGTAATGTAAATGTTTAGCGCACACACTAATTTGCTTAAATTCTGTCTTCGGCATTTGGCCATGATATCTAGTCCATGTCACAATGAATATCTTCCTTTTTCATCCACTGTTGGAAGAATCTTTTGGCATGGTGAATTCAAACCTGACATTGGTCACCAGTGATGTCATGACTTGGCTTATCCATGGGCTGAAGAATTTTGACATGCTCATGGGGAGGGCAGTCATAGACCTTCCACCTCCATAAGGAAAAGGATATTATGGGGCCAAGTCTAGGGTCAGGAACCAAGGAGTGACCCAAAACCATTCCTGAATCAGCTCTTGGGGATGGAGCCAACATTATCACACACTATTTCATTAAGAACCTCAATGAGGTGAGCAGCCCAAGCATTATAAGAACCCAAGAAGGGACTTATGTCCTAGCTCCACATCTTCAGATATGGCTACACACATGGTTTTCCCCCACATTGTCCAGGCACATGGACAGTTGCTCATAGGCCAGTGATACTGTGTCCAGTTCTGGCCAGGTAAGCCTGCTTTGTCAACAAAGATGCACTTGTGATGGTTTACAGCAGCTCGGTTTGTAGTTGTGACTCTGTCCATAGTAAGTGTGATTCACTCTTCTACCTTGCTGTCTATCCTGCTCCATTTTGAAAGACTGCCAGTGTTCACATGGTTTATATGGTTATTTGGTTACCAGATGTGGTTACTATGGATGGCAATTGTGTCCTGTATTTGACAGTATTGTTTTGTACATAGGCAATGTAGTGGTCTTTGTGGAAATGTTTTGGTTGTTTTGTGCAGTGGTCGTTTGACTTTTGTTTGAATCCTATTGAGGTCATACAAATCTATGGTGATTCTATACTTTTCAGTCTGCACATTCTAGGGAAAACAATGTAAAATACATACAGTATAATGACCAAATGGTTGAATGATGTTCAATTAGAACCAATGAGCATAGTGATAGTAAAAGATATTTTAACAATAGGGAAATCCTATCAAAAGTTATGCATGTATGAACATGCATGTATGTATGAACATTGTGAAAAAAGTTTTTCTAGATGTTTGTTGTACTCAGTCAGTATCAGATGTGTTACATTTGTTTACCTTTATCTTTCAATGGTGTTGAAGTGAAGATTACATATCTGTATATGCAAATTTCATCATCCTAAACTATCTTGATTGTCAAGCTCAATAAAGTCACTTATAGATTTTATTTTGAGCATAATATGTTAAAAATCCTCAAACGTTAATGTTGGGAACTAACCCATGGATAGCTGTTATGCCTAGTCTATGCAAATACATTATTTAAAAATCATACAATGTGATTTTCTGGATTTTTGTTTTAGATTCCGTCTCTCACAGTTGTTGTGTACCTATGATAAAAATGACAGACCTCTACATGCTTTGTAAGTAGGAAAACCTGCAAAATCGGCAGTGTATCAAATACTTAATCTCCCAACTGTAGCTATGGATTGTCATCTGGTTATGAGGCTGGGGCAGTCACTGTGAGCTGAGTGTTGTCTAGACTTGGTGTTGTTTGTTCTGGGTCCGGGGCCTTGATGTGTCCTGGACCACTGGGAACAGGAGGTAAACACAAGCCAGGACCTGCTACTGTCACCCCTGCCCTTCTCCCTCCCAGGCAGTACACACACACACACACACGCATAAACACACTAACCTTGTCCTTGTCGCTCCTTCCCAGGCGGTACACAAGCACACACAACATGCCCCCCACATCTTAGTTTGTCCCAGTGGCCCCCGGGGGCACATGGCCCTTTGCTCCTGGCAGTTTCATTTACTCCCTCCACTGTCAGCCCGTCACATCAGCCATTTTGATTTCCTAATTCAGGAACAAAAAATACCAAACAGCTCCAATTGTTTGTTGAACTCGATCAGTCTGCTGAAAGATCTGAGAAAATGGCTGTTTTACGGGGGGTTATCGCTTACTGCAACGTTTCTTATGTATTTGTTCATATATTTGCTGTGCTAGAAATGCTTAGAATGTTGTCATTATTTTTCCGACAGCACAATGCCTCCTGGCGACGGGGATTTGAGCCCCGGCTTGACTGACTCTCTGTTTCCTTTCTCTCTGTTTCCTTTCTCTCTGTTTCCTCTCTCTCTGTTTCCTTTCTCTCTGTATTCCTTTCCCTGGACTCCTGAATGTACGGTCAATAGAATTATGAAACAGTGTATTTGTGATATCTGCATGAAATTTTAAAGAGTCGTCATAGGATAGTTTCTTAGGAGAGCTTGATTCCTCCAGGTGAAACAGCCCCTCTTCCTGGTGGGGAATTGTGCCATAAGTACTGTCGGTAATTAAGCAAATGAAAGGTGTCACATTGGGATAAAGGCCTCCGGAGGGCTCGTATACACTCTGTGCTTAATTCTGCATAAGTTCCCTACACCAAACGGCAAAACGGAACCAAGGATAAGGGGGAATCAACCTGTAACAGGGTTGTGTTGTGTGGTGCAGTCGCTTTGTCTGCGTGTTGTTTTGTCGCTGTTTGTGTCCATGGCCTTTTGGCATTGCATGGCGTGTTTTTTGCCTGAATTAATTGCTATGTCTCTGCCACTGTATCTGCTGAGCAGTTTTCAGCCCACCCATCAATTGCTTGTTAACAGGGATACTGTACCTTGTTTTGCCTTAGGTTTTTGCTGGTTAATGAAATCAGAGAGACAGAGCGAGAGATGGAGCTCATTCTTAATTCATAATAATTGTATTTCTTGAAATAAAGACATAAAGGCAATTGTCGGAGACAACCTTGAGAAGGAAGCAGATGGGAAAAGAGTGTCTTGTCATTTTGTTTCTTTTATCTGATTGGGCCTAATTAAATTTGTACCTCCGCAATATTGGCACTGCATTGTCTTCAGACTGACTGTCCTGTCGACCAGTCATTTTTACTGGGAATTAATTAATCAAGTGACCCCAACTTTTCAGCCAAACAGTGTTTTGGTCCATTTAATTAAGTGGCCTTATCGGCTACTAGCTACACTGCTCAGAAATAAAATGCAATCATTTCAATTACTGATAGTACTGACTTTCAAATTTCAACAATTAATCTGACATATAATTAATATAAGGAAATCAGCCAATTGAAATATAGGGAACTCCTATCACCGGGAGTACAGGTATGTGTTTGTTTGTGGCGGACACCTTGCTTCGTAAAAGCGGTCAGTGTCCGGTGTGACCACTGTTTCCTTTGCATTGAGTTGATCAGGCTATTGATTGTGGCCTGTGGAATGTTGACCCACTCTCTGTGGATGTTGGCGGGAACTGACACATGTCGATCCAGAGCATCCCAGACATACTCAAGGGGTGACATGTCTGGTAAGTACGCGGGCCTTCATTTTCAGCCACCCTGTGCAGATGTTTCCGTGTGTCACCATGCTGAAATTTGAGGTGATGGCGCAGAGGAATGGCACAACAGGGGGTGTGGTACCTTCTTGTCACGGTACCTCCGTGCTTTCAAACAGCCATTAGTGAAATGCAACTTGGGTTCGTTGTCAGTGGCTTATGCCTGCTCGAACCGTGCTTCTGTTGGCAGCAGCTAAACCGAACCCCCTCGCCCACTTGAAGCCGCACAGAACAAGCTGTCTGCCGACTACCGAGTGCAGTTGATTGAGCTCACTTCTCCAGCATGCCAGAACCCATCAAAGGTGATGATTTGCCAACTGAATCGGTTTTGACGGCAAACTGCAGTCGGGTCAACACCTCGGTGAGGACGACAAGCACACAGATGAGATTCTCTGACACTGATACTCTGACAGTTTGTGCAGAGATTCTTTGATCGTGTAAACCCCCGGTTTCATCAGCTGTCTGGGTTGGCTCGTCTCCTGGGCTTGCGTGGTTACACGTGGTCTGCGGTTGTGAGAGCCGTCGGACGTCCTGGTAAATTCTCTGAAGCAACATTGGTGGTGGCTTTTGGTAGACATATTAACGTGCGGTTGTCTAGCAATAGCTTTGGTAGGTATCGCTTCAGTTAACATGCCGTGTGACATTTTGTTGTGTGACAAGTATTACTGTGCAATTGAGTGTAAGCCATGTTTTGCCCAGCACAAGATGCATCCATATTAATGATCACACTGTTTAAACAGCATCTTGATATGCCACACCTGTCAGGTTACCTGGATTGTTTTGGAAAAGATGAAATGCTGACAGCAAGGATATCTTCTCAGATCTTTCAGCTCATGAAACATGGGACCAACACTTAATATGTTGAGTTTTTATTTTTTCAGTGTATTTTATTTGACATGGTTTCCAATAAATTCAGCGATGGCTTTATGTTTTCTTTCTGACACTCTGTTTATGTTAATTCAGGACCTCTGTCGACATACGAACGGCCAATCCTGAAGTGATTTGGTTCTGGGTTCTGAGATGATTGCATGCATGATAATAGCTTACTCCAAAGAAGGAGCAGTTACTCACGGGTGTCTCCTCCGACCTTGACCGCCATGTCCTTCCCCTCCCTCCACGTCTCCTCATCCCCACCTTTCCTCCTGCCCACCTTCACCTGTCATCCTTCCCACCCCCTCCTCCCCTCCTCCCCGTCTCCTCCCCACCTGCTCCTCCTGTCCTCTTCATCCTCCCCTCTCCTTGTTTGACTTCCTGGTCTGACCGCCGGTCCGACGCTGGTACGAGCCTCCTCATCTGTTATCACAGTACGGCTGTGTCCCTCAGCTCAGCAGACAGTAACCCTGTGCAGCGGTGAACAGCCAGCCAGGCATGATGGCAGGCATCACAGAGGAACTTGTCAACGGTGTCATAGCTAAACGCTGTTCCGAGGTCTGTGACTGTGAGAAACGGCCAGCCGGAGCCCTCCAATACGATATTAAATGCAGTATATCCTTTCAATGGATTCATACAAAGTGAATTGAAAGCAGATGCCTCAGTGTTAAGAGATATGCATTAGATGGAGAAGCAGAGACGGTGCTGGTCTCAAAGGCAAAGTTGTGCGTATAAACAGGATTATTATAGAGGACGTTGGTTGGGCTTTTGAACGTGAGGATCACTGGTGGAGTTGCTTGTGCCTTTAAGCAGGATACTCTTGTAGGTGAGGTTGGTCATTGTTGCTGCCAGTGACTGGAATGAGTCGCAAAAGACCCTTAAGCTCAACACACTCGTCTCACTTTACTCAAAGATAACATAAAGGAGCCGCTATCTGACCACTGCACCTGTCTGTTCCTCTATTCCTGTCTGTACAGTTCATGTGTACTGCTATATTTATTTTAATGTATTATTTTTTTGTTCATTTGTATTTATACATATTTCAATTTTATATAATGTATGTTATTTTGTGTACTGTCTTGTCTGGCATTTGAAATGCTTTACTCGTCCTTGAAATTTAGAATAGCCAGGTGACTTGCCTGGTTAAATATTGGTTAAATAAATACAAAACTGTATTTAATGTGAGTTTGGTCATGCTTCTGACCAGGATATGGTTGTAACTGAAGTTGTAGCATGTGTTTAATTTGGGTTTGGTTGTGCCTTTAATGAAACATAAAAAATATTGTCGGTGAGGTTGGTTATGCTTTTAAATAGAATATTATTGTAGGCTAGGGTTTTCCAAAACGTATTCTGATATTTACAAAATTAATTGAATGAATGTGTGAGGGTTTGGGAAGAAATTGCTTTGAGTGATGAGTCATAATTTCAGAACAAAGCTGTGTGTGCATGTGTGTTCAGTGAAGTTACTCAGTCATCAGTGACTCACCTCAAGTGGTGTATTTGATTTTGTTCCTACAGAGCCCACCTACATCACTATGGCGCCCCCTACCTGTCAGTCACTAGAAAACTGCTCCCTGTCAGAGAAAGACTGCTTATACGGCTTCCAACTGGACCAGAACAACTGTCGCACCTGCTTCTGCAAAACACGTGAGTATTGAGCCAGTCACCATTTTCCAATGAAAAAAGAAAACAAGTGTTTCATGTAGGCTGGTGACCTCCCCGTTTAAGATTGCTTTCTTCAATTTGATTCTCAACCATGGTTCAGACTGACATTGCGCTAGGTAACGTATATTATTTCCTCTGACTGGATTAGTTTATACACAGAGGAGTGGCCCTGGGCCAATGGCATTGAGACATAATTCTCAAGCGTCTCGCTTCATCTTGTCTGTTGATGTCACCGCACTCAAAGAGCACACTAATACATCCTGAATGGATTTCTACCCATTTCTGTTATGACTTGTTGCAATAGGGATCATCATAGTTTCAATAACACTTTTGAGCCTCCACCAGCGATGACCTATTGACGCATGTACAGTACCTTCGCCACGGATCGCCGAACAGTATGTCGACTTTGCATTGCCTTCTAGCTATTAACGGACACGTGATGAGCTTGTTGTCGGTGTCCTTCGTGCAGGCGAGGAGCTGTGCGGCGCCCTGATCTCCGACTGCGCCCTGAGGTGTCCCTTCGGCATGCAGACAGATGCCCGTGGCTGTGATGTGTGCCAGTGTCGCCCCAGGCCCAAGAAGTGCAAGGCTGTGGTCTGTGACAAGGCCTGCCCATTCGGCTTCATGTGAGGAAGTGCTTCTCTCTCTGTCTTTCTCTCTATCCGTCAAGGCCCTGTTTTTCCCCTTCCCTTACTCTGCCCTTAGACAACTCCCTGTGTAGCTTCCCTTACTCTGCCCTTAGACAACTCCCTGTGTAGCTTCCCTTACTCTGCCCTTAGACAACTCCCTGTGTAGCTTCCCTTACTCTGCCCTTAAACAACTCCCTGTGTAGCTTCCCTTACTCTGCCCTTAGACAACTCCCTGTGTAGCTTCCCTTACTCTGCCCTTAGACAACTCCCTGTGTAGCTTCCCTTACTCTGCCCTTAGACAACTCCCTGTGTAGCTTCCCTTACTCTGCCCTTAGACAACTCCCTGTGTAGCTTCCCTTACTCTGCCCTTAGACAACTCCCTGTGTAGCTTCCTTTACTCTGCCCTTAGACAACTCCCTGTGTAGCTTCCCTTACTCTGCCCTTAGACAACTCCCTGTGTAGCTTCCCTTACTCTGCCCTTAGACAACTCCCTGTGTAGCTTCCCTTACTCTACCCTTAGACAACTCCCTGTGTAGCTTCACTCCCCCGGTCCTCCCTCCCATACTACCTACTCAGACACCCTTCAAAACCAACATGCTGATTCCCTGCTCTCACTTAATTATCATGTAGTTCTCACTTCCAGCGCTCCACACTTTGAAATATATAGCAATTTCAAATCTTTCGTGGGTAAATTATGCCTACTTTTCCAGTCGCTCTCTGCCGTTATCAAGCAGTAGAACTTCACAAAATCAGACAGACAGATGGCCAATTTAAATTGAAATTGCGTCTCCTGAAAATGTATGTCACAAATGTTACCTGCGTTGCCTGTTAAGCTTAAGGGATTTTTTTATTTTTTTTACTTCTAAACTGACAAATTGATTCCCTTTTTCCTTCTGCACAACTCATTTTGGCTAAACAGCCACTGCGTGTGGAGTTGACACTTTAATTAGCTTCAACCGTGTTGGCTGCGTGGCTGTTGCTGTTGCACTTCATAAAGAATAGCCTGCGATAGTGACACTGAAAGGCTAATCTTCTAACAGGATGTTTGTTTGGTTTCACCAAATGCATCCGGCCCCTGGTATCGTCGTTGTAGCCACACCACACCCCTCCCAAAAATACACTGATTGCCATTTACAACCCGAGATATGTCAGGAAAGTGATTTATTGCAGCATTCACTACGGAATCTTGTCTGCAGGTTAACAAGGTACGCACACAGGCCAATATTCACACACACACACACACACACACACCTCCTTCATTTACTGTGCAAAACAACGGCAGGTTAGAGCCCAACAAACCCCTTCTGATTTGATTAACCCAGTTTAAAATGACCAATTACCGAACCATTATGACTCAGTCTCTGGCTCCTTCTGATGAGCTTTGCAGCAGAAATATATACCTCAACATCGTATCAACCCATTTCTTGCAGTACCATAGCTGTAGAAACAGATGATCTGTGTCTGTGGTTCGGACTAACCACCAGCTACCTCGGGCTCGTCACCGCTCAGCTAAAAGATGCAATCGGACGTCTGACGTTCAGTGGCAATTACAATTAATGAAGTAATTGAGTCTTGAAGGATGTAACTTACAAATGCCTTGTTTGCTCATACGGAACTCACCCCGTTGTAACCATGAGTGGTTGTTTGGCGCCGCACGAGGGAAGCTGTTTTAGTTAGAAGAGGAAAACAAAGATTGACGGGGTGTGGCTTTAATGGCTTTTTTCTCCGGTCCCTTGTAGTAATATTTGCACACCTTCTCTTTCATAGAGCAGCTAGCAGCTTTTGCATCGGGCCCCGGGGACACCGTCTGTCTTCACTATAATCCATCTGGCCTGTATCTTAACTGTGGAGCGGAGCGACCGGCCAGTCGGCTTGCTGGGGATTATTGTGACAGAATAGTTATGGGCAGTGAGCGAAACGCCCGGGCGCTAGGCAGTGTTCCGTCCACACATTAACCTTCTCATGATGAACTTAATTCTCCCTCAACACCTGTCTGTCACAGCCAGGGATCACTCTGCTGCTGTGTGTCTGCATTGAATCAATCGTGGTTCTATCTTTTGCTCTCGCTCTCTCTCTCTCTCTCTCTCTCTCTCTAAATATCTCTTTCTTTCGGCTTGTTTCCTTTCACCGTTCATCTCTCTCTCTGTCTCTTTCTGTCTCTCTTTCTCTCAAATCTTTGTCGTGAATGAGTGTGCACGATGTGAATGCTTGCATCTAAGATTCTAATTTTAGATATCTATTTAGCCCCGTCAAAGTTCTGGCTTACCCCCTATGTGGGAGCAGCAGAGTGCTTGGTTTGAATAATTCAACATGCCGCCGTCTCCTCTCCGTACAGACTCTATTGATATTCCTCACAACTGAAATGGCCCCTGATAGCTCCTTATCACCAAACCAAATGCGGATTGCACATGATGGCTCTTCCTCGCTCCTATTATTCATGAGATAAGAGAGCAGCAGGAAAGGGAGGTGGGGAGGATGGAAGGATGAGAGGGTGGGGTGGAAAGATGAGGGGGAGGGAGGGAGGGATGGATGAAGAGAGGTGGATGGAAGGATAAGATGCAGCGATTGATGAGAGGGATTGATGGGATAGCGAGGGCAGAGGTTGGAAGGATGAGAGGGAGGGGTTAGAGGTGAGGTGGAAGGATGAGAGGGACATATGAGAGGGTTGGATGGAAGAATGAGGGGAAGATGGAAGGATGAGAGGGAGGGACAAAAGGGGAGGATGGAAGGATGAAAGGGAGGGATGGATGAGAGGGGAGGATGGTAAAATGAGGGGAACATGGAAGGATGACAGGGAGGGACAAAAGGGGAGCATGGAAGGATGAAAAGGAGGGATGGATGAGAGGGGAGGATGGTAAAATGAGGGGAACATGGAAGGATGACAGGGAGGGACAAAAGGGGAGGATGGAAGGATGAAAAGGAGGGATGGATGAGAGGGGAGGATGGAAGGATTAAAGGGAGGGATGGATGAGAGGGGAGGATGGAAGGATCAGAGGGGAGGATGGAAGGATGAGAGGGAGGGGATAGGGAACATTTGCTAGGTGAATGTTTACACAGGATAGGGAAGGGGCCCTGTGCTGTCTGGTCTGAGCAGCCAGTTAGGGAGCCAAGCATTTGTTTGATATGTCTCTATGGTCAGTCATTTGTGCCAACTGTTGACATGCACACACAATCCTTCCCAGACACATAAACACACACACACCCTTATCAATATACTTGTTTTAACTGATGATATTGGTGCTGCTTGGCATTGTCAGCTGAAACGTACCCCCTGCTTGCTATGTTTTTTTTGGCTGTTTACCTTTTACCAAAAACCATGTCATATGAATGAAACAAATGCCACTGCAAAAAGCACAGAGTTGTTGTTAACTTACTAAAGCATATTACACAAACAAGCACAGTGTTGTTGTTAACATAGTAAAACATGTTACACAAACAAGCACAGAGTTGTTGTTAACGTACTAAAGCATGTTACACAAAAAGCACAGTGTTGTTGTTAACGTACTAAAGCATGTTACACAAACAAGCACAGTGTTGTTGTTAACGTACTAAAGCATGTTACCCAAACAAGCACAGTGTTGTTGTTAACGCACTAAAGCATGTTACACAAACAAGCACAGTGTTGTTGTTAACGTACTAAAGCATGTTACACAAACAAGCACAGTGTTGTTGTTAACGTACTAAAGCATGTTACACAAACATGCACAGTGTTGTTGTTAACGTACTAAAGCATGTTACCCAAACAAGCACAGTGTTGTTGTTAACGTACTAAAGCATGTTACACAAACAAGCACAGTGTTGTTGTTAACATACTAAAGCATGTTACACAAACAAGCACAGTGTTGTTGTAAACGTACGAAAGCATGTTACACAAACAAGCACAGTGGCACACGATAAATATAACCTTTGCAGTGCTATTGTGCCATTGAATGATGATATATGAAACCATCATAGCCTAAAATTATTATTTGTACTTTAAACACACAGCCGTGCTACAGCAACCTGCATTATTTTATTTTATAACTTTTTTCTTTTTTTTTAGAGCACAATTGAATGATAAAGTATTGTGGGTCCTTTTATTCAGCCGCATTTCATGTGGTAGTAACGTTTCATTGTTTGATTTCTTTTTCATAGGCCAAAATACAAACACAGTTGGAAGCTGGTGCTTATGAAAATGAAAAAATTTTTCGGTACATTTATTTGTATTGCCGCTAAACATTTAGTTTTGCAGTCCACATAAATAACTCTTTGAATAATTCATTTGTTTAGTAGAAGTATAACTATAAGTGGCTTAGGGTGGTCCGGTTCAAACCTCCACCTTTACCATTCATCCACTTTAATAAAAGACACAACCGTCAGTAGAAGAAGAGTATTCTGCATCCTCATTACAACAACTCCCATGTTGATCATGTTGGCTATGGTTCTATGCTGTTCACGTTTCCACGCTGTGTTCACCCAACTGTCCCTGGGATATTTCACTTCTCAGTGCTTTTCCTCCATTTAAAGGGACATTTTTATGTCAATTGACACTTTTGTACTGGAATGTCCAAGTTTTCTATAGACTATAGATTTCAGATGCAGCATTGTATAGTCGCTATAAGTGAAGACCTAGGCGTATGTTCTTACCTTGTGAATTATTGTTAACTCTCTCTTTCTCACTCTGTCCTCTCACTTGTTCTCTACTCCATCAGAAAGAACAAGCATGGTTGTGATATATGTCGCTGTAAGAAGTGTCCAGAGTTACCCTGCGACAAGGCCTGTCCAATGGGCTTCCAGCAGGACAAGTTGGGTTGCCTGAAGTGCCAATGCAGAGGTGAGTGGCATCAACTGATATCAAGGAAAAAAAGAATATAGGAGTTTTTTGTTTGTTATCATAATAATTATTCATATTTATTCGAAGACTCACTCCTCTGAATGGTTAGAGATGATCCAATCACTGACAAATTTGTATGGTTGTAACACCCCTCGTTTTATCGCCACCGAATCGCCTGCGATGGAAGGAGTCATAGACTAAAGTATGTAGCAGTAAAATATCTGTTTGTGTCATCAGGCAAACTCCATAGTACTTTTGACCTGGGCCCTCTAACCATAAAGGTATTGTTGCTATTATGCTTTTCAAACCCACCTGTTGGTTAACCAAGGGGCATTTCTCCAAAGATCTATTATTAATAGTCCTTTTGTGTTCTGAAGTGATTAGCGCTAAATAATTAACTGCCTTTGAAATATTCACAAATGAGTGACCGTAACTCGCTTTAAATGTTTTAATCTGTATCCCTTTAGAATATTGTTAAGAATCTCAGACAGAATTTTAATCACGGTCAGTTTTTTTATTGCCCATTACTCCAGAAAGCCAGTCAGTGATTGGTTGGTCTATGCTCCTGTAAACCTGTCAGTGATTGGTTGGTCCTTGCTCGTGTAAACCAGTCAGTGATTGGTCAGGCTAACTGTCCTTTACAATGTAAGGGAAATGATAAGATTATGCTATTAAGGTCTCTATAAGCTGTCCTCACTTCTCTATCTCCCTTCCAGATCCGAGCTCCTCTTCTGTGGCCCCAGCAGTGAAGAAGGCTTCCTGTCTTTCCATGGATGGAAGACGGCACAACAACGGGGAGAACTGGCATGACGGCTGCCGGGACTGCTACTGCCACAGCGGCAGAGAGATGTGTGCCCTCATCTCCTGCCCTGTGCCAGCCTGCGACAGCCCTGCCATCTGGCCTGGACAGTGCTGCCCGTCCTGCCCAGGTAGGCAACCCAAAACCACTCAAATAAGGAGAGAATTGTGTACTCGGTAGTTAGCATCCACTGAGCAAAGGACGTTAAAAAGATGTTGAAAAGACATCTTTCAAAAGATAAAAACATGGAGACCACCTGAAATGACACTTAAAAACACATTCACATATTCGCTTCATCTAATGTAATGTACAGTAATCAAATCATAATTTATGGTGGTATACAGAATCTCACATAAGTGAGTACACCCCTCACATTTTTGTAAATATTTGAGTATATCTTTTCGTGTGACTGAAGAAACACTGAAGAAATGACACTTTGCTACAATTTAAAGTAGTGAGTGTAGAGCTTGTATAACAGTGTAAATTTGCTGTCCCTTCAAAATAACTCAAAACACAGCCATTAATGTGCAAACCACTGGCAACAAAAGTGAGTACACCCCTAAGTGAAAATGTCCAAATTGGGCCTAATTAGCCATTTTCCCTCCCCTGTGTCATGTGACTCGTTAGTGTTACAAGGTCTCAGGTGTGAATTGGAAGCAGGGGTGTAAAATTTGGTATCATCGGTCTCACACTCCCTCATACTGGTCACTGGAAGTTCAACATGGCAAAGTGCTCTTCCAGGGGAGCTACAGTTCATTGAAGGAATCATGAATGCCAACATGTACTGTGACATACCGAAGCAGAGCATGTTGCCCACACTTCGGAGACTGGGCCGCAGGGGTGTACTCACTACTCACTTTTGTTGCCAGTGGTTTAGACATTAATAGATGTGTGTTGTGTTTTGAGCAAATGTACACTGTTATACAAGCTGTACACTCACTACTTTACATTTTACCAAAATGTCATTTCTTCAGTATTGTCACATGAAAAGATATACTCAAATATTTGCAAAAATGTGAGGCGTGTACTCACTTTTTTGAGATATTGTTTATTCTATACTATATACTGTATTTTTTAGCTAAGGTAGCGCTAAGTCAAGGCCAGGGATTTTTGGACACGGGGGGTGCCGATCACTTGTGTGCCGCGGTTGGGAATCGACACATTCCTAAATCATTCCCACGGATGTTAATAGGGGTGCTAGGCTTAGTCTTGGCCTGGCGCGGCCAATGCCCGGTGCAGTAACTGAAAAGCTGAAAAGAGACATTTTGGCTACCTGTTTTCTCTACCTGTTGCCTCTATGGCGTTGGTGCTTTAGTTAAGTGTTCAAACGTTCGTAACCAGCTGATGAACGTAGAGGCAGATTCAGACTAGTTCTACGTTGTAGTATCTTTTGAGGTGTCCAACCACGCATAAGATACCCAGTGCTACTGCCTCTGCACACTCATCAGCTTACGTCTTCTGCGGTATAGCAGGTAAAAAAGGTTGCGCTAGCTATTGGTTTGAGCAATACATCAGATTGGCAAATTGGTTGTGTAGACAGTATATCTTCCAGACGACCTAGGCTGAAAGTCTGAAAAAAAAAAGATTTTGCTAATATTCCCATTCTTGACGTTACTGAGTAAATGTTGTTAATACTGTACAGCTGTTTTCATAGTTTTTCACCTTTGACCCTGTGCTCTTTTGTCCATCCTACTCCTTCAGAGGAGCCTAGCTCCCACAAACCAGACCTGGGAGACTCGTCGGTTTGTCTGGCCCCAGGAGGCGAGTACTTTGTGGAGGGGGAGACGTGGAACATTGACGCCTGCACCCAGTGCACCTGTCACAGTGGGCGTGTCCTGTGTGAGACAGAGGTGTGCCCGCCCCTGCTCTGCCCAAGCCCAATCAGAACGCAAGACTCCTGCTGCCCTCACTGCCCAGGTGCGTTTGTATAGGAAGTTGCAAGTTGGCTTTAAATCACTATTGACCTTGAACCTCAATGCTCTGGAGTCTGTCTGGAAAGTATGTATGATCAATTATTTTATAATAAAGAGCAGCAGCGTCATTGCTTTACTTGAAAATAGCAGAAGCCCGAAGGTAGTGGTTATTAGAAATGTGGATAATGTCTCAAGGTTGTCTTGATTGAACTGAGGAAATTATACTGTGTCCGCCACTATTTATTTTACCCTTGGTAAACATGAGTAAAAAAGGATATACAGTATCTCACAAAAGTGAGTACACCCCTTACATTTTTGTAAATATTTGATTTTATCTTTTCATATGACAACACTGAAGAAATGACACTTTGCTACAATGTAAAGTAGTGAGTGTACAGCTTGTGTAACAGTGTACATTTGCTCAAAATAACACAACACACATCTATTAATGTCTAAACCACTGGCAACAAAAGTGAAAATGTCCAAATTGGGCCCTATTAGCCATTTTCCCTCTCAGGTGTCATGTGACTCATTAGTGTTACAAGGTCTCAGGTGTGAATAGGGAGAAGCTGTGTTAAATTTGGTGTTATCGCTCTCACACTACCTCATACTGGTCACTGGAAGTTCAACATGGCAAAGTGTCATTTCTTCAGGGTTGTCACATGAAAAGATATAATCAAATATTTGCATAAATGTGAGGGGTGTACTCACTTTTGTGAGATACTGTGAAACAAATCATCATAGTTTTAGCTTGATCAAACTCTATAATAATTTGGGAAATAACCTTTAATTTAAGGTTATTGCTACTGCCATGGATCACAGTTGGAGATTTGCAGACGTTCTTAGGGTCACCATGGCTCCAAAACTATAGTTAGACGCCACCTCCCTGCTAACAAGTTATTTGGATCACCAGAACAAAGCTACTCTCATCAGTATATATCTGTACGCCAGTGAAACAGGAAGTTTTGGACAACCACTTAAAAGTTTCTATTGAAATAAATATTCATACTGAAGATGCTCCTATTAGTTGTGGTTTCTAAGAATATCTATTTAAAAAATTGTCCAGTGTAGCTCAGTTGGTAGAGCATGGCACAAAAAATGTTGGAGGTTTTGGGTTCGATACTCATTGGGGACCAGGTTGAAAATGTGTGCAATTACTGTAAGTCGCTCTGTACAGTGCATATAAGAAGTCTACACACTGTTAAAATGCCAGGTTTTTGTATTGTAAAAGACAGAGACAAAGATAAAACATGTCAGAACATTTTCCACTTTTAATGTGACCTATAATGTGAACAATTCAATTGAAAAACAAACTGAAATCTTCAAGGGGTAAAATAAAAAATTAAAACCTTACTATAACCTGGTTGCATGAGTGTGCACACCCTTTTATAACTGGGGATGTGGCTGTGTTCAGAATTAACCAATCACATTCAAACTCATGTTAAATCAAAGTCATTACACACCTGCCATCATTTAAAGTTTAATCACAAATAAAGTTCAGCTGTTCTAGTCGGATTTTCTTAGTTGCATCTCAGAGCAAAAGCCAAAAAGCTTCAGTGGGATCTCATTGTTGAAAGATATCAGTCCGGAGAAGGGTACGAAATAAGTAGATATACCATGGAACACAGTGAAGACCGTCATCATCAAGTGGAGAAAATATGCCACAACAGAGACATTACCAAGAACTGGATGTCCCTCCAAAATGTATGAAAATATGAGACAAAAACTGGTCAGGGAAGCTTCCAAGAGGCCTAGAGCAACATTAAAGGAACTGCAGGAATTTCTGGCAAGTATTACTTGTGACAACAATCTCCAGTATTCTTCATATGAATGGGCTATAGGGTATGGTGGCAAGACTGAAGCCTTTTCTTATAAACAAAAAGATCCAAGCCCGGCTGAAGTTTGCAAAAACAAACATCAAGTCCCCCAAAAGCATGTGGGAATATGGTTTATGGTCTGATGAAACCAAGGTTGAACTTGTTGGCCATAATTCCAAAAGGTATGTTTGGTGCAAAAACAACACTGCACATCACCCAAAGGATACCGTACCCACAGTGAAGCATTGTGGTGGCAGCATCATGCTTTGGGGCTGTTTTTCTTCAGCTGGAACCGGGGCCTTAGTCAGGAGGGAATTATGTCAGGAGGGAATTATGAACAGTTCCAAATACCATGCAATTTTGGCACAAAAACTTCAGGCGTCCGTTAGAAAGCTGAAGATGAAGAGGAAGTTCACATTTTAGCACAACAACAACCCAAAGCACACATCCAAATCCACAAATGCATGGCTTCATCCGAAGATGATTAACGTTTTGGAATGGCCCAGACCTGAATCCAGTTGAACATCTGTGGGGTGATCTGAAGAGGGCTGTGCACAGGAGATGTCCTCGCGATCTGACAGATTTGGAGCGCTCTTGCAAAGAAGAGTGGGCAAATATTGCCACGTCAAGATGTGCCATGCTAATAGATTACCACCTAAAAAGACAGAGTTTTGTAATAAAATCAAAAGGTGCTTCAACAAAGTGTTAGTTTAAGGGTGTGCACACTTATGCAACCAGGTTATTATGAATGTTATTCTTTTTCTCAAAGATTTCAGTTTTTCAATTGAATTGTTCATGTTATAGGTCACATGAAAGTTGGAAAAAGTTCTGACATGATTTATCTTTGTCTCATTCTTTTACATTACAAGAACCTGCCATTTTAACAGGGGTGTGTAGACTTTTTATATCCACTGTATAAGGGTGTCAACTAACCTAACTGACTGAAATGAAAATGTAGAAAGATATCAATATAGATAAATATACAATTTAAATGTTTTACCTCAGATTTGATATTTCTAGAATGTGTTAATGTATGATCAAGCTGACAAATAACAAAGACATGTATTTACAGCCATGTTTTTTCCAAAGGTGCCAATAATTATGTAGGGCATCGTAGCTGCACAGAGCTGTCATTGAACAAGATGCTATAATAGTGTTTACATTTTGCTTTGGCACCTTTTGCACAACAACAAACCAGAATTAATAACCAAACGGGTATGCCAGAAAGAACGGAAGAGGCTGGGACAGAACAACAGTGACACAGCGAGAGGAGCGAAATGAAAGTTTGTTTCTGATGGGTAAACAGCTGGGGAAATATACCACTGATCGGAGCCCAAATTCAAACGCTGTGGAGAGAAGAAGAAAGTAACAAAATAATAAAAATGTGCATTATGCATAAGTCAGGGAGCATGACATGAATAGTGCATTGGAAAACGGAGACACGGCCAGCCAAGCCAAACGTGAAACAGACAGCAGTGCTTTAGGCTTTTGTCACCGTAAAACACGGCATCAGAGCACAGGGATGCCTTAAAGGGAACCAACACATCTCACGTGGATAGTTTGTTTGTTTACTTCTCTTAGACTGTTTATTTGAGATGTTTGAGCTGAATTAACCAAAGACGCCACGTGAACGTCATCAATATTTTAAGCACTGGGTATTATTCTGGTCAGATGATGTAGTGTTTGGCTGCTCTGGTGGATTTAAAAGTTATAATCCACCAAGTATAACTGTAATAGTAATTCATTTGTAGCCCAAACAGCTCAGTGCTCTCTGTCAGTTTTTCATGTTACCTTATAAGACAAATTCGATCTGATATCAGAATGAATCATTGGTATTGCCCTGAGTGCCCCACAAATATGTTTTTTTACAAAACTGACTGTAAGGACCAAATCATTTGGGCTACAAAAAAATTGCTACAGTTATACTTGGTAGATTATTCTGGATGAATTCATGTTCTTTTTTTCTCTGTGATGCACACAAGCTTCAGAGGAGCTGACTGAAGATAGGCAAGTCTTTTGGAATTTCAGTGCAGGGTTCCAGTAACTAAGCACGGAACATTGGTGCCTAAAGAATAATAATAACAACTTTTACCTGCAACAAAATCTTAACTTGGTGGTTGTGTGCTTACATCAGTATGTGTACACAAACACTATATATTGTAACAAATATGTTGTTGTTTCTTTCGGGGGAGGGGCCAGGGGAACATGTTCATCTTGGAAATGGGTTACCGATTTCACCACTATACGGAGGTTAGGGTTAGGGTTAGGGTTAGGCAAGGTTCAAATAATCCAGCCGCACGTGTCACTCTCCAACAGCCTTCTGGGTAGCAGTGCAGACTTGCGGTTGTAGTATTTCCGAGTGTCGGTCTATGCTCACGGGCGAGGCAGATTGCAGGCTTTGGCTAAAACCAAGTAGTCAGGTAATGCTCTGTGTCAGAAGTCAGAGGGCAGTTAGGGGTTAATAAAAGTTCATACACGAAGTACTTACAAGTAACAGTCGAGACATTTATGACCTTTCAACTGTTCAAACCTGTCGAGTGTCATTTCTGATTTGTGGATTCAAATGGAGCGTTTCAAACCTCTCTCTTCTTTACAGATGAACCTCTCACTCCCCGGTCTCCTACTAATGACAGCATGCCCAGCTACTGCCGGAACGACGAGGGGGACATCTTCCTGGCAGCGGAATCCTGGAAACCCAACACCTGCTCCAGCTGTGTGTGTCTGGACGGACAGATCAGCTGCTTCTCGGAATCCTGTCCTCCCGTAGGCTGCGTCAGGCCCGTTCTGCGCAAGGGACAGTGCTGCCCCTACTGCCTAGGTATGCTGCACAGACACACTGCTGGGCAAAAAAAAATGTGGAGATAACCAGAGGGTGCACACGACACACGGATGGAGAGTGTACGGTTTGCCTAACCAGCCAGATAAGATGGTGTGTTTGCACACCATTGTTCGAAACCGCTAACGTAGCTATCGCTTGTGGGAAATTGTATTACATCCCATTGATCACTATCAGCGCGTCGGGGCTTTCGCGCGCTCTGCGTATGTACTGGAAAAACAATCGTCCGTATGTTTGCCTGCCTCAGAGGTTGATTCTGTTTGATCTTCTCCTTCGCGTCTTCCGGCAGATGCCACCCCGCGGGCCGTGTGCCACTTCAATGGGAAGACGTATGCGGACGAGGAGCGCTGGGACATAGACAGCTGCACCCACTGCTACTGCCTTCAGGGACAGACACTTTGCTCCACTGTCAGTTGCCCTGCCTTGCCCTGCCGCCAGCCCATTATAGTTGATGGGAGCTGCTGCCCCATGTGTTCAGGTTGGTGCGGGAGCCTGTAAGGAACTCCTTCTCTTCAAACACACACACACACACACACACAACCTCGCAAAATATTTTTAAAACCTTGTCATCAGTTAACTGCGCGGACGATCGAAGAGATCAGACAGCCCCCCATTGTTGATTATTATACGTACCTCAGGTATTTTTTCTGTTGACTCCAATCTTCGACCTCTTATTGAGGAGGACAAGCACAGCAAATTCGCCTTCATTAAGACTAATCATTTGAAACGAGCGATTAAAGTTTGTCTGGGTTGTGTGGTAAATTAGCATGCCCTGCTAAGGCTAGCTAATAACATTGATCATACTCAGTGTTTTCCGTGTCAGTGCTCGGCCCCGGGTAGATGAGATACAGCAGCAGTGTCATTAGCTGGTGAGCTCTGAGCAGCGCAGGGAACTCTGCTGACCCTGATTCCCACCCACTGGGTTCAACACTATTCAAAATCCCCTTGATTAAGCTTGTCTGGCATAAAGGTAACATCAGCTTGCCGAAAGTCTGGATTCCTACCACCTGGCACTCTAGGCATCCGGACAAGAGTGAGGCAGGGAAGTAGTTTTAAGAAAACAAAGCCTGTTTAAACTAGGTTTTCTGCACCGCCCCCCGTAATTACGTGCCGTGGTAGTGGAGTCCAACAGTAGTTTGTAGAAGAGAGCTAATGAATATGAATTATTGAATCCGTCGATCTAATCTGGATGATGTCAAATGAAAAATGTCCCTTTTTAGAGCTCGCTCAGCGCTCGCTCTTCATTTCAACGCCCCTACTGAGAATTCCTCTCTCTCTACGCCACCTTACCCTGTGTCATTCCCCCTCTCCTCGCCTAACCACGTTTTTCCGTGTCATGCTACCTTATAGAGATGTATGCTCCAGCCCCCACCAACGTGCCCATCGAGAAGACCGACCGACAAGGAGATAGGAAGCCGTTCCAGCCTGCCTGGCCGACACGCAGTGAGAATGACATCATGCCACAGTTCAGAGGTCAGACTTTTAAATCCAACACTTACTGCCTTGTCATGCTGAAACCAAATAAACGACCCAATACATACACACACACACACACAGTTATAATGTCCCCTCTGCACTGAGCTGGCTGCTAAGTGTATCTACACAGGTCTACATGTACCTGTTCAGCTCCCCACCTGAAGACTGCGGTTTTCTTTTAACACAAAAAGCTTAAAGGCAGGGTTAAACATTTAGCCCAAATTAGTAATGACTGCAAATGGACACTGTCAGTTACATGTATGAATTAATTCAGTGTTGTGTTTGATACTAAGTCTAATAGCTTCAGGTTTTTTCTTCTCGTTCTTAAGGTTAACTGTTCAGTATAAGAAAACCCTGTGTTGTAGAATAATGCTGAAACACCAATGATACAGATGTTTTTATAGTTTCATAATTTTTCTGTGCTGGCTCTGTCACAGGGGACTTTGGTAGTCTTCAAATGCCATATCTGGATGGGAAGACTCCTGTGCCCAGTGAGGATGCCACACTGCATTCTGTGGCCTGGGTTGCCCTGCCCGTCATCATGATGCTGTTCACTGTTACAGCTCTGCTCTACATCAACCAGAAGAAACAGTGGATTCCCGTGCTCTGCTATCGCACCCCGACTAAGGTAGGGGGAGACATAACCCACGTTCATTTTGGTTTCTGTGCTGGCTGCTTGGTGGACTGGCCGTCTGGCAATTCTGGCCAGTGCCAGATGGGCAAGACCTTTTTTTTTCCATTAAGTGGGTTAATTTGTCTGGTGACCTATGGGCAGGTTAAAATGATGTATGTTTAATGTTTTACATTTTCTATTATAGGTTAACGGCTATGTCAGTTTCAAAATCCAAATACGCTCCACAAGCTTTAGCCCCCTCTGGTCTAAAGCAATAGAGAATATAACATGTTCCTCTCATGGAGATGCACACTTCATAAATGCTTACACTTCTTTATATAGATTTAATTTAGTAAAACATACTTATACTATGAAACTGATGTATAACACTGCCAAGCAATACAATATACAACAGCTCTGATATAAATACGTCTCTCATCTATTGGGAGATCTGTGGGGATAACTGACTCTGTGTGTCTGTGTGTCTGTGTGTCTGTGTCTCTGTGTGTGTGGGTGTATGTGTGTGTGTGTGTGTGTATTCTGTAGCCCACTTGTCTCAACAACCAGCTGGTGTATGTGGACTGCCAGAAAGGCACCAAGGTGCAAGTGGACAGTTCCCAGCGTACGCTCCGGATCGCCGACCCTGACTCCAGATACAGCGGTTACTACAGCATGCAGAAACAGAACAACCTGAACAACCTGCAGGCCGACAACTTCTACCAGACTCAGTGAGACTGAAATCAGCCTCGCCTTTTGTCCAGTACTCAGCAGTCAGCAAGCAGCCAAAACCAGAGAGAGCACATTACTACAGTACCGCCACACAGGTAGAGCAACTATTAATGATCGCAGACGGACAGACAAACCTATATGGAGAGAAAAGAGCTAGCTAAGTTCACGCCAAACGATGACAAAAAAAGAACAGACAGACGAATCTCCACAAGATAACATACCAAACAAAATAAAATAATGATGATTTAAAACTATAGCTAACACAATGGGAGAACCAGAATCTAGAATTTTCCTAGATTATTAATATACTTTTTTTGCGAGTGTTACAAGCGTGTTTGGTGTGTGTGTGTGTTTGGGGGTGTGTGTGTATGTGTGTATGTTTGTGTGTGTGTTTCTGTGCGTTGTGGAGGCATGCGTTCCGAGTGACTTGAGCGAATGAGCGAGTAAGTGAAGTTAGATAAGCATCTTTAGGATTAGGACAAACATTCCTGCTTCCTTGAAAAAGGCTTCTGAAGAGCTAAACAGAATAATCCAAGCTAGTGTTTGCTGTTGAACACTGAACTTTTAGAACCAAAGCTCCACTGACTTTCAAATAAAAACCACACTATGTAAGAGATGCTGGAGGAATGATGTGGTCTGTCTGTCTGAGCTGAGCCATGGCAGGACGGACTGCCTATTCTACTGTAGGTGGCACTCAGCTGAAAGAGAGAGGTCTGATACCGTAGACCCTCATCACAAACTCAACTGAGCACCCCACTCAGGTCTGTTCAACCTGGACTAGTCCTCTCTTCTTTCCTTCCTCTGTTCCTCCCCCCCTTTGAAATCGTCTCAACTGGTCTATCTTCTCGTTTGCCGTGGAACGTCCCCTATTAGAAAGGAGGTGGAAAGGAAGATGAAGAAGCATCACTCACTCCATCACCAAGCTGTTGTTCTCACCGGGTCTGTCGTTTGGACTGATGTACATCCGTTTCTTTTCCTTTGACTTGTATGATATGTTCTATTCTTGGTCACTTTCAAATCTTCATCATCTTTTTGCAAAATGTGTTTCACATCAAAGGGCAGGTTGACTCTGACTTTCAAACACTCCAAACAATTGTGTATTTTTTTGGGATATAGAATAAAGGGGTTCAGGTTAATAAAGGCAGGATGAGGCTAGTGGAGTTCTTGAGGATTTTGGGATATGCTATACAAGTGCTGCTTTTCTGCTTTGTTTCTGTAATCCCTGTTTTCCATTGAGTCAGACACATACACGGAGTGACTCTTACACTCATTTAGGAAACACTGAGATAAGCCTACAAGGAAACATAGAATCAAAGAATATGTTCAAATGTCTGTGTTCTTTCTGGGGGTCTCTAATGACAAGCTACAGTAAAGTAGCTCTTTGATATTTTTCCCCTCCTTTTGTTTTGTTTACTGGCTGTGAGACTAACAGTCCCCCCTTCTGGAGGTTGTTACATCACCTAATATTACCCAAGCACCTTTGTGTTCTTTTATTCTTTGCAAAAATTGGTTTCAAACATTATGGGAACACTTATGTACATATTACTGCTAGAAATGAAAAATACATGGACTATTGTGTGACTATACTGTATGTGTTTATTGTACATGCATGTATGTACGTGTTTCAACATACATGCATGCACACCTGATTTTTTTTCTTCACATGTACATTTCTCAATTAATTTTCTATTGAATGTATTTATGATTGAGAAAAATAGATTTTATCTAATAATGGAAAACACGATGAGAACAAGCATTCCATTTGCATTGCTTGTTTGAAAAAAGTAATAAAGAGGAGTGATAGAGACAGGACAGAAAAAAAGATTCATCTCATTGTCTTTTTTTTCTCATTCATTTGATGGCAGTTTAATATTTTTTTTTTATGTTCGATTGGTCTGTGAGTTCCTAACGTATTTGAGTCAATCTGCTTCCCTGAATGAAGCAAAGTCCAAAATGCCTACCGTGTAATGACAAGTGAGTTTTGAGCAGAGCAGTGCCAGGTTCTCTCAATCTTGTATTCTTCTCTTTCATTCATCGCTTCTGATGTCAAAACTACTGGATAGTGGGTGGACATAAGCTCTGGGAGAGATGGAGGGATGAAGGAAGGGAGGGGTAGTAGTCGACTTGTGATAGTTTGTCTTGGGTGTATCTTAATCTGTCTGATAAAAATAAGTAGAATCATACATCTTGGCACTTTTATATAGAAAAAAAACTTTTTTGGTGTGTTTTTTTAAACAAATACTTTTTATTGAAAAAGTTGCCCTTAGTTTTTTTTTGTAGCCCTGTGAGACCCAGTGTTACCATTAGGTTCAATGTTTTTGTCTGAATTTCACCTACAAAACCATGTGTAATTTAAAGATGCATTCCAGGATATTAAACTCACCAGATTTGTATGATATGTTATGAATTTGATTCGGTTGTGTTGTATTGTGTGTTTTTTTGCAGGTTGTAACATATCATGTGAAATGGGTGATGTAGTATACAATACAATTGTATGATGTGGTACACAAAACAAACGGGGACCCGTTGAGCACCACTTTAATGGCTACACAATGATATTATGCATAATTAACACTCTGGAGTGCATCTTTAATTAAACTGTATGCTTGTGTGTTTAATGTAAAGTGTAAAAATAAGATACTAGTAATAATGCAAAAAATTGCATATTACTCTATACAGGCAGTACATTTCTGTTTATAGGAGAGAATTTAAAAAAAAATCTGTCAGAAAATAATATGTACCTATCAAACGACAAGCGTCAGTTACTGTTTTGATAGGTAGATATTTTTCTTGCCTGTTTCCTTCATATTAAAAACTTGCTCAAAGCAACTGAATAACCAACAGGTACCACATGGGAATGATTCTAACATCATATGCAGTTTTATCATCAGGAAATAAACCAAATTTGTGAAACCTAAATTCAGAATTCACGTATGTTGAGATGATAGTTATTGATTTGATTAAGGATTAACAAGATATATTGCACTTGCATCACATGAACTGAGTTATTTTTTGATTTTGCTGTAGGTTGCAGGACTTGACTCTACAATTCACGGTCGCATAAAGTCCTACTTAAGGATATGCAGCTTATTCTCAATGGGTCTTACAGGGTGAAATCTTTGTATTTTTCAGTGCATCCTCCAAGTATTGTTCTAAATACTTGAGTTTCACTTGCCAAAACAAAAAGAAACAAAAAACATGGTTGCAAAGAAAGAGAGAAAAAAAGATTTAATTTATTGTGTTAAATGACCGAAATAATTTATTAATGAGCAAGACAATTGAAAATGAACATTATAGGAGCTGAAAGGACGATGCAGCTGAAATTGTACATCTGTTTTGGTGTTGTGTTGGTCTCTCAAAGAGCGTTTAAATAAGGTTGTAATTTAGGTAGGTGGAGAAGTTGGAGGATCACAAGCTTCCTCATCTTTTGTCAGGGTTTTTGTTCACATGTGGACCTGCCATAGCCTGTTCCCAGAAGTGTTTATGTTGTCTTGCCAACTCCTACATGGTCATTGTCACACAGTTTGACTGTCACACAGTGTTACTGTGAACACAGAAGTTGACTAGCTGAACAACAAACAAATCTGGGGTTTAGGCTTAATATGCCTTGTCCAAAAGCCTGACAATTTGGTGAGCTTCTTCCAGTTATGCCCTTTGAGATGCGAGTGATATCTCTCTGTCCCCATTCTTTCTGTTATTTTTTTCCAATTTTATTCACACAACTACCAATCCCCTTTAGAGTCTGTATATTACTGGTGTTTCATGCTTATGTAAAAAGAAAAAAAACTATGTTGATACTGATGATGATATTGCAAAAACAAGATTTATAAAGAGGATAGATGAAGATTTGACTCTGAATTTCATGTAGCACAGCAGATTCTTTTGCAAGTTTATGTATTATTTTTGTTTTTTTCTTTGCAGCACAATAAATACTTTGAAAACAGATGCATGAGCCTCTTCAATGCGATTATTGTTAGCATTAATAGTACCGGTGTTGTCATTGTTACCTCTCAGGGGATTTGGGAAGTCACAGTGATTTCTGCTTGAGCAATTTTTCCATTTTCCGCTTGAGGCAGAAATCTCTGTTTGTTCTGATGAAGACCAGAAGATAAATAGATTTTTTTTTTCAAGAGGCACAAAAACATGTTTCCTTCCACCTACAGCACTTTGAAAAGACACCAACAGGTCAACCCTCACACTAGGGCTGAATGCAATGGAAGCAGAATCTTTTATCAGTCACACTGGCTGAGGCTGGGAAAATAATGTTTGATCCACTTCCAGTTGTCTGCTAAGTGATACACTTATAAGGCTCTCTACAGACTGGTCAGTAAACCGTCCACAAACTGCTGAACAAAAATGGCAATAGCATAGTGCACTGTTGAATGTTGAATTCCCACAGGACTTAGGCACACTACAAATGTATGCACTCTCTGCAGTAAATCAGTTTGGGAAAATAGATGTTTTGGAGGACACAATTAAATTGTCTGAGAAGGGCACATACGTCTATATCCTTTAGAGGGCCCCTCTAAATCTCTACCTGATTCCTGATCATTATCCACATTTTCTAGATTTTACATTCAAAGACTGTCAAATGATAATAATACGCAGTGTGTCACCTCAGTAGCGATAACTTAAACGTCTCCAATAGCCACTAATCAGACTTTTTTTTAGGGAGGTTTCAGGTGTGTCTGGTATGCCCTGCCCGCATGCCACAGCATCTCAATTGGATTAGGTGCCAATCCAAAACACCAAACCTCTTTTTTGGCCCAGCTATAGCTCCTTGATGGATGGCCTGAGGTTATCTTCAAGAATCGCCTGGTATACCTCAGGAGATACCTCATGGTTCCTTTGATGATTTATAGGAGGAAAAGCAGCCCCAGATCCTAACATTCCCATCGCCATTCTTGAATGTGGGGATTCTTTTTATAGTAGGCAGTCAGTGGGGAATTGTCAGGGCTCTCTACACCTTCAGATAGGACCTAAGGATAGATACAAATCTGTATATATTTTTATATATTACACCATGCAATTTGTTTTTCATTTATTTTATCTTTTTTTGTCTTAATTGTAATGATCTTCCTACTGAATTTCTTTGGTTTGTGTTGGGAAAAGAAGAGTTAATATCCAAGAGAAAGAAATATCCAATCAGAATTTTCTTTGGTAGTGTCTGGGCAGAAATGATCTAGCTATGCTCAGCGCTCATTGGCTAGGCCCTCAGATTTTGAACAGAAGGCACCATCCAATGTCATTGATACTGACTTTAATTAGAGCTGCATTTTGGAATGACAGTTGAATCAACCAATCAAAAATTGTCTTGGAATAGGTGGGCGCCTGTATGACGCCTGAAGGCCCTCTAGAGGGCCTACGTTCACGTCACTAATTCCGAGCCAACAGCGAGCCTTTTTTTGTTTTCTTACGCTTGAGCCTAGCTAGCTGGATAGGTTTTTGCGGTGAATGTACTGTATATAAGGATGGCGATGGCCCAGCTGTCACCCCTGGCTTTGATTTCAATTGAAAAATAACTTTTTTCGGATTTAAAATCAGAAGACAAGCTATGTGTACATGCCATTACCAATTTAATAAAGAAGGACATGAGAATGGACATAATCATAATGGTGAGTGGATTTTTTGTTTACATCAACAGATTGCTTTTTGTTGCTATCGTCTTTATATAAGCTTGAATACAATGTGTAAGGTATTATTTAAACTAGATCACTGGTTGTTTTGTGCAAAAAATAAAGGTAATGATGTTGCAATTGGATGTACTGGGTATATGACATTTCTTGTTGTGGTGCATGTTTTTATTGTTGCATGCTAGACATCGAATATAGCGCAGCTTTTTTCTCTCTGACAGCATATGATTTGCCTCACAGTGAACTGATGGAGCTCAAATATTTTCAAGATGGGTGACAGTTACTCTGCATGGCGCTACATACTCTCTCCCTCTCCAGCACTCCAGCAAAGTAAGAGACCACTGCAAATTGAACACTTCTGTTCCTCCCTCAAAGCTTTCCTTTTCAACTTTTTTGGAAAGGAAAGAAAAAGGCACAGTGGGCTCTTAATTTTTTCTGGAGCTGTATATATATATTGATATATGTCAATATATCAAATCACTTATCACTTACTATCCAAATAAATGATTTTAGTTTGACTTTCAGCCTTAGACTTTTGCACAGTACTGTATATTGAGCACATTTAGGATATCTATTTATTTTGATTGGTTCTCCATACCACCTCTAACATGTCATGCCATCATTGGGCCATATGTAGCGTTTAATCATGGAGATATGCCCATATGGATCCTGTCCAAGATGACCATATGGAACTGGCTGTCAGTAATTTCCAAACACATTCACTCGACATTCAACACTCAATGGAGGTCTGTAAAAAGCTTCATTTGTAAAACCAGTAGCATGGTGATTAGTGGATGCACCTCAATACCCTTGACTCTCTTTTCTATCTTATTTAATTAAAAGATCTACCTGTTCAACTACACAATAAGCCCTTATTTCTACAGTATATAATGTACTATCCATCCGAGGTGTAAAACGTACCGTGAAACTGTGTTTGGCCTCAGTCAACCAGGTTAGGAAAGTTTGTAATGAATACCTAAATTAACAGGTAAAGAGAGTAACTAACCAGTGATCAATGAAATAAAAAGGAACAGTGAAAGTTTACAAATAAAGGTCCCAGGTCATTTATGAACTCCTTTCAGCATAAAGGTTCTCATCATATAGGTTTTTATTTCAAACTTCCCAAAACTGGTGAACACAGCTGGGTACTTTAACACCTCTGCTCTTCGCATAGGAGAAAAGTATATTAAGTGACTTCAGTACTCCATTCAGACTGTGCTGGAATATGTTTATTATTGTTTCTCACCTGCTACAACAAATCATTGCTATAAAATAGTAAATAAATGAGGTTCCATCTCTTACTAACAGTAATTGGTCATGTTTTTTCTTATTTATGGAACCAAGTCAGTGTCAATGTGTCTGGGAGAGGGTGGAGAGAGACTGGGAAAACCAGTCATAATAATGATTCATGTCATAATATGGAAGTGAAACAGATGCAAAAACAAACAGTATAGACCACAAGGAGGAGACAGAGAGCTTGGAATAGCACAGTGGCATATTAAAATACTCTATGCCGGTTCCTGTACACACATTCACATAGCAGGAGGCATAGAGTACTACTCTGATTGTCGTTGTACTACTCTGACACTGCCCTGCAAAGTCTGATAATGGAAGTTTTTCAGTTGTTACAGGTACATGTCTTCCTCAGGAACCTCACTGCTGCTATCCCTGCATTTCAGTTGTACATGCACCTTGTACATTCAATAAGCCTCTTTGCACATTTGGTATTGCTATCGTGCTTGCATTTTTACAGGTGTTACATACGCATGTCTACCTCTGGGACCTCATTGCTTCTATCTCTGCATCCTGGTTGCACATGCTACCTTACTCATTTTGCCTTGATTGTACACCTAGAATGCCATTTATACCCACACAACTATTATCCCACTTGTAACATACACTATACTTAATACATGTACATTTTCTGCCCTCCTTCATTTGCCTTAATTGCACATTTAGTGTTGCCATTTGTGCTACGTTTGCCTTCATTGCACATCCATACATTCCACTTGTAACATACAGTATCTCGCAAAAGTTAGTACGCCCCTCACATTTTTGTAAATATTTTATTGAAGAAATTAAACTTTGCTACAGTGTAAAGTAGTGAGTGTACAGCTTGTATAACAGTGTAAATTTGCTGTCCCCTCAAAATAACAACACACAGGCATTAATGTCTAAACCACTGGCAACAAAAGTGAGTACACTTCTAAGTGAAAATATCCAAATTGGGCCCAATTACAAATTTTCCCTCCCCGGTGTCATGTGAGTCATTAGTGTTATAAGGTCTCAGGTGTGAATGGGGAGCAGGTGTGTTAAATTTGGTGTCATCGCTCTCACACTCCCTCATACTGGTCAACATGGCAACTCATGGCCAAGAAATCTCTGAGGATCTGGGGAAAATAATTGGTGCTCTACATAAAGATGGCCTAGGCTATAAGAAGACTTGCCATGACCCTGAAACTGAGCTGCAGCACAGTGGCCAAAACCATGCAACAGTTTAACAGGACAGGTTCCACTCAGAACAGGCCTTGCCATGGTCGACCAAAGAAGTTGAGTGCACGTACTGTCAGCCGCACATTGCATCAAATTGGTCTGCATGGCTGTCATCCCAGAAGGAAGACTCTTCTAAACATGATGCCCAAGAAAGCCCACAAACAGTTTGCTGAAGATAAGCAGACAAAGAACATGGATTTCTGGAACCAGATTAGACCAACATAAACTTATTTTGTTCAGATGGTGTCAAGTGTGGGTGGCGGCAACCAGGTGAGGAGTACAATGACAAGTGTGTCTTGCCTAGGGTCAAGCATGGTGGTGGGAGTGTCATGGTCTGGGGCTGCATGAGGGCTGCCGGCACTGGGAAGCTGCATTTCATTGATGGAACTATGAATGCCAACATGTACTGTGACATACTGAAGAAGAGCATGATCCCCTCCCTTTGGAGACTGGGCCGCAGGGCAATATTCCAACATGATAACCACCCCAGACACACCTCCTAGACGACCACTGCCTTGCTAAAGAAGCTGAGGGTCAAGGTGATGGACTTGCCAAGCATGTGTCCAGACCTAAACCCTATTGAGAATCTGTGGGGCATCCTCAAACGGAAGGTGGAGGAGTGCAAGATCTCTAACATCCACCAGCTTTGTGATGTCATCATGGAGGTGTGGAAGAGGATTCCAGTGGCAACCTGTGAAGCTCTGGTTAACTCCATGCCCAAGAGGGTTAAGGCAGTGCTGGAAAATGATGGTGGCCTCACAAAATATTGATAATATTGAACATTTTCACTTAGGGATGTACTCACTTTTGTTGCCAGCGGTTTAGATATTAATGGGCTATGTGTTGTGTTATTTTGAGGGGACAGCAAATGTACACTGTTACACAAGCTGTAATCTCACTACTTTACATTGTAGCAAAGTGTAATTTCTTCAATGTTGTCAAATGAAAATATAAAATCTAATATTTACAAATATGTGCAGGGTGTACTCACTTTTGTGAGATACTGTATATCCTTTTTTACTCATGTTTACCAAGGGTACAAAAAATAGTGGCGGACACAGTATAATTTCCTCAGTTCAATCAAGACAACCTTGAGACATTATCCACATTTCTAATGACCACTACCTTCGGGCTTCTGCTATTTTCAAGTAAAGCAATGAGGCCGCTGCTCTTTATTATAAAATAATTGATCATACATACTTTCCAGACATACTCCAGAGCATTGAGGTTCAAGGTCAATAGTGATTTAAAGCCAACTTGCAACTTCCTATACAAACGCACCTGGACAGTGAGGGCAGCAGGAGTCTTGCGTTCTGATTGGGCTTGGGCAGAGCAGGGGCGGGCACACCTCTGTCTCACACAGGACACGCCCACTGTGACAGGTGCACTGGGTGCAGGCGTCATTGTTCCACGTGTCCCCCTCCACAAAGTACTCGCCTCCTGGGGCCAGACAAACCGACTCACTACTACATTGTAGCAAAGTGTTGTCACGTGAAAAGATATAATCAAATATTTACAAAACTGTGAGGGGTGTACTCACTTTTGTGAGATAATGTATATATTCTAAATATTTGTACAGTCTCTGCACTCTTCTATTTGCACTTCTGGTTAGATGCTCCCTGCATTTCATTGTACTGTACTTGTATTGTTCAATGACAAAAAAGTGGAATCTAATGTAATCTAAAGGACGGCTATTAATATTTTCTGGAATAGAGTGAATGGAAAAACATCAAACATGATTACAGAAATAATATAGCAGTCATTCAGCACCAAATGTTTTCTTGTTGCACCAAGTGAAGGTGAATTTTTACAATGTTTTTTTTTAACAGCAGTAATATTTGAATGTAGATAATCCACTGTTAACAATCACAAAAATGTAATCATCTCTGCAGATATTCCCAACATTTTCAGTGATTATTCACTGTGTGGGCAGATCTGTGTGTGTGTATGTGTGAGTTTGTATGAATATATGAAGAGGGAGTGTCTGTGACAGAGCATTGCAGCTCTACCTTTTGACCAATTTCATTTCAATAATTGACAATAATAATGCCAGCAATGTCCATAAGTTAATCCTCTTACTTCGTCCCTGATGCCGACTTTGTCACAGAAGCCTCTATGTTAATGTAACAAGCAGCCAGGAAGTGAATATTGTGTGTGTGTGTGTGTGTGCATGTTGGTGTATGTGTGTGTGTGTGTGTGTGTGTGTGTGTGTGTGCGAGTGCGTTTGTGTGTGTGCCAGCAAGGCTGTACCTGTCACTTGTTCTTGCTGACAAAGATAATGCTCGTAGTTAACATTTGTTCCAGGAATCTTTCGTTTACTTTTGCGGATATATGAATGCGAGATGTCTCATGTGAATTTTCAGTATATGTGGTCAAGGATCAGTCCAAATGGTCAAAGTTTATTAGAAAATCTTGAAAATCTCCATAACCTGTCTGCAGTAAAACCTTTATTTACAGTAACAATTGTGTTTCACAGTTTTACTAATCCTCCAGTGTTGTAATTGGCTGTGAAATGTACCTATTGTTTTAAACAGAGCGTGATGTTCTTCATATTCACCTTTGTTACACATGGTGAATAAATCCCATAAGTAGCACATTATACAAAACTAGTCATGGATTAGTTGAAGCACTCATTTATATCATTACGCCACCCACATACAATACCTTCCCCCTTACCCAATCCTAACCCCTAACCCTAATTTTAACCCTAAACCCACTTCCTCTAAGATGGACCCTAAACCTCTCCTCTAAGCTGGTTTCCCCAAATATATCCTTTTTTACTCTTCTCTCTCATTTTCTATTTCACCTAGGTTTTCTGTCAGGGGGCTAAGCAGCTGTGTCACTGACAGATGCTTGACCACAGAAGGTGCAGTTCCCTAATTCCACAAAAAATGCCTGCACCTACAGGAAGAGGGACAGGTAACAATGTCTTTAACCGGGCCTGCACCTAACGGAAGAGGGATAGGTAACAATGTCTTTAACCGGGCCTGCACCTAAAGGAAGAGGGATAGGTAACAATGTCTTTAACCGGGCCTGCACCTACAGGAAGAGGGATAGGTAACAATGTCTTTAACCGGGCCTGCACCTACAGGAAGAGGGACAGGTAACAATGTCTTTAACCGGGCCTGCACCTAAAGGAAGAGGGACAGGTAACAATGTCTTTAACCGGGCCTGCACCTAAAGGAAGAGGGATAGGTAACAATGTCTTTAACCGGGCCTGCACTGACGCCATAGTATACAAACCACCCAGGTACTTGGACAAACTGGGGAAGGAGGGCAGGTAACAGTGTATTGTTGCCAAGGACAGTGTCCCAAAAAAACCCCATGGAATAGGAGGAGCAGAGGCAACAACAACGGCCAGATAACACCACCCGTCTGTATTTCATTAGGGCAGTTCTTCAGAGTGATATGGGCTTTGTTCCGTCAGACATAAACAGCCTGCTGAAATCCGCACTTGAAGACAGTTTCAAATAATTTTCCATCCAGCACATATGAGCCTGTAACGACAAAACTACTAAAACTGGCCTTTCGTTAGTGACCATTCTATGGGAGTGACTACTGGGTAAAGTATTTGTCATTTTTTTGTTTATACAGAATAAAAAATACTGTGATATGGGTTTGTATTTCTGATGTTATATAAAATACCACTTCGATTACATCCAGTCTAGCCTGAGGCAGCGACTTCATAACACAAAAGACAAAATAATCAGCTAATATAGCCTACAACAATTTTCAATGACAATGAACATGTTTTAATGAAGTGAGAACTGCTATGGCCAGAGTCAGTATTTATTGAGACAGCATCACTAGGCTGTATGCTCAGCTGTCCCACATAAACATTACAACCTAGTGATTAGTGCTTGGTTGTACAAGACATGTTCAGGAAGGTGTTGTGAGATAAAGTGTTTTAGGAGATGATTTGTTAGTAGACTTGAACTGTCCAACAAGACTAAATCACAAAATATCAAAAGCCAACAGACGCACCTGAATTTAACATGCTAAGCAAAAAGGACTTAACCTCACATTTGTATTGTAATATGTTGCCCAAATGCACCCATTTAGTGTCTTATTTGACCGATAAATGTAAATCCTTGAGTATGAATACAGTGAACACCCAAAGAATTTTGAAAGTGACATACTTTATTTAATTTTTGGTTCAGTATTTCAACTCTTCTTATTTAAAATCATACAATGACTATAGGGTTAAAGTGATTACTTTTGTGTAAAACCCAAAAAAAATTATCCTTGATTTAATGTCCTTATTTTAATATAGTAAAACCAGTACACAAATACACAGACACTCACATTTATGCACACACACACACATTTATGCACACACACCCGCACACACACATACACACACGCACGCACACATACACACATGCACGCACACACACACACACACACACACACACTGTTGATTCCAGTAAACCCCTCAGCTGATGTCTTGACTGAAGCTCTGATTTCCTTAGCCCAAATCCTCATCAGCTGACCTCCCAAATGTTACTTAAAGTGGTTACCCAATCCCCGCACTTGTAGACAAATCAAGCTATTCACATGACCATATTGTTCAGTTCAGGTCAGGCCTACGGGAGGGAAGCTAGAAAAAAAACCTGTTAAATGGCCTTTTGGGCCCTGGTCAAATCTAGTGCATGCTGGGAGTAGAGTGACTCAGCCCTGATCTCTGACTGCTGACTAATAACAATGTAATATACAGTTACTGTCAGTGCCATGCTGACACCTGAAGACGTGATGTTGGTGAGGCAGTCACGTTGTGTTCCTGATTTCCCCTTCATATGTCACTGAACTTATTAAAACTGATACTCATCGTCACAAATGTACACTTATTGACAAAGAAAATGAAATAATTACAAATATTGTATACTCTTTTGAAAGTGTTCTTTGGCTGTTGCTGTGGAATATTTTTTTTGGAGAACCCTGTTGGTTTCCGTGTTGAACTCTTTTGGGTTCGATGTAGAACCCTAAATGAGAATGATTAGACATGGTACCACAAAAAGTCCTACCTGGAATCAAATGGTTCTATTTGGAACCCAATAGGGTTCTTCAAAGCGTTGTCCCAGAAGAAAAGCCGAAGTATCGTTTTAGGACATTCGTTCTTTCTGATGGGGTATAGACATGATAAAGAGGCCCATGCAGAAGTAACAAATGATATCAACACATCTTGTGTTGGAAATTCCGTTTCTAGACACAATTCTGTATCAGTTCTGTATCATCAGATTGCCTTATAATCTTATGGACCGGTCAGACTCTTCAGCAGCAAGTCTAAGTCAGATTCAATGTTATCTGACCTATACATTTGTAAGCTGTGTTTCTCTGTACACTAATGTACAGTATCAGGCGACTACTGGCTTTGATTCTATAATGCTAAATCTTATGTTAAAAAACATCTACCTTGACAGAAGTAGCATGAAGCTGGTTATATTACATAACCGGAAATAACCATTCAGTAATTTAATTCTGACAATGGGAAAATGTTATTAATATGATCGCATTCGATGGAAATAGTGTGGTGCAGTGCAACGTTCAGTTAGATGTAGCCCCAAGGACCTAAACCAAATCTGAAATCGAATCAAACTATTTCACGGTGGATTATTGTACAGTGTGTAGCGAATTGTTCAGATAACCATCAGTGGTACATGTTTGGGACGGAGAAAATACAGTAGGCTTTTATATATTTTGCTCTGTCATGTGGCGATGTCTTTATGAGGTCGTTTCTTGACCTTTTCTAAACTCTTATCATTTCCTACAGATAACAGGCATACATCAGGATCTCATTTTCATTGGCTCATGGAGAGCCAAATGATCTGGACAAGACAAAAGACGTGGATGGGTGTATTTTTAACTCCCACTTCATTGCTCCCGTCAAGGGAAAACAGAATCCTCTGGGTTGGTGTGGATGTAGTAGGGTGATCCTGAAATTATTTTGTGTTATTAAACATAGATTTCTAAGAGGCCAAACTAATTGTGACTCGTACCTATTTTTGGTGGAACGGGGACACCGGTAGGCAAAATTCGATATCTGTAAATTATTCATACAATAAACCATATCTTAAATCCTATATTTTCAATGTAGGCTAAAGATTAAGTAAATTGTTTAAAAACTAATCAGCATAGATTAGTTTTACCTGATCTTTCCTCAACTAGTAATCCAGTTTACTGTCAAATAAAATACTTTCTTATCTCTGTAGGAGACCCTGAACTCATAGTTACGACTAGATCGAATGAATGGAAACCATGTGTTCGATATCACACAATGAAATATATTTCAACCATTACAGTAAGCCCATCAAATGATTTGCCTAGACTGCATAATATTAGCGCTTTGCATTACCTTTAGAGATTAGTGGTGACTAAGTCAGAAGACCAGTCATCTGAGTGCAGGCCCGCCGAGGGCTAGACAAAGCACTGGCTTTCTGACATCATGTGATTTACCACCCAGAGAGACAGAAACACTTCTGCCTTTGTGTAGTCTGGAAGTAGTACAGCCAGACAACGGAGCAACCACCAGCCCTACTGCTCTGTGTGATACAAGATTCACTTGATTCGAGAGAAATGTGAATATTGTGGGTTCAGTTCTCCCAGGGATAAGAAACACATGCTTTAGGCTGTACATACTGTCTAAGGTTATGGGTTCAATATCTTTCACATAGCTTACCAAACATCCATTCACTCAGTGCATTTTGTGTGACTTTGAAAATATGTCACGTGTGGCTCCGTTGGTATACGGTGCTTGAAAAGTTTGGATTATAAGTTCAATTCCCTCAGTGGATCCGAATAAAAACTGTGTACTAACTACTTACCAATGGACTATCTGCTATTTGAATGAAATGCAATTTCAACTATATTACAGTTTTGGAGCTACACTGAGCTTGGCTGAGCTACTGTGTATTATAGGAGAGAGGATCTTTTGTGCAATCTCAAAGTAACTGTTTTGGCTTCGATTAACGGCAGATTAAGCAACATGATGTAGACAAAAACAGCAAATTGGGTTAAATTCTGTAACACCTAGCAGCAGTGACGCACAATGCTAAACTTACTGCTAAGTTCTTGGCCGCGTCATTCCTTTTGGTTCTCTGTTATTTCAGTAAGATGACTGAAAACACATATTCCTTTACAGCAACAATGTTCTATGAAATAACTGTGTTTATGGTTGAGACTTCTTTCAGGTTGAGACTATTTTCAGTCCTTGAATTGCAGGTGGCCTGTTAAATGTAATATTTTATTTGACTTGAAAATGATTTGGACACAGCAATCATTATGAAACCATATGCAGAACTCAAAAATAATTCCAAAAGTAAAGGCTTTAGCAGATCCAATTTTAGTCTGTGATATCAACTTATTTTCTCAGAAGTTGTCTTCTCACAAAACCGACTGTATGAATAAATACATATAAAAATGATTCAGTACACTCTCAGGAATCCACACACTAGCTTCTGAAGAACAATCTTAAGGTAGGCAGGTGCAAGGATTTAAAAATGACCAACGTGTATAGGTTTGCATTTTTTCCAATGCATACAAATGATAAAATGGCAATATATGTATGTAGAATTAAAATATGTTCCTATTGAATTATGTTGGTCATATAGGAAAGACACTTAAAACCCTCATTATGCATTTTTGTTTTGACTATCTGTTTTGACTGTGTGTTAAGGAAAACTCTCACAGCACTAAAGAATATCTATGACCAAGACAATTAAATGCACCCTTTAACTACCCTGTCATGTCAGATGCATTTTAGATGAAATATATTAAATCAATACTAAAGTTAACAGGCAACCAATCCATGAACATCTTTGTAAATTATACTTGGTGTTTAGTTCTTTTTTTTTACCAACCCCTCAACAGAGGAGGTGCTGGCCAATTGAACCACCATCCACAGGAAGCAGAGCTAATGATTAATTTTTAAAAATAAGTACATGTTTTTTATTGACACCTGAGGTTCTTTACACCCTTACAAGAACTATCTAGATTATTTAATGAGTGGTTCTTGGAGGAGGCTTTATGTTGCAGCCCTGGAGTGGATGTTCAGCATGACAGGCCAATGGAAATACAATTTCCACATTTACAACATTTTACCTGCCTAATTTCTTGACGTCTTATGATTTACCGCCTTCTCCATGCATCCGTTTGTGAGAGTTGAAGGTTAAAATTGGTAAGATGCACATCATGTAGTGGCTCAGACCACCACTTGCATACTTCTGCCAATCCTGACTATTCTCTGATATCCTGTCACTGAGAAGCAACCACATAGCATGATGCTCCCACCACCATGCTTCAGTGTAGAGATGGTATTAGCCAGGTGATGAGCAGAACTTTTTCTTCACCAGATGTACTGCTTGGTATTCAAGCCTAATAATTTGATTTTGGTCTCATTATTGTCTGAATACTTTTTACTCAGGAGTGGTTCCGTTTAGTCACCCTGCCACAAAAGCCTGCCGATTGATGAAATGTTGCAAAGATAGTTGTTCTTCTGGAACGTTCTTCAATCTCTGCAGAGAAACTCTGAAGCTCTGTTAGAGTGGCCACTGGGTTCTTGGTCAAATCGCTGACCAAGGCCCTTCATTCCCAGTTACTTAATTTATCTCTACGAAAAGTCTTGGTGGTTCCAAACTTCTTCGATTTCACTATGATGGAGCCTACTTACCTTTTTTTATAACCTTCTCAAGATATATGCCTTGACACAATTATATTTAAGTTCTTTGTGTGCCTTTCTAAATCAAGTCCAATCAATTTAAATGCCACAGATGGGCTGCAATGAAAGTTCTAAAGGCATTTCAAGAATAATGAAAGCACACAGGTTGCATTTGAGTTAAATCTGGTTGCCATGTCAAACGGTATGTATACTTATGTTTATGAGATATTTCAGATAAAAAATGTCAATGAATTCACACAAATTCAAAACATTGTTTGGCTTCATCATAGTGGGCTATTGTGCGTAGATCAATGGCAAATTATAGTGGACATAAAAAGTCTACACTTAAAATGCCAGGTTCTTGTGATGTAAAAGAATGAGACAAAGATAAATCATGTCAGAACCTTTCCACTTTTAATGTGACCTATAATGTGAACAATTCAATTGAAAAACAAACTAAAACCTTACAATAACCTGGTTGCAGAAGTTAATATTGTATTAACATATCATATGTCATGACAATGCCCCATATTAGCTAGATAACTATATTTCTGTGTAAAAATGTGTTACCCAGGCCCACTGGGCTAAAGTTATTCAGCCCATTGGGTCTTTACCCAAAATGCTAGATGGCCAGTATACCCATTTGTTGAGGGAAACTGCTGTCAAGTGTAAAATTTTTATTGATTGATTTACATTATGTTAAAGAATAGTATAGTATTGATTTTCCAGATTATATAGCTCTCTGCTCACTACACATTCAGAAATAGAAGTATCGTTGTGTACATAAAAGGGTACAAATTCTTGTCACTGGGGGGGGGGTACCTTTTTGAGAGACAATTTTGTGCCCTTTAGTGCCAGTCCCTTTTTGTACCTAATCAAATTGTACCAGCAAATGACCTACACATGTTGTTCAGTGCTGCAGGGTCCAATGTAGCCCCTATCCTCTGGGATGAAATAGTACAAATGTGTGCTTTCTTTTGTTTTAATTCACTCTGTACCATTTCTGTTAATCAAAGGGTGGTCTTCTGTCACCCATAAAGACCAAAATTTGAACTTTGATGGAACATTCTTCAAAAGTGTACCTATAGAACTGTTCTTGTTTCATACCTCCATTTTTGAGTATGTACGATTTGATAGTCAGATAGAAATTGTCACTTTTGCAAAACGTCTCCCTCTCCTTAACAATATAAAGTAGCCATCGAAGGATGAATGGATCACTGTGAAAGAGATAACCTTCAGTAATTGTAAATTGATGTTGGCAACTTTAAATATTTAGATCAGGTTTATTGTGTGCTCGATTCAGAATCTTCATACTTTCTATGTTGACAGTTCTTGAAGTTTTTTTCCCACAGAAAGTTATGCTTCAGACAGGTTACCTAAAAGTTGTGTATACCAACTTAAACGTTGTTAACGTTGTCATCAGCACAGGGATCAAAGTGGATGGTGCTGAATATTTCCAAGGGGTCCCTGTGTCAGGGTTCCTGAGGGAAAAAACCCAAATGCAGACCAGACACAGTATAATGAATATTTATTGGAACAGGGACAAAGGTGAATAGGCATGAGCAAGGCTTGGGGAGAAAAGGTGGGCTCAGTGAAGGAAGTCCGGAATCCGGGGAAGGTGGTGCAGGTGAGTATCCATGTGGTGAGAGGGAACGGGCCCAATGGTCCAGGTAAGCTGGTGACAGCGGGTGTTCCTAACGGGGTATTGAGAGCAGAATTACTGGACAGGTTAACGGAAAAAAAACAAGAACTGGCAATCACGAATTGGCAAGCACGAACGGAATAGCAAACAAAAGGCACAGACAATTAGCCGGTAGGTCTGACACGTGCAAACGTGACTAACGATCCGGCAGTGGCAAGACGTCGGGACTGCTCCTAAATCCTGCTGGTCATTGGCACGGCAGATTCAGGTGTGTGATGGTTGAGTGGAATCAGCTGGGCACTGGAATTACCTCCGTGAGGACGTCACGCCCCCTCGCCCGCCCGTAGCCCGGGAGACCAAATCATAGAGATGACAAGAGGACACACAAACACGCCAACGCACAAGACAGAAACACATTCACAAACGAGACCCATGGAAAAAGCACACACCTCACGGAGGAGGGGTCATGACACACTGTCTCCAAAAAAGTTGGGACACTGTAAAATGGAAATAAAAACAGAATGCTAAGATGTGCAAATCATTTAAGATCCTTTTCAATAGAAAATAGAAGAAAGACGACATATCAAATGTTGAAACTGAGAAATGTTATTGTTCCTTGAACAATATATGCCCGCTTTTAATTTGATGCCAGCAGCACGTTTCAAAAAAGTTGGGACAGGGCAACAAAAGACTGGGAAAGAACTGGTCAAATTGGTGAGAAGTGTAAAATAGAAAACATTTTAACTAGATTTTTATTCAGTTTAATAGCACATTATGTAAGCTATTATCTCTATTTTTAAATGAGATTATCTACGATGTTTACACCCATGTTTTAAAATCGCAATCCATTATCCATTAATGCAATATTTGTAAAAAAAATCACGATTCAATATTCTATCCAAATCGTGCAGCCCTATTATGTACTGTAGATTATGAGATAAATTGTTGCACTATTTGCCCATGCAGTCTTTCACTGAGTGGGTAGCTCCTCTCTATCTTTACTTCTGAAAGACTCATTCTCTCTGGGATGCCCTTTTTATACCCAATCACATTACTGAAATATTGCCAGTTAACCTAATTTGTTGTGAGATGTTCCACCAGGTTCAGTACCATTGTCACAACTTTGTAAATGTCATGAACACACGAACGAGGGAATGGATCCAAGCGCAGAGTGCTATGTTTTAATAACAACTAAATTCCAGAATCCTAAAACACAGGGCAGGCAAAAGGACAATCAATCAAATGTATTTATAAAGGCCTTTTTACATCAGCAGTGGTCATGTATTGAATGTTACAGATAAAATATGTTTAGAAGTTGAACAGAAAACTACTAAATGGTAATAATGCCAGATAGTACATAATTCTAAGTAAAGTGTGAATAATTCTTTGTCTCATTTGCAGGTCCATTTTATCCAAAAGTCTACTAATTAAAGGTAAGCAGGCTTAGTACAAAGTATACATGCTGCATGTTAATACGTGCAAGTAGGAAAGCCAGTTTAAACTGGTTGCCTTCTAGTTTATATTACAATCATGTAACTTTAGAAGCATAAACTAAAAAAGTAAAGAAAACCATAAGTGGAAACCTTTTTGGGAAAAAATGTGAACCTTTAAGAAACACTTAGGCAATGTTCTCAGAATGCTACCAAAGATCTAAGTCTCAGAGAACCTTTAGAGAACATTCGCACTGTAATCTTCTGAGAACATTCACACAATATTCCCAACTTTGTAACCATATGTAATAGAAAAGTAGATGTGCTATAAATCCGAATGGAGCTATTTGTGAGCCATCTTACCTGGGACCCGTTCTAAACAATCTACAATACAAACAAATGGTAAAAGTGGCATTACAGTTCTTATAACAGTTACATTTCCTTAATAATATATAAATAGCCACTGTCATGCATTTCATAATGCACAAAATGACATTACTTTTCAGAACATTATCAAACAAATCAATTTTAAATAGTTTTCAATTATTTTTAATTTATGAGGACAAAATGGCTATGGTTAGGCTGGACAATAGATCGCTTCCAAATTCAGCAACACCTGTAAAACTTCTAAAGAATGCTGGCTGAGCTGGAACTTTAGCGTGAGGCCATAGCAAATTATATATTTTATTCTGATGGCTTAGGCAAACTTTTTGTAACTATTGGCTATTTTTGCAAAACTCTACACCCAAATAAGAAAACATTTCACCAAATCAGCAAAATTTTGTAGTTCTATTGCAAAAGCTAATAATCCTTGCTTAACTCTTCAAACCTTCGTAAAAAAAAAAAAACTTAGCAAACAGTTAACACAAGCCATCACATTAATAAGCACACAATGTGCCAACTACACACTGATGGCATGAATAAAAAACACATCTGGCTTTTGCTTTCTCTGTGCACAAGGTAGGCTATGTCAGTTTGAGGTCATACTTTTGTCATAGTTCTGTAAACATACAGGGATCCAAACTTCAAGTATTTGTGTTTATTTATTAATTTTCAAAACAAACACAAGTGTTTTTTTCCATGTCAAAACACAAAATAGTAATTTCACTGAGAAGAAAAATAATATCAGTCTATATCGTGTGGTCTCTCTGGGTCCGGCCACAACATTTCGTCTACATCACATACAATGTCCTCCAGTCCAAGGCACCGGGAAAATAGCTTCTGGAATGCAGTATCCAGCCCTGACATGATGCCTGGTCAATATCCCCACATTCCTCCTCCATTGCCTGTAAAAGGGCTATGCATTGATGGGGATGACGGTCATAGACCTTCCAGCGCCAGGCAGAGAAGAACTCTTCTATTGGATTCCAGAATGGAGAGTATGCGGGGAGGTTGAGTACAGTGAAGAGTGGGTGATCTGTAAACAAGTTGCGGACCAAAGCAGCCCTATGGAAACTAACATTGTCTCATATGATGTTGCATCTGGTCTGCTCTGGTCTCTGAACATTAGTGAGCATGTCATGTAAGGTGTCCAGGAATGTAATGATGTGTGCAGTGTTATATGGGCCTAGGGTTGCATGATGGTGAACAGCACCATTTTGACTTATAGCTGCATACATAGTTATGTTACCGCCACGTTGTCCTGGGACATTTATTATGGCACAGTGTCCAATAATGTTCCTGATACGTCTTGTTGTTTTACAGTTTTTTTCAATTGCTTACACACAAAAATAAAAATTTGGCTCATTGTGTCAAAACTCAACACACAAGATTTCTTGACACAGCACTTGGAGATCAACATCTAACTGCCAATGCAAAATAACATTCTGCAATCAAAACGTAACACTCTAACTTGAAAAGGCCCTCTTCGGATCGATAGGAAACACACATGCACATGCAATATAAACAGTCAAAGCAAACACAACACACAGGTCAACTGTACTCAAGACACTGCCTACATTTGTAGTCTGTAAACCGTGTTTATTTCCACAACCAAAACTCAGTGTACAGGTGCAGAACTACTATAAGTATTGAACATCTGGTGTAGGTGTTTCTATTGCAGGTCCATGTCAGGGATCTCGTCGTCGATTGGGGTCGGGCCACAGCACCTCGTCCACATCACAGGCAATGTCTTCCCTTGCCAGGCAACGGGGAAAATATCTCCGTGTGTGGCGTATCCACCCATGGATCGACCCCACCTCGATGTCCCCACATGCCTCCTCCATCGCTCGCAGGAGCGGCACGCGTACATGTGGTAGGCGGTCATAGACCTTCCACCGCCATGCCGAAAAGAATTCCTCGATCGGATTTAGGAACGGGGAATAAGGGGGCAGGTGCAACACCATGAAATGGTTGTGGTTGGCAAACCAGTCCCGGACCAGAGCAGCCCGGTGGAAACTGACATTATCCCAGATGGCAACAAACATGGGCTGCCCTGGTCTGTCCTGTGTGACCACAGCATGTAGTGCATCGAGAAATGCCAATAGGTGTGCAGTGTTGTAGGGTCCTAGGGTGGCATGGTGATGGAGGAGCCCTTGACCACCAATGGTGGCACACATGGTGATGTTGCCCCCGCGCTGCCCGGGGATGTTCACGATAGCCCTTTGGCCGATGATGTTCCGGCCCCGACGTCTGGTTTTTGCCAGATTGAACCCAGCTTCATCTATGTAGATGTACTCATGTTGCTGCGCTGCCGCATCGAAGGCCAGGACAGTCTAACAGAACATGCATATACCAAAATGTCACTATTGTGTTCCTGAATACAGCGATACTGCCTCTACAATGTCGCACAATGACTGTGGATTGGGTTGGACACATTCGGATATCACCAAAATGTTGGCAGTGTCCCTCCAACTGCAAAAAATCTTGTCTTAAAAATCTTGTTCTATTGGCAAAAAAGTCAAATTTATCTTGTTTTCAGGTAAAACAATCTAGATGGTTAGCTTATTTTACATAAAAACAAGATAAATGTGACCTTTTTGCCAATGGAACAAGATTTTTAAGTATATATTTTTTTTGCAGTAAGGGGGCGACTGCAAGGTATATATCCATGTAAACACACAACTGCCATTGTAGTGGTACTGTGGCACTCACCTGCACATAGTCATAGCGAAGGTTCTTGACTGCAACACTGTTCCTCTCAAATGGAACCTTGTAAAGTTGTTTCATGCTGACGTGGTGTTCCCGCAGGACCCGGGCGAGTGTCGTCGTACTGACACTGTGCACATTGTGGAAAATTGCCTGGTCTTCGAGGATGCGCTCACGCAATTGGCGCAGGGTGATGGCGTTGTTTGCCACCACAAGGTTGACAACGGCCAGTTCCTGGGCATGGGTGAACACTCGTTGCCTTCCTCCCACGGCAGGTCGCCTGGCAGTTCTGCAAACAATTCATGATTAGATTCGATGGTTAGGTTCTGTTCCCCATCCCGTACTGTCATACTGTACGTGGTGAAATACTGTATAACCAGATTCAGCCAGAACGCTGATGCACAGCAAATTTGAAAACGCAAATTTAACACTCTCAGAGTTACAGTCAAATTAACACTCCCCAGGGTTTATATGTAACCACTGTAAAAGTGTTAAATTACTGTAACACTGGAAAATCTACACTAACACTAGACAATTTGCTGTGTGGGTACTTAGAGGTCTGCACGGGCTTTAAACTGAAGCCCTAACCCGGCCCGTACCCGCGATCATTTAACCCGAACCGACCCGACCCGACAGTTACATTTACATGTTAAGCCCAAACCCGACCCGAACCCGAGGTCAAAAAAAATAAAAAATAAAACATGTTTGCAATATGTATTTAATGATTGCTTAAAACGATAAACAAATATCGTTACATAGGCGCAGCGGCCCCATCAGCACAGCAGTAAGAGAAAAAAAACGTAACTTACCAATTGCATAACTTTGCTGTGGTCGAACAGTTGTAACAGTCACACTGCTGCTGTCTGTGTTGTTGTGACTGAAATAGCGTGCGAGAGCGGTGGCACATGCGCAAAACGGTTTTGTGATATTATAATGATAAAATAAATAAATATATATATATTATTTTTTTATTATTTTTTTTGAGAGAGAGAGAGAGAGAGAGAGAGAGAGAGAGAGAGAGAGAGAGAGAGAGAGAGAGAGAGGAGCGCCTGTGTGTCTGTGTAACATATGCACATTGATTGCACATCTGCGCACGCATGTACTTTCTCTCTCTCGCGTGCCGGTCACCACAACACACACAGCAAGCAGGCAAAGCACAGTAGCACACGGCACGCAAACTATATATAGACTTTTTAGTTTTGCGAACCCGACCCGAACCCGAGGCTGTTCATTAAACATTAACCCGAAACCGACCCGAAACCCGCACATTTTTCGGGTCCCGTCGGGCTCGGGTCGGGTAGCAGACCTCACTGTGCAGTCCTTTGGCGTTAATTCAGGACATACCTGTTTTCTTGTTGGTATGTCCGAATGATGCTGGCTACCGTGAAGCGGCTGAGGTTGGGCCGGACCCTCTGCCCGGCCTCCCTCATAGTCAGGCCATGGTTGATGACATGGTCCACCACAGTGGCCCTGATGTCGTCAGTGATAGTTATGCGTCTGCCTGGTTCCCGTTCAGGTTGGTGCCATTCTCCTCTCCCTCTTCCCCCATCTCGTTCTCCTCTCCCTCTTCCCCCATCTCGTTCTCCTCTCCCTCTTCCTCCATCTCTTCCTCGTTCTCCTCTCCCTCTTCCCCCATCTCGTTCTCCTCTCCCTCTTCCCCCATCTCGTTCTCCTCTCCCTCTTCCTCCATCTCTTCCTCGTTCTCCTCTCCCTCTTCCTCCATCTCGTTCTCCTCTCCCTCTTCCTCGTTCTCCTCTCCCTCTTCCTCCATCTCGTTCTCCTCTCCCTCTTCCTCGTTCTCCTCTCCCTCTTCCCCCATCTCGTTCTCCTCTCCCTCTTCCTCGTTCTCCTCTCCCTCTTCCCCCATCTCGTTCTCCTCTCCCTCTTCCTCCATCTCTTCCTCGTTCTCCTCTCCCTCTTCCCCCATCTCTTCCTCGTCTTCTCCTTCCCCTTGGTCCTTCGGCCTCCATATTCGCAATTGTATCACGACAGGTGCACATACCTGAGTTCTATTTATAGTGCTACAGCTGTGACTGATTGGTGTTCAATTACTGGTTAAGTGTTTTACTGTGTGTGCGGGGGTGTTGCTATTGTCGCATGTGTTTTTATTATTGAATGGATGTGCTGTATGCAAAGTGTTTCCTCATTTTCCAACGTGTGTAACATACAACACTCTGTGTGTAGTGTTTTGCACCGTGTGTTGCACAATTGTTTGCAGTGCAATGCCTACAATGTGTTTATTCATTTGGTGCCTGTGTGTAAGACATGCATGCAAATGGTACGGTTTTGATGTTTTGATCTGGGCATTCACTTTTTGTGTTTTAGCAATTGGGAAAAACTGTAGTGAGGTTAAAATCTGCCTCATCCACAAAAAGCAGCTCGTGACCCATGGCATCTGCCTCTAGCTCCATCACTCTCTGAACAAGACAAAACAAATGCAGCACAGCAGGCCCATGCACAGCACTACAGTATGCACTTCCAGATTCAGTACCAATGTTAGTATAGCTTACCTGCACATAGTCATATCGCAGTTGTTTCACACGTTCACTGTTTCTTTCAAAAGGGACTCTGAAGATTAGGGTCTCTGAACATAATACAGAAATGCTCACATTGTGTGTGTTTTGGAAGGTGGTGTCATCCTCAATTATGCGCTGCTGTATTTCTCGTAGCCTTATGGAATTATTTGCAATCACCATACTGACCAAATGGGTCTCTTGTTCTGCAGTGAACATTCTTCCTCTGCACCCAGCATCTGGATGTCTAGCAATTCTGTAAAGTAACAATTTCAGTATTTTTACATGTATGGTATTGTTGTGTTTCTCATTAGAGTATGGCAGTGCTACAACACTTAGTGCAAAATGTCTGTACTAACCAATTCTCATTTCGAAATGTCCTTATGATGCTTGCTACAGTGTAGCGGCTCAAGTTTGGCTGAACCCTTTGGCCAGCTTCCCTCAGGGTCATTCCATGGTCGATTACATGGTCCACTATTGTAGCTCTGATGTCATCAGTAATTCTATTTCTTACTCTTCTTCCCCATCCTCGTCCTCCTCTTGCATGTCCAGGCCCTCCTTGTCCTCTTCCTCTAACTTTACCTCCTCGTCCTTGTTGTCCTCTCACTCTCACTTCTTCACCTCCACGTCCTCTTCCTCCTACTTCTTCACCTCCACTTCCTCTTCCTCTGCCTCCTCTAATTCTCACTCTTCTCACTCTTCCTGCTCCCTCCATTGTACTCCACACGGACAGCTCACCTGTGGCTTCTTTATAGTGCTTAGGCTGATTGCCAAGTGAACTAATTATCGAAAACAGTTTTCACATGTGACAGTGTGCCAGACAGTTGGCTAAATAGTGTAAATAATAGCCATACATGTGTATAGTTTTGTTAGGAGTGTGTTGATCATTTGGAAAATGAGTGTAAAGCAGTGCGTTGTGTTTACAGTTCCGCAAAATGAGTGCTGTGCAGTGGATTGTACCTACAGTTTTGCAGTGTGTGTTACAAAATTGAAAACTGAGTGCAAAGCAGTGTTTGTGCTTTTAGTTTTGCAAACTCAGTGAGTGGTTTTGCTATAAGTATTAATATGTTTAGAAATTGTGCTATGACAATAACGGTTAGGGTTTAAGCATTCAGAAAAAAACTAATTAAATCAAACATTCACCGAGCCTCTCGTGGCATGATTAGTGCTAATAATTCCACTCTCTCAAAATGGCACCAAGAAATGTGTCCATTTTTATTTTACTCCTAACTTCGCTTCTTAAGACAAAACTGAAAAAAATACTGAACAAAGTAAACATTTGACTCTCTATTGTATCAATTGCGATTACATCTGGGTAACCTGGAAGTATAAAAAAATTGCAACTTCTAGTCTAGCGTTTGATTAAAAGGAATGGCGTGGCCAAATCATATTTTATTAAAAAAAGGAGATTTTCTTGATTAAAATGATGCCCCTCTTATAAAATTCTAAAATAAAAGACACCTGTACACACACTCAATCAAACAGACTCCAACCTTTCCACAATGGCCAAGACCAGAGAACTGTGTAAGGACATCAGGGATAAAATTGTAACCTGCACAAGGCTGGGATGGGCTACAGGACAATAGGCAAGCAGCTTTTTTTTAGATATTTTTAGATATGGTCTTTTTAGCATTTTTAGATATGGTATGAATTACATAGGCAGGTCTGCATATCTAGCCTTTTTCCATTGGATGACAATGTCAAAGGCTAACTGTAGATGACAATGAATTTAAATGCAAAGTGTGAATAGCAGTTAAGAAAAGATACATACATATGACATATATTCTTTATTTTATGACTTTTTTGTCCTCCCTATACTAGTGGACCTGTATGAATAGCAGTAGTGGGCTTTTTGTTTTGATTTAGAACACGTTCTGAAGACAAGGTGGCGCCACAGGGCTCAATACACTTGATAGGAAGAGCCAGGGTGAAATAACACCTTAAGTCCTGTTTTCCCACAATTTCTCTAAAACTACAACACATAGCTTGGATATAAGGTCATATTAATATACTGGCCTCCATGACGAATGCAGTAAACAAATTTTCACCCAGAAATACTGTTGCTAAATATTTCATCTGTCCAGCCTACTATGATCTACATAGGAAGATAGAGGACAGTACTTTAAATGCAGTGAACATATATACTTCTTTATTTCCAAAGAAAACAATTAACTGTGATTTTAATTTATAATACCTGTATGTATTTGTATACATATAAATATTGTAATTTAATCTCAGTGTACAAACAATTGACCTACGCTAAACAGAGCAAGCTATCTCACTGAATTTGGTATGCTAACACTAGCATAGTAATCGGAAGATTAAAATAGGAATAACAAGTCTACTTTTTTGTAGACAAAATACCCACCATCGCCACCTGCCGATTATAGTAATTACGGGTTTTATTTTTTACGTTAACGCGTTATTTCACATAGGTTGTGTGCAACATTAACTCGTACTTTTCTGTAGCAAGCTAGCTGAGAACGTTAATTTAAAAAACAAACAGAATTCTGATACTGTAAATTTACGTAGCTCAACAGCTACGGTCAGGCTGGATTAGCTTTCTTGTTCACTGACTTAAAACATGGTATGTAAAGTGAAGTATGTTATCATAACATTCATCCTTTGTATCGTTTATCCTTTTTCTGCACCAAATTACAACTGCACAAAATACCACCATGAGTTAAGTGGCTTTGACAGATCCCAGGTAAGATGGCGGAGCTGTTGAGACGTCAGACAGAACTATGTCCCATATATGCTTTATATCTGTGTTTGTAACCGTCAGAGAACATTCACAGATCGTTCGTAATTTAGAGACCTTTAGAGAACATAAGAAATATAGAATTAGAACTATCAATTGAAACTGGTGCATTGTTCGTGGAACGTTACCACAACCATATACAAACGTTCCTAGAACGTTCTGGGAACCAACACTTGTCCGGTGGCAATTATGTTCCGTGCCTTTGAGGCCGTCGAAACTGGTCGAAACAGGACCATGTAGGATGGACTAGTCTAGCGTTGAAAACAATCCAGCATATTGGTACCACCGCCGAGGAGAGAGCTCGTTTGCTGTCGTGCGTCACGTGTTCTAGCCCCACTCACATATAGAAGTTCCAACTGCATGCAGTGTTGCCAGATGGGGAGATTTCCTGTACAATTAGGCTATTTTTAATGACAGTGTGCGCCTGTGCGGGCAAAAATCGCCTTGGGCGGGTCGATTTACAGACACTGTTGTATAGAAATAAAGTGCATTTGATCAGTTGTTTGTATAGTCCGCTGTTGATTTACCTGAATACTGTGAATGAAATCTGGCAACCCTGACTGGGGAGCGCGCTCAGTGATGGAATTAAAGTATGGACTGAGCTAATAATTAATCAGAACAATGTTTTGGACCCGGAGCGATTTTGGGAGATGGAAACAACATCAAGCTAACAGAAAAATATGATATTTTTTGTAGACCAAATAATCAACATTGTTATAAATTCGACGGACGGGTGCAGACGGGGACACAGTCAGTTGCCTTTGAAGCTGCCAACTGGCTGGGAGGTTTAGGATACTTGACAAATTGTGTTATTTTCAGAATAAATTCTGGCCTGTAGCATAGGCCGCGGGCTCTCTAATCTTAATGTGCGTATATGATTATGAACAATTGACAGATATTGTAATTAGGCCCTACTTGATTAACAGTAGAAGCAATCTCGCCACAGGAGACAATTCTCACGAACGGCTTTCGTAATCCAACATCTAAGTAGCTTTTTTCCTGCGGCTTCGAGGGAGCTGGACAGAGCTCCATTACACATGCGAACTGTTCGCGTCGGTGCCTACGTTCGGGATCCCCACTTCGATCATTTGAAATGACAGAATCCAGACCCGTGACTGTGTGAAACCATACTCGGGTGATTCCAGAGGTCCGAACTTTCTGCAGCACCACACTGACTGGGACCCAATCTGCAGGGAGAGGGGAGAGGACGAGCCTACTGTCCGCTGTCTCTGCATAGGCTACTGGACAGCCATGGAGCCGCTACCAGGGCAGAACCGCCCCATGTCGAAAAAGAGCGCGATAGCTAAAATCTTTAAAGTTCGCAAGAGGAGACAAATGCTTTTCGTTCAAGTCAGTTTCATCTGCAGTATTCTATGTTTGACGTGGTGCATGTCCGCCCTGCTTACAAAAACAGGTGAGTAGGTTACGAGGAGTCACTGAGAGGCATCCCAGGGATGGCCGGAGAGGAACGCTTTTAAATCACCGAACAGTGAGGAACTAAAACGAATTTAGCGATGTGATTGCGCATTTTTGGCACACATTGCTCAATTAATATCCAGAAAACTCATAGGTTTATTACACTGATTAAATTATGTAAGTGTGTATCTGACTCATCAATCCACTTGAATATCGGTATAGCCGGACCGAGCCATGGTTAAGGATGGAGAATTGTTTGTTGCATGCGCGTGTCGTGTCCCATTTTGGGAGATTTGTAAATTTTCAAAAAAGGAGATGTCTGGTATGCAACAACATAACTGGATTAGAGTGCTAAGGATTCCAACTAGACAGGCAGGCACTACTTTAGTCCGTTTGTAGAATTCGTTTATTTCCCCTGCGTCTGCAAAACTCAGATATGCTGGCAAACATGATATGTTACTCACGTGTAGTCGCAGTGTGTTTTGTTGGTAACCTATGTGTGTGCTGTAGCCTATAATGTTCGTTAATCACGCTTGCTCAGTGCGACGCAATATGCAATACGTAGCTAGGTTTTTAGAATAGGTCACAGGTCATTCTCAAACTACCAAATATACATTTGTTTTATCGCATTCACCTATTGACATTTTTGGACGTGTTGCTGCATCGCGACGTATGAGAAAGTGTTGGCTCGGAGACCGCAAGTGTTGGGCGCCCGCTGCGTGGGTTTGTGGGAAAACATCTTTCGTTTCAACCTGTCCTACATCCAAAATAAGACCTCCCTGGTATTAACCGGTACATCACTGTGTGTGGACTGAGAAGAGACTGATAAACACAGTATAGGATACTTATATATCCTATATATACTATATAATCAAATACACACACACATACATATATATATATATATATATATATATATATATATATATATATATATATATATATATATATATATACACATTAGTATATTAGTAGTCCTCTAGTCAGTTACTAGTCAACTCCAAGTCATGGCTAAAAAAACTGAAATCATTATTATTCATTTGTTTCTCTCTACAGTGGATATAAAAATCTACACACCCCTGTGAAAATGCCAGGTTTTTGTGTTGTAAAAGAATGAGACAAAAATAAATCATGGCAGCACTTTTTCCACTTTTAATGTGACCTATAATGTGAACAATTCAATTGAAAAACAAATTGAAATCTTCAAGGCGGAAAAATGAAAAAGAAAAATATTACAATAACCTGGTTGCATAAGTGTGCATACCCTTCCAAAGCATCAGAGGGATCTCATTGTGGAAGATATTAGTCAGGAGAAGGGTACAAAAGAATTTCCAAAACATTAGATATACCATGGAACACAGTGAAGACAGTCATTATCAAGTGGAGAAAATATGGTACAACAGAGACATTACCACGAACTGGACATCCATCAAAAATGTATGAAAAAACGAGAAGAAAACTGGTCAGGGAGGCTTCCAAGAGGCCTAAAGCAACATTAAAGGAACTGCAGGGATTTCTGGCAAGTACTGGATGTGAGCTACATGTGACAACAATCTCCCGTATTCTTCATATGAATGGACTATGGGGTAGGGTGGCGGAAGCCTTTTCTTACAAAGAAAAACATCGAAGCCCGGCTTGCAAAAACAAACATCAAGTCCCCCAAAAGCACGCAGGAAATTGTTTTATGATCTAATGAAACCAAGGTTGAACCTTTTGGCCATAATTCCAAAAGGTATGTGTGGTGCAAAAACAACACTGCACATCACCCAAAGAACACCATACCCACAGTGAAGCATGGTGGTGGCAGCATCTTGCTTTGGGGCTGTTTTTCTTTAGCTGGAACCGGGGCCTTAGTCAGGTTGGAGGGAATTATGAACAGTTCCAAATACCAGGCAATTTTGGCACAAAACCTTCAGGCGTCCGGTAAAAAGGTGAAGATGAAGTTCACCTTTTAGCACGACAACGACCCAAAGCACACATCCAAATCCACAAAAGCATGGGTTCACCAGAAGAAGATTCATGTTTTGGAATGGCCCAGCCAGGCATTTTAACAGTTATTTTTATATCCACTGTGTGTATATATATATATATAGTTGCTTGAAGATTATTCAGCACACTTTCTTCCTTTTCTGTGCCATACATGATTAGTTAGAGCTGAATGAGGTAATCCAATCACCCTATTTGTAGGTGTGTTTGATACTGGCTTTGATATTAATTACCCCTCAAACCAGATTAGTTCACAACTGGTATGTGGAGCTTTAATGAACCACATATCCACCTGACTCATGAAATATGTTAATCTCTGGACACCCCCCCCCCACACACACACATACACGCACACGCGCGCGCGCATAATAAGACTGATCTTTCACAATAGGCACAGGACAACTTGTAAATTCTGTCCTAGGCTACTTAACATTTTACTTTAACTTTTTGCCTTATGGTTCAGATTGCTGTGTCATTATTCTCATCAACACATAAAAGAAAACACATCACAGAATTTTTCAATTAAACCGTATTTTAGTGATTATACTATATGAAACATTATATTATATGTAAAGGATAGAGAATACATGATCACAGAGAAGTAACTGTTAGGGCAGGAGATTCATGTGTATAATAGGGATGCTTTCCATTTAACGTTTATGTTTTGGTCATTTGCAAATGCTTTTATCCAGAGCAACTTACGTTTAGCTTCGTTTTTTTGCTTACAAATACTGTACATTAGTCCCATTATATTTTTTCGTGCTGTGAAATCAGTTGTTTATTATGATGATATGTTTAATAAACCACAACAACGAGCTCAAAACGGAAACTGTTATTGCGTTTGTTTTTCCTAACTGCATTACATTGCAGGCTTCTGATTTCCTGGACAGAACCTTCTAGATTTATTTCCAGTGATTCGCACTGTGTTTATAGACTGTACCTGGGTTGGCTACTATCCTCTTATGTTGTAGGCTGTACTGCTGAACCTTTTAGATCCTGTCCCTGTGGGCTTCAACCTGTCGTGTTTTAGAGCCTGTCGGTTTAGCATCAGGCCGAGTCTCTTTTCCATTCTAGGACATGGTCTGGTTTAATGTTTCTGTATGTTCACTGTCCGTCTCTTTCCTGTTCTAGGACATGGTCTGGTTTAATGTTTCTGTATGTTCACTGTCCGTCTCTTTCCTGTTCTAGGACATGGTCTGGTTTAATGTTTATGTATGTTCACTGGCCGTCTCTTTCCTGTTCTAGGACATGGTCTGGTTTAATGTTTCTGTATGTTCACTGGCCGTCTCTTTCCTGTTCTAGGACATGGTCTGGTTTAATGTTTCTGTATGTTCACTGGCCGTCTCTTTCCTGTTCTAGGACATGGTCTAGTCCTGGAGCATGGGCTGGTCGACTCATCAGATCATCTGGGACGCAGGCTAATGGCCCTGGATGGGGACAACGACACATTGGAGAAGAACTGCACAGAGCCAGGTAGTGTAACTTAGACGTGGAACCTACTTAACCCTATAACTTCAACCTGCACAAAGACGGGTGAAGTATTGCACTCTACTAAAGCCCTAAACCAAGCTGGATTACTTCTGTGCAAAAGCTAGCTACTGCGCTGTTACCAAAACAAGTACAGTACAGACAACTTTGCCAGCTAGCTTGTGCCATTTGGGATAACATAACAGGAAAGCTCTTCACAGTGTGTTATACAATGGTACAGCCTACATGTTTCCGCCTACACATGCTCTGAGTCAGACAGAGAAACAACAGCTGGGGTGAGACAGGAAGTGATCGGTTGCCTAAGATGTTTCACTCTATGTACCACCGCTAGCGATTTACCGCGCTTGTGGTGCAGAGGAGATTTGCAAATGAGGGCAACCTTGGTGTCCAGGTGGGTGGGTGTGTTTCTCCTGCTGGATGACGAATGAGATGAGTGGGAGTTGGAGGCACAAGAAGGAGCTGAAAAGCTCCACGATGTGGGCGAGAGCAAAAGAGAGGAGAGGGAGGAAGCACAATTCCTGTACAGATTCATGTAGTCACTTGAATATAACAAATGATGATACCATGGCAGGAATTACTGTGGCACAAAAACGTAAATTAGGCTGTATGTCTATTTTAATTTCTGTGTAGTTACTATTGTAAAAAGCAAATAATTCCACTTAATGCTGGTCATGGGAATAGTTGCTATGGTGTCTTTTTAGGGGGGGAATTGATATTGTTTTATTTTCAAACATTTATGTGTTGGTATTGATTCTACAGTTACATGCATAATGGTTCACACCTAAATTAAGAAGAACTATAACAAAGGAAAAAAAGTATTACATCTGTTAAAGGTAGGTGTCCAATTGATTGTTACCACTAATTTGTATAAATAAATAAAATCTTATCTCTAATTAACATTATGAAATTATTTCAATTTAAGGAACAACAAATCGGCTTTTCATGATTTTTTGTTTTACTGGGATGTAAAATTAACATGCATCTAAAATCAATTAGTCGTATCACCATGGGCAAAGGCAAAGGACTAAAACAATTAAAAAAGGCTTGTCATTGTTGTATTTCATAAATCAGGCAGATAGTACAAAAAATATCCAGAGCCTTTGGAAAGTATTCAGACCCCTTAATTTTCTCTAGATTGTGTTGTTCTATAGACTTAATTTATAATTGGTAAAAAAAAATGTAATCAAACTACACACATTCCCCCAAAATGACAAAGCGAAAACACGTTTGAGACATTTCTGCTAATTTATTACCATAAAAAATTTAGATATCTCATGTATGCAATTATTCAGAGCCTTTGCCAGGACACTCCAAATTGAGCAAGGCCTTGGTCAGGGAGGTGAGTACGATCTCAATGGCCACTCTACCAGAGCTTTAGAGGTTCTCTGCAGAGATGGGAGAACCTGCCAGAAGGACAACCATCTCTGCAGTACTCCATCAATCAGGCCTTTATGGTAGAGTGGCTAGACATAAGCCACTCCTGAATAAAAAGCACATGTCATGCAGGCTGAAGGACTCTGAAAGCATGAGGAATAGTATTATCTGGTCTGATAAGACCAAAATCAAATGCTGAATGCTAAGTACTATGTCTGGTGAAAACTAGGTACTGTATTGCTCACATGGCAAATAGTATCCCTACGGTGAAGCATGGTGGTGGGAGCATCATGCTGTGGGGATTCTTCGCAGGGGCAGGGACTGGGAGACTGACCAGGTTAGAGGGAAGGATGAACTGAGCAAATACAGAGAGATCCTTGAAATCCTTATCCACAGCACACAGGACCCCAGACTGGGGTGAAGATTAGATGCTTCAGCATGACAACGAACCAAAGCACACAGCTGAGGCAATATTGTAGTGACTTGAATGAGAATGATTGATCTTTTCCATTGATGCTCCTAAAAAAAACAGCTAAATAAAGGGCCCGAATATTTATGTACATGAGGTATTTCTGTTTTTGTTTTTAATAAATTGGTTAATACATTTCTAAAATCAATTTAATAAATTATTACATCTATAACACAGCAACATTTAGAGAAAGTGAAGGGGTCTGAATACCTCCAAAATGCAGTGAATGGTGGTGAGGCTTTGATGTTGGGGGATGTTTCGCTTCCACTCACCCTAGGGCTCACTAAGGTCAACAGCATCATGAGTTCACGCAAAAACCTTGTTGCTTCTGCCAGGAGGAAAGAACTTGGCCACAAGTAGATCTTCCAACCATTCAATGACCCCAAGTAAATATCATAATCCACAAAAAAATAATTGCCATCTGGCCCAGTGTAACTTGGTAAAGTAAATCCGTTTGCAACCCCAGGGTTGTGGATTTTGATCCCTTTGGGGGGAGGGCAGTGAGAAAAGTGACCAAAATATATGAAAATGCATGCACTCACTACTGTAAGTTGCTCTTGACAAGATTTGGTATGAAGAATGCGACTAATTTCTTCCTCTATCTAATAAAGCATAAAGTTCCATTACACTTGCAAGGGGAGGATGCACAATGTTTTTCTCTGTGGATTAATATTGGTGTAACAATTTCCCAATGTTTATTTGCATCCAATTTAGATCAGTATATATATAAATAATTGAGTTTTTTGCTTATCTTTATTAGCCAGTGATTATAGAAGCGATTTTTTCCAACCCTCAGTATCACTACATCCTTCAACATAATGCTGATAGTCTCCTTCCTGACAGGACCTTGGGTGTGCTGTCTATTAATAGAATGGGGTGTGCTATTTTTAGTAGCCGATACAGCGGTGAGCTGCTGTATCGACTGACTGCTCTCATGGACTGATTGGCTGTCTGCTTCTCACACGTCAGAAAAATGGGAGACACAAGCAGAGACCTTAGAGGACCAAGAAACCAATCATTAAGACACAACAACTAAATACTTCCTGTCAAATGATTTAACTGAAAATTGTGGATGGATTTGGAATAGAGTGAAACACACCTGGCTGGGTCGGTTGGAGCAGAGACATTCAGCAAGCCTCATATGACAGGACGTGTCCATGTGCCGTCGTTTTCATAGCTATGCAAGTGTGCACCCCTTCCTCTCCATAGTTGGCACACATCACATGGTTGAACCACGCTTCACTCAGGGCCACCGCTGGGAATTGCGAGGAACCTCATGTCACGATGTTACTGTGATGCTTTGGTCCTGAGTGTGTTGCGATTCAATTGTGATTTAATTGATTAAATGTTTTTAACTTATTGCTCACCTTATGTTTGCTTCAATGATACATAAATGGAAAAATAGTTGAATAAATGTGAAAGGCCTGAAAACCATGTGATTCTATTTTTAAGAAAAGGCACAAAAGAGAATAATTTTGAAGGGAAAACGAGCTTGAGTTTTAGTGGGGATTCACAAACTAGCACACATTTGTATTTCAATATTGTACAAATATGAATATATATCGTCAAAGGCAATATCACAATATGAAACAGTATCTTTTTTTTCTCCCATCATTAGGCAAAATAGCATCTTCATTGATATCTCTCAGCAAGTGTGTGTGATACGTACTGGCGTGTTCGTCTGTCGATGAGATCTGTCAGAGTGTAGTGTGGACTGAAATATGATGGAGTGTGTGAGGGAGACAAAGTGAGAGACAGACAGACAGAGAGAGAGCTGAAGGCACCATACTGAAATGAAGGCCAACTAGAGGTCGCCGTGCCTGTCACAATTGAGAAGCATCTCTAGAGTGTGGGTGGGTGGGAGGCTGAGAGGAAGGGGAGATGGCCTTATGTCTCTCTTGCTCTCCCTCCTTATGATCAACTGTGCTCTGTCTCACTGTATCTATCCCAGTGCCAATGTGGACACTATTAGACGTGTGTCAAATCCCTCTTGGGGTTTTAAGGGTTTTGACTGATTAGGTGCCTGTCGACTACATTGTTCTACTACTACCCCAGGCTACTGTAAATGCTGTGATGCCAATAGATGATGAAGAAAGAAGTACTGACAGAAAGGGCTTGGATAAAAGCTTGAATTTCTCATGAGGAAAACGTATTCTTCAACAATGTATTTTTTTTTCCAAGAACAAATGCAACTGGAAGACTTAAATTGTTTATTTTAATAACTATATGGTTATATTTGGCAGTATGATTCTGTGAACTGAAAAACAGTCATTTTCCGATCACACTTTATAATGACACATTTGTTAGTAACCTACAGATTCACGTGTTCATAAGCAACTTTTGAAGTAGTTAATTATGATACTAATACCATTAATGAGATCTTCAAAATGGATATTAATAAAGCATTAACTTTTGTTTAAGCTCCTGCGCCTATTCAACAAACTCCCCAAACACGCATGAAACACTCAGAGTTTAAAAACCGCCATTGCCCAATCCTGTGACGCCCAAATAATCTGTGAAAAAATCAACATTTCTTGACTACAATTAACCCACCCCCAAATCGCAACTGCTGCCTGCCCACCATCTGATTCTAGGCCAACGAAGCATGCAGGGTACCACTCTCACCCAGGCCAGTGGCCACCCACACTTCCAGAAATTCTCCAGCAGGTAACAGTGATAAAAAGACTAACAAGTCTATGTCTCACCATGTCAGGCCTCCTATTATATACTCAATCTAGAAATGAGCATATTAATCAATCAGATGTATTTTACAAAGCCCTTTTTGCCAGACCGTGTAATTGGAGCCAGCCAAGAAGAGCAAAAATACTACCCCTTGTTAAATAGCATATTGGTTAGAGACGAGGACCTTCAACCAATAGATCCTGCGTTTGAATCTCATCACAGACAAAGCAAAAATCCTAAAGCAAATTATGCATTAGGTTTTTTTCCGGATAGACAAACACTTTGCTGGATACAACCTTCAGTAGCTACATTATAGTAAGCCTAAAATAAAACTGTTTACGGTTATATTGCAACTATTTCTGGTGGACTTTCGAAGTACACATCCATGCATGATTTTCGGGGTAATATAGGCTAGATCAGAACCCCTTGAGGAGTTAAAAGAGGAGGAGTTTCCACGATTCTCTCATCTTTGCACTTGACGTAAAAGTCTCGTCACCTATACTGATAGTCATTGTATCATTGTCATTCATGAATGAAAGAAAAACCAACGTTGTTGTGCCATGAACTAGCTTTGGCTGTTTAAAGTTCATTTTAATTTTCGCTAACAATTGCTCAAGCAGTAATAAGTTAGATACTAGTAGGCCTATTACTGGCTAACAAGCTGTTAAAACGGCCAGTGGCAAAAGCCATACAGTTCATATATGCTATTTGTGTTGGAGGTAGACTTAATAAGAAACGTTAATCAGTTTAACACAACGCTTAATGGTGTATAGCGAAATATTCAAACTTGGTGTAATGTTAATGACAAAATGGGCAAATGTATGGCGCTGTTGTGTAGTGGTTAAAGACACAGCCACTCATGTGGGAAACCTGGATTTGAATCCAGTGAGGCCAACAAACAACATTTATCACTTTAATTGTGGGCCAGCTGAACTAGGCTTGCCTGGTTCCTTTTCTTGTTGTATCAGCAGTTGTCACAAATTGCTTTTACAGATACCCAGCCTGAAACCCCAAAAGAGCAAGTAATAACAAAAAAAGAAATCCCTAGTACAGTTGGAACGTGAGAAAAAACCAAGAGAGGAGCTGGACTTGAGTCTTTAGGTAGAATCCATCCAGGGGCTCATGTCCTCTTGAGGTGGACATCCAAGGGCTCATGTCCTCAAAAGGTGGACATCCTAGGGCTCATTTCCTCAAAAGGTGGACATCCTAGGGCTCATGTCCTCAAAAGGTGGACATCCAAGGGCTCCTGACCTTATAAGGGGGACTGAGATAGGACAGACTGACTCTAGTCCTATTTTTCTGTATACTTACAACTCATATCCCATTATATTACCACCTATTGTATATGACTTTGCGAACAATATCGTTTTTGTATTCTATTCTCGTTCTATTCCTGTTGTTAGAAAGGTTTTACCACCAGACCCATGTATTGTATCTGGTGCATACAGCCTAACACATAGTGCTGGGTTTTGCCTGTTTGTTTAGTTTTTAGTAATTCTTTTATACTTGATTAAAGTGGTTTAAGATTACCAAGTGATGAAAGAAAGAAGAAATCTAATCAAGTTAAGTAGATGTGTCACACCATACCTATCGACATTTCTTGGTGTGTGAGGTCAGCTGTGAATGTACTTGACCCCGTTTTAATGAATTATCGCTGTGATGCCACTTCTGGAGGGGTGTTGAAAAGTACACAGTGAAATTGCGTGTTGAGCAGAAAGGCCAAATGGAGCTTTTGCATGGTTGTTCGTTTAAATGTTAATGCTAGAGTGCTTAGTTGATACAGTACATCATTGTTATGGACTGATAAATCATTACATTGTGTACCCACAGATTTTTTAAGAATATCATGTTTGCGTAGTGAAATTGTTGTTCCCACCAAAAGTCAGCTCTAATGACACGCTGTGTAAATAAATGCATTACAGCTTAAACACGTGTTCAACTATTACATTGACATCATGTATAGTCAGTCCTCCCATCCACATTTCTGTCAGACATGATTGCCTGTGTAGCACACTTAAGTGTGTACAATCAGCTCCATAGCCTTAAGCCAGTGTCCGCATATGCACCAGTCATCAGTCAGCTTTTGAGTGGCACAGCATTTAAGCTGCTTGAGGACAGCCATTTGTGTTGTGAAGCCACTGGCTCGATCCCTGTGTGCGACAATGAAACAGTAGAGGGAGAGCCGCTGGCTAAGCAGCGTGACGTCCATAACACCTGCAGCTTGGTCCCAGTCCAAAGCACACACCCCTCTACACTTGATATCCCCTGCATCAGTCAGGCCTTCGTTTCATTTCCCTTCTGTAAACACAAACAAGAGGAAATTAGGCTAGAGAAACAAAGAAACAAAGAGCTAATGTTTTTAGACTGTCAGCAATCAACACACTGTTGGCTGTTACCTAACAGAAAGTAGCCTCAAGACACAAAGCCACATCCCACGTTCCACCAAGGTACAGAACGAACAATTATGTAATGCATTAATTATCAGCTTCTCATTTGAGATAATTACACCTGTCTTGTCATTAATGATTTATGTTGCCATTAAAAAGATACATAGCAATAATGTTATTACAACACGTCCTTAATTCAAAACCCCCATAATCCCTTTCTGCTCCTGCATCACTTTCATCCTTCAGCTTCATTTTCAAACGTCAGGAGGCGTTAGGAGTCATATTTTGAAGATAACTTTTCTTTTTGGCGTGGGGTGTGATTAAGGTAATGTATTTTTAAAGGCTTTGATATTTCAAAAAAGCATTTTTCTTGGATTTCAGAATGAAAGGAAGTAGCAAATATGGTTCTCTCATTAGTATTGGGTAGTTCACAGAGACACTCTGTAGCTAAAAGAGCAATCCTAAATACCACCTTCCTTTCTTCTCTGTTTGTAGTGTTCAGATGGAGTAGAGTAGGATATGCCTCTGAAATACGTCCAGCTTCTTTAAGGAAGAGAGCACTCTGGATTTAGTCATTATTACTGGGATTTACGGAGAGAGGGAGAGAAGGAGCAAAAGAGGGCGAGTGAGAGGATGAAGCCCAAGTGTTGCTAGTAGTTGTTTCTTGCAATAAGCAGTGCAGTGAAGTGCCATAGCAGAGTCCAACAGGGGTTATTTTTAGATGTTGGTGCCTAGTGTTTCCAGATTTGTTGTTAAACACTACCTATAATTTCTTACATTAGTAGTGAAAATAGCTTTCCTTCCCAAAACATTGACATTATGTTATAAACACACTTTTTTGTTCAAAAATGGCAGGTGTGCGTATACTGGTCATATCAAATATGAATATGAGTAGACCACTGATTGGCCTGCTCACCATTCTCTAGATTGCTGATTGCCCATCTCAAACTCCTCATGGGGATGATGACATCCTCCTGTGAATATTTCTGTTTGTTTGTAGTAGAGGTTCGAGGTTTGGCTCTCAAATTTAAGCTTTGGGATCAAATGAGTATACAAAAACTCAGAAACATTATTTGTTAATGAATATACACACTATTAACTTAGAAATTTGAGATTTTAACTGGGCCTTTAATTTAAGGACCCAATGACAACAACAAACAGTAAAATAGGAAGACAGAGGGAATTGTTTGTTGATCATCTGCCAATGTACACTAGAGTATTAGCAGTCTTACTGTGGACTTACATTTAATAACAAAACCTGGGTTCAAATGAATATATATAAGATTAAATATGTATTTTCTGTGTATTTTCATATAGTGTTGCAAAAATACTTAATTCTGTTTTGAAATATTTGGGATAAAGGCGTGTGTGTGTGTATGGGTGTGTGTGGGTGTGTGTGGGTGTGTGTGTACAGTATGTGCGTGTGTGTGCGCTTGTGTTTGTTTGCCAGAACAATCTTTGTGAATGTTTACCAACCATTGGTCTCTCTCAGTCTCTATTTATCTTGCTTGGCAGTAAACACACCTCCTGGAAAGTTGCCTTTTTTTAATATATTTGGACACATGGATATTTGAGTTATATTGAAACCACATTAATTAACAACGGTAACCCAATTTAACAAATCACCCAAGACATTTTTTGATTTGTAACTATTTATGCAATAAAATTAACAGTAATGCAATTTTCTAGCTCCCATAAAATGGTAAAGGCACACCTGCCTCTACGTTCCCATAAAATGCAAATTAATACAATTTGCCATGAATACAAAGCCATTTCAAAAGCAATTTGAAGTTCATCATTCCAATATACAACAGATCTTTCACTGTACAACAGAAAATTCCAGACCACTGGCAATCTGTATAGGACATATTGTCCCACCAAATTCAGGCCAAAAGCTGACAAGAAGGCGCTCATTAAGGTCTCTAAGAACCACATGGTAACATTAAGGGATCAACAGGCCTTTCTTGCCACAATCACTGTCGCAGAGAATTAGTCAACTGTCGGAAAGAGTCTGCACAAACTTAGCCTATTGAACATTTAATTTCAGATTAATTTAGGTTTTGTTTTGGCAAAAACGAAACACTGTCTCTGAATATAAGAGCCTTATACCAACCTTAAAGCATGGAGGTGTTGGCATTATGGTTTGGGGCTGCATTTTGCTTATATCCAAGGGAACCTTGTTTTTGGGAATGACCAAAAACACACAAGCAGAGCTATAACAGAATGGCTCAAAAATAATGAATTGAGTTTTATGGAATAGTCGAGATAAAGCCCAGATCATATTGAAGTGCTGTGGGGAGACTTGAAAGAGGTGCATACAAGAAAGCTCTTGAACATGATATAGTTGAAGCATTGCTGTATAGAAGAGTGGGGAAACATTCCTCCCAGTCGATGTAAGAGACTGATAAACAGTTCCCAGAAATGGCTAAATTCAATTATTTCTGCCAAATGGTGCAACACCAGATATTGATGTTAAGGGTTTACTTAATTTTTCTACAGTATGAAAATAAATTTCTATATATCTTTGATGAATAAATTCCAAACCACAATCTTTCCATGTCATTTGTTAAATTAGGTTAACTTTATCACTTAATAGTGTTTACTTCCAAGAAAGAATACGTTCGGGAGTGTAGTTACTTGTTCACATTACTGTAGATATGTAGCCTAGTGGTTAGAATTTTGGGCAAATAACTGAATGGTCGTTGGTTTGAATCTTGTGCTTCAACAAGGCACTAAACCTTCCTCACATCTGTAAGACGCCCTGAAAAAGAGTGTGGGATGATTGATTGAGAAGTAAATGTCTCTCTCTTGCTTTGAAACTTTAGATACCTAGTTATTTTCTAACAGAATGATGGTGAAATTCAGCTGCCCTCAACTTTACCCACAGGACCATTAGTCTGACTTTACTAGTTGCCAGCGACAACTGTTTACGTGCGCTTGTACAAACACACACAAACAGGCAATAAAACTGAAATAATGACTGTCCTAACCTACGTTCTGGGTTGCATGTCTGTCTTCTCACATTTGTTTTTGTGAGACACTAATATGGCACCAGCAGAATGTCCTGGCTTGCTGACTGTTGTCTACTGCTGAGGGAGTAATGGTGTTGTCTTCTATTATTGATCACTGCTGGTTGGGTTCCTCAGACAGACTTATAATGGAAGACCTGTCAGCAGGAGGCAGGAGCATCCCGGAGGATCCTGGGTAGGGGGGAGTACTGCAGAGATGCATCACCCAGCAAGGGAAGAAACCTCCATGAAGAAACGTCAATGAGTCTCCACAAACATTTGGTTGACCCATGTCCTCCTTAGTCCTTGATTGGCTGAAGGTTGTGTTTGCTGTTCTATTTTAAAGGAATGTGGATATCCAACTGATATGTTATGGTTTTCTTGAATTTCTTAATGAAATCTGTTCTATTTAAAAACCAAGACGGTTGTCAAAGCATTAGGCTATTGTACAAATACTTAACACGGTTCCATGCTTGGTACATTGATAAACACAAATCTGTTATACGCTGCTGAAGTCGATATGGGAAGCTGCTACAACCTCTGTAGTTTGTGTATTTTGTGAACATAACTGGAGCTGGAGTTGTCAGCTTGAATCGTGGCAAAGCTTGCAGACTGTGCTAGCGGTATGAGAAAGAGAGGCTGTGTGAGCCCTGTTTGCACATGGGCAGCAGGCTGCTTATGAGACTTGCTCAGAAAGACTCCACCCTCTCCTTCCATTCCTCTCCTCACATCCCGGTTGCTGACCTTGAGACCTGTCCTCTGTTGGTGGAGGGGGGGCTACGGTGTTCCCGCTGTTTGTTACAGTACGTGCCTGTGGGAGGGACAGTGCTACTACTGATGATCCGGCTGCTATGGACCGACGCAGGTGGTTGTGACGTCAGCAGTTCATGCCCTTGTCCAGTAAACCTGTCTACTGTTTGAGTTTGTGATTTTTGGAATGTATTCTGCACAGCACAGCAAGTAATTACAAGATTAGACGTTTTTGAATGCAAGGGACTCAGGAACATTATTAAGAGTACAATATGCAGAATTGTAGATTTGCTTCAAAACATCTTGTATTTTATTTATTTTAGGAAACTGTATATGAAAGTTAAAATCAATTATAGATATAGGTTTTTTTTGAAGAAAGTGAATAGATAATTGGTAGGACCTTAAATAAATTATGTAATATTTTGAAAGTGATTAGATCAATTAAAGGGTCACACATAAATTCAAGTCAATTTGTTTGACTTATTGCTTTGGCTAAGCTTCTAAATTTCCTAGAAACAAAACAAAAATATTCCAATGTGCAACCGAGTCTTTGGTTATATTTTTCTGTAAAAATTTTGTAAGAATGAGAAAGAAGAAAATGGTCCCACAGCCCCATGAAAATGGTGCTCCAAATTGGGTGTGCACACCTAGGTTGGAAACTATGGACACTTGTTTTTCAGTGATAGGAACTGTAATCAATCTAGACTTTAGTTGGTAGGAGCGTTGTATGTACTCTGTATGTTGATTTGATTGGAGTCCCCAACTTTCCATTCTTTATACCTAGTGGGCTTCTGTTCATCGTCTGTAACTGGGAGACATGCCAGTTACAGACGATGATGTGAGAGATTAAGGAAGAGCCGGAGGGAACTGAAAGGTGACAGAATGTAATGACGTAATTGGTTGGGGAAGTTGGAGGAACACATGGACCTCGCATTGTCTCTGGGTCTCTGGAGACGCGGGGCTGAGCGGGACGCTGATCTGATGGGGGAACAGATGGGCCACTTGGGCAACAGAACCTACCCCAGCACGGCTAAGCACTCCTGAGGGAGATCACCCTGTGGTGCAGCATGACTCACCCACACAGTTCTAAAGGCAGGATGGAGACTCACCCACACAGTTCTAAAGGCAGGATGGAGACTCACCCACACAGTTCCAACGGCAGGATGGAGACTCACCCACACAGTTCCAACGGCAGGATGGAGACTCACCCACACAGTTCTAAAGGCAGGACTGAGACTCATCCACACAGTTCTAAAGGCAGGATGGAGACTCACCCACACAGTTCTAAAGGCAGGACGGAGACTCATCCACACAGTTCTAAAGGCAGGATGGAGACTCACCCACGCAGTTCTAAAGGCAAGATGAGACACCCACACAGTTCTAAAGGCAAGATGAGACACCCACACAGTTCTAAAGGCAGCATGGAGAATCACCCACACAGTTCTAAAGGCAGGATGGAGACTCACCCACACAGTTCTAAAGACAGGATGGAGACTCACCCACACAGTTCTAAAGGCAGGATGGAGACTCACCCACATAGTTCTAAAGGCAGCATGGAGAATCACCCACACAGTTCTAAAGGCAGGATGGAGACTCACCCACGCAGTTCTAAAGGCAAGATGAGATACCCACACAGTTCTAAAGGCAGCATGGAGAATCACCCACACAGTTCTAAAGGCAGGATGGAGACTCACCCACACAGTTCTAAAGGCAGGATGGAGACTCATCCACACAGTTCTAAAGGCAGGATGGAGACACCCACAAAGTTCTAAAGACAAGGTGGAGACTCATCCACACAGTTCTAAAGGCAGGATGGAGACACCTACACAGTTCTAACGGCAGGACTGAGGCTCCCACAAAGTTCTACTTCAGCGTTATCCTTGACGCTGACCTCTCCTTTGATGAAAATATAAAATATATTTTCATATTCGAAACATTGCAAAAATGAAACGTTCTATCAAAAACTGAGGCAGAAAAACGAATCCATGATTTTGTTACTTCTACATTAGATTTCTGCAATGCTCTTCTTTCCGGTTATCCTGATAAATCAATAAATAAACTTAAATTAGTGCTGCACATGGCGGCTAGAATCCTAACTAGATCAAAAATGCTTTGAACATATTACTCCAGTACTAGCCTCTTTACACTGGCTGCCTGTTAAGGGTTAGGGCAGATTTTAAGGTTTTATTGTTAACCTTTAAATCAGTACATTAACTTGCTACTACTTACCTTGCTGAAATAATCCAGCCATACATATCTACATGTAACCTTAGATTGCAAGATGCAGGCCTTCTAATTGTTCTAAACAAACAGCCGGAGGCAGGGCCTTCTCTCCCAGAGCTCCACTACTGTGGAATGATTCGACAATTAAGATTAGAAATGCAGACTCAGTGCAAACTTTCAAGTGTCTACTAAAGACTAATCTCTACAGCATGGTCTATAATTAAGTGTATTCTGGCCCAGGGGCGTGAAGGTGACCAGAAAGGCTTGATTCTGTCCACCCTGGCTGTTTTCCCTGGTGGGCTCTCATCACCACTCCCTCCAATGCCATTCGGGGGCGGAGTCACTGGTTTGTTGTTGTCTCTCTGTTGCGCACTTGTGCAGTTTAGCTGTACTCTGCTGGCAATATTCGGCCCTCATTTCAGGGTGGTTGTGGTTGGTGGGTGTCCCTTTGGTTGATGCTTGGCAATGTTGATGGATTGATTTCCTGCCTGTTGGGCCCTGTCTGGGGCCTCCCCCGGATAGGGCCACAGTGTCACTGGAGCCCCCCGTCTCAGCCCCAAGGTCTTACGCAGCTATGTTATTGTGCTGGGGAAGTAGGGTCAGTTCTCCTTCTCCACTGTAGATCCTTGTACAGTAGATCTAAGAATGCATTTTCTAAATTTTCCCTCTCTCCTGCCCTGTTTTAAACTTAGGAGGACATGAGGTCTTGGCCCACACCTCTGGAGTACCAGGCTTGAAAGACTCGTTGCTGTCCCTGTCCAAAGTCCTCCTGGTTGTGTTGCAGATCAAGACCCAACCTGATGATTTCAGCTGCCACTCTGCTGACCCCCCCCCCCCCCGTCCTTGTCCTTGTCCATCTGGTCATGCTTCCGACCTGGAATAGGTTTAAATAGACTCTGGACTCAGCCCACATGCATTTATTAATTATTACAATTTGTACTTTTAATATGCTCACCCGGCATAGCCAGAAGAGGACTGGTCACCCCTCTGAGCCTGGTTCCTCTCTAGGTTTCTTCCTAAATATCCTAGCCACTGAAATTCAACACTACTGTTGTTTGCTCCTTGGGGTTTAAGGCCGGGTGTTTTGTAAAAGCACTGTGACAATTGCTGATGTAAAAAGGGCTTTATAAATAAATAAGATTGATTCATTCTAAAGGCAGGACTGAGGCTCCCACACAGTTCTAAAGGCAACTCTGAGATTCCCACTAAGTTCTAAAGGCAGGACTGATATTCCCACACAGTTCTAAAGGCTGAACGTAGACTCCCTCACAGTTCTAAAGGCTGAACTGAGGCTCCAACACAGTTCTAAAGGCTGGACTTAGACGTACCCACATGTTCTAAAGGACGGACTGAGTCTCTAGCTTAAGAGACATGGTTTGTAATTGTCAATTATCAAGGCTTCTAGAAGCAGAACTCTACGATTTTTCCATTCAGGGCAATAGGACTCACCGAAATACGCTTTATCCTGTCAGCTCAAGTTGAAAGGAAGTACTCTCATACTTTGCTTGATAAAGGAACAAATCTGGATAAATCTTTCAAATCGGAAAAATGGCCGGTACAGAACTGTTGCAAACAAAATATCTCAAAAAATTTGCTGGTGCTGCATCACCAGTAGGTGACTCTGAAACAGCTTTTGTCTTCTTTCAGCCATCAATGAGTTCCCTGAAGATATTTTCACCACTTATCATCGCACCAGAGGAGCAGTTCTGCTGCACATATTTGCGGTAGGAAATTGGTGTGTGTGTGTGTGTGTATGCGCACGCATGCTTGTCCGTACTTGTTTATGTTTTTAGCTTGAATGTATCCGCCCATGCACTAATTAGTGGGCTAAAATATGACCCTGCTGTCTCAAGGCTGCATGTTTCTTTTATCACAGTTATAAATATATATTTGTTTTCGGTCTCCTGGTCCTTGGCTGACCAATGAACAGCACCAGTGTTGGCTTGTTGACAATGCCTCTGGCCTCTCATCACATCAAACGCACAGTGTCCTCAGATTACTCTCCTCTCTCTTGGAGGGAAAACAACTTCCTACTTTGTGTGCACAGGATAGATCGAGGATAGAGGAGAGCAGGAGTGTACAGTCTATATTCTGTTACTATCTTTCACCATATCCACCTCTTTCTGACTTCCCTCTTTCTCTCTCTTTCTCAGGCCCTCTACATGTTTCTAGCCTTGGCAATAGTCTGCGATGACTACTTTGTGATGTCCTTGGAGAAGATCTGTGAGGTGGGTGGGGTCCCTATAACATCCTCTTGGACATCAGCCTGTTTCCTCTCCTACAGATGAACTGAACTGGATTGCTTGGTGGTCGGACATTGTTCTCCTACACCACAGGAATTTCAAATGAGTCTTGTGATGAATTCACTGAAATCTGCACTTTTCTCTCTCTCTCGCTCACTCAAATGCTAAGGCACCTGACAGAATACAACTACCTTGTTATAACAAAGTACGAATTGACAGCGTTTTAATGTTTAGCACACATTTCTTGATGTCGTTGACTACCCTTAAACTATTCAGTAGCTTACTGTAGCCGTTTTCTGTTTGGAAATGACGTATGTCAAAATATATTGTAGCGAGACAAGGAGACAGAGAGTGCCAGGCCCCAAGGCGTATTTAAGAACACACAACAACCCAAAAGAAACGACGTTACACAAACCTTGACCAAGTGTGGCTTCTCCAGGTCACAGGGGTTGACTTCAGACTCTTCTGTTAGGCGTCGGTGTCATAACAGTCTACAAGGGCAGAGACAGACTGGAGATTTGTTCTCTGGTTATCCTGCCCGGCTAGCTGTTTCCAGAATGTTCCTGTGGCTTCTAGCGTACTCCTTGGGCATTCCCTCCATGTTCCTGAACCTCCAATGGTTGCATGCTCTCACTCGTAGGGAAAAGACAGGCAGGCGCGCCACAATATATTCAAGGCCTCCTCCTGCAGAATTGTTTTACTACAGCTACAAAACTGCAAATTAAGATCTTACATCTGTACCTTGTTGCGAGATTGATGTGATGTGTTGTTGTAGTAAGTGTGGAAAAGGCTTCAGTGTGACACTCTGTCCTCTGTGTCGTTCAGAAACTGGACCTGAGTGAAGACGTGGCTGGAGCTACGTTCATGGCTGCTGGCAGCTCAGCACCAGAGCTGTTTGCCTCCATTATAGGTGAGATGGTCTGTCTGATGTTTTCACACAGATACACTTAAATGCTGTGTAAGTACAAATGTTTTCAAACAAATGCAGAGGAAATACAGTCAGTAGTATGGAATTGTATAGTATGTTCATAGGTAAACCTTGGTATACTGGTTTCCGATCAGGGTTGTTCTCACCGATGTCTTTGCCCGCAATGTGAGATTTCTACTGAGGTAACTGATGGAATTGTTTCAAGACATGCGTTCGATCATTTAGGATTTTGTTTATTGAGTTTTAGGACTAATTGGGCCGGTTTTGCGGACAAAGATTAAACCTAGTCTAGGACTATGAAAATTTGCTGAATGGAGTTCTCCATTGACCTTGATTATTTTAGTTGTTTTGTATAATCTGAAATTATAGTGAAATTGTCCATTAATGCTCTGATGCATAAAGAAATATTGTACAGAAACATGAATAAACACTTAGTGGGAAAAAAGTCATTAGGAAGTTTGTTTTGAAGTAGATGTAAGAAAACTGGAGAAAAAAATGTTGACCACTTTCTTGAGGCATGTCTCTTATAGGCATGGTTGACAGGAACAGTACTTAGCTAACCTTTTGATGGATACCAAATCTCCTGTGGGTCATACAGCAGAATCATGCTGATTCTGTCGTATTCCAGAGACTCTACTCAGCGGAACTGATGTATTCCATGCTTTTTTGCCATTAAGCACAGCCATTTGATTTTGTGACATGACAATATTGTTGGAAAAATACACTGGTGACTCTGAATATGCACATTATGTAATACTAAAAAGACAGAGTCACAATCCAAAACACAGCTCCGGAAATAATTAAGAGACCACTGCACCTTTTTCATTCCTTTCCAAAAAAAACGAAAAGGAAAGTTTTGAGTGAGGAACAGAAAGTGTTCAATTTGCAGTGGTCCCTTAATCTTAACCCTTCTGTTCCTCACTCAAAACCTTCCTTTTCGATTTTTTGGAAAGGAAAGGATAAGGTGCAGTGGTCTCTTCATTTTTTTCCGGAGCTGTATAAAGAAGGTATTCATAATAGAGTGATGAAACTTGCCAAAAAGGTATTCATAATAGAAAGTGATGAAACTTGCCAAACATTTTTCTAATTTACTCTATATAAACTAATTGGTCAAATTCTACTTTAAGTGTTTACCAACTCTATATTTTTCATCTGTTGACCTCTTACCCAACTTTACTACACCGGGACTCTTTTTGGACATAATTATAAGTAAGCTACTTTTTGGACCCCCCCGTCTCAGTTCCAAGGTCTTACGTCCTGGTCCACACCTTCGGAGTACCTGGTTTGGAGGGCCCGTTGCTTCTCCCTGTCCTTGTCCATCTAGTCATACTTCTTACCTAGTCTAAATTTAAATAGACTCTGGATTTAGCCCACATGCATTTATTTATTATTCCAATTGGACTCTTAATATCTCACCCGGCACAGCCAGAAGTACCCTCTGAGCCTGGGTCCTCTTCTTCCTAAAATTCTGCCTTCTTAAGGAGTTTTTCCTAGCCACTGAAATTCAACACTACTTTTGTTTGCTCCTTGGGGTTTAAGGCCGGGTGTTTCTGTAAAAGTACTTTGTGACAACTGCTGTTGTAAAAAGGGCTTTATAAATAAATGTGATTGATTGATGACGTGTTACAGGCGAGATAATCGACCTGTGTCCGTACTGAGAAGACAGCTGCCTCTCTTTTTCCGATTCTCTCGCCATCATTCCCTCCCATTCCTCCCCCTCATCACCCTCTATCTCCCCCGCCCTTCTTAAGGTGTGTTCATCACTCACGGCGATGTGGGCGTTGGAACCATTGTAGGCTCTGCGGTGTTCAACATTCTATGCATCATCGGTGTGTGCGGAATCTTCGCCGGTCAGGTGTGTGACCTCCATTTGCCTTCAGCCTGTTCTGACACCTCGCCAGAAGGAGGTGTCAGTGGTGTCAGTGGTGTCAATGTACAACAAGTCACAGTATCTAGTGCTCCAAATAACACCTGAAGAATTAGCTGTGAACAGGCATATAGGGTGTATTTTTTACCTTTTGTGTACCAGACAGATGCCTGCATTTGGCCTGTAACCAATGGGTCACTGGTCTGAGTCCCTAAACCAACAATGTCTGGAAAAAAACATCTGTTGTTCCCTTGAGCAAATCACATAACTACTTTCAGCAGGGATTGTTGTATTAAAGAACAACTTAATCTGGCGCTATTATGTCATCATGATTTAAAGCTGTGTTTTGTCTGAAAATTGCTACAGAGAAAAAAGCTGTAATGGTTTAGTTGCATTTTTAAGTGTTGCCTGCAGCCTGAAAGACCCTCGACTGCTTTTAACAGGACAAGCGAGGGCCATGCACAGCGGAAATGATGAGAGCCCAGAGGATTAGAGCTTTGTTTTGTAGCTGCTGAAGGTTTTTAACATTTCTCTAAAGGATTACTAGTTAACTGTAATGGAAGTGTCTGGGTTGCCATAAGCTATGTGACCTTGTGCTGTGCTGTTTAGGTGCTAAAACCCTCAACATACTGTCACAAAGACCCGGCATACTGTCACTTAGACTCCAGGGAACAGACATATGTTAAATGTATGCATGCGTGACTGTAAATAACTTAGGATAAAACCTTACACTAAATAACATACGCCACTTACATTAATGTAGCTATTGTAAGAGGTTTCACTTGATGTGGACGGTACCGGAAGTTTCCTTAACCCTCTCAGCCCATATAGTTCTAATGCATGTGTATTAAACTCTTACCCCACGGGGTCCAGTGCCTGCTGGTTTTCTGTTCTACCTCATCATCAGCTGCACCCACCTGGTGTCCCAGGTCTAAATAAGTCCCCGATTAGAGGGTTCTAATGGGTGAAAACTTTGGTATAATAAATGTGCCTACTGAATAAAGTGAATGTGACTCCTGTTGACCTAGTATTTCATCTAAGGTCATGCACGAACAGAATGCAGAATCAATTTCACGCTTCATCTATCACCAGCAACTCTCTGATTCTTTCTGGTTGTCCGTCTCTCTTTCTTTTGTGTGGTGTGCGGGCATCCAGGTGGTGTATCTGACAAAGTTTGCAGTTTTCCGGGACTCTATCTACTACACGCTGTCTGTGGTGGCATTGATTGCAGTGAGTCGTTGTTCATCTCATCTCTTGTCTACATAATGAGGCCAATCAGACTGATCCAACTCTTAATGGCTGTTTAACCTGTATATACCGAACTACTGACTAGCCGACTGGGAGCATAAATGTTCGAAGGGAGAAGACCCAGCAGCTGCCAGTTTATGTGTGCATGTGTGTTTGTGTATAGGCGTGTGCGTACGTTTGGAACTGTAATATAGAAAGACCTAAACAGTATCACACATCTAAGAGCAGAAGCGCTGGTCTAGGATAAAATCGTATGTGTTAATTTTATTCCCTGTGATTTAAAAGGGATAACCATTTAGTACTCTGAGACCATCCTTTACTGTATCCTACTGGGCACATGGAGAGACAGGCCAGTTCCTCCAACCATAAGGGATTACAGAGAGGGAGGAGGAGACAAAGACTGACAGACAGACAAACTGACACTGGGGGAGGAAGAAAACTTCCTGGAGATCTACCAGAGACTTTGTGGGAAGGATAAATCATTTTGTGTCACTGCTTTTAAGGAAGACAGTTTAGGGCATTTTTTTCATCTCTAATTTTTCATAGTTAATAGCTCAATAAAATATGAAAATATACATGTTTCTTCACAAGAAAAGTAAAAATGTATGATTTTTTCTCTTGAGATTTCAGCTGTTTCATTGAAATATTCCTCTTTCATTTTTTTTATTTAAGTTCATCTATGATGAAAAGATTGTGTGGTAAGTACCCAAGCTGGGAGTTTCCTTGTGTCTCAGAAGAGGTTGTGCGTGCGTGTGTGTGCACGGGTGTGTGTGTGCGCGGGTGTGTGTGTGCGCGTGTGCCTGCCTGCAGACATGTGACTCTACTCTGTCTGTCTCTGTAGGTGGGAGAGCTTAGTGCTGGTAGTGATGTACTTTGGGTACATTCTGATCATGAAGTGAGTTCCATGTGAAAGACACACACACATACAAACACACTCACTTTCAGCTTAGCTCTATAAATGGGGACTTCCACAAATTCAAATTTACTCATCCTAAACCAAACCTTAATTTTTACTCTTAATCCTAAACCTAATCACTAATGCCTGAACCTAAATCAAACCCTAACCTCAATTGTATCTTTTACCTTAAACCTAGTCTCGTGAGGCCATACCTTGAAATCTTGCCATGCTTTCTTGGCGGCCTGGAAACTTTTCAAAACAGTTTGAATGGAACTAAGTGTTCAGTTTGAATCAGTAAGATTTCTATTAGATATTAAATTACAAGCAACCTCTCCCACATTAAAGGCATGTGGTATATTGTGTTTGTCATTGCTGCTTTAGAAAATCTGTCATTAAGCATTCCAGAATTAGTTTTTTTAAATCTGGTATCTAATAGTGATTAAGTTTGTTCTTGACAGAAGCAAATAGTTTATCACAGTGTACATAGTGTTCATCAACATACAGCTCAAGAAAAAATTAAGAGACAACTGCACCTTTTGAGTGAAGAACAGAACCATTCAATCTGGTCTCTTAACCCCTTCTTTTCCTCACTCAGAATCTTCCTTTTCGACTTTTTTGGAAAGGGAAGTAAAAGGTGTAGTGGTCCCTTAATTTTTTCCAGAGCTGTATTTTAATGGCCTTTTATTCAGAAACGTTCTGTCTATCCTCACACAATTTTGCAATTAAGAAAATAATTTAATGATCACCGTTTGGGGTTTAACCCACATAAGGCATTTAATTGGGCTGGTGTGTTACAAGGCGCCAGCGATTTACACCGCTTTTCCACCCCCTTTAAACATTTTTGTTCAACTCTAAGTTTGTCAGGCCTATTGATGCACGATCTGGTCTAAGAGGCTACCCTAAACATATAGCTTCACCTAAACTAGGGAACAGTGAAACATTTCCCCATGAATTGCTTTTTCTGGCTTAACCAAAGTTTGGGATACTTATTGTCCCCATTGGTAAAGCATGTTCGCAAACACACAGAAAGAGTAAATCCACAAGTAATATCCGCAATACCTGTGGAGGATACTGTACTGGGTGTACCACACACACACCATAGGTTCGACCGCACAAAGAATGGAAAACCTTTTCTCTTTTCTCCGGTCAGATTTAACAGCAGCCTCCAAAACTACTTCTCAGGGAAGGAGGACAAGAGCTTGGCCAATGGCAACACAGTGATGAGCAACGAGCTGGAGGATGGTAACGCTTGTTATGACACTTGCATATGGGACGATCCGTCAGTGCCGTTACTCATATCAGGTGAGGGTAATCAGGCAGGCTTCATGGTCGGCTCTCAGCCAATCCTCTGGCACTCTGACTGGCCTTTTAGTAAAACAGCCACTCTGGCTGACTAGCACAACCCCTAAGACACCTCTCTTGGTTCTTCCAATCTGGGTTAACGTCATCCACCGTCCCCTCAGCTATCTCCTGCCTTTAGCTTGATGTCTTTCGAACCGCTTCTTAGCGCCAATCCTTGAAACTGAGTTAAATACATCTCCTTTGTAGAACTCGATTCTACAAGGTTCTCTTTCACAGACTGACTCGTCTTCTGTCTGTGTGCTGTGTTTCTCCTCTCCTGTCTGGTATATTAGATGTAAGCTAACCTCTTACTGCCATGTGGCAGTACTGTCGCTACTCTAGCCAAGCCTGTCTGTTTAGCCTTACAAAACCAGCCTGCTGCCCACCTGCCTGCCTGCTGTGACCTGGTCATTGAGCTGTGAAATGTCTTGTGATGTCCCTTTTCTCACCCTCTTCTGCAGATTTGAGTACCGTCCATTATTCCTGAGTCACAACATGTAGGGTTAGCGTACCAGTTTAGCCCATCAAAAGCCCTGTTAAGCTGTTAACAAACTCCACGCCCCTCCATTGCTTTTGCCTTTAAAGTCATTATCCTATCCATTATCACCCACATTAGCAAACGTATTTCCACTTTTGTAGCATAAGCAACTTACAGCCAGTGCCAGCTCTAGCTTTTTGGGGTCCCTAAGCAACATTTAATTGGGGGTCCCCTCTCCCCTATCGGACAGGGGCCCTAAGTGAATAATTATGTTGCTTATGCCTGTAGCCCGGCCCTGCTTATGGCTGATGGTCCTGGGTGAAGGCATCTTTAGGACTTCAGTAGTCCTTGATCTGGTCCAGTTGATTATCTGCACCCTGAAACCGTGTCCTCCTGGCTGGTGGTGTGTGTGTGTGTTCGTGTGAGGGAGTCATGTTCTGGAGTCATAAAATGTATGTCTGGCCATCCTCATCATTGCATGTCAATGTGGACACCCGCCTTGGTAGCTCATTAATGCTTCTATGTGCTGTAACACTTCTCTTACTTCTCCACATCCTTCACCCCTTTCTCCTGGTTGGTCTGTATGGTCAGTCCAACTGTGTCTGGCCAAGTGTGTCTGGCCTGTATCTCACTGTGTCTCTGTGTCTCCAGTGAAGCCCACTAAGATTTACAGCCGTGGCTCTGTGGTGATGGTGGATGAGATGATCAACTCCAGCCCTCCTAACTACCGCTTCCCCGACGCCGGCCTGCGCATCATGATTACCAACCATTTTGGCCCCAAGACACGGCTCCGCATGGCGAGCCGCCTCATCATCAATGAGGTGGGAGAGGTCAATGGGGTTGGGGGTCAGAGGGTACAGGATCAGTTAGCGGGGTCAGGCCGAGGGGATCTGACACAGCATCAGAATATGTAGTTGTTACAGGAAGGGTTACATTTATAAAGACATTAGATCTACTGGAGAAGAGCTTGGTTAATGTGTGATTTAGTTGGGCTTTTTTAGGGCCCAGAGATCTAGAACACATCAAAGTACTGAGGCACCACTTCACCCTGAGATCTATACCAGAGCGTGGCACACAGATTTGGAGGCCTGTTTAGATTTTAAACCATTACACATTAATACTGTGTTTTTCAAAATAATCTGCTGTCAATAAATTAGTATAAAACAATTAATTGTTTAACAAAACTAGGCTTACTAGAGAGACAGAGAGAAACTTTTGGCTTTATACGATTTGCTATTGCAACTGGTGTATGTAGGATAGGGAAGGTGTAGTTAAAAGTGATAATTAGCCCACACTTTGATAGATGGGCTGCATGCTTCAATCTCTTCAGATGATCGCTATTGGTTTACATAGCAAAAAAACGAATCCTTGGATATATTCACAGTGTGTTGTCCAGCAGATCAGCTGCGTGATGTTTTGTGTGTGCAGTGCCTCTTCGTTTACACAGAGCATGGCCTGTTCATGGTGCCATATGCAGAGCCCCAAAACCCCAAAATAAAACGTAATGTTGAGATATAGAAACCTTTATTTCTATATAAGGCTTCCTAGACCCGGGAGGCCTTGGGGTTCACGACCCTCTGCTGTCCCTGGCCCACAGCTTGAGGAGGGTGTCTGCAAACAGCAGCGGCTTGGTGTGCCACAGGCTATACAAAGGTTTGGCGGGGCACCGGGTTAGGCCCTGGTTGCACCTTCATGGGCAGACAGAGCTGAAACGTACCCTTTCCTGATAAACCGTCAGGCCCGTTGCTCTGCCTGACACTTGAATGACGTCCTGTGGTAACGCAGAATTCATCCCACAGGCCTTGTTCGGGTGCCATAAAGATATCCTCTTGCAGCTCAGCTTGGTATGAAGAGTGCATAGAGGCAGTGTTGAGAGCCCTCACCGCCGTGAAGACCAATTTGTAGACCCTCTCCGTCAAGGATGACTAGAATCGCTTGTACTTAGCCCGAAGGCTTGGTGCACTCCAGGAGTTCCACAGGAGACGTGGGTGAGCCCAATTCCCTCCATGTCGACGCATTCCAGAACCAACCCAACGTGAATAGGGTTCTTGGAAGACTGCGGGGTGCCTGATGTGCAGCTGGCCTCCTTCAAGCATTCCGGGAGGACTGGCGTGAACTACCTTGGATAGTTTTCTTAGCAGGATATGGTGGTCAGATCCTTGACAACCTGGCCGAGGGAACAAAAGAGTCGTCACCCCTGTCAGATAACTCCCCAGTCCCGTGGAGTCGTCATCCTCTCCAATTAGGCGTCTAATATGTTTTATGAAGCAATTATGGGGAAATGGGTTGGCCATGTCACAGCAGTGGCCGTTCCTACTCTGGAAAGGTTTTTGTCCGCTAAGGTAAAGGGAAGGAAAACCATCACAACCGCCCCGTCCGGAGAATTGCGCCAGGCAAACGTGTTGTAGGCTTACATCTATGGACAGAGGATATAGAGATTGCAGCTTTCTGATGAAAAGCAAGAAGTGTTCGAATGATTCGGAGATGCTGACCCTTGGCCCTTTTGTAGGATAGGAACGTCATCTCCCCACTGACAAAAGTGTCTCTGTAGTGGCCTGGTCACGGCCATGTTCTGTGTGTTTTAGTTCTAGTTGTCCTGTTTCATTGTAATTGGTTTCCCCTGTGTCTCATTAAATCCTTGTTAAGTCCCTATTCAAGTTCCTCTTTTCCTAGGGTTTCTTGTCAGTCATTATTGGATCTCATTGTTGCTGTGTGTGGTTCCCCACGTGATGTTTCATGTCTCTGAGCCCTGCAATTAAACGTGAGTTTATTGTGGATCCCTCTGCACCTGTGTCCTGTCTTCTACTGAACCGTGACAGTCTCAGTGTACAGCAAATCATGACCTGTGTAATATAATAAGACCTTCTGACAAATACGCTTGGGGCATATCCCATAGTGAAATATCAAAATGAATACCTGAAAGATAAACCCTCGTGAGGCAGCACTGTGTGTTTGTGTTTCAGCCAAAGGCAGCACAGGAATGGACGTGTGTGACGTTGTTGAAAGAAGTCAGCCAGGAACTGTTCAGTCTCCTTTGTCTCAACATGTGTGTAAATATGTGTGTGTGTGTGTGTGTGTGTGTGTGTGTGTGTGTGTGTGCAGCAACAAAGGCTTGTGCAGGCGTCTAACGGTGTGGACAACGCAACCATGGTGATCACTGATGGTAAACCTGAGACCTTGGAGAATGGCATTATACCAGAGGATAAGACTGCTGAGGAAGAGGAGGTAGAAGCCCTGAACTCACCATTCACCATCCCTGGTGAGTGTGTGTGTGTTCAGGTAGTACAGGCCGAGTGTGGGACCAAAAGATGAAAGGTGTTACAGGTCCCCACAAGGAACCAGTCTATTTCTGGTTTAGGTGTTCGGTTTAGGGTAAAACTTTGAAGTTACTGGGGTAAGTTTTACAACTGGGGTTACTTTCCTGTTGAGATATCATGGGTTAGGGTAAGCATTATTGCTTAGTTAAGGTTAGGCATGAAGGTTAGGTCCTTGAGGTTAATGTTAGAGTTAGTGTTATAGAACAAGGATAGAAATACAAACTGGACTGGCAAGAAGTTTGTGTGTGTGGCTGTATATTTATATAATATGCTACTCTGACACCCTACTTAAAATGAAATAACTGATTGTACCCTATTGGTTATAATGGTTGAGCTGGTGTTTGATGTTCCTTCCACCAGGGGGCTGCATGGAGATGTCAAAGTGGCTGATCTCTTGGCCTATCCTGCTGTTGCTCTACTTCACCATACCAAACTGTGCCAAGCCTCGCTGGGAACGTTTCTTCATGCTATCTTTCTTCCTCTCCACCGTGTGGATTGCCGTCTTCTCCTACTTGATGGTCTGGATGGTGAGACACACTTGAGGTTCTCTAAGTTCAAATGTCACCGTCGATTTGTGGACGACTAAATCCGATGTTTCCACAACCATTTTGCCACAAGTGGGTAGATCCACATTCATGTAAATGATCAGCGACAAATCTTTACAAAAGCGCAGGCAAGCTCTCTCCAGTAGTTGCTAGCCAGAGTGACACTGATAGCATAACGACTAAGCTGCTGTTCGTTTTGCATGTTGTTTGTTAGAGTTTTATATGTGCCTGTGTGTGCAGGTCACCGTAATTGGCTATACCCTGGGCATCCCTGATGTCATCATGGGCATCACTTTCCTGGCAGCCGGCACCAGTGTCCCTGATTGTATCGCCAGCCTGATCGTTGCTCGGCAAGGTACAGCCCTGCACTCTATTTCTCTCTTTCTCTCCATGACTCTTCATGTTGTTGTGTAATTTGCCGGTGTACAGTATGGTCTGAACAGGATTTTACATTCTATTTGTATCTAGGTCTTGGGGATATGGCCGTCTCCAACACCATTGGTAGTAATGTCTTTGATATATTGGTGGGACTTGGTCTTCCCTGGGCTATACAGACCATGGCTGTGGACTATGGCTCTGAGGTAAAGAAATGATGTCCCACTCTGTCCTTATGCTATTGCGTCACAATTTTACCTAATACCAATTCCTCTTTAATATCACAATCTCACGCTTTCTGTCTACCTCTTTGTGTGTGTGTGTCTCTGTTTCTGTCTCTCTTTGTCTTCTCTCTCCCTCTCTCTCCTAGGTGATGATCAACAGCAGGGGGCTGGTCTACTCTGTGGTGTTGCTACTGGGCTCTGTAGCTCTGACAGTGAGTAAAAGGATATGGATTATTATTTTGATGCTTTGCTCTGCTTAAAAGGGGCAATCCGTTGAAAATGTCACATGTAATGCTACATAATGCTCTCTCTGGACAGGCTAGCAAAATGACCCGGTTAAGTGGTTTGATTAAAAAGTTAACCTATTTTAACTTGGTAGAGTTTTTGTTCAAAGCTGGTCAGTCTGGTTGCTATGACAATGCAGAAGGTTATCTGAGTGTAAGCGGGGAAACAGATGTGGGAACTGCTTTGCTTTATAGTAATGGAATGAGGAAAGGATATTATTTTGACAGCACTTTCAGTAAACTTTCACCAAATATATACAATGACAAAATCGACTAGATGTGTTCTTGACAAGCTCACCTATACCATCTACTGGCTGATTTGGTGATCTATAGTTCAGACAATTTTCTAAGTATTTTAAAAAGCGTGTTATCCCCTAGCTGATAGCACTTTAACTGTATAGCTATGACACCTTGCTATCCAATTCCTTGATTTTATAAATGCAACACTTAAAAATAAAATTATGGATGTATTTTTATTTTACCCAGTCACAGAACATAAGCTTTCCCGATTTGTAGGCTTTACCCTAACCCTAGTAACTCTCTCTTTCACAATCTATTGATCTACCTAAACCTCTCCTCTCTCTAACTGTCCTCTCTCGTTCTGTGCCCTGCAGGTTCTTGGGATCCATGTGAATAACTGGAAACTGGACCTGAAGCTGGGTGTCTATGTGCTGGTGATGTACGTCGTCTTCCTGTGTTTCTCCATCATGATCGAATACAACGTGTTCACCTTCGTCAACCTGCCGATGTGTCTGGAGCGCCTTTAGGATGACCTACACCACCAGACCGGAACAGGAAGTCACAGCTGAACAATGGACCCACACAGACGGATGGAAACTCAAACCCCAACTAACTCAATCGTTTCTGTTTGAATCCAACTAAATTTGTCACATTTCCTACAATAATCTAATTTCAAGGTGCTTTCCAAATAACAGAGTAAGCTGTGAGAAAAGTAAGACAAAATGTTTCTTTGGAAATATAAACATGAGAGAAACATCAATAGAACTGAACAAATAAGAGAAAGTAAAATGGAAATCTAGACACGCCTTCACTTTACATAAATATAACCACATCGTAAATGTCTGCCCTGACTATACAGGTTTCAAATGATTTCCGTATTTATCTCTAACATAAAAATCCTTCGATTCCTACGGGTTCCCAACGTCTTCAGACCCTCAAACAACGTTCTCCCTACACTTGTCCGAAATGAAATACGAACAGAAACATATAGTCTCCAACTAACCCAGAGGAAAAGACAGTGAGTCTCCCTATTTGCCTCTAAAGCTCAACGCAGCATCTGAAGGTGAGAAGTCCAGCTTGTGGAAACCTACCCAGTCTTTACGTAACCCTGGATAAACGTCTTCTGCGGTTGGTATCTCATCCTGACTGGGAGATTTTATTTTATTTTGGTCAGGCAGCTCACCGGAGTTGTTATCTACTAAAGGACTTGCACCTCATTTTTTCCCTCTTGATTTATTTCATATGTTTCCTTGTGGAGAAAAAGGACGTACATTTCAAGAAAATATTGCACTTTAAATGTTGAAGTAGAGTAAATATACACAACATATTATATTTTTTGCTTCATCGTTCCCCTCCCTTTGCATAGTGCAATAAGAAAGAGACAGGGAGGCAGGCAGGATGTGCCAAGTCCACACTCATTCTCTTTGGCAACAAGAGGAGAGTTCATGGAAGAAAGTGTGCTTCTTCTATTTCTGGATGCTCTCCAACTGCAAGAAACTGCTGACAAACACAGGAGCTCTGATATGCTGTGAACAGTGTTTTAGTGTGGGTAAATTGATGAGAAGAAGTAAAGGGGAGTCTAATCTGTTAGTATTCAGCACCACGTGGAGAGGAGAACGCCTCTTGGGAGACTTCCATACTGTGACTCTCAATGCCTATGGTGCTTAGTGGACGGTCATTTAACAAATAGTGTAGTGTAACCGGAAGTGGGCCCTTTGGCAGAATAAAAGCTATCTTTAGGTCTTAAAGAGGCCACTTCTTGTACAGTTTACTGGCAGAGACCCGGACCTATACAATACAAGCTCCCTCCTGTGACCCCCCCCCCCCCCGGCCTAACCAGTGCCTCCCATAACACTGGCGGTGGTTGATATGGGACAGCCTGGTTGATACGGGACAGACTATTATATACATCAGGAAGGGTACGACCAGGACCGCAGACGGGGATCTGTACTGCACAATGACACAGGTCTTTATGTCGGCTTTTGAGGTGTGGAAATTTGACCCCTTCATGCACAAGCTGAGGTCCTCTTGTTATGAACAGAGCGCTTCCTTCTGCCAATCGGGTAAGGAAGAGCAGATTGGATGCAGTTCCTGTGTACATATTTTAAACTGCTTCCACCTCTCCTCTACCCTCACCCAAATAATCATTTTCCTCTTGCCTACATCTTGGTCTCTCTGCCTCTATCTCTCTGATCATGTCTTCTGATTGGATGCGAGGCAGAGTTTATTTATTTATCCCTCAGCGCAGAAGCTCAGGGGGATGACCAACCTATGCGTCCCTCTGGTAACCTCCGTTTATTGGCAGCTACGAGTGGAGTCGCCCTCCACCCATCTGACTGACCTCTTGACCGCCACCCATCTAACTGACCTCTTGACCTCATTAAGGGTCGTGTTCATCAGGGCACATGACGGAGAACCTTTTTTAAAAAGGAGTGTTTCTTATTGGACAACGTAGGTAGTTGCTTCCTTGTTTATTCTCCTTTTTCCCGTTTGGTGCCTAATAAACACGAGCCAGGTCAGGGGTCACTTTGGGGGCAAAGGGCGGCATTTGTGTGGTGACTGTGTTGGATGTCAGTAGTGTTTCAGTGTTCAAAAGTGCTGTCACGGTTTTGTGTGCCGAAAAGCAGACGTTCGATGCAGTGTGTGGTCTATATTATATAAACACGTATGCAATCTTTATGAAAAAAAGTACCAGGTTACGATGGACTAGTATATTATGCATTTGAGGGAAAAAAATGAATAATGTTTTATTGAAGCTGCTGAAAGCATCGTTGATACTATACTGTACAAGTTAATGAGCAAGTACACATGCACGTACTCTCTCTGTCTCTCTCTCTCTCTCTCTCTCTCTCTCTCTCACACACACACACACACACACACACACACACACAAATGTTTAATACCAATGCCCAAAAACAAAGACACGTACACACACTTGTCAGACGTTTACTTCCCATGCGCACTCAAACGTTTACGTAGATACATACACACACACACACACACACACGCGATACACACAGGAACAAAATTATCTTCTCATTGGTAACCAGAGCCACGTATTTTGAGAGTTTGGCCAAGTTTTAAAACGGCCGCAATGCTAGTATCTTTTACTGTCGAATGTCGGAGATATAACAGTAACTTACTAGCGCCTCCATCTATTGAAATTACGTGCTGTAAACAAGCCAAACAGAGCAGCCAAATAAAACTTGACGTTTGTATTGATTAGCATGTAGGATAATGTGTATCCTTGTCTATAGCCTACGTTGCATATCAACTTGTATTAAACATCATTGTTTTGAAAAGTGACAAAAATGCTCAGCTGGGAAGCGTGAATTACCATATTGCCACGGCTATCGGGAGAACCTGTCGATTTTTGAATGTTCAAAAGCATTGACTAAACTCTCAATATGTGATTCTGAGTGGGAGTAGCTGGTGCAATTATGATTAGTGATGGTCTTACCTGACTAGGGTAATGTCAGTGTTGTATTTAAGCCAGATGAATGTTGTTGAAATCCTGAGGTCTGTTCACTTCTGCTCATTAGTTTGACCTAGATTAATATTTGGGTGAAATAACACTGTACCTTAAGTTGTGCTTGCATGCCCATTGAGTAGTTTTTCGCAACAAGCCATTCTACTCTCTCCAGCCTGGAATTAGCAGTATTAGCATTGTCCAGAATCATGAATAGAAACCCGAGCTACAAAAGCTGCATTACAAGCGGAAACCTACTTCAAACTAAGACATAGTGGTGTTAATTATCTCAAAGAACCTCTCAATGTTGTTTACCTCAAAAAATAATGTTTTTATTTTAGGTATATAAATCTCATTTTCAAATGAAATGCTACCTATAGCCGCGTTTCCACCAAAAAGCAACCAAGGGTTCCTTCAGCCCATTGATGTGTGCGTTTCCTCCGCGGTCAAAAGACCCGCGAAGGTTAGGCTAATTAGTACGCATTACAAAGCCACATACAGGCATCATTATTATTTATGCAACACGAACAGCAACCAGGGAGATTCAAGTTGTGTTGATCAAGGTTTATTGGTCTGCAAATGTGGTCATTGAGTTCAAATACAAATAAAGTGAAAGGATTTCACAAGTTATGTTTTCCTGTCCGTTTTTTTCGCAATGGTATAAATCCTTGTTTTTATCAAAGTTCCGACAACTTTATTGACCACCCTAGCTAACTATCAGTCACTCATTTGAAGTCACCAAATTCAGCAAGCTGATTTGTTATTATGCAGTCAAAAAAATCGATTCTGGCGTAACAGAGTGACAGAAGTGTTTTGGGGTTTGTTCACGCGTTCAATGCAGCTTTTGTAGCTTGGGAAGCACAGTTCCAATTCATGAGTTTAGACGATGCTAACATTGCGAAGTCCAGGCTGGGACAGGTGAAAAATTATTAATTGGGCCTTCAAGAACAACTATGGGTAAGCGTTATTACACCCAAATATGAATCTAGGTCGAACTATCACTTTAAGGTCTAATTTATGACTTCAACCTACATCTTAGTTGCATGTTAAACCAACAAACACGCAAAGGGCGAGCTCTTTTGTACCAGTCTGGGTCATGTTAATTAGAGCACACAACGGAAAACATTTAACATTATTTCTTGTTGGGTAGGTATGCAGGTATGTTTAGTCAATTTCTTCCGTTTTGAGTCTAATGATCATAACCCTGGTGTGTTAGGCAGGGTTTAAGACAAGTGTGTCCTGCCTGTGCCCTGGATGTTAATCCATTCTTTAACAATTTCTTCGTTGTCTTGTGTTCTATACTGTATATTCTTATTTTAAATGGGATGGGAGGTCTACTTTTTTGGATTTGTCTCGTGCAACTCTTCACAACACCAAGCCACAGAAATACATTTTAAAGGTGATCTTAGTGGCTGTATATTTTACTTTTAAAATCACACTTGATTTATTCCCTTCTTTAATATTTCTTCTACTCATTTTGATGATGTCCTTTTGTGCCATGATTTTTTTTTTATGAACTGGGATATGTGTATTTTGTAATAGTTTTAAAATGAACAAAATAACAGATACTATCATTACGTTTATATAGTTTATTGCCATAAGGTGGGGATGAAGGTCTCCTGAAGGGTCAGGTCCATGTTGATACAAAACATCACACACTAATATTTATCATGGCTGTGCATACATAGTGTCCTATCTCACTTGATAACAATAGCTGTTGCTTTCCTCTGTCACAGAGAAACTTTGACTGAAAGTTTCAATAAACTTGACTTCAATGTATGGCATGCATGAACGCACACTTGTTCATTACTCACATGCAAACACTATCTGTTGTTACATACACCGTTATGTGCGACCTCTTTTGAGTGAATGTGACCTGGTTCACTGTGAGCGAAGAGTCGTAAGGGTAATTCATCCAAGTTGCTGAAGACCTTTGGGTATGGACTTAATAACATCTTCAATTTAAGACATTGGTGTGTAACTTGAATGTATTTGTCTTGCTATAAATGGATGTATCCAACCAATGCATTTTACTGTAAAGCAATAATCATCAAGATTTAGAAATAATTATGTAAATTGTTGTGAATTATGATTATCAAAATAATGATATGGAGGACACATTAAATGATAACATTTTTAAATGCATGCTACTGTTCTACCTGAATTGTTTTATTAGGTCTTATAATACACACTTCTTTAATGTGCAATATGATGCAGAAACAGTTGAATGTTGTATTACGTTCACTGAGATTTTAGTTCCAGAATTCCCTATACTACTGTAAGAAGAAACAGACAAAACTCCCAGAATGTGCAGAAGTATCGCTGTTTGCAGGTAGAAAATATTTTTTCCAATTCCCTTGGTAATATCCATTATGTACTACAAATCAAACATTCCTCAAATAGACCTACTATGATTTCAGATGTGTTTTCATCAAGTCTCTGTCAAAATCATCATAGAGGAACAGATTAAGAGAGTGGATTAACTTGTTTCTAAATCTGTTGGCACAGATAAGCAAACTAATTTTTGGAGGTCTATGAGTGTCAACTTATCCAAGTTCAATGAAATTACACATCAGTTCGTTATGTGCACCTTTTAGATCATTATTATTTGTGAAAACTATTTGCAGTAACATTGCGTGGCTGTCTGTGACAGCTAATATAACAGCCCTCTAATACTTTGTGAATATATGGCATGATTTTACTGTTAATGTCTGTTACATCATATTTAACAGGGGACTTTATTCTGAAGGTGAAACCAAATTCCACTATTGTAGATGTAATCCCTTTTGTAAGTAGTCTCACATAGGTGAAGTCCGGCAGCAGGTGGCCAGATAATTTTGGACCATTCAAACCAATTAGAGAGAAGATGCGCATGTAAACGAACAGGCCAACTATAGTATTATTTTTTTCAAATGTTACAGTTAATCGTATTCAGTGGGTGAAATTATGACCTTTATGTTAAAGGTGAAATTCAAATTCCACAGCCAGTGATGTTTGTGGGTAGTCCACCCTGTTCCAGGAGGTTGGGTATATGGCAAATATACCACAGCTAAGCAATGTTCTTAAGCACGTTGTATTGCCAAGTGCCTGGCTATAGCTCTTAGCTCTGGTATTTTGGCAATATACCACAAACCCCCAAGATGCCTTATTGCTATTATTAACAAAATTAGAACAGTAAAAATCTATCTAGCATCTTAACCATGGTATATTTCACGTACACCGTGCTTTCATCCGCTCATCATTTTGGATAAGAACCATCCCATTTTATATTAAGTAATATGGCACAGGGAGGTGTGGTTTACAGTTAAACCTCTACTGCAATACCATTGCCCTCAGGCAACAGAAAACCTTTTTGACCCCCTTCCCACCCACATGTATATTCTTTGTATATTGTTGCACATTTTTGTGAAAAGTCCAATGTGGTGCAGAAGTTATGATGTATCAGTTGCGGGAGGGACCTTCTTTCAGGAAGTGGAGGGACGTGAGCCCATGGTGTGAGAGAAAGGTAATAATACATTTCATTATTTTGCATGTTTTAAATAGATATAACTTGACAATAAAAAATATGTACTTCTGTAGGAACAACAATTAACCATATTTAATAGGTTTGGAACATGTTTTGTTCATTTGTATATTCTAATAATTTAGTTTTATTCTTTGTTGCCTCAGGCAATGTGGTTCAGTAATGCTAGTTTCCAGGGTAATACTGTATGCTCAGTGAAATACATGTCAAATATGTAAAATGATGGCCATCATCAATGTTTTTGCCAGCATGTTTAGTGATATTCACAAGACATGGACACAGGGATATTTTATGAATGAATCCTGGAATCAGGTTTGAGAGGCTACATGTAGTTACTCCTGGATTAAGTCAATTATATACAAAGACTACTCTATATGTACAATAAAAATATTGTAATTTGTTTTTCATTGACCAAAATTGCGCTGTATTAATATAATGAGTTAAGGATGTTAATTGCGCATGCTTCCCAATGGAAATGAATGCAATTTTATGGAAAGAAGTGCTTTATTAAATATGCCTTAATGTTCTGAAAATATCTGATTTTATGTGAGTTTTTACCACCATTTCTCTGAGGCAACAATGGTGGGGGTAAATTTAGAAAATATAAGTACATTTTCTGCAAGCCTAAATCTTCCAAAGAATGTGATGGAATATTTCTTTGGTTGAAAAACTGAAATGCGAGTATAGGGTTATTATACCAAGCTGTTCTTAGGCACTAGGCATTGCAGAGTAGTTGCTTGGTTTTTACTGCACCCTATCATCATAAAAGCAATTTAAGATAAAGTGCCTTCAGAAAGTATTCACAACCCTTTACTTTCATCCAATGCTGTGGTGTTATACACAAAATAATTTATTTTTAAAATGTTGCCATCAATATACACACAAGGCTCAAATTGACAAAGCAAAAACCACATTTTAGAAATCTGTGCCAATTTACTGGGGGATTTTGTTTTACATCCAGTACATCCGTATTCCAACCCTATATTCAGGATTTCGTAGAAGGGCCTTTGGCAGCAATCAATGTTTCCAGTCTTCTTGGATATATATATCCCAGTCTTCCACAACTGGATTTTGTTACTTTCTCCCATTCTTCATTCCAGATCGCCTCAAGCTCTGTCAGATTGGATGGGGGGGAGCACCAATGAACTGTAATCTTCAAGTCTCCCCACAGATGTTTAATGGCATTCATGTAGGCTCTGACTTAGCTGATCAATGACATTTACAGACTTGTACTGAAGCTACACAATTTCTGAAAACGTGTTTTCACTTTTTCAGTTTGGAGTGTTGGTGTTGCTTGATTGCAAATAAATACATTTTATATTTAATCATTTATGAATTAAGTCTATGAAGCAACAAAATCTGTAGAAATTGAAGAGGTCAGAATGTTTTCCAAATGCACTGTATTTATATACTTGGATGGATTGTAAAGAGAGACGTTTACTCTGTTGACATTTCAAGTGCAAATATGTGTTTTTTTGCTGGCATTTTGCATTCCGGGCATTAAGTCAACACTAAACTCTCGTTTAAAATATAAATTATTTATTAATACCTGATTTGTATTTTGGTTACTGGAGCATCCCCAAACCTATTTAAGCTTGTAAATGCTTTATAGTCCAATTTCATATAGTGGCATTGATTGCAAAGGTGGGGCATTCATTTAGAAAAAGTATTAATTCAGGTAATTCGGGATGACAATTAAATACTATTACGCAGCAACTTTTATTATGAAATATCGTCACACGGAAGTATTTTATTATTGGTTCTGACAAAAGTGAAGATGTTTTTCCGATGCAATGCTAGTGGTCACTTTTCTCTTCATATTTAACCCGTTTTTCACGCACAGTGGGACGTTCTTGCGCCTTTAAAAGGTAAACGTTGCGTATGAAAATGTTATATTTTGACGAAAAGCATAACGTTTGTCATCGTAATACAGTTGTAGTCTGTTTGCTCAAGGTTACATTCAAAATGTTGAAGAGAACACCTAGTGTTTTCCTTCCTGTTTGCATCATCACCCCGTAATAAACCTTCCGAGCTCAGTAAATATTTTCTCGGAAATCACCAGTACACATTTCTTACATTGGCTGCACACCAGGATGCTTTTTGATTTTTTTAACAAGACCTAAATTTTTTAAATGTATTTTCTTAGTGGAAATACATAAGCAGAAAATGGGGTGATTTGGCTTAGAAGTCGGTCTACTCTCGTGGTCCTTAAGGTCAACAGCATTGTGAACTTAAACCAATATTATGGCCAAACACTTGGTTGCCTCAGTGAGGATGCTCAACCCTCCCCAGAAGTGGAACTTACTGCAAGCCGGTCACCCAAACAACACGTCGAGGTCCACAAAACAAGCATTTTGTAATTGCCATCTCAGTCCCTGAACTTTTGAGAATTCAACTGAAATTGAAAACTTATGGTTGATTTGAAGAGGGAAGTCCACAATCAAAAACATTGCAATGATCTGGAAAGATGTGTTTTTAAGTCCATGAGCAAGGAACCAGACTCTCAAAGGATCAGGGGAGATTCTGCATGGATGAATTGTCTCAGGTCCCTTGCTATGGGGTGTGTTTGATAAGGTTATCCCACATCATCTAATATAGAAGACCCATTGCTGTTATCTTGGCAAACTGAGGGTACACAAAGTACTAAATTGGCAGTTATGCCAATAATCATGAAACATCTTTTTAAAAAAGTTTTCTTGATTGCATGTAAAGTATAACATAAAGCTAGACAAACAAAATGTTTAACACATTTTTACCAAAATAAAATAATCATGGAGGGCACTGTGAATGTATGGTTTAAATCATAGTTTCTTGGTATTATAATTTAAAAGGTGAATTCTTTTTTTTTCTCCAGCCATTTTGGTTTTAACAAGTATTTTCGGGTTAAGCAATCAGATTGATTATGAAACAGAATAGCATGGCTAGATGCTCTTCAGAGGGCACATCCAAAGGCCTTAGAATCAACGCCTCTTGGGAGGTGGTGCGATAAGTTCGTAGACGCAGGTTAGACTTCATAGGGATGGGTCAAAATGACCAAAAGGCTGTCTAGATTTAGAATCAAAAACTCCCCTTCTGATCATTCCATGTTCTCCAATTATGTATTTTGCATTTCCTGGTCAAGCAATGACCCCCCCAAATGCAATCATTTTCAGACAATAGACTGTTTTCATTTACATAGGAAATTGTTTAGTTGAAAAGTTTAATATGACATTTTCATTAATTAAATTAGATAACCAATTAATAGTTTTCTGATATTAAAGTGAGTAATGACTGTTATTAACACCTACCTCATGTTTCAGGCTTAAGCATGTTTCAGGCATGGCAAGGGATAACAAGGGCACTCACCAAATCTATCAGGCTGTATCCAGTGCAAAGACTAATGTGTGCCAAGGTCACCAGTACCAGACTGTGTTCAGGTAAGACATCCAGTGACATCACATGCACTTTCATCTCAGTTCCAGAACACAGAGCTTCATAAGATCAGTTAAATATCTGACCGGAATCAAATCAATAAGAAACCAGACAACCATTCAAACAACCTTTTTTTAGCTGTTCTCGGAAACATCAGGACATTTCATTGTCCTCTGGAAGTCATTAGGATATCTTTTTTATCTGGGTAGACACTGGTCTTTTTTTTGAGGACCTAGGTCATTGATAAGTTCAGAAAGTGGAATCTGTATTCATTATCTAATGCCATCAACAGTAATCTCTTCTCCTGGCTAGACTTCAAGTATCACACTTGGTCAAATGTTAAGCCTGACCTCAGCCCAAAGACTATGCTTGTAAAGTACTGTAGATTAGCCTGACGCCCAGTGAAACATCAACTAGACAGCCCCTCCCCCTACAGTCATGTGAGGGTAGGGTGATAAAAGACAGTGTAGCCAAAGGTGAGCCAGGTCAGAAGAGATGTCTGAGTGTCAGTCTGTTATGAGCCCTAGTTCTCTAAGGGCTTTGATCCGTGACAAATCCCACTGTATAGAGAACACTTCTGGACTCGCTGCAGGTATGTCCACCATACGGCTTAATAATCAATACACACTAGGTCTTTATAACACATAAAACGCTTCAATACCAACCCACGGTATTTTCCAGGTTACATTTTATGTTAGGGGATTACGGATGACAAGGCCAAAAAAGAATGAATAACACAAATGTTCAATAGACCCACTGTGCAATATTATGGGATTACTCTGGGATCTTTTATGTCATGCTTAATTATTTAGTGCCACCCTGTGCGTCATAGAAGTTAAAGAAACAAACTCTTCATCCCTATTTTTCCTTCTATCTTTGTGTTCACAAAACTTAACGAAATGCATTGAAATGTATTGAGTCATGTTACACGTCCGATCCATTACTTCTCTGACCCACTGTAACCGCCATCTCCCTGCATCTGGTTGACAGGCTACCAGCAGGCCAATGTGGTGATACTCCATAAGAGCCTGGCTGATGACTTTGAGGCGTTCTGCCATGCCAACCCCAGCCCCCTGCCCCTGCTGTACAGGAGTCAGCCTGGGGAGTGGGGCTGTCCACCCCTCGCTGCAGAAGCAGACATCAGGTAGTGACTGAAACCCCCCCCCTGCAGTCGGACAACCGTCATAGTATGAATGCAACAATATGACATTAACAGAAAACAAGCTATACAAAATTGTACAAGATCTCTCAGACCCAATTGGTTTTGTGTCTTAATTTTTGCGTCGTATTCCTGAAGGAAAGGAGGCATTCATGCAATGCTAACTTTGATGTAGATTTTTACATTTTGAAACAATTCCTTGAGTTCCATGTTGCACTATTATTGTATGTGCAAAGAAGACATGTTGTCTCTGAGAATACAACCGCAGACAATTATTAAACATTCTCTGTTTAGAATATAGCAGGTCGGATAAATATGAATTATCTTCGAAGGCTGTGTAGATTTAACGAATAATCTCTGTCCTGTATTCATATAATGATTCTCAGAACATGAACCAATGTTTATGACACGTTTTGTGACCTTTAAACACCCCCATTGTTTCCCAACTTATCACACCAAAGTTGAGCTAAGCTGTCTCAGTGTGCGCAGAAACTATTAACAAATCCTGGATCTATTGTCCAAATGCAGGGTCCCGTCCATATTGTCAGGAAATTAAAACTAGGCCAAGTTATTTTCCAGAGAGCATTTCCCTTTCCGATTTATTAGGCAATGAGAGAACTGGTTCTGTTTGGCCAAAGGTAATAGCATACAGATCCTCTACCTTATCCCAAGATCTGTCTCTCTCCCATTCTCTTACCAAAGACACATTTCTGTACCTCTACTTCTCCACAGAGTGGACTGTCCTCAGTACTGTGTGTTTGAGGATGGCCTGCTGGTATCCAGAGTTTCCAGCCTGATGCCCTACACCAGTCAGCTTCTGGACATGGTCAGCTTCTACCTGGGCTGTAGCTTCAGCTTTGAGCGGACGCTGCGAGATGCTGGCGTCCCCGTGAGAAACGTGGAGCAAAACTGTAACGTCAGCATGTTCAGGGTGAGACAGGGCAACGGGGGTTTCTGGCAGGTACAGCAAATCCAAACGACGGAATATGCTGTCATCATAAAGACAAAGGACGAGAATATGTCATTTGCACATTATTTAATTTAACACCCTGTCCTCCCTGCAGACTTCGATTCGGTGTCGTGGACCGGGTCAGTTCCAGTGCCCGATGGTGGTGACTATGAGACCGGTACCCAAGGAACAGCTGGACATTGTGGCCCAGGTCACTCACTTGACCCCTCTGGCTCATGGGGGACCCATTCACATTGGGGACCCAGGTAAACAAATGCAGATGGGTCCTTTGATTGTAGAGAACCAAAAGGTATTTTCCCGGCGGTTAACCACAGTCTACCCACAGCTGTGCTTGGGATCCTGAATGCTTCAAAACCAGAATACGGGGATCCAGTAACCCCTGGCCCAGGGGATGTACCTGTGTTCTGGGCCTGTGGGGTCACTGGGGTGGAGGCGATCCGGAGCTGCAGTGAGTAGTTATGTATCTGGTTCTAATATTACTGCACAACGAGCTACAAGACATTCCCATTGATAACAGAACATTAAATATTCTTCTCACTCAGAGCCACCCCTGGCATTCAGTCACTCTCCAGGCTGCATGTTTCTCACTGACCAAGAGGACACGTTCGTCTCCGCCCCCACCCCCGAGCCTGAACAGTGCCCCTTGACCTTCTCCATTTCCCAGCAGCCTTTGCACTACAGCGTGACGTCCAAAGCTGCAGTCCAGAGGATAAGAGACCTGGAGGAGATCATTGGAGAGGACCCGGGGCAAAGAGGTATACGCGCGCTGTTTATCCAGGATGAGTTGCTGAGGTCCTGCTTGTCCCTGTCCCACTCCTCCTCTGTCCTCATAACTACTGGGTTCCCCACCCACTACATGCACGACCCCCCCGAAGAGACTGACGGGCCCCCTGGAGCCATCGCCATGGCAGCCACCCTCCAGGCTCTAGGGAAGGAGGTTGTCATAGTGACAGACCACCGTGCCCTGGAGATGAATTGTAGGATCATGGAGGACGCAGTGAAGAAAGGTATTGTTCTGTGAAGAAGATATGTTCTGTTACTTTCTGTTCTATTAAGGTTTGTTTGTTTTTCATTTGTAATGTTCATTTGTATTTATTGGGGCACTTACTGCCCCGATAAATAGCTTTAAAGATTTTCTCAGACTTTTGCACAGCACTGTACATCATCTGTGTGTGTGTGTGTGTGTGTGTGTGTGTGTTTGCAATTTAATATGCTGACAGGAATAATCTAAAACATGGACAATTTGAAAGTCTTTTCACAGTTTTGAGTTTTGTTCAGTTTTGAAAGTTACTGCTGGGTTTAGAGTTTGAGTTTGGCTTAGCAGTTTGGTTCTATGATTTAGGGTTAGTTTAAGGGTTACGGTTAGGTTCAGTTTTGGTTAGACTTAGGGTCAGTGAAAACAGATTTTAAATGGGGATAAACATAACATAATATATGATATTTTTGAAATGTACCCTGACTTTCAACTGAATCCCGTAATTTGAGCCCCATCTTATCTATAACCTCACGCAGTCTTTCTGTTCCAGGTGTGATAAAAACAGCAGTACCACTGCTCAGTTACCAAGGCAACAGCCCAGATTCAGCACTGAACTTCCTATGTCACGACGGAGACCCTAACAAGCCCAGGTCCTTACGTTAAGTTTAGACAGATGAATGCCGCAGTAGCAGCATGCATGAGCAAACGCTCACACACCCAGCAACACCCAAACCCCTATGGATCAACTTCCATCCTGCAGTATTTACGTACTGTAAAGTTTTTTAAATTATATATATATTGTGTGTAATGTTCAGGTTTGACCACTTGGTGGCGATAGAGCGCAGCGGGAGAGCGGCTGACGGGAACTACTACAACATGAGGGGAGTGAACATTAAGCATTTGGTGGACCCTATAGATGACCTGTTCACCACAGCCAGCCACATATCAGGCGTTAACACCACAGGTCGGTACCAGGGATGTTATAGAGTTTGGAATTCAGGTACCATTCTACAGGTATTGCAGCTATCCAAAATTGTGTTGTGGAGCAAAATTCAAATAGAACCAGTTCAGATTTAGATTCTGTTGGGGTACAACATTTAAACTAAACTAAGAGCCATTTGAAAGTGGCTACATTTTATGGGATTACACATTAGCCAATTAAATAAGTATACATTTTATTGGCTAATAAGGATTGCCCAATTAATTGAATGTGTGTGTGTGTTAACAGGGATAGGAGACGGAGGGAATGAGCTGGGCATGGGCAAGGTGAAGGAGGCGGTGAGGGAATACATGCCCAATGGGAGCTTGATAGCCTGCGATGTGGCCGCTGACTTTGCCATCACTGCAGGTTTGAAATGGGAATACGCATCTTGATGGGCTCAGTAACCTAGCGACCTCTGTCAAACCAGAACTGGAGCAAACTCTTTTAAGTTTTGGCCCCAGAGAGGGAGTATGAACTGTAGACAATGAGATACCATGGCAACAAATGCTTGGAACCAAACCTGCCACTTAAGTTAAGTTGGTCGTATCCAGTCCAAGTGAATAAAACACTAAGCTTATCCACCAATCAGATTCTATAATACACATAAATACATACATACATACATACATACATACATACATAAATACATACATACATACATACATACATACATACATACATAGACACACACACACACACACACACACACACACACATCAGTATTTTATCTGCCCAACTTAACCCGTACATTTTCTGTAACAACTCCGCAACTAATTTATATAGTTAATAGAAGCCAGAAATGTTTAAGGAACCCTGAATTTGTAGATATTTTTTTTTATTCTCCATTGCCCTATGCAAACCATGGCATATAACTGCAGGCAGAAGAATGGTTGTCTGAAGTTTGGCGTGACTTTAACTGTATTACACCGCAAGGCCAGGGTGCCCAGTGTCACAACTACAGAAGTCACTGATATAGACAATCAGACTTTCTGACCTCAACGTAATATCAACATTTTACATCAGGGCCAGAGCAGAAGTTGTTTCGTCTGTCAGCTGCCAAAAAAAGGGAAGTCTGTGACCGCTGACAAAAACACATCTGCACGGGTACTTCTCACAAGACTCACATTTAACCAAGCCCATAGCTAGCCAAACCTGGGCTAAACAGAGGGGGCACTGGTCCGCTCTGTGTATTCATTTCCAGACCCAGGGAACGGACCCCCCACATATGGAGTCAAACAGTTTTCCATTTGGTTCACCCGGAAACCCAGTGACTTAGAATGAGAAAGGAACATTGAGGTGAGTAGTGCCAACTGGTCTGCTGACAGCACCGCCCCCTGCCAATCATTCAGAGCGGCCAACACCATGAACCCCCAGCGCCTCATCGGTCCTAGTGCTTTTCTGGAACCAACGACTGGGAGAGATCAAAAGAAAATGCTAGACAATCACAGGCTACAACCTGGGAGCAGAATCTCAGAAACGTTCTCCAATGCCCGTCAGGTTGAGGCATGTAAACCAATCGTTGGGATGTACTCCCCGTAATAGCAAGTGGACCATACCATTTTGGAGACCATGAAGCACCGACAGCACCAGCTGTCCTGAGGCTGTGACATGGGAACAATTAGAATGGTCTGTTTAGGAAAGAGAGACTAAATCAGCCTGAAATTCTGAATTCTTCCTTACCAGTCCCCATTGGAACAAAACCCAATGGGGTGTTGCTAAAGACCATGTTGAGGTGTACTGTTCAAGTCTCCAGACAATCCACCAGGAATGACTCCAGACACTCCACTAGGAATAACTCCAGACACTCCACTAGGAATAACTCCAGACAATGCGCTAGGAATACCAAGCCAAACAGATGAAAGATTGTCGACTGGGACTCTTTCAAATGTCCTTTGCTAACCGTGTCTTTCTCTGTGTTGTAGGGGTGTCTAACTGGGGAGGCTACGGAGTGGCCTGTGCTTTGTACATCCTCAGTCTCTGTTCAGTTCACCAGCGTTACCTCCACAAAGGCCTTGGTCAGCCTTACCCCCCTGCCCAGGACCTTAAACAGGCCTGGGCTGCCAGTCTTCCCTCTGTAGCCAAGGTATGGCCTAGGTCCCCGATCACAACAGCAATACTTTCTGAGAGTTTCTCACACCGCATTTGCACTAAATATGTTGTGTGACGCTTCAACTGAACCTTGGCCCGGTTTATCAAAAAACAACTATGTTTCTAAAAAAGCAATAAGGCACAAAGTTATGGGGTATATGGTCTCTATACCACAGGTGAGAGCTGTCCTCAGGCACGAGTCACGACACATTGCAAAATAATGCCATGCCAGTGGTATAATGTCTCATACCACAGCATTCAGCCAGTCAGCGTTCCAGATTGAAACCACCTGGTTTATAATAATAAACGTAGCCTTAAGATGCAGAAATGTAGCCATGGTAGGAATGTCCAGGCCCCATCTCTAAGCAACTCTGGCTTTACGTGTGCCTATGATGAGGTTTGTTTACTCTCCACCATGTCTCAGTATGTTTACACGCGTGGTTCACCATGGCTATATAGGGAGAGGGAGATGTCCATGGAGAATACGCTGGCCGCTGCATTCTGGAAGTTTTTGTATGTGTGGTGAACTTCCAGACCACTTGTGAACACCAGCTACGCCAATGTGTCATTAACATGGCTAGCTATAGAGGGAGGATGCCCAGGTTGGTGCCAGCATAGCTTGCTACATTTTACTACTGAGCTTAACAAAACTCAACCTATTATTTGAAACGCTGATAGTTTTTTTGTTGTTCAATTCCTACCCGAGCACGTATAATTTAACACGTTTAGCAGTTGTTGAATGGTTGACTAGTTCAATCAAGTGTGGCGTTGGAATTGAAAAAGCCGCGGTATAGTTGGGGGAGGAGAGGGGTATTCTGGGAAACCAAGTGCCGTAGGTAATCCTGTGTCACTGTTGTGTCTGCTGTGTCCCAGGAGGAGGAGATGCTGTCCATCCTGGTGCAGCACGGCGTACGCAGCGGCAAGACCGCAACCCTGGGTATGGAGGTGGACGGTCTAACCTTTCACCCCACACACTCTGACGTCATTACAAGACTCCGGGACAGCGCCTTACAGAGGAAGTGAATGTTCCACCGCGGCAAATGACGCTCCAGCGTGCACTGGCAAATATAGAGTAAGGGATAGACCACAGAAGAATACTGGTTCTAGATTTGAGATGGTGGTTATCAACCGCTTAACCTTCCTGGGCTGAGAGGAGTAGTTGCATTTCCTCTTGCTATCACCAGTTCATTTCTATCATGTGTTCTAATCTGTTCATGAAATCATTGTACAGACCTCTGCGGGTTCTTGGTAATTTTAAGACAACTTTTTGAGGCTAATCTAGCTTTTCCTTGTAGTGTAGCCTTTGTAGTAACATTGGTGATGTCTTCTGGAGATAGTGGCTGACACAACCCCACCTGAAGATCAAGACCAGATAGAGTATGTACACAATCTTGAATAAAAGAGAAATGAACTTGTTCAATGAAAAGCTTAAAATGAGGCCAGACTTTCATTAGTTATTGTTAGTAACCCTAAGCCACAAGTGTGGCAGAAATAGGAGGGGATGTGTAATTGCAAAACCAGGCACTTAATGTGATATGTCATTTCAAAATTCAAAATCATAAAAAAACCCAAATGCCGTTACTGGCACCAATCGCACAATAGGCACAGACTCACACAGAGATCACAAAGTGCTCTCAGTGACAGTTAACTGCCCACAGTTCTGCCAAAGATACTTCCTTTTGGTTTCTATAAATTAGAAAGGGGGGGTTTGTGTGTGAGTTTCACTTGAGAAACCCTGCGTTAGTAAGCTGAACAAAGTACGACTGTACTTGTGTGCTGAAACCCTCTTCAGTAGTTAGAGATCAGTTTCAAAACCTTCATTGCCTTGTTATTAATGAATGGAACTCATCACAGCAAGCCCGCACGGAACTTCTGTACTGAAATAATTATTTATGTTCATAATATAATAGAATTTATACCGTTTTATGAATTAAGTGCTGTTATCTATTATGAATCAGATTTCTACTGTGATTCCTGTACCACAGTCTGCCAGTGCCAGGACCTCCTTCCTTCACCTTCCTCTTTCATCCTCCCAGCCAAGTATGCCGAGGTCACACACACACACTGAAATAAACACTGAATGGTTTCTGGCAACCTGGTAAAGGCATGACATACTGTATTCTCCAGTTGAAGGATTCCTTGCAGGTTTGCTCTTACTCTTGGTTCTAAGCCTTTTCCCTCCCTTATGATATACAGTGCTGTGTAAAAAGTATTCTTTTTTTGTTCATTTATTTATTTTTTGACACCGAATGTCGAGGCCTAATATTGAATAAAATGGAACCTTAGTGAACAAACAACGTTGATACTTGTATTTATTTGAGAAAGTTCTGTAAAACCTAATATCCCCGGTGACAAATTAGTTATCCCGTTAGACTCAATAACTGGTTACACATTTAGCAGCCATGACTGCAACCAAATGTTTTTTGAAGTGACACAGCACCAGGGAGGATTTATGATTCACTCCTCTGTACAGAACTGCTTTAACTCACATTTTTGGGTTTTTGAGCATGAACTCCCTATTTCATGTGCTGACACAAATTCTCAAGGGGGTTGAGGCCTGGACTTTGACCAAAACTTTACATTTCTTGTTCTTGTAGATTTGCTTGTTTGTTTCAGATCATCATTCCGCTCTATGACCCAGCTGGGCTTCAGCTTACGGCCGGATGGCCTGACATTCTGTAGAATTCTCTGATCCAAAGCAGAATTCACGGTTCCTTGAATGATGGGAAGTTGTCTAGGTCCTGATGCGGTGAAGCATCCCAAAACCATCACTCTGACACTCTAGACTGTTAATATGAGGTTCTTGTGTGGAATGCTATGTTTGGTTTTAGCTAGACATAACAGCCAATTTTGTCCAAGTAGTTCTAACAAATCTTTCCAAGAACATTGTTCTAGAAATCTTGAGGACCATCCAGGTGCTTTTGGCAAACTCAAGATTCACTTTCCTCAAAATGAGCAGGGGTTTCCGTCTCGCTACTGTGCCATTAATCCAATTTTAGCCCAGTGTTTTTCTGATGATTGTCATGCACATGTTTTAGCTGAGGCGAGAGAGGCCTGCAGATCCCTGGATGTTGTTCTAGTGTCCTTTCTGACTTCCTGGATTATTTTCTGCCTTGCTCTTAGAGGTTTTGACAGGATGGCCACTGCTGGGAAGATTTAAATCTGTCCCTTTCCTGTCCCCATTCTGCATTTAGAGCAGTGCTGGCCAACTCTGTTCCTGCAGATTTACTATCCTGTAGGTTTTCTCTTCAGCCTCATTTGTGACTAACCTGAGTCTGCTTTTCATCCAACTAATAATTAGAATCAGGTGTGCTGAATAAGAGTTGGAGAGAAAATCTACAGGACAGTAGATCTCCAGGAACAGGGTTGGCCAGCCCTGATTTAGAGAATATAGCTGTGACTGCTTTAACTCTTTCCAGATCGATAAACATCAACAGTTTGTTCTGGAATTTCTTTTGATTGTTGCATGATGTGGCTTTGGGACCAGTGTGATAACTGCAATATAATGACAAGAGCCAACATTAGTCCAATTTATATTGGGAAGGGCTGGCTCAAATCAGGCCTGATAGTTAGATACCATGGTATTTGAAAACACTTGACCCCTGTATTGGCTGGAATTAACTAAGAGTGCAGCCATTTTTTGGATTGCATTTCTGATTACCTACCACACCAAACAAATGAAGCGTGCACCCAACTTTGTTGTCTTTTTTCTCAGACTCCCTCAATATAGGACAACCCTTGACCAAGTTCAATGTGAAAAATGCACAATATCAGAATGAGGGCATATACTTTTTTACAGCACTTTATTTTCTTAGCTAGGAAGCGATGATATTAGGTTTGACCTGTACAAATGAAGCCCTTTTCTTCTAGGTTCAGCCAAAGTAAAGTTAATGTCATCCAAAGAAGCTTCTGTTGCTAGGTAAATAAATAAATCAAGGCCTTTCATTAGGTTGCTGCTACTGGCTACACCTGAGAATGTTTAGTATTATTCAACGATGGAATTAATGAGTTGCTTAGTTAAGAAAATAAATATATTTTACTGTAGATCTGAACAATCTCAGCCCAAAGATAACAGGATACTGACAATTACAGTGTGAATTCAACTTGAGTCCCACCAAGCCATACACATCTATGTGAGTGTTTCTGATTGTGTCTCAGTCTGTCATACTGTAATGAGTGTGTTTGGAGTGAGATGAATTAGTCGGTTGAAATGTGTTTTTAAGTGTGCTGTTGTATTTTAAATCAAATCCAAAATGTCATGACAAAGTTAACAAATGAATGAGTTTGTCCAGGACAACTCCACATCTTTCATAGAGGTGGAGAAAGAGTCACTGTGATAGAGGAAGTGTGTCTGTAGTTGTCTATTCCCCCTCAAACTCATACAAGGTGGGAAAAGTGTGAAAGGATTATGCTAAAGCAGAGATCTGAATAAGATCCAATAAAAGCATAACATCTTTAAACATAGCAAACAGAATCCCAGAGGAAGACCCAACAACAACATAGAAATAGAGATCACTCCAAATATCACCAACCATGACACATTATGACAGCATTTTAATAGTTAAGTTGAAGATGGAAAGAGAATAGACAAGAAAACATTTTCAGTAAAACCACATGAACAGATTAAATCAAGGGGACATGACGTTAGCACAAGTAGAGTAAAAGCAATATGACACCAACGTTAATACGCAACAGGAAGGCATTGCCTGCATCAATGATGAATACAGTGTCACTCAAGCATCAGGCCAGACTGCATGGTCATAAAATAAATCTCTCAAATATCAAGAATTTATCAAAAGCAGTAAACGTTAAATCCACATTTTAATTACAGTACTTTTTACACATATAAAGCTACAAAAATAGACTTGAACATACTTTATTAATGTGGTTAAACTGTTAGTCATGTGCATACAGTATGTAAACAACTTCCTCTTAATAAGACATTTATAAAGGCATTTCTTTAGAAACCATTTAGAAAGCACTTATAAATAAACTCATCATTTATCATTACTGCCACATTAATAAATGTTATTATGCTAGTTATTCAGAACTGTATGTACTGTATATTTCCTCAAATATCCCATGTTGTGTTTGTATTGTTTTTATCAGGGATTGATTACTAGCAGTCCCTGGTACTAAATACTAAGTATTTAGGACTTCCGAATAGTGCTTTAGATGGGCTCCATTAGGATTAATGTGTGAGTTAGGATTAATGTGTGAGTTAGGATTAATGTGTGAGTTAGGATTAATACATTGTTTAACACACACTGTATGCAACCTCTAAATATTTTAGGACCTTTAAATTAAATGTCAAGTTTGACATTTGATACAATTAAAAACCCTGAAATGCTGTGAGTCTTTGAGGTCTCATTCATGACATCTTGTTTTACCTGGGTGTAAATATGAGGTGACACTGGCTAAACTCATCTATTAAAATGGTAAAGGGGAGAGAACACACAAATGAAATTAAACCAAAGATTGATGACTTTGACAAATCAGACAATGGCTATATAAAGATAGTTACACGCCTGAAAATACCCATCTATACAATTAGAGCAACAATTAAAAGATTTAAAACAACTGAAGAGGTAATGAACCTGTCTGGAAATTACCCTTGTGTGAGGTTCCCGTGTTGCTTTTCTGTTGTTTTTCTTTTCGTGTTTTCAATGCTCTTGTACAGCTGTGCTCAAAAGTTTGCACACCCTTGGAGAATTGGTAATATATGTACCATTTGTAAAGAAAACATGAGTGAGCAGGCAAAACACCTCTTTTATTTCTAATGGGATTCATATTCAACTGTAGGTCATAAAAGAATGGCACAATCATAAAACAAAACATGGCAACAAAGACATTATTTTACTGACCCCCGTTCAAAATGTTGCATACCGTAGTTCTTAATTCTGTGTATTGCCCCCTTTAGCATCAATGACAGAGTGTAGTCTTTTGTAATAACTGAATTGAGGGCCCGAATTCTTGCAGGTGGTATAGCTGCCCATTCGTCTTGGCAAAATACCTCCAGGTCATGCAAAGTCTTTGGTCGTCTTGCATGAACCGCACGTTTGACATCTCCCCAGAGTGGCTCGATGATATTAAGGCCAGGAGACTGTGATGGCCACTCCAGAACCTTCACCTTTTTTTGTTGTGGCATTGGTGCAGTAAAGGCTTCTTTCTGGCAACTCAACAATTTTTTTTGTATCGTCATATTGTGCTCCTAGAAACAACCACACTTTCTTTCTCCTGAGATTACCTGTGGGTTTTTCTATGTATCCCGAACAGTTTTAGCTGAAATCCTTGGTCTACCTGACCTTTGCAAGGTATCATGAGATCTAAATCAGTGCCAAAATTTCACAATTTCTACCAGGGTATGCAAATGTATGAGCACAACTATATTTTGGTTTCTGTTATTTTCTATTATCTTGAACATAGCTTGTGTCCTTTGTTGTTAGCCCCACCTGTGTCACACACCTGTTCCCAGTAACTGTTCCCAACATTGTTGGTTCAGTTCTGTTCCCTCTATGTGAAGTATTGTTGTTTGTCGCTTGTCACTCAGCATAGTTTAGATTGTTCAGTTTTTGCCTTTGCAGTGTACTGACCCTAGCTAACCCATTTTTGACTATTCTACTTGCCTGTCTGCCTTATATTTTTGCCTGCCGTTTTGACTACCCGCCTGCCTAGTATTTTCGGTACTGTTGCCCGTCTCTATTGGTTTACTGTGTTTCAACCATTTGCCTGCCTTACCAAGATTTCCTGCCCGAACCCTTAAATAAATCTGCCTTTGACTCTGCATCTGGGATCACACCAATTCTACCTTTGCTGAGTGATTCATGACACCTTGTGTATTTTGCCCCCAAAAAACATTGATAAAGATGGTTCAAGTGACCAAAAAATATAACCAGATTTTTTTTAGTTCTGACAAGACTAAAATTAAGTTTACTGGCAAGAAACACCAGAGGTGGGTTTGGTGTAAAATAGCCGTAGTCAAGGAGAAAATAAGATATTCCGCACTGTGAAGTATTGTGGTGGATCTGTTGTTGTCGGGATGTTTCAATTCCAAAAGCCCTGGGAACCTTGTTAGGTTACATGGCAACATGGAATTCATAAAGGATTAGGGTTACCAGAAGCTTTAAGACAAAAAATCTATCTGCCTCTGTCAGACAGGGTCATTATATATATTCCAGCAGCACAATGATCCAAAGCATATCTACAGCTGCACACGAAAATGGTTTACTGACTGCAGTTCAAGTGAGGATCAAAGATTGAAAGATTTTAAGAGAAGATTCAGAGCTGTTATATCGGCAAAGGGAAGGTGCACAAAGTACTAAATACAGCGGTGCCAATAATTGTCACATAATTTTGAATAAAAAAAATAAAAAAAGTCTTTTTTTTCTTTTAACAATTTTCACTCTAAAGAGTGTAAGTGTGTAAGAACAAGCTGATAACATTAACATTTTGTTCACAGCTTTTTTGTTCAAATTTAACTAGGGTGACAATTCTGAGCCCCTATAATTATAAAAAATTTATTAAAAAAACATTACTACACATCAATACACACAAGAAATAAAAAAAAATTGCACATTCTAGAATGAAAATCAAAAGGTGCTCAATAAGCCAGCTGAATTTCCCTACAGGCACCAATTCATAGGTTGGAGATTATTTGACAAGTAAGGTGCAACAAACATTACGGGGCAGTTTTGCGGGCACAGATGAAGCCTATTCTAGAACAAATAAAAAAATCAAGGTCAACTCCATTCAGCTTGATTTTTAGTCCTAGACCAAACTAAATCTGCATCTGTGAAATCAACCCTTAAATCTGCTTTAAAGGAGTATTCAGAGTTGACCATCCCTGAGACTGGGTCTTGTAGCTGGAATGTCTGTACAATGATGTAACGTATTACAGATGTTTAGCCAAAAGGGCTTCAAGAAAAAGTGTGATGCACTGATCAATTGTATCTGACTTCAAAGGGGGCCAGCCAACGTTCTGATGCAGCGATGTTTACCATACTGTACATATCGCCCCTAATGTGTGCTCTGATAAAAATTTGTCTAGTGGATTCATTACATTGGCAGCAGCATTCATATGAATGCTTTTGCTACACAGAGTATATTTCCGGAGCAAATATACTTGATTTTACCTGCATTACATACCAATTTGCATTCAGCAAAGGCTTTCTGAAAAGAAATTAAGAAATATTGAAGCTCTCAAAGAGCCTTGTCCATTGTTGGAGCAGTAACGTACACAACATAAAGAGAAGTATGTTATTATTGTCTGCAAAGGGAGATGTTTTAATATATAGACTGTAAAAAGTACAAGACCTAATATCCACTCCTTTGGTACACCTTAATGGTAATATCAAGGAAACACCAGAAAAGTTCCTTCTCGTACTTTTCCTGTTTTAAAATACTTTCTATGATTTATGAGCTCTGAATGTCTCAAAATTTTTGCCCTCTGTTTCAATTCATCAACTTCAATTAGAACAATTTATCCATCCATAACGGAGTCATTCACCATTAAAAAGCTTCTTTTCCTCTACTCTGGGAAAATGTGGTACTTTAAAACCAAATGTAAGAAAGAAAAACACACAGTTGAAATAATAATAATAATAATCTATGCATATTGTGAAAGGTCAGCTGCAGTGACCGGTTAACTTTGAAATACTCAGGCTGTGGTCAGGAAGTACCTTGGGAATGGGAGAAAGGATGGGGGCCATCATGAGGCAATTCCAAGTAAGTCATCCTTAAGAGAGCCTAAGCAGACCCTGGGAAAGAGTGCTGTGGAGGACATTGGGAATGAACTATGTCCCAGACAAGTCTTGGCCTCAGGGGTACTGAGCTTGACTGCTCTTTCATCTTTCCGTATTGCGCTTAACCATTGATTGATTCATTGATTGATTGTATGGGTGGATCAGTGGGCTGATATGGAGACAGATGGAAATGAATGTATGGACATTTCTCTCCAAACACTTGTGGAATGTGGGCTGAGGAATCCTTTACATACCCAAGAATCCAAAAGGACCTAATATAATTACTACTTGCTCTTAGAGCCAATTTTGATATGTACGATCTGGGTGATGAGTCCCACCAAAAACACAGAATGATTATTACAGAATAAGATAACAAGAAAATGAAAGAACTTGGTATGGAAGATTCAAACTCTGGTTTATACACACAATGGTACCATGTGTGCATTTGTCCTGCACATGTTAAAGCAAACGTAACACATTGATAACTTAAAAACAAAAAGCATATTCATTCATTACACCTCCACTACTGTCAATTTATTGCCAAATGTCTCACATTTGACCTCCTATCACTGTATTCTCCCACTTTCATCCAATGCCCCCAGCTTCTGGATGACTTTAGCAGTACCTTCAGAAAACATACCTATTATTGACACTGCCGCTAGACCTTACTGGGCTGCGTCAGCAGTGTGACAGAGAAATTCCCATTCTCATTCAAGGTGGCCGCCTCGTTGGAGTCCGTGCCTGCAGCAGGGTCATGCTTCCCACCGTGGCAGCAACAGCAGAGTGCCTGGGAACAGGCTTCCTGGGCCTGCTGGATCCCCCGCTGGGCGGTCTCACTGACGAAGCAGTACAGCGCTGGGTCGGCCACGCAGTTGAAGCTGGTGAGCAGCAGGGAAAAGTGGTAGTAGTTGAAGATTTTGACGATGAAGCTGCATTCCCTCTCCAGAACGGTGCGCACCAGGAGAAATACGTGGTATGGCGAGAAACACACTAGGAAGATGAGAATGGTACTGGTCACCAGGTTCTTGATACGGGTCTTCTGGGCGGTTTGCGTGCCCGCACTCTTGTTGACCGCCCGCAGGACACGAAGATACGATATTGACAGTATGCCCAGGGGGAACAGGAAGCCGATGGAGAAACGGTAGTAGTTAATGGCGTACTCCCATTGCTGCATGGGGTAGTGCTCAAAGCACAACGATTGGTTCTTGGGGTCCCTGCTAAGTTCCTTGTGTATGAAAAAGACCACACCCACAGCAATCTCTTTCAGCCAGATGAAGGTGCTTGCCAAAGTAGCAGCCCGCATGCTCCGGAATGCTGCGAAACGGAACGGGTACACCACGGCCAGGTAACGGTCTATGGAGATACAACAGAGAAATCCAATACTAATATAGATGTTCTCGTAGAGCAGAAAGCCACTCAGCTTGCAGAGCCACTCAGATTGGCTCCAGTTGTCTCCCTGGAAGATGTACTGCAGCCAGAGAGGCAGGGAGGCCAGGTAGAGGAGGTCTGACACAGTCAGGTTGAAGAGGTAGATTCCAAGCTCATTCTTGGCTTTCAGCTGCAGCCAGGCGTGGTACAGGGAGAAGGCATTGGTGGGCAAGCCGATAAGAAGGACTAGGATGTAGGCCCCGGAGAACAGGTACTGATGAATCTCATGGTTGAGGGTGCAGTTACTTTTGTCCGCTTCAGTGTCAGACATGTTGACCGTCATGGTAGAATTGATTTACATGCCATGTTCCTCTCTGGGCTTTAGCACCCACCCGCTTTCAAACTGCATGGTTACTAAAGGACATTCCACACAACTCTGAAAGAAAAACACAAATAGTCTCTTTAGGAAAGGAATAAAATGAATGTTTTGTCATTGTGTTTTCAAAATGTCAATAATAGCACCGTGTCACAAAAGATGTATTTTTAGTTTCTGGGTAGTAAGTGTAATTTCCTAATTGCTTATGCCTCAAAAGTATAGAAAATTGCTATTATTCCCCACAAACTTTTGTGACCAGGACAATGATATTTAGAAATGTACCTATTTTCCAGATGATTCCAGATAGATTCATTGCTGAGTTAACTTGGAGTAATTCTAGAACTTTCTCGAACTTTACAGTAATATAAATAGCAGTATAAATACAGGATTACAACAGCATCAAGACCTTGCTGGATGCCTTCAAGTATGATGAGTATGACAGGGAAGTCATAGGAGACTTCAAAATGGTGGCATTCCTGATGGGTCTCAAGGTGGTTTCCCTGCTATCTTTGCTTTTTTGGACAGCAGGGACACCAAGGCACACTACCACAGGCAGGACAGGCCATAGCAGACCGAATTCTCTGTGTGGAGGAACAACGTCAAGTGGGAGCCACTGGTGGACCCCTGGAAGGTGCTGACGCCACCACTGCACATCAAATCGGGCCTTTGTCAAAGCTCTAGGTAAGGAGTCGGCAGCCTTCAAGTACCTTCAAGACTTCTTCCTTAAACTGTCTGAGGCAAAGGTCAATTCTGGTGTCTTCGTAGGACCACAGATAAAGAAGATCCTGTAATGCAATGAATTCCCCAAGTAGCTCACTTTTTTGGTACACCAAGTTCCACTGCAGATGGTCCAGAAATTCTCAGATTATTTTCTCAAGAGAGGAGATCATGAACATCAGGGCAACAAGTCCTGTGGATTTATTCCCAAATTTTCTCGCAACATCCGTTGATTTACTGGAAATTCTGGTAACAGCTACAGTCAAGCAGTAAGATGCTGATGGTGAGGTCAATGTGCTGGGGTGCTGGAACGCTCTAGGCGCTGTGGACTACAGACTCCGCTACCAGCAATATTCCTTGCCAACGTGTGATCACTCAGCAATAAACTTGACGAACTTCACTTGCTGTTGGCGAAAAAACAGATCTTTCCTTATCTTCCTCCTTGTGTTTCACAGAATCGCGGCTGTGTAAATCTATACCTGTCTCATCGCTGCAATTGCCTGATTTTTCAATCATCAGGGTGGATTGTGACACAGAACTCTCAGGCAAAATGAAGGGAGAAGAAATATGTTTCTACATTAACAACGGTTGGGGCAACGATGTGACAGTCATATACAGTACTGTTCTCCTGACCTGGAATCATTTTTTATCAACTGTAAACCTTTATTTTTTATCAACTGTAAACCATTTATCCTGTTTGGTGTTTACATCCCACCATCAGCCAACCTGCACGAGAAACAACGGCAACTACCCGAACAGATTCTCCAGGCGAGGCAGTCATACCTGGACTCCTAGGTTATTGTTCTTGGCGACTTCAACAAAGGTAAACTAAGCCACGAACTCCCGAAAAAAAACAGTTTATTAAATTCCCGACTAGAGAGAAACACTTCGGAACACTGCTAAGCTACAATCAACAACACCTATCACGATGTGCCCCGCGCTGCTCTGGGACTCTCAGACCACATCATGGTCCATCTAATACCCACATACAGGCAAAAATGATAACATTCTAAGCCTGTTGTGCGAAGGTCAAATATGTGGAACAGTGAATCAACAGAGGAGCTGCGTGCATGTATGGGACATTTCTAGGTCTGCCACTAATGGTCTGGATGGGTACACTGATGTTGTGACAAACACCAACTTCTATGAGGACAGCGGTTTACCAACACGGACCAGGGTGTTACAATAATGACAAACCCTGGTTCACAGCCCTGGTTCACAGCCATTCACAATCACCCAACCCAATCCTCCCCACCTCTGCCACTAGAATGGAACTTTCAGTCCTGGAGGAGGACGTTAATAGACTATACAAGAGACAGAACCCCCGAAAAGCAGCAGGGCCTTACAATGTCTCCCCATCCATCCTAAAGCATTGTGCAGGTCAGCTTTCTGCTGTGTTTACAAACATCTTCAAAACCTCACTGAACACATGCTGCATCCCGGCCTGATTCAAGTCCTCCATCACCATCCCAGTCCCCAAGAAGCCAAGGATCACAGGACTTAAAGACTACAGACCTGTTGCCCTGACCTCTGTGATCATGAAGTCATTTGAGCACCTTCTGCTGTCCCACCTCAAGATCATCACTGACCCTGTACTAGACCCACTACATTTTGCCTAGAGCAAACAGGTCAGTGGACGACGCAGCCAACATAGCTCTTCACTTCATCCTTAAGCATCTGGACTCCCCTGGAACCTTTGCCAGAATCCTGTTTGTGGACTTCAGATGCGCATTCAACACTATAATTTCCGCTTTGCTCCAAGACAAGTTCTCTCAACTTGATTGCCCGAGTCCGCATGTAGGTGGTTCACAGTCTTCCTGTCCAATCAGAGGCAGCATGTGAGGCTGGGGAAGCACCTGTCTGACCCCCTGACCTTCAGCACAGACTCATCTCAAGGCTGAGTCCTGTCCTCCCTACTCTTATCCATGTACACCAGGGGTGTCAAACCGGTTCCACGGAGGGCCGAGTGTCTGCAGGTTTTTGGTTTTTCCTATAAATTGGTTCCTAGTTCATACCTACACAACCAGGTGAGGGTAGAAACTAACCAATCAGTGACCTAATTAACCAATCAAGTACAAGGAGAGAACAAAAACCTGCAGACACTCGGCCCTCCGTGGAACCGGTCTGACACCTGTGTTGTACACCAACAGCTGTAACTCCAGTCACCACTCTGTCAACCTCCTGAAGTTTGCAGATGACACCACCCTCATCAGACTTCTGACAGGTCCGCCTACAGGTGGGAGATTGACCATCTGGTGTCCTGGGGCAATCAGAGCAACTTGGAGCTCAACGCCCTAAGGACGGTGGAGATGGTAGTGGACTTCAGGAGACGCCCTGCTGCTCACCACAAGAACAGTTTCTTTCCTACAGCAGTACCTCATGAACATGACCCTGGAGCTAAACTGACAAATCTCTGACCCCTCCCTACACACACAACCTCAACTGGACAAATATTGCACCTTACATACACTCACCTAAAGGATTATTAGGAACACCATACTAATACTGTGTTTGACCCCCTTTCCCCTTCAGAACTGGCTTAATTCTACGTGGCATTGATTCAACAAGGTGCTGAAAGCATTCTTTAGAAATGTTGGCCCATATTGATAGGATAGCATCTTGCAGTTGATGGAGATTTGTGGGATGCTCATCCAGGGCACAAAGCTCCCGTTCCACCACATCCCAAAGATGCTCTATTGGGTTGAGATCTGGTGACTGTGGGGGCCATTTCAGTACAGTGAACTCATTGTCATGTTCAAGAAACCAATTTGAAATGATCCGAGCTTTGTGACATGGTGCATTATTCTGCTGGAAGTAGCCATCAGAGGATGGGTTCATGGTAGTCATAAAGGGATGGACATGGTCAGAAACAATGCTCAGGTAGGCCGTGGCATTTAACCTTTTCACGCGTGAGTTTCAAATATTCCTTACCGACCCCCCAGCGTGAGTTTTTTTGCACGTGACTTCAGTACTCTGCAGCATTTGAATTCACGCCAGCATTTGAACAGTCACCTTGCTAGGTAAGGAACACTACATGCATTGCATTGCAAGCTTCTCTCGTTGACTCGAATTCTAAGAGCTGCAAAAGTTGGTTGATTTATTACTGTAGCTAGCTAGAAAACGTCAGCTAACCGCTAGCAAACGTCAGCTGCCCGCTAGCTAACAAATCGTGACCAGTTATTCAGTGCAGTGAAAATTAATAAACTATATAAAATGCATACAACGGGGAACGTAACTTCTAGAACGTTTTTGCAATGGTTTTGATCGGTAGTAGTCGCTAATATAATTCGTTTTTGTGCATTAGTGTTGGCTGTCTGTTGGTACATAAGTAACGCTTCTTGTCCTGATTTGAATGCTTTCTACCTGGTTAATATCATAGTATGGTCTTGAAACAATTACAATCAGGAAATAAACACTGTTTGAGCTAAATGTGAGTAAATAATTGCACGGTTTTACCAGCCATTGTTACGTTACTTGTAGCTAGGTATGCTAATGGTGCGTTCTAAACATGACGTTCTAATCACACCGGTGTGATCGTACGCTCCAGGGACCACTCTAGATTGATCACACCGGTGTGATCGTACGCGCCAAAGGGTTAAACGATGCCCAATTGGCACTAAGGGGCCTAAAGTGTGCCAAGAAAACATCCCCCACACCATTACACCACCACCACCTGCCTGCACAGTGGTAACAAGGCATGATGGATCCATGTTCTCATTCTGTTAAGTCAAATTCTGACTCTACCATCTGAATGTCTCAACAGAAATCGAGACTCATCAGACCAGGCAACATTCTTCCAGTCTTCAACTGTCCAATTTTGGTGAGCTTGTGCAAATTGTAGCCTCTTTTTCCTGTTTGTAGTGGAGATGAGTGGTACCCGGTGGGATCTTCTGCTGTTGTAGCCCATCCGCCTCAAGGTTGTGCATGTTGGGGCTTCACAAATGCTTTGCTGCATACCTCTGTTGTAACGAGTGGTTATTTCAGTCAAAGTTGCTCTTCTATCAGCTTGAATCAGTCGGCCCATTCTCCTTTGACCTCTAGCATCAACAAGGCATTTTCGCCCACAGGACTGCCGCATACTGGATGTTTTTCCCTTTTCACACCATTCTTTGTAAACTCTAGAAATGGTTGTGCGTCAAAATCCCAGTAACTGAGCAGATTGTGAAATACTCAGACCGGCCCGTCTGGCACCAACAACCATGCCACGCTCAAAATTGCTTAAATCACCTTTCTTTCCCATTCTGACATTCAGTTTGGAGTTCAGGAGATTGTCTTGACCAGGACCACACCCCTAAATGCATTGAAGCAACTGCCATGTGATTGGTTGATTAGATAATTGCATTAATGAGAAATTTAACAGGTGTTCCTAATAATCCTTTAGGTGAGTGTATTTTCACTATATTTTTTTGTAATTTATTAGTGCTCTACTGCTTTTATGCTCAGTCCACTATTCTTAATTCTTTTTTTTTTGTTTTGTACAAAATAGCTGCACCAACCGATCAGAACAAATGTCTAGTTTATTGTGAAACCTACTTATAGCAAAACAACTCTTTCTTATTCAGATTTCTGAAAGTAGCTTGGAACACCTTTGTCACAGTGGTTGGGGCTTCCTGGGCAAACACAAGGCCGAAAACTATGTGGAGCTGGTGGAGACAGGGAAATCCTACATCCCAATGTGCTGTAGTTATTCAAGTCCATATCCTTGATGTACATCTTGATAAAATCAAGCAGAACATGGAAGCGTACCCGAAGGAGGAAAGCAAGCACTTCCACCACGATGTACCGGACTGTGAATGTCGCTAACAAGGACAGTATATGTCATTTTTGTATTAGTTTTAGTATAAATACATGTTAATTTCATGTTTTTTTCTGACTATGTGAACAAAAACCTGTGACCTATTTTCTCATTGGATATAGGTACATTTTAAAATATCACTGTTCTGGTCACAAAAACAAAGTTTGTGGGGAATTACAGCCACTTTCTATGCTTTTTACGCATAAGCAATTTTTTTTTAAGTAATTTGAGAGAGTACAGAACGTAATAATGCAGCAGATTGTGATAATCTCTTTATTGTCTCACATCCTAAATAGCACACCATGTCCTATAACGTGCAATTGTGGGCAAGCTGAGGTTTAAAGTTAGAAACATCATCCGTATTATGAACATGTATGCAAATAAACACAATCACACTGCTTTCACACTAAGTTTCACACTGAGTTAAAAAAAAATCCAATCTCAATTCAATTCAATTTTATTTGTAAGTGGCTTGGAATAAGGGATATTACTACTTTAGGTGTATCACCATCACTGCACTATGAAACATTCTGGGGTGAATTTTTATTTAACTTGCTGGTTCGGTTTTTAGAGTTTTGTTGGTAATTTAACATAATTTTACATAATGTAGTGTGTGTGTTTGAAGACATTTATTTACCCCTCCTTCCCAACCAGTGTCCATTGTCCATGCTGAAGAGAAGCAGCCCCAACTGTAGGTACTGTGTACTTCGGGTGATAAGTCATGTTGGCTTTTTACAAATATATCTTTTGAAATTTAGGCCTAAAATATGGAAGCCCTGAACCACAAGGTGACTTTTTTGATGCTGCATCTTTCTTGTAATTTTGAGATAGTATCATAATAACGAGATGAACCTTAGAAAACCTTAAAAATATATATAAAAAAAGTTATAACGAGATAAACTTAGAGTTGCAGCCGCAAAAAAACATGTTTTTATTTCAAGATAAACAAATTCTCTGATTCATTGATTTGCAAAGCACCTCAGGCATCAGTATTTATTTTCAGAAACTGGATTGTTGTATTCCTTTCATTTTTCATCATGTGTTGGCAGTAGCATCTAGCATTTAGGTTCTATTAGTTATTGTTTTCAATCAAGCTTTTTATTTAGAAAATAAAACTAACTTAATATTCCTACAAGAGAAGAAATAAACGGAATCCATTAACCAATGGAACCTTTAATTATTATATGGATAGGATGCAATAATTAAAAGAATAGGATGCAGCACCCAAAAAACAATACACCTTACAGTTCAGGGCTTCCGTATAATGTCTCATCAGACCATAAAGAAATGACATAGTTTGGAGATTGAATGTTTCTTCTTGCAAAATGTATATGGGCTTGGATGTTTCTTAAATGCCTTCCTTCTTGCCACCCTACCTCATGGATAATTCTGTTAAGCAGGCAGAGCCCAGTTCCTGCAAACAATTCCTGCAGCTCCTTTAAAGTACCCGCTGATTTAGCTACATTTTCAGTAAGGATGTTTAGAATTTTTATATCCACTGAACATTGTTGTTTTTTGTCAATTTCATTTATTTCTACATTGGATCTTCTCTATTACTTCTGCTGTATGAGTTGTGTTCCCTAGGAACAGCGGACCTTCAATTAAAGTGATTATGCTGTATTTCTGTGAGTGACTTCTGGAGGATTGAAGAGAGTTCTGGAAACAGTTTGCCTCGCATTAGCCGTTCATAACAGGCCTATAGGACAGGGAAGACTGCTCAAGTTAACACAGCCCCAGTCACAACTTCACATCTTCTCAGAGAAGCCATCTGCTCTTATGCAAGAAAAAACAACAACAGCAAATTAACACAATAGATAAACTTAAAAAGCACAACTTCCATTCTGTACATGCTGTAATTAGAGAGAGAAAAAACATTGCATAACCATTCGGTGAGGGAACATTATTAAAACACAGGGCATGCTGCAGTTCGGGGCTGATAAATCAAACACACGAGCTGGAATGATTTCCCTAGAGCTTTTGCTGTTCTATGTAAAATCCCCTCTGCTTCATCACACAGGCAGAGACAGGTGAAACAGTTTTGCTACTAGTTGGCCTAGCCAATGTGTCTATTGATTGGCCATGTTACCAGGCGATTTGTCAGCCTGCCAAAAGCCCTATGTGTGTAACCTTGGCAACCTATATCGGAACCACTGTGGCTGTATCAGAAATATAAGCCAGTCAACACCGAGGCTGGGCAGCATGATTACCATGGACACAGGAGACCCAAACTGTATTTCACATGGCAAACATTCAATCAAATTCCAGCCCTTTGGCAAATATGAACTGACCCATACCTGGAGTAATATGTGTACTGCTACAGTACAAGAGCCTTTAATCTCCACTTTATAGAGGCAATCAGGAGTTGCTACATCTTTTTTGGACCTATGAATTAACAATAATTATGCACTGATCTTTGAAAGATATAAATGACTCATGAACTTTTATTGGGTATTTAACAATGATAACAGCTTATTTCAATATATTGGTTAACAAAGTAAAAGTAGCCTTCAAAGTATTAAGACTACTTAATTTTATCCACATTTTGTTGTGGTATGGACTTAATTGATTCAATTTCTTTCTACACACAATACCCAAATGTGCCAATTTATTTAAAATGAAAAAATTAAATATCTTATGTACGTAAGTATTCAGAAACATGGCCATGACTCTCCAAATTGAACTCAAATGCATCCTGTTCCTTTAGATAATTCCTAAGATTTCTCCTGAACTTGATCAGTCTCAGTTTCACTGAGAGAACCTGCCAGAAGGACAACCATATCTGTAGCACTCCTTCAATCAGGACTTTATGGTAGAGTGGCAAGACAGAAGCCCCTCCTGAATAAAAAGCATATGTCATGTCGCCTGAAGGACTTCTGATGAGACCAAAATAAAGCTATTAGACCTGAATACCAAGAGGTGCATCTGGCGAAAACAAGGCTCTGCTAATAACTTTGATAATACCAGCCACAGAATGAAGCGTGGTGGTGAGAATCAGGGAACCTGATAGAACATCAGTTCAGACACCTGAAGCTCACACTTCAGCAATGCTCTCCATCCAAGCTGACTAGGAGGAAAAATATTTTTTACATAATAATATAACATATTCTTGATATAGAAGGCTGTCAAGCTCACATTTGAGAGGAAACAATCTATCTTTTTAGTCACAAACTTGTTAGTTCAACAAAGTATTTACATTTTTTTAGATAAATCCCAATCCACCTTAATGCTGAACACGACAGGTCAATATAATTCTGGAGTATCTAGAGTATTACCTACTCTATAGCAGGGCTGCTCGATCCTGTTCCTGGAGATTTACAACAATGTAGGTTCTTCCACCCCAGTTGTGACTTACCTGACTTAGCTTTTCATCCAGATCATTATTAGAATCAGGTATGTAAAATTAGGGAGGGAGTGAAAACCTACATGGTGGTAGCTCTCCAGGACCAGGACTGAGTCTGTACTATGGTGGGCATGGAAATCAAATTAAGGAAGTTGGTTTCTTACAAATGTTGAGGATCTAATGTGCTTTTCTTAAGAAGGGGTTTCACTGAGTGTTGTGTGTTAATGAAAATGTGCCTGGGGAAAGTGACAGTATGTTTTCATCTACATAGTCAAACATAGTGTTTTAAATGGTTTTGGGACAGCGTCAAGAGGACAGGTGCAGCTTTGATAGGCACTCTATCCAGCATTTCAACCAGGGCAAGTGTTCAAGAATTGGTGGGGGAAGGACTACATGTATATTTTGATTGCTTCAGTTTCTCCAGTTGATTTGTTTCAGAATTTCTTTAAGGATGCTTTTGCATGGATTTGATCTTTTTGAATGAAATTGGTGAAAATGCAATTATTGTTCCGTATTAAGGATCATCAAAGCAGGGAGGAATCGGCAGAGGATATCATCAATTTAGCTTTAACATGCTCAGTTACATCAGAGGGAAGATAACATATGATCAAATTCAGACCTAAGACACTACGTTTGTGCAAATTAATCATCAGGTAGAACAGAATACAGACGTACTAGGGTAACCATCTGTACTGTGACAACGTTATCCTTATCTGTAATATCCAATGATTTCTTCATGGCTGTCGTATGTTGGCAGAGAGCTCTTTCCCAGAAAATGACCAGTAACACAACAAATACTTTACCTTTCAACACGCCGACAGACACATTAGTCAATTAGCACAGTCCTCATGTGCACGTTACCACTGACTACAATGTATCCGTTCTAATTAGATTTACAGTCACAGCGGCCGACAGACACCAAAATGGTTGGTCCATTGTACTGCGCACGTGTCCTCTCTTCAAATTTGCCAGCATGTCCCCTAGCCCGTCAAAAGTCTCATCCAGATCCTGGTAACTCAGCCCAGAGAGATAGTGTCCAATTCAGACATGACACTAATTCATGGCTAGTTAAGTGAGGCTTATTTGATCAGCGTTTTCAAACGCTTAGGTTGGACGGCAGGGTTGTCAAAGTGATTCAATGGAGTACCTAGTGTCTGCTATTTTTCTGGGTTTTCACATTTAATTGAGATCCAAACAATCATGTACAAGATAAAGAGAAAAGACCTACAGACACTGTCTTCTGTGTCATTTGTTTGATATATGTGAAGCCTAAGACTCACCAGCACACATGGTCTGTATCTTTATGTAACCAGGAAAACAACAGTGAGGTTAGTGATCTCTTTCTCACGGGGGATGTGGCAAGACCGGAAGTCTGCAGCAAGAAGTCAGCGTGTACATACAAACTGTGTTCCAAGCTGAGCTTCGGTTCACACGTGCTGCCACAGCATGACTTTCAGACCGGCCCTCCGCTCTTTCTTTCCTGATGTCAATCCCCCACCATCAATCACCAGTCAGCAGGCCCGATAAAAGCTTGGTGGGTTTGTTTTTGAATGAGCCTGGTCTGATGAAAGTGTGACATTTCTTTCTGCAATTTCCAGTCGCTGGCAATTGTAGAACTGAAATGAATGGCAGACAAAATGAAAGGTTTTAGGAGGGACCGGTGTAAGATATCTTCCAGAATATGCGTTACGACTGGTATAGCAGATTTTAAAGTGTGAGCTGAGGGGGCATTTTTCCTAAAAGTGGCTTATGGTATCAACGGGTCTGGCATTTTGAATGTAACGAGGACCAGTTATCGAGAATGTAAAGGTCACAGTGAGTGGGGGGGGTATTGAGGGGGTGTTGAGGTGGTCTCGCAGTGATCTAGGTGACATCTTTCTTGAGGCGCTTTTTAGTGGCAAGCCTGTAGATCACTGACATAGTTGAAGATTGTCAGGAGAGTGCTTGGCAATGCGGATAAAGGATACCAGGTTAGTGGTATGGCTGTTGAATGAGGGAGAGCATTCCCTCACCACTATTGCCATTTCAGTTAGGCGCTATTGCCCAGTGCGCCGTGTGACAGCAAAATCAAAGTTCCTCACTAAGATCCTCACTGGTTATTTACAAGCCCATGTATCTCACATGACATTCAGATCCCAGTGGACCCTGAGCCTGTGAGCATGCCTGGAGTTGAGTCTAGTCTGGATGAATGATTTAGCTAGCTTCTCTCTGCAGTTAACTCAGTCTAATAGAAAGCTGTCTGACCAACAACACTTTATAGCACAACACTTTAGACCAGTCCTGTTGGATCTGGTTTCGGGTGCATATCATGAGAAATTGGGAACATTGGGCAATTTTCAAATGTAATACATGAGAATCTATATACAGTATCTCACAAAAGTGAGTACACCCCTCACATTTTTGTAAATACTTGATTGTATCTTTTCAGGTGACAACACTAAAGAAATGACACTTTGCTACAATGTAAAGTAGTGAGTGTACAGCTTGTATAACAGTGTAAATTTGCTGTCCCCTCAAAATAACACAACGCACAGCCATTAATGTCTAAACCACTGGTAACAAAAGTTACTACACCCCAAAGTGAAAATGTCCAAATTGGGCACCTTCCGTGGTCTTCTTGGAGTTGTGTTTGGGGTCGTTATCATGTTGGAATATTGCCCTGCGGCCCAGTCTCCGAAGGGAGGGGATCATCTTCTGCTTTAGTGTGTCACAGTACATGTTGGCATTCATAGTTCCCTCAATGAACTGTAGCTCCCCAGTGCCAGCAGCACTCATGCAGCCCCAGACCATGACCCTCCCACCACCATGCTTGACTGTAGGCAAAAGACACTTGTCTTTGTACTCCTCACTTGGTTGCCGCAACACACACTTGACACCATCTGAACCAAATATGTTTATCTTGGTCTCATCAGACCACAGACATGGTTCCAGTAATACATGCCCTTAGTCTGCTTGTCGTCAGCAAACTGTTTGCAGGCTTTCTTGTGCATCATGTTTAGAAGAGTCTTCCTTCTGGGACGACAGCCATGCAGACCAATTTGATGCAGTGTGCGGCGTATGGTCTGAGCACTGACAGGCTGACCCCCCACCCCTTCAACCTCTGCAGCAATGCTGGCAGCACTCATATGTCTATTTCCCATAGACAACCTCTGGATATGACGCTGAGCACGTGCACTCAACCTTTATGGTCGACCATGGCGAGGCCTGTTCTGAGTGGAACCTGTCCTGTTAAACCACTGTATGGTCTTGGCCACCGTGCTGCAGCTCAGTTTCAGGGTCTTGAAAGTCTTCTTATAGCCTAGGCTATCTTTATGTAGAGAAACACTTATTTTTTTCAGATCCTCCGAGAGTTATTTGCCATGAGGTGCCACGCTGAACTTCCAGTGACCAGTATGAGGGAGTGTGTGAGCAATAACACCAAATTTAACACCTGCTCCCCATTCACACCTGAGACAATTTAACACAAACGAGTCAAATGACACCGGGGAGGGAAAATGGCTAATTGGGCCCAATTTGGACATTTTCACCTAAGGGTGTACTCACTTTTGTTGCCAGCGGTTTAGACATGAATGGCTGTGTGTTGACTTATTTTGAGGGGACAGCACATTTACACTGTTATACAAGCTGTACACTCACTACTTTACATTGTAGCAAAGTGTCATTTCTTCAGTATTGTCACGTGAAAATATATAATGAAATATTTCCAAAAATGTGATGGGTGTACTCACTTTTGTGAGATACTGTATGTGCTTTAGTACTCTAGCATACCACTTGAAAAACGAAATGTAGACCTGTTGTCTTGAAAAGGCATTCTCATTTGATATCCTGCCACATTAATTGAGACATGGTCCACATGTCTTCCACGGATGTATATCCTTCCCTAGATAAATGAATTCGAATGTACAACTTTTTGTGTCCCTTCAGGGGTAATTACAGAGCACAGAACCAGAGAGATTAGCAGGTGTACCGGGCACCGAGTTGGTCATTAGAACATCACATTCTCATTAGTCCCTTGTTATATGATCCCATTGGACATCAGTAATGTTACAGTACTAAATCATAGTGTGTTTACCAGGACATTAGATACTGATTATTGATGCATTCATATGATTTCTATTATTTTTGTGTTAGATCAACACAACTCCCCATGTCCTATCTGTGTTTGACATTGATATATAAAAGAGGAGACCTCAGGTTGATCTGACATTCTCAGCTGAATAAAGATATCACAGCACTAATAGGATGTAGACAACATGTCTTATTAATCTGGTAGTATGTTACTTAAAGAACAACTGTGAGTTAATTTCAGTGGTCTCTACTTACCATTTCAAGAAGACATAGGTCATAGAACCTCAACGCCAGCCAATTTATTCATTCAAAGACTGGCAGGTCTGTGGCACCTAACTATGATTGCCTGAGGGATTTGCTTGGCCCACTTAAAGAAACTGAAAGGATGGTTGGGCCAAATGGAGAGAAACCCCAAGTGACTGGTGCATTACAAGAATGCAATCGCAATTGGCACATTTACATTTCCTCTTAATTTAACTTCCTAATCCAGATACATTTCCTCAATGAGGATATAGCCTAATACTGTAAAAGGTATTACTGTTAGTAATATTTCACTAAACAATATTAAAAATGATTTTCAAGCATTGTTCTATAAGCTGAAGACATTCCACACAATATACAGGCTAACACACTGTCCAATGTGTTTAGCTTTCCTTCTAGATGATTAGTATAATTTTTAACACACGGAAATTACAAACCTTTACAAATAGAAATAGCCTACAGTGCATATATATTAGTAACAAAGTTTTTAAAACTATAAATAACGAGCAAATACGTACATGAAATAACATAAAAATGTTCTACATTACAGTGCTGCAATGAGAACATATATAGGTATATACACTAAACGAAAGGACCGACAAGAAACAACACAATTCATTATAAGAAAAACTATTAATTAAAAACAAATAATGTTACCTTATCCACTATCAATAGCTGCGCAAGCTGCCTCTCAGCAACTCTCCCACCCGCAGAAGAACCGTTTATTGACCAATCCTAAAGTAACGCTGCGGTATAACGAGGGAGCCACGTTTTACATTTGAGAAGCGTCAGATGTGGGCGTGCGTCGTGGTAGTGTGGATGAACAACAGGTTCCGAATTCCAGAGAAGTGCGTGGGAAGTAAAAGCAAATCGGATGTTAGTAAAAGCAAATCTTTTTCATATACAAAATTGTTTTCTTTTCTGCATTTACTGTAAGGGTTTATTTGTTGCTTTATTTTTGGTATCTATCCCGTGAACACATTTGTTTGCCAGGTACAATTTACATTATTAATGCTTCATTCAATTAGTATGGACCGGTTGACGGCGTGGTGTTTTGAAGATACTTGATACTATGGCATGGTTCTATCTGTGATGTCCGTAGGCTGACTGACATCACAGATGGAGACAAATGGTTCATTGAATACAGTTTCCTTTCAGCAATGATTCAAACGTGATGTGTGAGACTGCTTTGGCAGGTGATTCATGTATCCTACATAGACTACAAAACCACATCACTTGTGTAAAAATTCCTACAATAAACATTTATGAAAAGGTCTTTGAATAACCGCTGACCTTAGGCCTGTGTTTCAAATGTTACATTCAAAATGATCCCGTCTAGACTGGGCAACCACTTGGATTGTGGTTATTTGTGTGTATTCTTCTGATAATAAGGTATCCATGGAAGAGATAGTTACAAGAAACAGCAGCATGAAGTAATTTCAGCCAAAGGGGGCAAAACCAGATATCGAACCTAGGGGTGACATTTTCTCTCTGCACTATCAAAAGGCATTTCTGTTTATTTAGCTTTATCGGTCAAGTGTTGAAGTGAAGATTCCACATCCATATGTCCAAATTGGTAAAATAATAAAATCCAGGGGTGTACTTACTTTTTCACATGACTGTTGAAAGGAATCAAACAGGCAGTTGGATGTATTATTCATCAGATTCTCTAAGTAGCCACCAGTATTATGCCCCAAGTAGGTCCAGTTCAAAGACTTACTGTGCACTCGTCCTCGCCTGCCTTCCCAGCAATTCATTTGACAAAATACTGGGCTCCTATTCCCTCTGACCAGCTATTCCTCACGCTCCCAGAGCCTAAGGCTCTAACTTGGAGAAACTTACAGCAGTGAGTGGACATGGTTTTATACATGTAAACCTAAGCCGACAACTCTGGCAATACAAGTGTCACGCACTACCATGTTAGTGACAAGTCCCAAAAACCAGTGCATTGTGAGTCTACTGAGAGGTCTCTACAAATGTTTCACTCTTAAATTTGTCAGTATTTCAACATCCCACTTAACAAAATTCTTCCTAGGAAATGACCAGGAAAATTGATGAAGCACTGAAAGTTTTCAGTGTAGCTCTGAGCGCATTAAGTGGGGCTCAAACCAGCGATCCTCTGAACACATTAACAACAGTCACCCATGAAGCATCATTAAGCTCCATCATTGTGACATGGAAGTACTGTGTAGATTGATTAAAAAAAATCTATCTACACAGTACTTCATAAACATTCGGTCCATAACACAACAGAATGTGGAGCAAGTGAAGGGGTCGAAATACTTCCCGATGCCACTGTATTTGACTGGGGCACTTTAGGACATTTACGAACGTCCTCCCAGGTTCAGCATTCAAGCAGGGGGAAGCAGGTTCTCTATATTACCTTTAGTTTTCTGTCATCCATCCTGAGAAGCACCCCAGTCCCTGATGACAATCGCCATAACGTGCTGCTTCACAGTGTAGTGTTCTTTGTCTGGGTTTGCACAAAGCGTGACACTTTGCTGTTAATGAAGCACGTGAAAAGGAATAGTCTATATGAATTGGGTTGCTATTGCAAGGGGGTGAAGACTTATCCAATTATTTATATGAAAAATTAATAATTTACATTTCACAATTATGAAAAATATCCTATGTAAAGTGCAGAGTATAGTGTGAAGACAGTGGGATCCACATTTAAAATGCAGGAAAATGAGGCATTGACATCACAAAACAGGCAATATACATTTTGTACTGAAAACACAGCACAAGACCCAATAAGTTTCACAAACCAATCTGAATCGCATTGTTATTGCATCCCATATGTATTGAGATGCGTAGCTAAAAGGACAGATTCACATCTCTATAATGTATTTTCAGCGTCTGGAAAACGCGTCTTTTCACTTTCAGAGCCTAAAATGAACCTAGAGTCCAACATCAGTGTTTATTGAAGACATCTAGAAGACAGGGCAGTTGCATAGCGCGGATCTGGCGGTGCTTCAGCATCGACTGTAATGCCTGAAGAATTTCACCATCACATGACATAGACAACTCTTAATCTGACGGTGACATGTTACCATGACTACATTCACATCGAAGTCACACAATAACAGATACTGGCCTACAAAAACAGAAAAGAGAAAATGCATTTTACAAAACTTTATTTAAAAAAAAAAAAAAAAGGTTTTTGGGTCATAAAGGGTTTATGGATCTACATTAAGCTATGAAAACATTCACAAACATTTGCAATACTTTCATTTCAGTATCTTTGCATGTAGGTAGGTCTGTTTCTGAACACCGTAGCCATTTCTTGTAGTGTTTAGTCATGGTTATCCAAAACAAATGACTAACCTACTCTACTGTACCCACACGACACATGATGATATAGCACTGATATTCGTCCTGGGTATGCAAACCACGCCAAGTTGCCAAAGCTCTGATCACCTGGTTTGGAATCTGAATGAAAAGATTTTAGTTGGATGAGAAAAGTGCCAAACATGAAAGATATGTTTTAATGCTCTCATCTGATGAACTGTAATCCATTGTCAATAGGCCAACCAATCATCTACCTAACTGATCAGTCTAATGAGATTTCGTTTCCAATGGCTTTTTACCTGAAGACGCATGAATACTTTCAGAAAATGACAGGTTGTGCACAATTCAAACCACACCACACTTCCAGTGAACCATACACTTATGAACAAACACATTTAGGTGAAGAAAAAAAAAACAACACTAACAGACATTTATCTTTTGAGGGGAACAATAAATAGACACACAAGTGTTATTGTAGAGCTGGACAGCAGTGTAAAAGTAGAAAATAAAGACTTCCAAACCACACAGACAAACACTTAATAACCCCTAGTCGATAATGTTAACTAGTTCTGTAGTAAAAATTTATCCAGTGTTCAGACTTATCTACGCCTTCATCGTCGTCGTATAGTGCTCTTCGGAATGTACTGGAATAACATCCATTATATACATACAGTATAGAAGATATCCACTTGAAAGTGTTCTACTGTATAGAGACATGTTTCGGGGGGCATTTAAGTTGGCCAGCCATGGAGAATATTAAATATTGAAACAAAAAAGTGCCCCAGGGGTTCGTAGTATATGGCCGTTATACCATGACTAAGGGCTGTTTTCATGCATGGAGCAATGCTGAGAGCCTGGATAAATTCTTAATGTAGTTATATGGGCCATATACTAAAACCCAGAGGGCACCCTATTACCACTGCCATTACCAAAACAAGTTCCAAAAGTAATGGTTGTCATACCCGTGGTATATGGTCTGATGAACCACATGGCCAGTCTTTCTGCAACTCTCAATCATGTCTTCGTCTCTCCTCGTCCCCCATTTCCTTCTTTCCCCACGTTGACATCGCCATCTCATCCCCATTAACTGTCAATCCTTAAGTCAGTTCAATTAAAACCACAGGATAGCCTGGATCTTTTTCTCGGCTATCCCATCCTGTACTAGGATCGATGTGACAAATAACACGATCCCCACGAGCTAGTTTCGCTTCGAGATGAGAGATACTCTCAAACGCCAATAGTTTGGTGGCCCACAGACAAAACAGAAAACAGCATGTCAACAGTGGGGCTGAGCCCTTTCCAGTAATCTGTCACTCAGACTGTGATGAGACAAACAAGCACTGTCGGTCCTCAAGCTTCTAAAGACGGAGGGCAGAAATGACCGTGCAATTACTCTGGGAGTGGTTCATCTGTACTTCTCTAAAATGTTTGTTTTTCCCGATTCAGAACAGATCTCTTTGCCAGGTCCAGACCAACTTTCCCTTGAGTACAGCGCGCCCAAAAAAAATAAACATACAGGAATTAGTGGAGTCCCCCTGGATTTTTTTTTTTGTTGCTCTTTTGTGCCTTTTGTCTTCCTCAAAGCGTTCCCGTAAATGCTGAAGGAACTGCGGTGCTGGCGCGCCTTGCTCACCAAATCCAATCAACCTGTGTCTGTGTGCTGGTTGAGGAGGTCCGTGTGGGGCAGCATTTCCTTCATAAAGCCTTAAAGCGGATAGGAGGTTTGAAAGGGAAAGGGACTGTGCCATAGTGTGAGGACCAGGCCTGCGCCCGCTGCTCTAGACACATCCATACTCATACCACACTGTCTGGGGGTCGTTGTTGGGGTCCGGAGAGGCGGGGGTGCTCTTCGGGTGCTCCTCGGTGCAGCCTAGATCTCCGACACCTCCTTCCGCCTCTGGTTTCTTCAGCATCGGGGAGTCGGCCTGGAGTCTCGCCTCTCTTCGCTGCATCTCCTCCTGCGCCTCCTCTGGCCTCAAAGCCGGCATCGCCCTGACCGGCGTCACCATGGCCACCTCCCCGCGGTGGTTCTTCTGGTTCTGCGGGTGGGCGGGCCGAACCTGAGGCGCTCCGGTGCCGGGGCTGTTCCTGTGAGTGGGAGCCCTCACCCCGTAGCGCTCCGGCTGCAGGGACAGGGAGGAGGAGTGGTGCTGGGGAGGGGCCAGGCTAGGTGCCTCCTCTTTGGGCGGAGCCAGAGGTAGCCTACGAGGGTCCAGGTCCGACGGTCCCGCTAGCCTGGCGGACTGAGGACGCTCCCTGGTTGTGCCTCCAGCCCCTGGCCTCCTGACCACCCCCTCATCGCCTCCGCCCAGGCCGGGCCTCCCTCCTGCCTCCCTCTCCGTCCGGTAGCCGTCCGGACCGTTGGAGCGCAGCAGGTCGGCGGAGGCCAGGCTGAAGGTCCGAGACAGGCTGGCGCTGCTGCCCTGACCTCCGGAGCGCGTCCCAGGCGGTCCCAGGGGTGAGGGCCGTACCCCCATGCCCGTGCCCACCCCTGACCCGTTGCTGGCCCTGTTGGGTAGGGTCTGGGAGTGGGATAGGGGCGTGGAGGTGGATCCCTCTGGGAGCCGGACGCATGGCTTGACACTCTGGCCCGGTTTGGAAGTCCTGCCGGGCCCATCGCCGGACCGGTGGAGGTCCGCGTCTCTCTTCACTGTGGGCGTGACGTAGCTGGTGGGGGTCTTGGCCCCATCTCTCAGAGGAGACGGCCGACCTGGGGCTGATCGCTCCCTCTCCCCTGTTCGGTTGAAGTAATCCGCCATTAGGTCCTCCCGACTGTCCGTCTGCACCTGATGGGGGGAGACAGACAACACTTAGACATTTGACAAACACTGACTTATAACGCGGAGAGGCTCCACCCAGAGTTTCCATTCTCCATGCTCAGCTGGCTGGATGCTTGGGATGTGCACTGGACATGATTTTAGAATCCCAATAGTACATGTTATTATTCTAATAGTATTCAGTAACCCGAAACTACAAATACAGCATGTTGCTACTACATAACAGCTACGGAACTAGAAGACAATGTTAGGTATAAAGGTATATCATCATACGCAAAAATTCTAGATTGGAATTTTAAAAGTATTTTCAAAAATGATGTAATTAACTATTTCAACCAAAAGAAATAGAACTTGAATACTAACTACATTTTGGTCTTTGATTAACCGTGCCCATCCTTACTGGACTCATACATCAATGCAGCGCTTATCCATTTAGTGAGGTAATTGTAAACATTGGGTCTGTTCATTCAAATAAAAGATTCCTGGAAAGAGGATCACATGAGGAAGTGAGCTGGGGAACAAGAGGCATGAGAGACAGAAGAATCAGAAACCAAAGAGCCTGTTCATGGATCCTGGAGGGATCAGCCTGACGAAGAGTGGCAAACAGAAGCCAGCCAGCCAGCCAGCCAGCCAGCCAAACCAAAGCCTGCTGAGGTCTGGTTCAGCTCGTTGAGATGGTGACAGGTAATAAAATTTGACCGATTCAGCCAGTGTCTCTGTGTGCATCCGCCTCCCTGGTGCAGATTCATCATGGAGAAAACGACACCACAGGCTATAAACACATTAAATAGCAATGCCTTAATGGCCAGCCAATTAGTGGCCCGCTGCAACATGCTTCCAGGGCTAACGGCCAATAAGACAATGAGAAAACAAAGCCAAGCTAAAAGAGAAGCAGATATTGACTGTGTCTCCATCCACTATCACCGTGGAGAACATGGGGATTACGTGAGGTAATGTCGCTGCTCGGAACCCATTTACTTTTCAGTGTGTTTTACACTGTTTTTGACCATTAATCAGCAACCAGAGAGGTCTCTCAGCCTAGTTGAAAATAGAGGAAGAGAGAAAGGAACTGAGTCAGACAGAAAGTGACTAATGTCACCTCTTGAACTCCCTGTTCCCCATGCCCACCAAGTGACGTGATACACGCTAAATGGGTTTTTTGACCTCTATTCTGTTTGACTTCTCGTCTCTCCCTCGTCAGAGCAGCCGGTCAGTTCTGCATAGGTAAGGCAAAAACGGTAATACAGTTCTCTACCCTGAAGCAGAAGGAACAGGACTTGGGTTTGAGCAGAGCTACCCTGGCCCGGTAAGTCCATTACTGACGATGGCCATGGCCCTGGTCAGTAGACCTGTGGGGCAGAGGACAGCAGCCCTCCTGTGGATGAAAACAAGGAATCTGACTTCATTCTTTTCTTTACCAAGACAGGTCACCCGAGTGAACCTTAATTGTCATTAATCGCTCAGGATAAGAGTGTCGGCAAAAATTACAAAATTCTATTGTAAATATAAACCCCAAACTAGAGAAGCTTTCATAGGCTCTCCTCATTTACACGTTACCAACTTAATTCTGACCAAAAATATTTCAAAGGGTCTTTTGGGAACCAGTCTAGCCATGATGAATAATTGAACTAAAATCGATCAGGCACAATATATTACAACAGAAGAACTGCCTAGCTGAAGCCATTAACCATTCCCAAAACCTTGACACTGTGTGCTTATCGGGTCTCCAGATGGTAAACAATCTGGAATTAATCTGTTGTATTAAAACAGTTGCTGTACCTGCATCGCAGTCTAAGCCAAAGCCCTTCATCACTTTAGGCCATACCATGCCAGTTGGTGCAGTGGATGATGAATAATAGACCAAAAAACGGTGTCTCACTCGGACACATGACGTCTCTTCGTGTATTTGTGTGTTTGTTTCTGTGCTTACGGTCGGCGGTGAGAGGGTGTTGCTTTCCTCGAGGAACTCTTCCAGGGTTACCATCTCACTGCCAGGGGAGGAGGACCGGTGTCGACTCGGGCGAGGCGCGAGGGATTGAGCGCTCTTCTGGACCGGCGTGTCATACGGGACCGTGGCGCTCCGAGGGAGGGACGTGTCGTGACTAAGGCCCGCAACGTCGTCGCTGGACAGGCTGGCGGAACGGACCTGCTGCCGTTCCAGGGAATCTGGGTGGAGGTACAACATACGGACAGGGGATAAGGGCTGTGGCTTTTTGAAGAAAAAAAAAAAGGCATGCTGAGGATTACACAAAGTCTGGTATAGAAAGCAAAAGGGTAACCATTAACAGCATGTATGGGACGGGTCGTTTGGAGGCCGATTTCGGTTGTACCTTTGCAGTTGACAGGGGAATTGCTGCTGGACGTGTTGCGGCTGAGGTCAGCAGAGCCTGGCCGATAGCCTGCGGAGAACAAGACGTAGCAGGGGACTTCACTATGGCTCAGTAAAAGAGAGCAACATGAAGAAAAATGAATTCAACTTGGAGAGGGATGGGTTGAGCCCGGAGGCCACGTGTGTTGGTCGTCCTGGTGCCCTACCAGCGTTTCCATGGACACCGCTCCCAAACAGGGTGTCAGGCGAGTGAACCCTGGAGTCCTCCTCGTAGATGAAACCTGAAGAGGATGTGGAGGTTAAAGGTGAAATAAGAGTCACTCATCTGTGTCATCTCGCTACGGTGGGAAATGTAAAGCATGCGTGGTATGAGTCACACGTCTAAATAGATGTGTGTTCATCGCCGTTAGTCAACCACATCCATTGCGCCAACGTTATTCATTACCCTCGAAACTGATCAGGCAAGACTGTCTGAGGCAATTAAGGGGACATTTTTGAATGAAAAAAACAATGTTAAGACACAGTGGGAAATGAGCTGCCTGCTTTCAAAGTTAAGTCCACTAGACCCATTTCTCTCTATACCCTTTGACCCCAGGCGACAGCCTGTAGATAAACTGGAGATAATCCACTTGAAAGTGTATTTGCTTCCATTCTATTGTTTCTGCCGTATAATATCGGAACGACTTGCTCTAGAATATGACAGAGCCTGGAGCCACAGTGCTCCTTCCTGTAAGTGTTTGTGTGTCTACTCCCCAGTCGATGGGACAAAGTTCTGAGATCAGACCACAAGGTTTCAAGGAAAGCAAACAAATGTTCTATTAGACCGCAACCGTGATTATTGACTGAGGACGGCAGAAATATTCCATCAGAAAGCACCGAATACTGATACTCTGCCAAGAGGTCAGCAAAGAGACACATAGATTCTTCCAGGGTTCGTCAACAATGCATTCTGGGAGATTAGGGTTAAAGTCACCAGTTCTATGTCACGATGGAACACTACATTTCAGAAGACGTTAAAGGGTCTGTTTAGTCATATTATATACAAAAGACATACACTCACCTAAAGGATTATTAGGAACACCTGTTCAATTTCTCATTAATGCAATTATCTAATCAACCAATCACATGGCAGTGGCTTCAATGCATTTAGGGGTGTGGTCCTGGTCAAGACAATCTCCTGAACTTCAAACTGAATGTCAGAATGGGAAAGAAAGGTGATTTAAGCAATTTTGAGCGTGGCATGGTTGTTGGTGCCAGACGGGCCGGTCTGAGTATTTCACAATCTGCTCAGTTACTGGGATTTTCACGCACAACCATTTCTAGGGTTTACAAAGAATGGTGTGAAAAGGGAAAAACATCCAGTATGCGGCAGTCCTGTGGGCGAAAATGTCTTGTTGATGCTAGAGGTCAGAAGAGAATGAGCCGACTGATTCAAGCTGATAGAAGAGCAACTTTGACTGAAATAACCACTCGTTACAACCGAGGTATGCAGCAAAGCATTTGTGAAGCCACAACATGCACAACCTTGAGGCGGATGGGCTACAACAGCAGAAGACCCCACCGGGTACCACTCATCTCCACTACAAATAGGAAAAAGAGGCTACAATTTGCACGAGCTCACCAAAATTGGACAGTTTAAGACTGGAAGAATGATGCCTGGTCTGATAAGTCTCGATTTCTGTTGAGACATTCAGATGGTAGAGTCAGAATTTGACTTAACAGAATGAGAACATGGATCCATCATGCCTTGTTACCACTGTGCAGGCTGGTGGTGGTGGTGTAATGGTGTGGGGGATGTTTTCTTGGCACACTTTAGGCCCCTTAGTGCCAATTGGGCATCGTTTAAATGCCACGGCCTACCTGAGCATTGTTTCTGACCATGTCCATCCCTTTATGACCACCATGTACCCATCCTCTGATGGCTACTTCCAGCAGGATAATGCACCATGTCACAAAGCTCGAATCACTTCAAATTGGTTTCTTGAACATGACAATGAGTTCACTGTACTGAAATGGCCCCACAGTCACCAGATCTCGACCCAATAGAGCATCTTTGGGATGTGGTGGAACGGGAGCTTTGTGGCCTGGATGTGCATCCCACAAATCTCCATCAACTGCAAGATGCTATCCTATCAATATGGGCCAACATTTCTAAAGAATGCTTTCAGCACCTTGTTGAATCAATGCCACGTAGAATTAAGGCAGTTCTGAAGGCGAAAGGGGGTCAAACACAGTATTAGTATGGTGTTCCTAATAATCCTTTAGGTGAGTGTTTATTGCCAGCCTATACTGTCAAGCCGTGGTCACATTGAAGATGGCATTTGGCCTACTGTACCTCTGGGCCTGTGTCCAGACCTGGAGCTGGAGTTGGGTGTCAGGCCTGAGGTGGGGGTGTGGTTGACGGGGGTGGAGTGAGCAGCGGCCCCACCAAGCACCACGCCTCTCCTTCTGGCGTGATGCTCCTCAGTGCCGTTCACACTCTCACTGCTGCCCCCTGGTGTTCGGTACATCTCCCTGCCTCGAGACACTCCGCTGTCATTTAGAGCTACGGGAGCAACGAGAGGAAAAGTTAGCACCTGACATGCTCCCGTATCCTTGGGAAAACAAACCAATTCCCCCATCCTGGACACAGCAGAGGAAGGGAGCTGGAGGTTGGTCAGCAGTGAATAGGACGTGGTTAGGGCAGACAGGTGGATAACAGGTGTTAGAGCAGAGGGATCCCAGTTAGCAAACACAGTCTCAGAAAAGCCTTCTTACTCAACTTTACAACTGGCCACTTTACAGCCAATGCTTTAGAGATTTGCATGTCCCATCCCTTTATAGTAAGTCAGACTAAATCTAAGCCTGCTGAGACATAATAAAACACTGCGCATTTTGCAACAGGAAGTGAAGGCTTCGGCACATTCTCAGAACATAAATCCAACAGAACAATTGTTTCCTTGTCATTATGGTAGTCTGAGCAAGGGGAGAGCGCTGCGGAGGGAAGAAATGAGCCGGGAGGCTGACAGACAAGGTCGGAGGGCAACAGACAGCAGAGGGTAACAGTGTGGGTATGGGATTGGAGGACGGCCCACACGCGAGACACGTCAGGCTCCGGTGCTAGCCTGAGGCGTTCACGCTGTTAGCCCGCTGTTAGCAACAAGAGCTAACAAGACATGGAACCAGGCAGGGCAGACGGCAGGCGGGCGGGCAGAGACGCAACCTAAACACTGAGTCATTCCCCGTCGTGGCAAACTGATCACCTTGGAATTAAATGCCAAACCCTTTCAGCTGCTGATAGTATTGCAGATTGCGCTTCCAAGGTGCTCTCTCCTCGGTTTCCCTCCATCTATGCGGAATATGAGATTTACAATAGCTGCCAGACTAACAGACAGTAATTGCCTTCGCCGGGCTGGCGTCGTTGCTCTTCCCACCATTAGACATATCAGGTGACATACAGATCACATCTCATTCTGGCAGGGAGAGGCAAAGCAGCCGGCTGCAGAAACAGAGGGCTGCAGTGAAGGCTGGCTGCAGCGAGGGATGGCTCCATTCTAGAACAAAGCTACTTACTGCAGGTTATACTCAGAGTCCAGAGTGAAGTGCGCAGGGTGTGAATCGCAGGGACGGGCTGGTTTAGTTCAAAGTTCATAATACGGGTGTGTGGGTGAGTGCTTGGGGATAAAACAAAAAAGGTATCTTTTCCAGAGAGAAATCAAGACTCCATAAAACAGTGAGTGAAAATGAAGGTGACGACAGCGGTGTCAGAAATGTCCATTGGAGAGGGGGAGGAGGGGCTCGCTGCAGGAGGTGATGTCACAAGAGGACCAGAAGCGTAGGCGTTTAGACAAAGAACGCCGCGAGGGGCTCGTCTTGGGAACCTTCTCCTGGCTCTTGCTCTTTAGAAAGGCAAACCGCTTGGCTTCGGCTGTGGCTGGGCGAGTGGAACGGGAGGGGTTACGTTATACACACCATGACAAAGAAGGGAACAAGGAGAAATGGAGTGAGTGAATGAGTAAAAAAGTGTAACTACATGCATCATGGACGGAGAGCCCCAAAAAGAAGAAAAACAATATTCAAACGTTTAGGCATGCAATAGATACTTATTCGACTGGTAGACAATTGAAGAACAGGTGTAGTAACAACAGAGCCAATGTGAGTATTTGAGATGTTTAGGTAATCTACAGCTCCCTCTTGTGGAAAAATAAAGACTTGTAGAATTTGAAGGTGAGGAAAACACATGCAGTGATAAAACTATCCTGGAAGAGTAGACAAGTACATTGCATTTTCATTGGGTTCCCTAACCCAGCCCCTAACCCTTTTTGTCTGGCTTACCTCTGCTAGAGGGGTTGGGGGTGAGGGTAGGGGAGAGTACTTGTCCCATGTGGCTCTCCTCAAATGAACGGCTCCCCGCCGAGTCCAGGCTGAGGTGGGTCTGGCGAGGGGGCAGTGGAGGGGGTGACAGGGGAGGAGGTACATCAGGGAAGTCCAGGGTGGGAGTTTGGGGCAGGGGGATGTCCGGGACGCTCCGGGCCCTCTCCCTGGAGTTGTCCTGCCTGCTCTTCGGCTTGATGAGTTTGACGAGAGCCTTGGCCCCAGCCCACTGGGTCCTCCTAACAGAAACAGACACAGGAAATCAATTGCAGACTGTGCGCAGGTCAATGCCTGTTACCTGACCAGGACAGATTGTAGTTCCTAGGGTGGGCGAGTGTCATCCTATTCACATTTCTTTGGCGTAATTTAGCAAATCAAAATGTGGCTTACTTTTTAGGGGAGGGATCATAAAACTTGTACTGATCCATGATCTTCTCTTCCAGTTTTTCCTTCTGCCTCCGGAGTGAGTTTAACTTATCACTGGAAACACAGGGGTTGTTTGAGTTATTAAACAAATCAAATTCGAGTTGAAAATCACTACCTCTACACACGTACGCATTTGTCAACAGTCGCCACTTACATGTACTGTTTCTGCTCTTCGTGGTAGAGCTCCTTGCTCTCCATGGTTCTCTCCAGCAGTGTCTGGTTCTGCTGACTCAACATCTGGATCTGACTGAGGAGGTGATGGTTCTCCTCCTCTAGGTTCCCCTTCAGACGTGTCAGAAGCTGGAGACGGAACACAAGCGGTAACTGAAGGGCTTAAGTTCATTCGGAGTACGAACTCGGCACCGGGGTTGTCGAACATCCCACGCACGTGTAGTGGCGCCCCTGCCCGTTACCAGTGGCTCGGCGGGTGTTCCTACCTCACAGTGGTTGTCCAGCTTGGCCATGGAGATGTCCAGGCACTGGTGGCGCTCTTTCAGGGAGTCGTATCTGGCTTGCCAGCGATTCACCTCCAGCTGGGCTCCGTTGAGGCTGGCCTTCAGCTCTTTGGTCTGCGCCTGCAGCCCGTCGTACTCCCCACGTAGCTGGGTGTGGGTCTGGTTCAGCCTGCAGGAAGTGCGGACGGAACATGAAGAAGGGTAGTGCTTTCTGGCGCGCAGCAAACCGAATCAACTGAGCTCAGTTTTAGAGTCAACTTGTCAGTTTAAGGCATTTCATTTGTTGGTTTTTTCAGAGTTTAGTTCAGCCATAATGATACTGATTTCTTCTAGTTTGAATAACAACAGCTAATGTTGTCCAACTGTAGTGGTATAACATTGTTGCAAAGGTTGGGCGGTTGGCTAACTGGCCATGTGCATAGAGACTAACACGACTTTGCTCACATCTCAGGCCACCGCTGAACTGTAAGTCAGTCAATGCGCTACATGGCATTAGCAGTGTCTACACTGACAATAGAAAGGTGTACATCTACTGTTAATCCATGTATACAGGTGCATGTCAAAAAATTTGAATAGCATGAAAAAAGTGACACCTTCATATATTCTAGATTCGTTACACAAAGTGAAACATTTCACGCCTTTTTTGTTTCAGTCTTGATGACTACAGCTTACCGCTCATGGAAATCAAAAATCCAGTGTCTCAAAATAGTTGAATAAAAAATATACAATACAGAAATGTCGACCAGAGAAAAGCTCTAATCAAGCTAATTACCTCCCTGAGCCTTCAGTACACACAACCACAATCATGGAGAAGACTGTTGACTAGACAGTTGTCCTGCAGGACACTCATAAACACCCTCCACAAGGAGGGTAAGACACAGAAGGTCATTGCTGAAAGGGCTGGCTGTTCACAGAGTGCTGTATCAAAGCATATTCATGGAAATTTGACTGGTAGGGAAAAGTGTGGTAGGAAAAGGTGCACAAGCAACAGGGATGACCGCAGCCTTGAGAGGATTGTCAAGCAAAGCCGATTCAAGAACTTGGGTGAGCTTCACAAGGAATGGACTGAGGCTGGAGTCAGTGCATCTGGAGTCAGTGCATCAAGAACCACCACGCACGTGTCCAGGAAATGGGCTACAAGTGTCGCATTCCTAGTGTCAAGCCACTCCTGATCCAGAGACAGCGTCAGAAGCGTCTAACTTGGGTAAAGTAGAAAAAGTCCTGGACCGTTGCTCAGTGGTCCAAAGTCCTCTCTTCAGATGAAAGTAAATGTTGCATTTCATTTGGAAATCAAGGTCCCAGAGTCTGGACAAAGAGTGGAGAGGCACAGAATCCATGTTGCTTAAAGTCCAGTGTGAAGTTTCCACAGTCAGTGATGATTTGGGTTGCCATGTCATCTGCTGGTGTTGGTCCACTGTGTTTTATCAAGTCCAGAGTCAATGCATTTGTCTACCAGGAGATTTTAGAGCACTTCATGCTTCCATCTGCTGACTTTATGGAGATATTGATTTCCTTTTCCAGCAGGACTTGGCACCTGCACACAGTGCCAGAACGACTGGTAACTGGTTTGCTGTCCACGGTATTCCTGTGCTTGAATGGCCAGTAGGTTTGCACGATTTTGGAAATAACTGACATTGCAATGTTTTGTTTTTCTGCGATATACTATATTGCGATATGAAAAAATACAGGATGTCTTCAGAATGAGATTTGGCTATCAACCTGACAGTATCCTTCATTATTGCCCATTCTCTACAATTAAAATGTATTAAACTCATGAACATTTTTATATTTCAGAACAGGTTGCTAGGTAATAATATGTAACAGTAATAGTATAGTAATAGCAACAGTAGTAAAATAGAATGCGCAATTGGGCATAACTTGCCAACTGCAAGATGCAGTCTGTGGCCAAAGCACTGCAATCTGGTCCACTTGTTCAGGTGCAGCCTTCACCATGTTCGCGGCATTGTATGTTATACAGACTAGATGACTCATCTAGGCCCCAGTCAGCTAAAGCTTCTCTCATCCCTGTTGTGATGTTCTCACTTGTATGATCCTCTGGGAAAACAGTTTGCAAACAGTGACTTTTTGCAAACAGCGACTTTTCAGGTGGAAGTCCTCATTAATAAAGTGTACGGTCAGACTTATGTAGGGCTCCATTGTCCGGCTGGACCACAAGTCTGTTGTTGCTGCATAATATTCAACTTGTGACAGCTGTTTCAACTTGTGCCTTGCATTACTCGTAGAGCTCTGGGATGGCAACTTGAGAAAAATAGTTGCGTGATGGCATTACATACCACTTGTCAAGCGACCAAATCATGTTTTTAAACCATCTTTGGTAACTGTGTTAATTGGTACCATGTCTTTGGCGACGTGAAATGTTATTGAGTCTGTGATTTCTCTCTGCCGCTTTGAATGTTTCTCATATGGTGTAAAACTGGCAAACGCATCCAAAATAGATTTTTGCTTTGGACGACATTGAGATGCTTTGAACTCGTCATACGAAGATTTGTGGTGTCGCCTTAAATGATCGAATAAATTGGTCGTGTTGTGGCAACAATTACAAGGCACTCTTGACAAAGTACCTGTTTTTGTTTAACATCACCCTGTCTGTAGCTGAAATATTTCCATGTAATTGGCGATGCATTTCTTTTTGCAACCAAATTCTCCATTTCGGTCTTTTTTACCTGTTCCTCGCTCATCATTTCGTCACGTGCAAGCAGAGCCTGCATGTCAACCACGTGCAGCAACAAACCGTGTTAAAAATACTAATAATAAACTGGGTATCAAATAACCCATAAATCTGAATATATTACCTTATACCAGACAGATATTATACTAGTTTTCCATTTGAAAAAAATATATATTGTAGACTGATATGTGTTTACCTTACTAAATCGCACGTTCTGTGATGTGACTATTGTGGATGCGTACATTGCAATGTCGATGCTGAAACGATATATCGTGCAGCCCTAATGGCCAGCCAACACACCTGACCAGAACCCTATAGAGAATTTATGAAAACATTTGATACACCAGACCCAACAACACAGACGACCTGAAAGCAACCTGGGCTTCCATAACACCTCAGCAGTTTCACAGGCTGATTGCCTCCATGCCACACCACATTGATGCAGTAATTGGAGCAAAAAAAGCCCAGACCAAGTATTGTGTGCATAAATTAACATACTTAGGAAATATTTGCATGTGTTTTGAGTTAATTAGCTGATTAGAGCTAATTTCTGTATTATAAAATGTTCATTATAATATTTTGAGATACTGGATTTTTGATTTCCAAGCCGTAATCATCAAGATTGAAACAAAGTCTTGAAATGTTTAACTTTGTGTGTAACGAATCTAGAATATATAAGGTGTAAATTTTTTATTTGAATTAGGGGAAAAAAGAACTTTTCCACAATATATATATTTTTTTAGATGCACCTGTATATGTACTGCTCATTATGCTATTACCTTATAACATAACTCCACACTGGATTCAACAAAATGTACTGAATCAGTGATCCAGTTTCTAAATGCTGCTCGTTCACAATGTCAAATTCTGAGTTTGTATAAATGAACTTAGCCAATAAGATGATGACTGAATTTGAGAAGCAAGGAATTTGAGAGCCAGCCATTACAGTGACTAACCACCAGAGGGCGCCAGTGACAGGCTGTATGGGACTGTCGGTAAAGCTGGTACAGTTTAAGGTGTTGTTCACAGGCGCCACTGTCTCGACTGTGCTCACCTTTCCACCTCTCCCTTCAAACTCTGGTTCTCTCCCCGGATCAGGGCATTTTTGTGGATCTCCTCTCCCAGACTCTCCCTCTCCTTCTGAAGGGTGGACTCAAGAACCTCAGTGGCATCTTTCTGCTTCAGCAGCACTAGGTACCTGCACACAGACATATAAAAAGGCCAGGTTGAAGACAGCTTCTCCTAACTAGTCACGTGAACATATATGGTGCCTAGTTACAGTTTTGTGTTGTGTTACATGGAACAATAGGCCATGGCGATCCCATTCCAATGATCCCTTCATATGAATTTCCATTGAACGCTGCACCCTCTAACCTCACAGAATGAAGTATTGAGCATCCACCATATGTGGTTGTGTTCAGAGTTGCAACAGCCACTAATAAAAGCAATCAGGGTTTTATGAAACTATTGTAAAATTATACATTTGTAAAATTATAAAAACAGCAAGATTTGATTAAAAAAACAATTTAATGTCCCCATTAGCTACCTTCTTCTGATTTAAGGATAGTTTTAGGATGCTTTTCTCCGCGTTTAATACAGTAAAACCTCAAACCTATATATATTCCTAGTGTGACTGTCTGATCCTCATTTATATATTTATTTTACTTTCCCCCCTGCTAATAGTAGTGTTAAAAAAAGAAGCTTTACAAAAGCATGTAACAAAACTATTCAATAGCATCTCTATCATCCAATCACAAAGCGGACACATAAGTGCCCCCGGCACACAATCCTCTCTGTGAAAACCCTGACTGTTTCCCTATGGGCAGAAAGACCTGCCACAGGGAGGAACCGCCTCAACCCGTCCAACAACAATCACACGTGGTCGTTTTCCAGTTGAAAAACATTGTTTTGTACGTTTTGCTACAGCATGCCCCAAATGACTCCACACAGACCTTAGAGGTTGGCCGTGGACCATCTGATATCCCAGCTGATTAGGCCATTGGCGGTATAACAGGCAGACTATTCTAATCCATGGGCCTCAACATTGACCCCAAGCGAGTCCATTATTCATAAGGGAGAGCCAGAGATGTTATTAGTCTGCTTCCCTTCTAAACAGAAGCAGCGCTGTTATGAAAGTCTCCACAACCTCTAAGGCCACAGACTAGGACAACTCCACTGACTTGAAAAATCAGGGGACAGAAACCAGTGTTGTGAAACCCAGTGCTCTTTTCAACCTTTCATTTGCCCATTTTATTTTCTTATGCCTGTTTTCATATGTTTATGTTTGGCCTTCACTTTCCTTTTTACCATGGCATACTACAGCAGCACAGTGAACATCCGTTTCTCACGAGTAAAAAAACAAGCCCACACACCCAGATGTTACTGTCTAAGTGAGAGCTGTGAATTTAGCACCATGAAAAAAACTTATCTAACCATTAATATTAAACGAACCTTAATACAAACTCGAACAGTAACTTCACCCCAACTGTAATGTGCAAAAACAAGCCAAAAATCCCTAAATGTCTTCAAAACATGTCCCCATTTCCTGAATTAACCACAGTGTGGGGACATGTTCACCCCCGTAATATAGTCACGTCAGAAGGGCGTTAACGCACGTCAACCTAAACAAAAGAACACTTCTCAGAGCCCACAAGCCGTTTCAGCTCCATACTGCATTTGTAATAAAGTTTTGGTCTGGTGACAGGGTTACATGGTCACCAAAACAAATTGCCTTGTTTTGAGGTTTCTTCAGGCCGCTATCACCCATCCCTAGAGTGTGTGTGGGTGTGTCACTCCTGTGTGGGCGTGGCCAGCTGAGGTTTTCCAACACATAATGGCATTCAAGATTGGTCCGGTGATTGGGTTACGTGGTTACCAAAATGAATTGCCATGTCGCGAGACATTTCTTCAGGCCATATCACCAATCCTTAGCATGTGTGGGTGGGTCACTTCTGTGTGGGCGTGGCCAGTCAAGGTTTGACTCACTTGTTTTCCAGTGCCCGGTGTTCTTGCTCCAGAGCCCTCTGGCTGCTCTTCAGGGTGGCGTGTTGGGAAATCAGCTGCTCGTACTCCGCCGCCTGCCTCTCGTGCACGCTCAGCAGGCGCTCGTGGTCCTGAAGGACACTCTCCCGGCCCAGCCGCGCCTCCTCACGCTGCCTCTGCCACGCCTCCGACTCGCTCTCCAGTGCCCCCACCTGGCCCTGCAGAACGGCGTTCTGGGCCATGAGGGAGGCGCTCTGAGAATTGAGGGCGGAGTTCTCCACCTGAGATGGCGAGACAAAAATGGCTTTTATTAAATAAAAGATGCCGGTTTTCATTCACATTCACACCGCACAGCAGCTCTAATAAGGGACACACAGTGGTTGGAGTCTATAAGAATGAGAGAACGGGTGGGTACGAAACAAAGCAACAGCCAGAGCTCAGAGAGAGCGTGAAGCACAGCAGCTCTAGCAACACGCTGAAGCGGAGCCCCTCTACCTGTAGCTTGGCAGTCTGCGTGTGAAGCGCCGTGTTGTGCTCCTGCAGGCCTGAGGACTGCCTCTGTAGGGCCACGTTCTGGGCATTCAGCTGACTGTTCTGGTTGTCCAGCTGCCTCAGCTGCTCCTTCAGTAGGTGCTTCTCCGTCTGCAGCGTGGCATTCTAGAGGGAAATGTGCGACCGGGTCAGAAAGAACAATGAGAGGACACTTCGCATGGGCTTGCCAAATGCTTTCGTACGTCCCTGCAGGGAAAGCCAGTGCGCCACTTCGACAGTTCTACATTATAAAAATAAATTTTAAAAAGCCCCCCACAAATCTGCACATAGTACTCCTTTGAACATTTTCAAAATGACTAAGAAATGGAAAATGATGACATGTGTTTCCATTTAGTGTAAGCTGTTCACAATGCAGAAATGAACATAAACTGATTTTACATTTAATTATACATGTTTGTTGGGGACTCCTTATACAGTCTAAATAACTGCTGAATTGTCATGCAAGGACATCGGTGTCCGGCTACCTAAGGGTTAAACACAGACCATGAAGAACTCCACTCACATTCTTCTCTATGTCGATGAGGCGGTCCTTGAGTTTCAGGAGCTCTGCCGTGGCCTCTCTGGTCTCAGTCTCCCATTTCTCCTTCTCATGGCCCGGACCTGCCGTCTTCTGAGGGGAGCTCTGGGTGTGAGCCTCCTCCTCCTCCTGCCTCTGCCTCAGAGCTTCCAGAGTCTTCTTCACCTGGACACCGCGACACAGAGGAGGAGCGTTGGATTTCGAGACCGTAGACCGGCGCGTTATACGCAAGGGCAGATGTGACGTGTGAAAGCGTGCAAACGCGACTACATACGGTGCTGAGTTCGGTGCGTAGCTGCTGGTTGAGACTGCTGGACTCTTCCAGACGAGACTCCAGGCCCTGAATCTTTTCCTCCCGGATCGCCAGTGTCTTCTTCAGAGTTGACTCGATCTTACTCTCCAATATCTTGTACTTACTGTAAAGGGGCAAACAGTTTGTTGTTAATGTCACATCACATGGAACGGAAAATCTCAGACACAAACGACCTGTGATTTAAATTAAAAACTTTGTCTGTAGTTATCTGCACGTGTGAAACCGCATATATGGCAGATAAAGGCCTGAAGGAATTCTAATGGATATTGATTTGAAGACAAGGTTTTCTTGCTGAGGTCATGTTTTAATGTTTTACAACCATATTACTTCAAAACAGTGCTAAGGATGAGTCACTGACAAGCATGAGGGGAAACTTCTGAAAAACCCTGACCAATAGGTGAAACCCAATATCTGCATGGGCTTGTGGTGAACACATGAAATTACTAGTTGAGGTCTGTAGGAATGTAAGTTGGGTTAGTGAATTCATCTGGCGTTGACTGATTAGCGGCAGCTTGAATTTCATTGACCACTAATGACTGGAGAAGGAATGTGCTCTCTGTTGAATGCAACCCCCCTGGGTGATACAAGCCTGGGTCTCTAACTTTTGAAAGGTGCCTCCTAGCATCATATCCTCAGAGTCAGATACTAAGAAAAACCTCAACAAGTGTGAGCCTTAGAAGTCTTTCAAAGTGTCTTCTTTCATCTTCTGTTCCCACAGAAAGGACTTAGGTCAGAGAAGTGTAAAGTTCAACATTCCAAAAGTGCTGTCCTGCTACGCTTGCTTCAACACAACCGGCATATGAATAGCATTTGATTTCTTTCAAATACTTTAGCTGCACTTCGTTAAAATTGTCTCATGCAAAATAGTCCTAAAAATGACTTCAGCCAACCAGCTCTCCAGGCAGGGTTAAATCAAACAGAAAGTTTAAACAGAAAAACAATCCAATTTGAACAACGGCCCGGGTTCTCGTAGTGACTGTGTGTTATTTCGCCCAGCAGGACTAGAACATTCCAGAGAAAATTACACTTTTGCAAGCCACACAATATTTGCCTGTTATGTTGCCATTCTGTACACAGTCTCAAGAAAATGGCTGTAACAGAGCCCTGCACACATGCTGCTAGGGTAATTCAGAGCCCATTAGAAAGGGGAATTCAGGGACAGACACACAGAGTCAACAACATTGTCAGGGGGCTTATCTTCAAACTGAAACTATTTCTGCTGCCCTCACACACATTCAGTGGGGAGTGGGGTAGGTGATCAAATACTTATGTCATGCAATAAAATGCTAAAATGTGATTTTCTGGATTTTTGTTTTAGATTCTGTAACTCACAGTTGAAGAGTACCTATGATAAAAATGCTTCTACATGCTTTGTAAGTAGGAAAACCTGCAGAATCGGCAGTGTATCAAATACATGTTCTCCCCACTGTACTTCAACATCTTGAATTGATGTAGAACAAATACTATGGGATTAAAGTATATTTTGTTAGCTTTTTGAGGGTGTCTGTACATTTTATATATAGTCCCCCTATTTCAGGAGACTAAAGGTATTGGGACAGATTTATGTCCACATAAAGTGGGAAACCTATGGTCCCCACAAGACACTTGGTATCTTCTATGGAAAGTCCCAAACATTTTATTGCAATAGAAATATCATTAGGTTCACTGTCTTTCAGTATGATGTAGCACTGCCTTAAAAGGCATTTGCTGTCATCAACAGTTACAGCTTCAAGTGAGGCAGATCCAGGGGCAGCCTCTGTCTGAGAAATAACAAACATTTCACAGATTCATTTTTAGGCTATGAATCTCTTACAGTTCCTTATTTTGTCCACACTTTCCTCTTACCATCACGTTACATAATAATTTGTCTCATCTGTCTACAACGCCTTTTTCGTGACCTCTGAAGACTAAGACCTTTTTTTGCAAATGATATGCATCTGAGTGTTTGTAATAGGTCAGACAGTTTTCTTAATTATGCTGAGCCTTCTTCAGTCATCTACTAAAAAGGTCTTCCTTGGCTTACCAGGCCATATGTTTTTGATTGAGGGACAGAGGAGGGGGGTTAAAGTTGACGACACCACAACTACTTGTTAGAAAACTGGGTTCATAAGAATAATGTAAAATCAGTATAAAAACAAAGAAATATGAATTGCCACCCAAAAGGGCATATGCCTGAAATGTGTTCATCCTATCACTGAACAATATAGTAGAAATAGAAAGCCCCAAAAAGCTGGAGAAATGTCAGATAAAACACTTTCAACACTGGTTTAAACAAAACTCAGGACTCGCACTCTCTACCTGGTACGGGAGGTAGGTCAGGAGGTTGGGCAGTGTCCATTAAGCGAAACAGGCTTAAAATAAAAAGCCCCTTCACTTTCAGCTTTACAACCCAAAACCCCAAATGATCCATGTTCCACATCTAAAGTGGACTTTGGGCACACACATTTTCATAAGGGGCCAAAAAACATTTTAGCACATCATAAACACAAAATACATATTACAGAATATTTAAAACTCTTGGTCCCCTTACAAAAAGCCTAGAGGCATGTGTGCAGGGTTATAATGGCAAGGCATTATAATAAAGGCTATGGGTCTTAAACGCTGGAGGTACAATGCCAACTGGAGTCTGAACATTAGAGCTGACCAAGCAGTACCAGTCAAACGTTTGGACACATTTACCCATGGGAAAGTGTGTCCAAACGTTTGGCTGATTCCGCACACTTCCTATCACAAAAAGTATCTTAATTCATTAAGTAAATTAGAACTCTTCGGTTTTTAGCTAGCCTGTTGTCTGACAACCTTTATCTGTCCATTGCATTGTTCAGACATTTATTGTATGAAAAAACTTCAATGACTTCCTGCACAATACAGGATAGATCAAAACGATTTGTCAAATGTGACAATCACCATTGTCAGACCTTGGGCAAGGCAGTTAACCCTAACTGAGTGCCTGATGTTGAAGCCCCCCTGTGGACTTACACATTCCTACAAATCTCAAAACGTAGAGGCCTACATATCATGTATGTCTTAAGATTCTTCTGATACCGACAGATACGAAATTACAAAATATTTGTACCATAAAGCAAAAATATTCTGAGGGAATAGAACCAGAAAGACCCCCCCCCCCCCATTCTACAAAGTCAGGCACACATGACGACGGCATACCGGTAGTCTAGATTTAGTTGAAGGCGATTGGATGTGTGCTGGTATTGTTTAGCGACAAGCCTCTTACTTGTCATCACAGTTGTGCTCCTCCTGCAGTAATTTCTCTTTGTTAAGACCGATCTTCTCCAGCTCATGGTTCAGTGTCTCCAACTCATTCCACTGTTGCTGCACCTTCAGCTTCTCGTTCACCAGGTCCTGGGCAGGACAGATCACACAATATAACCCTCACTATACAGCCCGGTCTACCCAACAGTGAGGATGTTAGAGGCCGCTGAAGCAGAAAGGCAAATCTAGAGACAGGATATATAAACACACGATTCTGTAACCCTTGAATCTCTTAATCATCCATGATCGATTCGACTAGTCTTCATACATCCACTGGTGCATTTTTACATACAGTATTCGTCTATTGCAACTGGTTTCCATCTATATGTATCTGTATGTATAATTTGATCATATGTAGTGTGTGCAGGCTGTTGTCAGTGGTCTCCCACCATGGTAGCAACCAGAGCCACACATTTCTCTTAACTTTCTATTATAATTCCCCTCTCCCTTGCAGCTCCCCAGATCCTTGCTGTACAATTATTTTTCCTGTTTTTTTTTATTCACTGACACTATTCATAGAGAAACATCATAATTGCATGTTCTGAGGCCATGTTAGAGATTGAATAACATCACCAGACACATTTGTTTAACTCTGGAAGAAAACTAAGTCCTCTTCAACAGTGTCTCTGGACTTTGCTGTGCATATAGTGGAGGAATGCTGAGGTCTAATGATGGTTCTGTTCTGCTGCTGCTCATTTAATGGCAAGATTTACAAAAACAACAACATATATTTGGTCCCATGCAGCTCATTTGGTAGAACATGGCACTTGCAACGGCAGAGGTTGTGGGTTCGAATCCCACATGGGACCAAGTCTGAAATGCACACAACCAGTATTGCGGTATTGTTAGTCGCTCTGGATAAGGGCATCAGCTAAATAATGACAATGTAAATAGTTACTCATGATATTCCTCTGCCAAGTAAGCCTGCTCTGCAACTTTGAGAAGGTTTTGGAGAAATTCAATATTACTAAAACTGGCTACACATGGACCAATGGACAAACCCCACCCCACGCAGACAATAACGGGCTACGTCTCTGGACATGAACTGCCAGATATTCATTCTGTCAATAAAGGCTGAACAAGGATGAGATAATGCCAGTGGTGCGTTCATGAGACAGTAGTTGGGAGCTTGCTGTGTCTGATTCTTGTGAAATGTTTATGTATGTGACAGCTTGCGGTGGAACATTTTAAAATTGCATGTACTTTTAGAATAGTTTGGTGATCTTCTCATGCTTGGACGGTAAGCTATTGCTAACTACCAGTTGGAGACCACTGTACTTTCTCCTCCAAACTCTCCCCATAGATTATATACCTCTCGGAGTGTTGCCAAGGTCCTCTTGTCAATGGTAGCCTGCTTCTGCAGCTCCTTGTTCTCCCTCTCCAGCTCTTTGACCTTCCCAGTCACCTCCCTCAACCTCTCCAGCTCCTTCTCCTTAGCGAAGCCCTCCTTCTCCAGGGAGGCCAGCCTTAGAGAGCTCTCCTCCAGCACCCTCTCCTTCACCTCCAGCTGCTGCCACAGCCTCCGTGCCTCCTTCTCAAGCTGCTTCCTCTCCTTAAAAAATAATTCAGTTTAAATAAGTTCAGTTACTCTAAAACTCTAATGCAAGTGGGGATATTTACCATGCAGCCAGGAGTACATAAAAAACAACTAGAAAACACTGAAATTCACTGACATACCTTCTCTGACTGGCCCAGCTCCTGCTCAACCCCCCTCTTCTCCTTCTCCACCGCCTCCAGGCGTTTCCCCGCCAGCCGCACCTCCTCCAGCTCTCGTTTCAGCCCTCCTGTCTCTGCCTCGGACTGCCTCAGCTCCTTTTCCAGCCCCTGGATCTTGGTGGAGGTGTTGTCCAGGCTCTGCTGGAGCCTTTGGTTCTCCTGACCCAAGCTGCTGACGCTTAACTCCAGGCGCTCCGCCCTCTTCGCCTGGCTCCTTAGCTCCTCCACGGACCGGGCCAGCTCCTCCCTTTCCTTCTCCAGCTCCCCGTTCTCCTGCTGGAGCTGGGCCAAGCGCACGGCAGCCGGCCGGAGGGACTCCACGGTGCGGCGGAGCTCCAGGTTCTCCAGGTCAAGGAGACTGTGGTCCTTCTCCAGGGTGGCCAGGCGCAGGCTGAGGTTCTGGGCTGCGTCCACCTGCTTCTTCAGCCTCCTGTTGTCCTGCTCCAGGGTGGCGTTTTCTCGCTCCAGGGTTTCGGCACGGTCGCACGTGATCTTCAGAGATGCCACCTATGATTACATTCACTGTTGTGTTACCTTGTGTTTAGCGTTCGACACAGTGGAAGGTGACTTTGAATCTCTGCAAGAAGAACGGTCCTTAAAAAAGCTACAAAACAAGCACGGGTTCAAAGAAGATTTCACTCACCTCCCTCTGAAGCTGTTCCCTGCTCCTCTCCAGGCGAGCCATCTCCCTCTCCAGCTCCTCACAGCGTTCTCCCCTCTCCCTCAGTGTCTCCAGCTCTTTGGAAGCCTGCCTGCCCTGGGCCTCTAGCCGGGCCACCTTGGAACCGGTGTCGGTGATGGTCTGGTGGAGGACGCGGTTCTCCTTTTCCACCTCCCTGACCCGGGCCTCACTGTCTGCCTGGGCTCTTTGGCGCAGGGAGCCCACCGCCTGGCTCAGGTGCTCCTTTTCCTTCTCCAACTCGGAGATCTGAGAACGCGCATGGAGAGAGTCGGCCGGGTTAGTGGTCGCGCGCAACGGTAAAGTGACGCACGGAGTCAGCAACAACCTGGAGCCGAAGCAGCGCGGGGGCGTACCTGTCTTTCCTTCTCTGCCTGCACAGTCTCCAAGGCCTTCTGCAGTTTCTGCTTGTCCCTGAGCAGGTCTTCCCCGAGGCCCTCCATGTCCTGGGTGGTCTGCTTCTCCTGGTCCAGCAGGGTCTGCAGACGCTCCAGCTGCAGAGGAGACGGGAGACGCACAATGGGCGACGAGTGCTAAAAGATGGCAGAGGGCGCGGAATGCGCGACCTCAGTTGACCCGCCGCGAAGGGGTCAGATGTCGCAAACGTGCGTGAGAGACGCTTTCGTTCAAAACATCCGTACCTGTGCCGGGTCAACGTGTGCTACAATCAGAGGAAGGCTGCGGTCGGTATATGCTGCTCTACACACGCCCACGTGTTCTAACTGCACCACAGAACAGAATGCCAATGAATACTGCAGTGTGTCTAAATGGGGCATGGGGGACCAGCAGAGAACTGCACAGGGGACACGTATTCTGGCTTCCTTTCTGTATTCAAGGTGCGTGGATCAATCAGTGCATGCATCAGAATGCTCTACCTCGCATGTCTGTTTGTGGGTGGAAGTCGGTAGGTCTTTGTGCACGAGTTTGTGTGCGGTTACAGTACCTTTTTGCTGAGGCCCTGGTTCTCTCTCTCCAGCTCCAGGGTGTGTAGCTGGCCCTCCTCCAGACTAAGGGAAGCCTGTCTGAGTTCCTGGATCGTGCTCTGCAGACTCTGGTTCTCCTTCTCCAGCTTCAGCAACCGGCTTGACGTGGACTCGTTCAGTTCAAAAACGAATGATTTGTGCGCTGCGCAGAGGAAAGGGAGACGGCGTGCTCGTTCACTTCTGTTTGTGATTACATTTCCATCCATTAAAAAAAAAAATGGTAATTGTTTCTTTGCCCTGTGCAAAGACAGAAGCAAAAGACAATTTTGTATATGTATGTTCTGTGAATTTGATTGTTGTGGTAGAGTTGTCGAGAATTGAGGGAGGCTACATGCAGCACTGACATTCATTTTAAGTGCCAGTTTCTTTGTTAAGCAAGTTAGCAATGGAACACTGTAGATTTCTAAGCAATGGGTTGACAGGAGATTCAGCACTTCTCTGTGAGTAGTTTACAGAGGAGTGAGATGAGTCATTTCATTACAAACAGCCATCAATGGGTGATGTGTCCTATGAAATTAATATGACAGTAAAGCATTTTTTCTCCACATCCTGTAAAGTTAAAATATAAATTGTGTGAATTTTTGGGGGGGTTTTGTACAAATTGGTTTCACCACATATAAATGGCAACTATTTACCCTATTTATAAATCAATCCATCATGAAACTTTTTTTCCCCCCAATTTAACGGCCATAAAAGATTAGGGATAGATTACTATACACTCTAAACTAAGCACCCATATTTAGTATTTGGTTGCATAACCTTTGCAAGCAATAAAGTCTTTGACCCCTTGAACCCATCAGATGATGGCTATATTTTCTGGTCATGCTCTGACAGCCCTGTACTGTAGCTATTTTCAGGACATAACAAACATCCAAGATGCAATGACAGAATGATTGGGGTCATTGTCTTCGTATACTTCAGAATTCATCCGACACACTTTGTAAAAATGTATGGAATGCACAATATGAACATGTTAGACTTTAAAAAGAATGCCAACGTATACAGTTTTCTTGTCTTTAGGGCATTTGCATGCACAACTAAAACTCTATTACCAGCTACTGCAAGAGGATGAGTACTTGGTGGTCAGTACGGTTTCAAAACACAAAGTGTATATGACATTTCTCAACTAGGAGGAATCATTTAATGTTGTCTAACAATCCTTTTCAGGGAGATGCTGATGAAAATAAAACTAATGGTATCCTCAAGACCAAGTAAGCAACCAAAGTGCCTCAGTCCATTTACCAAACAAGCCAATAGATGTTATCATCAAAGTACTTAGGAATCACCATGATGTGTGTGTCGTTTAAGCCCCAAACTGAGCAGCCTACCAAAAAACCCATTAAGCTGGCCTTTTTCTTTATGAAAGTCTTGTTTTTCCATTTCAAACTAGGAAAGACCTCCTGGATTACAATCTTTAACCGTGAGGGGACAGATGCACTGGTATATTTGTACCTATAAGACTGTATCAGGGCTCCAACAGACCCATCTAGTATGTGCTGGCCACTTTCTGAATTCTTTGGGACATGGGTTGTGAAAGGTCTTGGAAACATTGCACAGGGGTCCATTCTTTTTTGCTGATAATAATAAAACATTTCCATTCAAATTACTGCGGACTGAGCAGGCTACTCAAGTAAACTTATATTTTCATCATCATCATGGTCAGGTTCCTGGAACCATACTGAGACAAAACATGATTTCTGACATGGTGCATTATCCTGCGCATCATTATCCTGCGCGTCATTACCCTGCGCGTCGTATCCTTTTGACCAAGGGTAAACTGAATCCATGAAGGGATGCATCTGGTCGGCAACAAAAAAAAAATCGATTGGCATTCAAATGGTGCTAAGCTTGAGCCAGGAAAACGTTCCCCACACCTCCACACTACGGTCACTAGCATGTACCGTTGACACTGGGCAGGATGGGACAATGGACTCATGCCAAACCCTGAGTCCGTCCTCAGCGCGACGTGACAGGAATCACTGTTTCCCCCACTGAATGGTCTATTGTTAAGGACTCCGCGCCAACCAAAGCTGCTTCTTGTTTTTAGCTGACAAAACTGCAACCTGATACGACCTCTAGCAGATCTTTGGGAACATTCTTATGTTGTATTAAAATGTTGTGTTTTACTACAGAGGCTGCTTTCAAGGCCAGAGCACACTTGAGATGGAAACCCCAGCGTGAGCTCCGGCTAAATAACGGAGACGCGTTCACAATGAGACGTAGAACGTGCTCTTACTATCGTTGTTTTCGTTGTTCTTGGCCAGTTGCTCCAACTCCCAGCCCAGGTGGGCAGATTCATTCATGCTCTGTTTCTGAGAGATTTCCAGCAGCATGTTCTCCTCCACCAGCTCTTCCAGACGCTTCTTATCCGTGTCCCGGTCCTGCAAGGGGACGGCACGAGTTAGACACAACCGGCACAACCTCTACAACTTGGGTGACGAGGTATGTTCGTCACACCCTCAGTCCCACCCACTAGGGCAGAGACACAAACGGCTTGGTATTCTCGACATGTTAAAGACGCCCAGTGACTGATTCTCTTCACCATCTCCATGTCGTGAAGTTTGGAGCGCAGCTGCAGGTTCTCCTTCTCCAGCTCGTGGAGCTTGTCACAGCGCCCCCTGGCGGCCCTCAGCTGCTCCTCCAGCATCGCTTTGGTCTCCATCAGGGTCACGTTGTCCTCCCTCAGCTCCTGGAGACGCACAGAATAAGACACACAATCAGACGGAGAACGCGACGCCCTACAGCACGCGGCGCAGGCCGGCCCGGCCGAGACGCGGCGCAGTTTGGCAGGGATGGGAACAGGACCGGGGGATTCGGCTCAGACTGTGACGTGGCCCTTCTCAAACAGGCCCACGGTGAAAAGGTTTGACACATTGTGAGTCTGAGGCCTGCCTCCGACAGCTGCCCGTCTGAAGGAGCCCATTAAACCTCTGCGGCTTGTCTGCCCGGTCATTCTGCTGCTCAGTACGCCCCATTGTTCCTCTATGACAGAGCCAGCAGGGGTTCCAGTCAATGTCCCAGTCAACGCAGTGGAAATGATTGGACCAACTCAGACATGAAAGACATGCCGCTAAGGGTTATGGGTCTCAGGGGGACTTAAGGCGCCCCACCGATCATGTATCTGACGAGTCTTGACAGGGTGGGACGGCCTTTACGTATGCATACGTGGATTTGTGTCGATAACAACCAAAATAACCAGTGTCCCTACCCAACCAAGACGTGTGAGCGAAAAGGCATTTTACTTATACACATGGACGTTGTGTGTGGACATTATGGCGTCTTTAAATAGATGTTATGTTGGGCGCAGATCACCTCGACCCGTGACTTGTAGAAGTGCACGTCGTTTAGCCTCTCCTTGCAGCGTGACAGCTCCGTGTCCAGCCTGTCCACCTTGGCTGCCTTCTCTCGCAGAGCGTCCACCTCGTCCCTATAGGCACGCACTGACCGCGCCTCGGCGAGCAGCTGCTGGTTCTGCGGAGGGGCAAAGACACAGTCTGGGTCTCCGGGAGGTCACGACGCTGTAGCGACCAACCGAAAGGTGGGTAAATTGTGCGAGGAACGCGACGTGCTGGTGGTCAGGACTAAATGACGTGTCCGCCTTTCCGTGGGAGAATATCCTGCTCCCATCTGAGTATCCTAAAATGGTAATTGGCTTTCTGTGACATCAGCTACAATTCTCACCACTGAGAAATGTCAGAACAGTGACTTTTTAAAAGCTTTTCCACCGTGTCATTAGTGGTCAAAACACAAAATGCCCTGAACACTGACTGGAGAAATAGGAGAAAGTTGGGTTTTAGTGAATGATTACGTAAGTAAGGGAAACAGGGGTGGGGCATGGGGGAATATAGAGAGATAGAGTGAGTGGGAGGGGAAAAGGAGGGGTGGCAGGAAGGAAGGAGCTGGGGGAGAGTATATATACGAGATCAGACAGAGACAGAGAGAGATCCAGAGAGAGAGGAGGGTCAACATAGGGGGTGGGGGAGACCCCGTGCGGACAGAAAGAGGGCACCTCTTGCTTGAGTTTCTGCATCTCCAGATCGAGTCTCTCCAACTCGTGCTTGGTGTCCATCAGCTGCTCAGTCTTCTCCTCGCTGACAGGGACAAGTGTGGACAGATCAATGCATGTCTACATGTCAACGGTGTTATCTAGAGTGAAGATGTGTTTCTGAGAGAAATGAACTGGTCTGAATAAAATCAAACACTAAAAATGCTTCAGCCTTGTTCTGTTAACCTGACTCACAGTTCCTGTCTCGAACGTCTCAGCTTGGCTTTAGTGTCGGCCAGCTCCACAGCCAGGTGCTGTCGGTCCTCTTTGGACAGCAGGGAGACAGGTCCGCCCAAGCCCAGGTTAGTCCTCTCAGGACTGGGGAAACCCAGGTGGTTGGAGGGCTGCTGGGACTGGAGGTAGTCCCTTTCCTGGGTCAGCTCCACGATCACCTGGAGGAGGGTGGAGGGGGCTTTATGTAAAATGTGGGTTGTACAATTTTAAAATTCATGTTTTAACATTTTTCAGTTCCGCCTTAGATAGCAACCTCTGCACTTTCATCTCGTTCATCTATGATTTTGCGGAGGTGCAGAGCCATGTTCCGGGATAGGAGGTCCAGCTCCTCAGCGGCCACGTCTGGCAGCTCCAGCCATTGCATGTCCAACACGTTCTCCTGGTTATGGGTCACCTGATGGAGTAGATGGACAATATCGATCAAAGATTCATAATAAGTACTACACCGAAGAACCCCAAATTTGTTAAGTGCTTTCTACCTTCTATTTCTGTAAATTTCACAACACCCTCAAAAGGAATGTATTACCGTAAGCCTACAAATAAGAGGTTTTTATGTGAAGAAGTTCATGAACAAAAATTGAAGTGCAAGGACCTCTGTGCTAAAATGTGTGGGAGTGTAGATCTGAATGTGTGTTTGTTAGATGTAGACGAAGGAAGTGCAACGTTTCAGAACTATTCAGTGTAAAAAAAGAAAAAAAGGCTGATACGCAGAAACAAGTGCCTCCTCTGTGAACACACCTAAACACTCATTACTCACCTCCTGAATGTGAGAGACAATGGCTGCCTGCTTCTCAATGTCAAGCAGTTTGATCTTCTCAATGATCTCTTCTTTCCTCTCACACTGCAGATGGAGAAAACGACATACCAAGTTGGCAAACATTTTACTTACACATTTTACAGAGCACCATAATAAATAACATCCCAGATGAAAAGGTTTTAAATTCGATAGAATATAGCTTGGTTTCGACCTCCTTCCTAATAATGGAGACAACTGTTGTGAACTAAAAAAAATACTGGTAAAATGTAAAATCACGCTACAACCGAAAACTTTCCTTCTCTCTGTCCATCTCTCCATCCCTTTCCTTCCCATGAACAACAAAAAACAGTATACAAACAAACCAGGCAAAACGGAGGAGAGTGCAGGCAACGGGAAACAAAGACAATAGAGAACTAAACAGAGAGAAAGAATGCTATATTAGAAGACACACGATTAAACCTTTCACCTCTCAGAGCCTCTGCCCTGCTCGGTGAAGCTACTGCTATATTTCACGTGTTGATTTCATTAGAGGTCTATTTGAAAATGAATTCTTGAAAAATATTGATGACAGGCCATTGTTGCTCCACTGTAGGCCACTGTCTCAGTTAAGGGATTTGTTCAGACATGTGAAGTAATGCCCCTGCAGCTTCCTGATGTAAACGTGAAAGGTGGGGTTACTATTTGTCAGGGCAGATTTGATATTATGATACAGGGATTTGCAACATACTGACTGAGTGCCTCCACACAAACTCTGTGTTCATATGGGAATCGGGTTCTAGATTAAGTCTCAGTTAGGCGGGTCGGGAAAACATTTTGTTCCGTCAGGTTAGTCTTGTAAGGCAGAGGTCCGTGCTCCAAAATGCAATGTTACCTGTACAGCACAACCCAGGATTAGAAGCAGCAGCCTTTTCATCTCGTCCATGCCCTTCACTGTGAAAGAGAAAGAGAAAAGACCAACAATTAAGACATTCAATTGTGATTTTTTGTTTATTTTTTGTTGAAATCCCAGAGGCAGGCACCAAATTCCAAACATCATCTGTCCTTTCCCTTGCTTCTTACACTAGTAGGCTGAAGGTTTACCTCTCACATCCCTGTCGTTTTGATTAGGAATCATCAGTTAGTGAGTCAATCTTTACATTAGACTCAACGCAAATAATGTTGGTATATTTTTTATTTATTTTTTTGAGGCTGAAGCAAACTTTTATTAATAATGAAATACAATTCACTAAGGTTTGGACTATTTTGTTTTGTACAGGGTTTGTTTAGGATCGGTTGTGTTCGTGTGTCACATCACCATGGAGACTGTCTGTGACCCAGCCCTTATTCCACTGAGACCAACTAACGAGACAAAAGAGGTAAACAGGCAAGCGCTGGTGTCACCCTGAGAGGAGCTTCTCCTGGTTTCTAATCTGCACATGGGAAAGTGGAACGGCTTCCTGAGGCAATTCCATGTTTCCACGGTTTTGACTTTCACGTTTTGTACAGGCCAATCAGGCCAAGATCGAATCAACTTGGCATTCAGTAGGTAAACAGAATCAGGACAATGAGTCCTGATAAAAAGTTATTTCTGTGTGTGAAAGACAGTTGCAGGAACCAGCATGCAAAACATGAGTGCAGGCGCCAAGTGGCTCAGTGCATGAAAGGCCAGCTAACAGAAGCACAACATTGTCCACTGCTGAAGCTGGACATTTCAAACACAAGGATGACCCTATTTAATGTCATTTAACAGGAGATACTCTACTATGTTATAAAAGACAGATGACTGCTGTTGTTTTTAATTCAGTCATGCAAACAGTTTAGCGAATATATGAAGACTGCAGAGTGTTAGTAATATACAGCTATCGAGCAAGCTAGAGTTTCAGAAGCTTTCGTTGCAGATGTAATCTCGTGACAGAGTTCAGCGATTCAATAGATTACGCAAAAACACAACTCTTCCTTCTCATAAAAATGTGGTTTTACTGGTGAGACCAAATGGGCTCAGGGCTCAATAGCAGCCTTATGAATGAACCCCAGCTGTCACTGTACAGTGCTTAATATAACTGGGAAAGACATGATATAAAAAAAACACAGTTGTTCATGTGCTTGATATAACATTCCAGCTAAGACAAATTTAACCTAAAATTCAGATGAAACTGTTGAAGAATTCTGTTTCTTCCCACTTATATTTTCCTTCACCAAGCAGGGGCAATAAAACTGGACAGCACTTTTTCTGGTTCACTTCATGTTTCATCACATACCCACTATATCAAGTCTGGCCCTCTCTGATATCAGGTGAGACTGAAGAGGCTGTCAACACCAGGCTGGAGGTCCAACACACTCAGCACTCACCGATTAACCTGCTGGGAGCAGAACGGCTGACTAGTGGGCTCCATTGGGCTCTTCCTGCCATTCCCACATCCTGACCCCAGAAAAAGACCTGAACATGTGTATCCTCCACGCCCCACGTAGAACGGGCTTCATACAGCACAGTAACCGAGCAGAGGCACGGCACAGTAACCGAGCAGAGGCACGGCACAGTAACCGAGCAGAGGCACTGTACAGTAACCAAAGCAGAGGCACTGTACAGTAACCAAAGCAGAGGCACTGTACAGTAACCAAAGCAGAGGCACTGTACAGTAACCAAAGCAGAGGCACTGTATAGTAACCAAAGCAGAGGCACTGTACAGTAACCAAAGCAGAGGCACTGTACAGTAACCAAAGCAGAGGCACTGTACAGTAACCAAAGCAGAGGCACTGTTACCGAGCAGAGGGTGCGCTGGAAAGTGCTGGGTGGTTTAACAAGCAGTTGGTGTTTTCAGCATGTGTGAATTTGAGATGGAGGAGCCACATAAAAAAAAACAAATAATGCCAGGGACCTCACAACATGCTGTTGTTAATATAACTCCACGCAGGGATTTTTACTGCGATTCAACGTCGCACCATGTCACCTGCAGAGGGAGTTTTGATCAGTGATAGAAACAGTGACAAACTCCCAATTCATCTACCTGACAAGGGGTCCTTAGCAATGGTCAGCACATTGGGCAGGGTCATCAGGATCAGCTGCTGGAGATGCTCCTGAAAAGAAACACACACATCGCGTTAACAGGGTTAACCGAGAGCAAGATGCGAGCAGGGACACCGAAGCTCCATCCTCCAACCGGAACAGGACGCGGAGTCCAGTGGACATGGGGGGGGGGGGGGGGGGGGGGGGGGGGGCGAGGTAGCTTACAGAGCTCCGCCAGGGACCCGGGACAAGGTGGGAACGGAAAACACGCATTAACAAACACAGACGGACAGGAAATCTCGACGGAAAATCGGCCCCGTTTTCAGCCTGCAGAGAACACATTGGGGGTGGGGGGGGGGTAATAAAGTAGTCAATGTAGCGGCTAGCTGTCGTGGTGACAGAGATGACGGGCTGGTCTGGAAAAACACATTCCATCCCAAACATTAAAAGGAGGCACACCATTGCATACGGTCCATGCAGACCAGGTACTGTTTGGTTTCTATTGTGTCACACCGTGCGTCTGCGAGACAGAGTGGGCCTGACATGGGACACAATGGACACCTTGGTAACAATCCTGAACACAGCGCACAGTAGACAAGACCCAACACGCCCAAATGACCTCAGGCCTTTGTTGACATGCGCAAAAAATTTGTGGCTTAAAATCCTGACCCAACAAGAACAGCGAAAGATAGATGTTATAATGACATCATGGGCGCTTTCTTTCCCACCTCCCCAGACAGCTTACTGGAGGCATCGGATTAGACAGACGGGGGGGCGGGGGGGGGCTTCTGGGCCCCCCGCAAGAGAAGAGCAGGGCCGCCTGCATAGAGGGGTGATGACCAGATTCACTATCCGTCCCTGCTGTCAGGGCAGACCATTGGCAGAGGCCCAGGACCGGCTCTATTGTCTGGGGTGGAAAAAAAACGTTGAGCATTCCATCGCTTACCCAAGTCATCTAGAGAAACCGCTCCGACACCAAAACACGCCCCAATTCTCCGTCTGAAATGCACTCAGCTACGAACCCTGTGAGGACGACGTGGGTTTTGAAAGAGCAGCGTCTGGCTGCCTGCTTGATAGGCTTCTCACGTTACATCGGCAGCACCTCCGCAGTGCCGCCCATGGGGGTTACGTTTCCATAGCTTACCGGTCTGCGGTGAGGTTACCGGTCTGCGGTGAAAAGCTGGGTGGATATTTCAAAAGCCCAAATAATTAGTAGAATACATAACAGTCAAATCAAATGAGTGAGGCAGTCACAGATGCTTTTGGGGAGTTAATATTGGGAGATCAGCATAATGTCTGGACAGGAGCCTCATGGCCATAAACCTTAACAGTGTCACACTAGAGTCCGATATTTCTCAACCTGTTTAACTTCAATCCCTGTGTTTCCCAAACCTGGCGCTGGGGACCCCAAGGGGTGCATGTTTTTGGTTTTGCCCTAACACTCACACACTTGATTCAAATTAAAGGCTTGATGATAGGTTAATTAAGTCTACACCAGCCTGACCCATAATATCAGTAGGCCGGCGATGGTCGAGAAGAACCTGAGGAGCAATTACAGCTCTGAGTAAGGCTTCCAATCAGTTAACCCCATGGATGTGTCAAGCTGCACTGTATACTGGCTATGACGCATTGCTAAACAGTCTCCTAGCCACAGTATTAGACAGTCAACATCAACTGACTCAGGTGAGAAGTGCTGCACTATAAAACAGGGTGTCATTTGGAAAACATTCTCTAGTTGCCTGGTTGTCTCCTGGCCAATCCAAACCATGTTGTTTCTCCAGCACTGGGACATATACATTAGCTGCCGAAAGGAAAATAACGTCCAGGACAATGAGACACTGTTAAAGTCGCTTTGCTATTAGTATGCCCACATAAGCGCGGTGTATCAGCCAGGTTATTGGAGAACAATAGACTGACAGGCTGGGATACGCTAATGAAAATAAGGCCGGCGTGCATTATTGATGAAGGACTACAGATGGATTTCAGCCTGCAAGGGAGGTCATGTTCCGGTACTGAAGTTACTGCTCTCCTGTTCTCTCTTTCTCCATCTCTTTTCGATTTCCATCAAATCCACCTTTGTTTAAGCAGGGAGGCGTGCAGGGGACACAACGTTCAACACCACCACCACCACCATCATCTGTGGCTCATTAAGATTCCGGCAAAACCTTCGGGAGGAACGACTTGGAAAGATCTGATGAGGGTGAAAACGTCAGCGGGGAGAAATGTTGGATACGTCCCTTTGAAGCCGGGGTCACGTTTCCCCTTCCCATGTTGCTATGCAGAACAATGCGCCAGTCCAGCAGGCTAGGAACAATGTGGGTCACAAGGGTTCTACTGCTGGTTGTGTATTGTTCACTTTTGTCTTGACCGTTTGGTGTTTGAATAGCATTCTCCCATGTAGCTCAGGCAGTGGTGTCGTACACAGTGTTTAACATTCATCAGATGAGTTAGCGCTACAGATAAAAGTGAAACCTCAATGGGAATCTCCATGACAGATACATTGGGAGAGAGAGCTCCAGTCTCCTCCCCGCCTCCCCATGCCCACTAGACCAGCAGGGGAGTGTTGAACCCGGCTGGGTTGCTCCACTACAGCGCTGGGCTGGACACAGTAACGTCAATCAGAGTTTCCCCAGGCACCAAAACCCCCATTGGTCCCCTTTCATCCAGCCTCTCACCATCACTTAGATCTGCTCCTGCAAGAGTGCCTCTCCCTCACTAACAGTTTCTCTTGTTAAATCCCAAGTGGACCCTTGGTTAATTCCATTCCCATCCTGCAATTTAAGCATTCACAAGAGCCTCCCTACTTGCACAAAACAAAACTAGAGAGATCATTTGATTTTGTTATTTTTGAGTTTGAGTGCAATTTCACTCAAAAAGAATTGATAGGGGTGTATTTTCTTCACATCTGATATCACATATGACACATATACAAAACCCAAATATGTAACATTCAATTGTCAATTATGTTCATTTCTTTGTCAACGATAGATGTGGGATTTGTAATTAGATTTTTGTGCTTGTTTTATTAAGTAACTGTGGATCACTGCATCATACAAGTCAAGAGTGTGTCCCGAAGTGGATGTGTTAATTAGCTTAAACCCTGAGCCACTCCATGGAAGTCACCCACAGAGTATTGACCACCACATGAAAACCCTGACTCTTGCTTCCATGCACTCTGCCGGAGCTGCTTCTAAGTACACCCTCCACACTTAAATGTGTAACTGGAAGAAAATACAGGCAATCAAAATCAGACATTTAGGCTACCGACAATTATAATCCAATTTAATTTAGACATAGCCCATTGCTTATGCTGTATCTCCTGAGCTCAATGGGTATGTATTGGCAGGGGAAGAGAGACCACACCCAAAACAGACAACATTACCATGCCACCACAGCTGTTTATGGGCGGTACGGTATCCTCAAAAATGTGATTTCATAACAAAGTCAAGATTACAAACGACAGCTTCTGGGCTAAGTAAGGTGAGTGGGCAGAACCAAGCACAACCTTGTGAGATATAAGGCAATTTATCTGTTCGATCATATTTCTTTTAGAAAAGGCCTCTTATAAGTGTCTGTGTGACATTACTCGGTCCATCCTGCACTCTTCAGAAACAACACCATTTTTGCTTCTTTTGAGCTTTTCTTGTGTAAAGTTTGCAAGACTCAGTGCATCCCTAGAAATGTGTGGGTTGGATGTGTGGGTTGTTTATCACATACTACTGAGAACAGTTACGGGGGTACCCCTCCAAGAACTGCCACCTTAACGTGGTGGAGGGGTTTGAGTACCCGAGTGACCCTAGGAGCTATGTTGTCTGGGGCTATATGCCCCTGGTAGGGTCTCCCAAGGCAAACAGGTCTTAGGCGACGGGTCAGACTAAGAGCGGTTCAAAACCCCTTAATGAAGAATAACATTTTGAGTACCGTGACGTCGCCCCGGTATGGCGCAGCCGGGGCCCCACCCGGAGCCAGGCCGGGGTTGGGGCTCGAATGCGAGCGCCTGGTGGCCGGGCCTTCCCCCATGGGGCCCGGCCGGGCTCAGCCCGAACGGGTGACGTGGGGCCGCCCTCCCGTGGGCTCACCACCCACAGGAGTGGACCATAAGGGGCCGGTGCAAAGAGGATCGGGCGGCAGTCGAAGGCAGGGGCCTAGACAACCCGATCTCTGGACACAGAAACTGGCTCTAGGGACGTGGAATGTCACCTCGCTGGCGGGGAAGGAGCCTGAGTTAGTGCGTGAGGTTGAGAGGTTCCGATTAGAGGTAGTCGGGATCACCTCTACGCACGGCTTGGGCTCTGGAACCACACTCCTTGAGAGAGGATGGACTCTTCACCACTCTGGAGTTGCCCATGGTGAGAGGCGGCGGGCTGGTGTGGGTTTGCTCATAGCTCCCCAGCTCTGCCGCCATGTGTTGGAGTTTACCCCGGTGAACGAGAGGGTCGTTTCCCTGCGCCTACGGGTCGGGGATAGGTCTCTCACTGTTGTTTGTGCCTACGGGCCGAACCGCAGTGCAGAGTACCCGACCTTCTTGGAGTCTCTGGGAGGGGTGCTGGAAAGTGCTCCGACTGGGGACTCTATTGTTCTACTGGGGGACTTCAACGCCCACGTGGGCAACGACAGTGACACCTGGAGGGGCGTGATTGGGAGGAACGGCCCCCCTGATCTGAACCCGAGTGGTGTTCAGTTATTGGACTTCTGTGCTAGTCACAGTTTGTCCATAACGAACACCATGTTCAAGCATAAGGGTGTCCATCAGTGCACGTGGCACCAGGACACCCTAGGCCGCAGGTCGATGATCGACTTTGTTGTCGTCTCATCTGACCTGCGGCCGTATGTCTTGGACACTCGGGTGAAGAGAGGGGCGGAGCTGTCAACTGATCACCACCTGGTGGTGAGTTGGATCCGATGGTGGGGGAGGAAGCTGGACAGACTCGGCAGGCCCAAGCGTACTGTAAGGGTCTGCTGGGAACGTCTGGCCGAGTCTCCTGTCAGAGAGATCTTTAACTCCCACCTCCGGCAGAGCTTCGACTGGATCCCGAGGGAGGTTGGAGATATTGAGTCCGAGTGGACCATGTTCTCCACCGCCATTGTCGAAGCGGCCGCTCGGAGCTGTGGGCCGTAAGGTCTCCGGTGCCTGTCGAGGCGGCAATCCCCGAACCCGGTGGTGGACACCGGAAGTAAGGGATGCCGTCAAGCTGAAGAAGGAGTCCTATCAGGCCTGGTTGGCTTGTGGGACTCCTGAGGCAGCTGACGGGTACCGACAGGCCAAGCGGGCTGCAGCCCCGGGTGGTTGTGGAGGCAAAAACTCGGGCCTGGGAGGAGTTCGGTGAGGCCATGGAGAAGGACTATCGGCTGGCCTCGAAGAGATTCTGGCAAACCATCCGGCGCCTCAGGAGAGGGAAACAGTGCCCTACCAACGCTGTTTACAGTAGAGGTGGGCAGCTGTTGACCTCAACTGAGGATGTCGTCGGGCGGTGGAAGGAGTACTTCGAGGATCTCCTCAATCCCGCTGACATGTCTTTCCATTGAGGAAGGCAGAGGATGAGGGCTCAGTGGTGGACTCGTCCATCACCCGGGCTGAAGTCACAGAGGTGGTCAAGAAACTCCTCGGTGGCAAGGCACCGGGGGTGGATGAGATCCGCCCTGAGTACCTCAAGTCTCTGGATGTTTGTGGGGCTGTCTTGGTTGACACGCCTGTGCAACATCGCGTGGCGGTCGGGGACAGTGCCTCTGGGATGGCAGACCGGGGTGGTGGTCCCTCTTTTTAAGAAGGGGGACCGGAGGGTGTGTTCCAACTATAGGGGGGATCACACTTCTCAGCCTCCCCGGGAAAGTCTATGCCAGGGTTCTGGAGAGGAGAATACGGCCGATAGTAGAACCTCGGATTCAGGAGGAACAGTGTGGTTTTCGTCCGGGCCGTGGAACACTGGACCAGCTCTATACCCCTCTACGGGGTGTTGGAGGGTTCATGGGAGTTTGCCCAACCAATCCACATGTGTTTTGTGGATTTGGAGAAGGCATTCGACTGTGTCCCTCGCGGCATCTTGTGGAGGGTGCTTGGGGAATATGGGGTCCTGGGTCCTTTGCTAAGGGCTGTCAGGTCCCTATACAACCGAAGCAGGAGCTTGGTCCGCATTTCGGCAGTAAGTCAGACTTGTTCCCAGTGCATGTTGGACTCCGGCAGGGCTGCCCTTTGTCACCGGTTCTGTTTGTAATTTTTATGGACAGAATTTCTAGGCGCAGCCAGGGGCCGGAGGGTGTCAGGTTTGGGGACCACACGATTTCGTCTCTGCTCTTTGCAGATGATGTTGTCGTGTTGGCCCCTTCTAACCAGGACCTTCAGCATGCACTGGGACGGTTTGCAGCCGAGTGTGAAGCGGTGGGGATGAAAATCAGTACCTCCAAATCCGAGGCCATGGTCCTCAGTCGGAAAAGGGTGGCTTGCCCACTTCAGGTTGGTGGAGAGTGCCTGCCTCAAGTGGAGGAGTTTAAGTATCTAGGGGTCTTGTTCACGAGTGAGGGAAGGATGGAACGGGAGATTGACAGACGGATCGGTGCAGCTTCTGCAGTAATGCAGTCGATGTATCGGTCTGTCGTGGTGAAGAAAGAGCTGAGCCGCAAGGCGAAGCTCTCGATTTACCAGTCAATCTACGTTCCTACTCTCACCTATGGTCATGAGCTTTTGGGTCATGACCGAAAGGACAAGATCCCGGATACAGGCGGCCGGAAATGAGTTTTCTCCGCAGGGTGGCTGGGCGATCCCTTAGAGATAGGGTGAGAAGCTCGGTCACCCGGGGAGGAGCTCAGAGTAGAGCCGTTGCTCCTCCAACATCGAGAGGGGTCAGCTGAGGTGGCTTGGGCATCTTTTTTCGGATGCCTCCGGAAACGCCTTCCGGGAAGGTGTTCCGGTCCCATCCCACCGGGAGGAGACCCCGGGGAAGACCTAGGACACGCTGGAGGGACTATGTCCTCCCGGCTGGCCTGGGAACGCCTCGGTGTCCCCCCGGGAAGAGCTAGAGGAAGTGTCTGGGGAGAGGGAAGTCTGGGCATCCCTGCTTAGACTGCTGCCCCCGCGACCCGGCCCCGGATAAGCGGTAGAAGATGGATGGATGGATGGATCTCTTTTCCAAATAGTAGTATAAAGACGCTATAAGCTTCATAACATTTCTCTAAAGGCTGTGTTTAAAGGACCATGTTAAGTAGGGAAAAGCCTAATAACACTTCCAATTTCGGTTGTGTGGTTGAAGCTGACAGAGGCAGTAAAATCACAAATTGAACAGAGCAGTCTGGTGAGTAATTCCATCCTATACCAGTGACCTATTTAGACAACACACCCATTGCCCTCTGAACTCTCCAGGCTGTGATCAATGATCAACAAAACTATATCACAGACACCATGAGCACTGGTGTATCTCAATCATGTGACACACACAACACACCCTTGCCAATTCCCTCAATGTTTACGGCCCATCACCCAAGCTAACTGCCCCATATTCCCTGTGGGGGAGTTCTCCCCTAGAAGCACTGTCTACACACCTTATATGGAGCCCCTCTGGATCTACAGATTTTAACATCAACAGCTGTCTGGGAAGTTTTGAATAACCTACATTTTATAATATAATATATATATTATATACTCCATCTGCACTGACTATTACATCAGCAGAGCTTCAGTGGTAGCGATCAGAGCCTCTGAATTCTAATTATGCTGTGGTAAATAATTTGTCACCCAGGCCTTTCTGCAGGTAGCTCGGTAACCAGAGGATGACATATACTACAGAAAACTGAAGGATAAAGAAGGGGATGGAGAACTGCCTGTGCAAATACACTGTACAAAACAGATAGACAGAGGACACCGAGAGATGGATGCATGGATCAAGGTTTTGGTGAAATTAGAACAGAGAACACAAATAGATGGATGCATGGAGCAAGGTTTGGTTGAAATTAGCAGAGTATTGGAGTATCATACAAAGGACATTTACACACAAGTAACATAACTACACAATCATCTATTTATAAATCCTGAATCCTAAATGTATCCTGAATGAAATAAAGCTTGTTGAAATCATGTATTGTAGTATGATAAGCTATGATAAGCCATTTCAGTAATGCGCTATGACAAGTCACTAAACATGTTTTACGGGTGGCGGGTTGGTCACAGAGGAAGAGAAACGCATGGCCTTCACAAGATTAAATGGCTCCAGGCACTGAGAAGCAAGACACAGCATGCTTCTCATCTGTATGTGTGGCCCTTATTGTGCCAAAGACTAAAGCTGTACAAACTTGGGTGAGACATAACTTGTTGTAATCTTCAGAGAGGGAGCAGTTCCAGGTGCTATCATGATGGTATCCGGTGAGATAAGATGGCGTTTTCATTTTCTCAGCTATTCTTACCTAGTTTGAGTAACTGAACAATGCATTTTAATTCTGCATAACAGGGGGTAAGAGGTAGCCTAATTATGCATTATTTCACTTTAATTTCCTATAGATAATTAGGTTACCGCTTCCGTCCATCATGCCCTCATTCAGATATCCTTGTCCAACCACAGTAGACCAAGTTATAGCAGACAGCCAAAAACTCAAATGCTCCCAAAATTGACACTTGACAGATACAGCAGATAGGAGGCTCTTTGGCAGTCAGCAGCCTGTATCCAAAGAGGGACAGTTGTCCAAGTCTTGCAGCTACTCATCTTATTTAAGAACAACGGTCTATATAGTGACTTTCCCAGTACAGTACATTTACACCTGATTTTAAATGATGTGAAATGTAGCCACATTATGACCGCACAGTGCCCGGGTCTCACAATGAGACAATTAAGACCATACCAATTGAAGTGAAATTATTTTATTTAAATAACAATAAACAAAAAGTGTATATGCAATATTCGATTCCCATTTGCAACGACAGTGTCACTGCGTAGTGAGGTGAAACACGTGCGTGCGCAGTGCTTTGGCCAGACCACTGACGTGGAAGGCATGTTTACTCACTGACACGGTTGTTTACCAGATAACTAACATGGCGTTCTACATCGAACAAGTGCTGCTGCTGGTGAGGAAACTGTTTTGGCGCCAGTGCGAAAGGTTTTTATTTGCATCACAAATACCTTTTTTTTCCCCCTTTCTTATTGGCTTTATGGAGTTGGGAGGACTAAGAGAACTGGACTACCGACGTCAGTGCTCGTTCCGCTCCAACACACACTGAGCGACACGTTGTCTTAAGACCTCGGCAGCCTCTGGGAAATTCTGCCGGAATTGTATCCCACGTTACATCGGAAGGTGACATGCGACAACAGACATTTTTACCAGTTTACACTATAAAAAAATAAAAGATGAAGCAAATGTGGCATTAAGGCTCATTCATCAAAATGCTATTGTAGTGTATAAACTGTCTATTCCTTCCCTATACATGATGGTACTGGAGTGCTATTTCTATATTTTTCTTCAATATAACATATGCTTGGCATGAGTGCATAGCCACAGCTGAATCTGTGCCACATGCAGGCAATATAAAGATCCATTGTGACTTTATTACTGCTTCAGAATGCACTTAAGCAAATTGATACAAGATTTAGGGCTCCACAGAGAGAGCCTCCTCAGGATTTTGGGTTTCACAGAGAACATGAAGGCAAATAGTAACAGGTTAGAGCATACCAGAAATGATCACATAGGTGGTAATATATTTCAGACTGGCTTCCGCAGTGATTCCACCCCCACACGTCCCTGCCTTCAAAACACAGTAATTGAAGTGACATATTCACTGCCACTCCACAGCAGGATAATGTCTAGTCCCAATCCACAGGGGACCATTGTCGGTAAATGGGCGTACCGGGCATCTGTCATTTCATAATCTGATAAACCAAATATTGTGCCAAGATTATACACATGGATGGCTAGAGAGAGAGGTATACATTTTGTTGTTATGGTACAGCATTTTTATTGCAGGAAATATAGTTCAAGACCACTCTTGTTTCATACAGTCTTTTTTACTCATCCAACTATGGATTTCAAGTGCCCTCTAATATATTACAACTATAGAATTGTAATTGTTCTACACCAGTTAACTGAACCTAGATTTATTTTCCCCCACTCAACACTTCCATTATGATCTGTTCATCTTATTTTAAACAGGGTTACGTTGTTTAGGAACATTTTCATTTTCAGCCATGACCTGGGGCCAATTAGGTGAATTTGTCGTGTTGAGGTACCGAACGACAGATTGTCCACCCTGCCCTCTGAGATCCAGCAACCTTTCTGTTACTGGTCAGATTGTCAGTTTGGAGAAAAAAAAGTGCCGAAAACTATATTGAAATAATAAAAAAGAATGTTGGTTCAAGATGGATCAAACCATTTAAAACCACCAAAACTGGAGAAAGACCCATTAAAATAACTTAGAACGTATGTGGTGACACCCTTTGGTTTAAACTAATCTTTTTAATATCACCCTGCTTGGCCTGTATAAAGTGTGCGCAGGCGAGGGTGCGTGCAACACTTTGGAGCCAACACATTCACAACGGGGCCTAGCGCCCCTTTCAGTGTGAATGCAGCAGCAGGCTGAAAACAAGCATTCCTGCAACCACGGAAACCGTGCCCCCCTGTGTCTTCTCTTTATTGACCGAGAGCCGCGACGCCATCCCTGAACTGCCCTCCCACTCCCCCCGGGCCCAGCGTCCATTGAAGGGACACAGTCTTGTGGAACACTCCCCGGCTGTTCCATTCTCTCCTGGGTGTTCTGTAGAGGAATAGCTTGACATTATCAGATAAGGGGTGAGAGCAGGGAACAGGCCTGGAGAACAAGCGGCATGGGTCGACCGGGAAACGGGGGTCCTGGTGGTATAATGGCAATGGCTCTTTCCGCAGACCTCCATCCCTGTAGCCTAGCGCCTACCATCCTCTGAACGGGAATAGCCACCTCTCGACAGGGCGTGCGGGCGACCTCAGTTATGTGCTCCAGGCTTTCTTCCAACCCCCTCTAATTACGCCGCGCTAATGTCGGGCCCTGTGCCACGGAGGACAGGTTGGCAGACGACGTTGCGCTAAAGTAAAACAGACGCCAATCAGAGGCTGTTAAATAACGCCGCCGTGGCACAACTGGCCCATATGGCAATTAAACGGTGGAGCCACGCAGACAGACATCGCCCACTTAGCAATCTGGAGCGAAGACAAAGGGTGAGATCAGAGAGATCAGCACAACAAACACGACCTCCCTCCCAACCACCCACAAACACGCCGGCTGCCTGTGGCCTGAAATAACTCAGGAGGTCCAGTCAGTCAGGACGTGGAAGGTCTGGATCTGAGCTAGACACGGTTCTTCACACTAGTCAGACTTAGGTTTCTTCATATGGCCTTGTTGCAGAGGTCATCGGGAATGGCTTGGATTAGTATTTTCGAAAGACAGTGTAACACACTGCCCGGCGCTCTGGAGGCCTTGGACAAACACGTAGACCTCATGTTTAACTTCCACATACTTGCAAACCACGTTCAGGTTAACCAGTCACCCTGCTTATGGAATCTAGCGGTGCAGAATGCTATAACACCACGCGCTAAAGTGGAGCAACTGCTTTGTTTGTTTTCTGTGGATGGATGTGCTTATGCAGGTTATGAGTCTGTCCAGGAATACATGTTCAATAGGCGCTGTTCACAAGAACAGACCCACAGGCTCATATGGAATGGCCGCTAACCCAAAAGTGAACCACACATGTAAATCAAGGTCCAACTGTGGGATGTATTGACAGACCAATTTCTTTAACAATTATCTTGTATCCACATCTATGGCCAACATTAAGGAAAGCATATTTTCATTCACAGAAACCAGGTCAGCCAATTCTTCTGCTAAAAAGTAACTGAACCAAATCCAGGTAAGCAACCTGCCAGTTGAAGGTCAGGATATCCAAAACAAAACACTAGGACTGGAACAGTCGCTCCAAAATCTAGGGCAATCAGGAATCAGTGACAGAACGGAGTGAAAACAAAAATCAGAGAGCTCTTGTTTTTGTGTTTCCCACGACAGCGGTCCCAAGAGGGGGTTTCCTGTTCTGGGGGAGGGGGGCAGACACTGTCAGGCATTAAAGAGGTACCAAGGAGAGAGAAGAAAATATAACTGGGGAAAATAAGCGTGGGACAGCAAGCAGGAGACCTACTGTAGCTCAGCAGGAAATGGCATGGGCTAGATAGAAAAGGTAAGAAAGGAGAGAAGAGAATGCCTGCGGCTCTTACGCCGGTCTCTAGAGCTTTCCAGGTGTACACGGCGGCCGACAGTGAACAGTGGAGAAACTGAACACCTCTGGGAACAGAGTGAGGCACAAAGTAGTGGGCCGAGAGGCTAACTCAGGCTATACTCTACCGGAGCCCTGGCTGCAATGCAGTGCACAACACACTGCACCAAGCCTCTGGCGGCTAGCTGGCGTTCCAGAGATCTATGTCAATTCGTATCGCAATAGGAGGATAACATACAAACTACACAAAAGACAGGAGATGGATAGAAGATCCGTGTGGCATAATAAAGCAGGACCGAACTCCTGACAGAGAACATCAGATTCCTGGTAAAATGGCATAAAGTGTAGGGTTAGAAACCCCAACCCCAAAGAACATATCGACCATGTTAGAAAGTTCTAGTCAAGCCAGGCCCGGTCTGACAACTTTTGGCGCTCTCGTCTTTAAACAGTCCACATTGTCCTCTTGCATTAAGTTAATGGTCAAACTAACCCATATGAACGCGTTAAGTATGTAGGCCATGGAATGTAGGGAACAGGAGGTTTGATTTGTTGATCTGCTGGTAGCTCATCGTACTGATCCGGTTTCCACCTCCAGACTCTGGGAGCAACTACCCCCACCCCCTCACCCCCCCCCCCCCCCCCCCGTGTCCCTATTGTTCGCGTTTTGGCAGGACGCTTCACGGTGCGCCGCACAGAGAGTGTAATTCGGAGCTAATCTAATTGGCAGAGAGAATAGATAGGGGAGTCAGGGGGAGTTTGACACAGAGATGATCCCTGTCAGTGAATAGGGGCCCTGCCTGCTGTCTCGGTCCTACAATGTGTAGCGGCTGGAATGGGACGAGACGAAGTCATCACAGCATCGTCGCAGGCCTTTCTCCCATTCCTGGACGAAACTGGCCTGTCGGGGTGGCTTAAAGCAAAAGTGAGACAGGCTGTAGGTTTAGAACTAAATCCAGACTAAGCTGACTTTATGTATATACACATTAAACCAGCGGTAGATTTGGCAGTTTTTGTTAATCCTGGATGGGATGTGACCAAGTGAACTCCCCTTCCAACACCCAGAAATAAGGTCACAGATTAATTATACACACACGCACACGCACACACACACACACACACACACACACACATAAATACAATCACAAACGCACAAACAAACCAGCATGGCTTACTATATTCATTGTAACCTTGTCATTCAAATCTCAAACTAGGTATAATAGAACACCATAGGGTCTAGACAAGCCTTCCAGGTTTCCATGACTTGTAGAGAACAGTCGGTGGTTAGTGTGGGGCTTTGGAATACTGCTTTCCATTAGCATGTCAGTTAGGAACTATGTTTGGCAAAGCAGGTTTCCGGTTAAACTGAATCTAAAGCCGTTATCAAATTACATTTCGGTGTGAAACACGGCCGTTTTAGGTTTGTGTTTTAAATAAACAAGCTCAAACGGGGGTTACAGGCCGGCGAGAGACAATGTCCTTTACGACACCTGAGGAACATTTCATCCAAACTACCCGCATCATAAATGGCACACTATTCCCCACATGGTGCAGTGCTTTCACAGGGAGGAATAGGGTGCCAAATGAGACACAGTCACCTGACAACGGGGACCCTCCCTGCCACGGCGACCAACTGTTCCTCTCAGACGGGGGAACACATACAAAGGGCCAGTCTGCAGGGCTCACTGTATCTTATCTAGCCAGGCCTTGTGGGTATGTTTTTCTCTGGTCATACTGCCTTTTCAATGCTCGATTGTGTGATCAGATCGCCCTGCCCACGCTGTATCAACATGGGCGCCCTGAGGGGCCAAACGGTCAGGAGGAGGGAGGAAGGGGGAAGAGCCGTGCGATCGCTCCATGGTAACCAAAGGGTGTCGGGTTGACTCGCTACGCGGTATCGCCGATTGCAATAGAGCCACCTGGATCAGTCACAGTCAGGGTCAGTAAGGAATCGTGGCGGAGCACCATCCGATCCGGACGATGATCGATGGGAGCCTCTGGTTAAAGGGCAACAGGGCTGTTGTTTCTGTTCTAGCGCTCGGAGCTGCGACACAGCAGAAGACACACGCATGACCCTCGCGGCCCTCTGACAATCAAACGGGAGTACTACTGGCCCTGGGGCAGAAACAAAACCCAGCCATCCATCTTAATACTTGACACAAAGTGAGTTAGCTGGGCATGTTTGTGAAAGCAGTTGACTGTGGCAGAGTAGAGTGTAGGACACGACCGGGACCAATTTCAGACCAGTTGCCTAAAACTAATGGAGAGTCGGGTTGAGTGGAAACCAAAACACCAGTCCAGATGAGACTGATCTGAAGTGAGAAGCCTAATGCGTTACCAAAGCTAACAGTTTCCGCTACACACAGCCCGGACATTTTTTGAACGGGTCTTCGGGGATCTGGAGACTGGAGGGACTTTATACAGGCCAAGCAGATTACCACAGGGCTGGTCAGGCAAAGAGAGCATCTGGTTTTGATCAGAGTGGGGGGGGGGTCTGAAGTGCCCCGCTCCCTCTCTCTGTATTGAGTAGGTGAGACAGGTATCCATCCCCCCCTAATCGTAATAGGCAGTCTGACTCAATCACACAGATCTGGTTCTTCTAGTTCTATTTAAGAGGAAATGGTCCATTCAAAAGCCTTTAAGAAACAAATACATTTTGTTTTTTTATTTTTTACTATGCTGATAAGTACTTGATTTAGTCAAACTTTTGTTCCCGGCTATCCTAACATGAATTCACTAACAGCTGCTCTGGATAAGTGTCTGCTAAATTACTAATATGTGACAATGTAAAAAGAAATATAAATATATTTAAAAATAGTTTATATTTATATAGTATCTCACAAAAGTGAGTACACCACTCACATTTTTGTAAATATCTGAGTAGTTTTGGCCAATGTGCCCATGATTGTTCATGTGAATCTTCAACTGTCTCAAATTGGCTGGGAGTGGTGGCAATGATACAGGGCTGTATAAACAATTACATATTTAGAATTTTTATTTTTTTTGCTTTAAGGAAAACCTCCATTCCTGTCAGATTATCAACCATCTAAAATTGCCAATCTCCTCCAACAACAAACAAAACCTTGTCTACTGGATCAGGCAGATAGGCACTTTGTTTACGCTCCGACGCTAGACAAATTAGCATCTCCTCCCAATTAGCCCTAATCAACATGAGGTCCAGGTGCGCAGCAGGTTGTTTCGGGAGAAGGATGTACTGCTCTCTGTTTTAATAGGCTAGAATATGTTGTCACATCGATTTATTTTGTCTTTTAAACCAATGATGGGTTCGCAAGGCGGGACTTTCCAGCTAAAGAGATTTCAGATGGATGATCATGTGAGAAGAACGGCTTGGGGTGTCTAACTGAAAAAAAAGGGAGAGTCCCTTGTCTAAAGACAATTCTGTTACTCATTAGCCGTGTATGTGTGCACAAGCACGCACTTTTAGGAGCAAAAAGTTGCATTAGTTAAACAACACAGTAATCAAAAACAGTGCATTAGAAGCACCATCAAGTTATGCCGAAAGTGATTGATACAGCTATATACACACACACACACACACACACACACACACACACTTATTATTACTCATTCAAACACTTTCAAAGGAAAGAACCACAGAATTCCATAACAGTCAGCAGACAGTGTTTTTGGCGACGGCATAACCCCATCACTACAGCCGGCAACACCAAAAACACACAAAACAGGCACAGATTTCAAACTTTGGACCTGGGCCACAGGTGTTTAAATGGAGTGCAAGTACCAGCCAAGTTCTCCATTTGAAGAGAGAGTTTTGTGACGCATTGAGTCGAGAACCAAGGAGACAGAAAGAATGTGGTTGAAAGGGGTCAGCCAGGAACCATTGATCGCTCGTCTTGTGGGGTGTGTGTGTGTTTGCAAATGCTCAGAGTGGATTTCACCATCTCAATTACAGTACAGTGAAAGCGTACGCCTACTTTCCCCTAGGAGGACTAGCAATCATGATTCATAATAAAACACTGAGTGTAAACCTTCTCCTCACCCCTCTACTTCTCCCAGATTACTATAATTAAAGGTTGAATTTAAACTCAAAGCTACCTAGAAACGATAGACTACGGGCAGTTTCGGTTAAGCAAAGGTATCTGATTAAGGCTAATATAGTCATTCACGATTTCAATAGAAGAAACACACGGAGGACATATTGTAGTTCGGTATCGAGTGGAAGGACTTTAGACAAAACAACAAGGAAAAAGTAGCCAGGTCAAATCCCAGGATGCACCTGTGGATGCACACACACACTTGCACACGTACACACCTCCTGGCTCTAACAGTATCTGAAGTGTGAGTAACAGCCCATCCATTCGGGGCAGTGTTCTACCAGGGACAGGAATGCACCAATGAGAGTGCAGGATTTAATCACATTACTTTCACAGCACAAGGTTATGGACCACTTTGGGGCATTGGAATTAATGTCCCAGTCTCAAGTAATCGACAGACGGGTCTATAGAACAAGTTAAAATGTAATTCTAATAAAGATATTATAATCGTGCCAGTTACTGTCCTCTTAGTAAACGCCACAGTGAGTGACAGGTCTGTCAACAGTGTAGTTTTACTTTGAATAATACAATTAAAAATGTTCTGATCACATCCCTTTAGACATCCTAGCACTTATTCGACAACAATGTCACTGGGGCAACAGAGTGTTCAAACTATTATTAACATTTTTAAACCGTATATAATCACAGAAGATTGTGTTTGCTACTGGTTATAAATTAGAGGAGAGAATTTTCCCGCCATGTTTTTTGTTCCGGTTGGGGGCTCTGAATTTACACACTGATACTGTGACATCAAGTACTACTTCAGTGATTGATTTAGCTTTTCCAAAAAGAGACAGGGAATTTAAAAGGCTTGGAATCCCATCTCCTACTGGATGAAACAATACTACCACCACTCTGGGTGAATTAATAGGGGCGGTAGGATCAGGAGGTCCATCTTAATTCTGATTCAGAAGAGCATTCAAGTCAGCTGGAAACACAGTTGATAGACTGAGCTTTGCTTACCTGGTAGTAGTTCTTGATGTGCCGGATAACAATGTTGAGGTTCTGGATTCGTAGGTTAACATCATTGTTGACATTTTTATTTACCCGCTGGTTGGTGGGGCTTGGGTCTCTGGGCAAGAAAAGACAACATTACTTGAAAACCTACACAACCAAACTATTAGTATTTTTCATTTTTGCCAATCCTATTTCCTCTGTTAAGCCACATGTGCGAGGCGAGACTAAGTATATAATCCTATAGATTCCTGGGCTACATTTATCAAACACTATTTACCAGAGTAACTTAAAGGAGCAGTTATGGTTAAGGGCCTTGCTTAATAGAATCAATGAGTCAGTCATTCAAACCAACAATCCTTTGGTAACACACCCTCGTGTATTAGTGCTTTAGTCTAATAAATGCTCATCGAACATCTCATTGGCCGGGCGTATGTACATAAATATATACACATCTCACACATGATCTGACTGATCATTATAAAAAACACACAGACACTCATTTATTAGACCTACTCATACAACGAAAAGACTACACGGTAGTCTCAATAATGCCTATTTACAAGGTAAACAGTCAGTGGATATTGAAACAGTTCTAGTCTGACAACCTGAGTCCAGTGAGTTACAGTTGCAAAAGAGCGAGCTTTCAAAATTGCGGTTAATCCCTGAACATTGCGCTTCTTTTACCCAGAACCCTATAGGGTTTTATTTCAGATGTAATTATTTTCTCCAGGGCCCACTATAGATAGGCATCGTTTGTGACACTGCAAACCTCATTTACATGTGTTTTGTGGGCACACCATGCAAATTCTGCCAAGCTTGGCCCAGTATTCCAGTCGGTCTCTGAAAGGGCTTCAGTTGCAAAACAAGGAACAGTTTTTGTTATTCGGCTCAGCTGATGTTCGGCCTGCCTTTGGATTCACATTTACTGCCTTCTCTGACATGGCACAGGTAAATTTTTTCTTCTTCACACTGGCAGAGAATGGCCAGTACCTAGATACAGTGAGGAAAACAAGTATTTGATACACTGCCGATTTTGCAGGTTTTCCCACAGTTGAAGTGTACCTATGATAAAATTACAGACCTCTACATGCTTTTTAAGTAGGAAAACCTATAAAATCGGCAGTATATCAAATACTTGTTTCCCCACCGTAGCTTCTTGGAAGTCCAGAGTCACCCATAAGAAACGTGTTGTTCTGTGACCCAGGATACTGCCTTCCTGCAGTACCGGCCGAGCAGAACACCAGATATCGACCATCTGGTGACATCTAAGGTTCGCAGACTTCAAGAAATCAAGACATGTAAAGGATATTAGACCAAGTACTAAACATGACTACTTTATTATACATAATGTTAACCAGTCTAAAAAAAATTAGACGACGATATACATTGTGCTGCATTTCATGAATGGTTCGTTCCTCATATTAAAGCTGAGTCTGCACTTTAACCTCATCATCATTATATAATTTCAAAGCAAATGTAATGGAACAGAGCCAAAGTCAAATAAAATCACCACAGTGCAAATACTCCATTTTACTCCAGTTTATTGTAACTGATTTGTTTCTATGTAGGTTATAAGAGAATACTTAGCCCTACCAAAATCATTCCGCTTGACAAAAAAAATTAAGTACAACCATAATTACCTTATTCGGCCTATTTGTTTTTTAGATGCTCTATATTAATACTAATTATTATTATTCATGCAAAACGACACCTCTGAGCACCACACCCACACGTAAAATAAATAAAAGATGATCCTATCGTCTATCGACTGTGTTTGGACAGTTCGATGGGACGATGGGTCATTCCAGACACCAGCCAAACCCAGTGTGGTGTGGTCTGATGGGTAATATGAATAGGCAGAGGAGCTGTGTGGTGTGTGCGCATTTATACGTGCTTATAGTGAGTTCTGCTGCTGAAAACGCTGGCCTTGAGGATTCCAGTTCTCCACTCATCTGTGCCAGTGGATTAATGCCGACCGCTCAGACAGCTGTGAGGAGGCAAGCGCATGCGTGGGCACTTAAGGGTGCCACAACTCCAACTGAAACAAACTAGGCTACAACTAAATCATTCTAAATACGCCTTGCTATACAGGACAAGTAGACAATTTATTATCCAAATGATACTATATTAAATAGGGTGAGAACAAGGACACCAGTATATTGTCGCCCTCAGTTGAAACATGTTGTTTGGGGTCAGAAGGAGGGGCTTTCTCCCATAGAGCTCCACTGCTGTGGAACGATCCGACGATCACGGTTAGAGATGCAGACCCGTTGCAAAGCTTTACGAGTCAACATAAAACTTCTCTCTTCAGCATGTTCCATGTTTTAAGTGTTGTCTGGCCAAGGGGTGTGAAGGTGAACGGAAACGCTTGGATACAATCCACCCTTGCTGGCTTTGCCAGACGGGCTCTCATCTCCACTGGGATGCCCTCTCTCCAATGCCATTCAGGGGCGGAGTCACTGGCTTACTCTTGTTTCTCTGTTGCTGTCCTCGTGCAGTCGGAGTGAACTCCGTGTGGGATACTCGGCCCTCTTTCAGGGTGGCTGTGGTTGGTTGGTGTCCCTGTAGTTGATGCTTGGCAATGTGTGTGGAGTGACTTCCTGCCTGTTGGGCCTTGTCCTGGGCCTCCGTTTAAATTTAGGGGGATATGATCCCTTGGACCACAACTCAGGGCTACCAGGCCTGAAAGACTTCTAGCTGTCCCTGTCCCTAATCTGCTGACCACCCCCCCAACATTTGAGCCCTTTTAGGGAGTTCTTCCTGGTCACGGTGTATCAATCCTTTTGTTGCTTGCTCTTTGGGGTTTCAGGCTAGGTGATTTGTAAAAGCATTTTGTGACAACTGCTGATGTAAAAAGGGCTTTATAAAATAAATAAAGTAAAGTAAAGGTTTGACTACAATGAAAGGGGTGTATGCTTTCAATATATGTTATGCATGCTATGTGACAGACAACATGAGTGATATACTATGACAAACACTGGCCGTTCCAGTGACATCACATGCACTTCTTTACGTCGCTCAATCATGTATGACGGTATCACATACATTATTTTAAACTGCCAGCTAAGGGAAAATGGGTTAAAGGACAGGACTTAGGCAGGGGGCAGGGGGACAAGGGAGGGTCTGGGGGGAATGGGGGGGAAACAAGGAGGGGGCTGAACAGTTAGCACAGCTGGGGGAACAAAGGGACAATCGCTAGGCATAGGAGACAGAGAAGGGGGTAACTGTCAGAAACCTTAAAACTGGTCAAACTAAACAAATCCTTAACTGTAATTGGTCAAACTAAACAAAACCTTCACTAATTGGTTAAGCTAATCAAATGAGGGCACAACATTATTGTCGACCATGACTAAAAAGTATGCCAGCGTAGTAAATAGGTGTTTACTCCAGTTCAAATCTAGGTTGAAAGAAACTTGATGCAGTCACACATTAGGGGGAGTTTATAATCCAAAGTGTGGCTGTTAACGGACTGCACAGCCACAGACTCAAAACCCCAGGAGACCTCCGTCGCGTGGCACACTGAACCATTTGTCACGCAGTCGAAACGCAGTGAGCTGGTATACTTCTAATCTATAACTTTGAAAACAAGAGGGGGGAGAGCCTTGACATTACCCCGGGACAAAGGGAAGCGTGTAAACGTCTGACTGCAAAACGAAAAACAATTTTTAGAAAATAAACAATGTTTGTTAACTTACTGAACCCCCCCACCACCACCTTCAATGAAGCCCCCCTGGAAAAGAACCACATTTACACCATACACGCACAAACGGTGACTATGCACATGCTTTCAAGTGGAAGCATGAATTAAGCTTCAGTCTGCCGTTCAGAGTTGGCCTACATATCTTCACTTTGAAGTAACTGAAAGGAAGTGGTAAAAAAACTGAAACCTGTGATGGCTTTAGATAAAGACCTAACCTGAGCCTATTCATTCCGTTAGATCATGTCTAGGCAGTCATTTTGCCATACAAGTAATCACCATAACACACACAATCAGTGCGGACAGAAATTATGCATCCGTTTTTAATATCCGTTTTAATTTCTTCCAGCAGTAAGATAATGAATGTTCACTGTATCCATGGAAAAACTGAATAAATCTCTGAGCTCAAGGGCTCCGACATTTGAATCAGGTGTGCGAGTGCTAGGACAAAAACGTTCACCCCTTGGGGTGTCAAGGATCAGGGTTGGGAAACACTGCTTAGGATCTCAGTCTCGTGAAAGGTAGCAAAACAGAAGACAGAGAGTGGTGAAAAGGGAGACTCAGAGTGAGAGAGGGGGAACAAAACAGAGAAGCTATAGATTTACTTTGACTCAAATAAGGTAGAAAATAAGCTGAACAGCGCGATTACTAGTCCAGTGATACATCATGGCACGGGAAGGTTGTCTGAACACTGACAAATAGAAGCAATGCCAGGATGTGGTTAAAAAGGAGATTGAGACCACAAAACAGCTGCAGACACACAAACACACACACACACACAAACACACAACTCTATGTTCACTCACATGTGTGTCATAATCTTGTGGAGGAAGACCCCATCCACCAGATCCATGAACATGGACAGCTTGTCCTCTGGGCCAGAACCCAAGGGTCCAAATGTCTTCACCTGGAGAGAGACGGGGTGACGGAGTAGAAAGTAAGACAGGAACAGATTACTAACAGCTCAGCACAGCTATGAAGAGCAAGGCCACATCTGGTGTGCTACTGCTTTTAGTTACAAAAGCCTACAGACACCATTAACCCAGGTTCATTGAACAGAAGCAGTGTGACATTTATGTAATAGAAAAGGCACAAGTAAAATAAATGTTCTAAATATCTAAAAATGGTTTATTCATTCAAGGATTTCATTTTTGTTTAAGCTCTTCTTTGCCAAACAAATTATGCAAAGCAGGGTTGTGCGCAATTCAGAACTTACAATTACATTTATCTTTTGATTACTCATTAGCTGATATGAAAATGAAACAGGCAACACCAAACAGGATGTAGAATGTGACAATGACTGCAGGGTTCAAGGAGATTCCTGACAGTTAGAAAGCATGAATGTCATTGAATCTTATTTCTTGCAACCTTCTGAAGATGAAACAATGATGTTCCTGAGTGAGCGTGCGCGCGTGGGCAGCGTGCGCGCATGGGCCCCGGACGCATGTAGCCGTCAGCAATGATGCTAATGAAAACAGCGTGGTTCTGGGAGATTGTTAGACAGCGTCAATAATTAATTACAGTAAAGCCTCTGCTCACAGACCAAAGCGATTTCTAACTTCCTGTGTGTGCTTCAAAACTCCCAACTCATACTGAGTGAAAACGGGGGGCCAGCTAACCTGACTGGCAATCAGTGTACTACTAAGATTAATCAGATTAGTTTGCTGGTATTAAATGAGGTGTATTGATGGGGCAGTTCATATATTAAAGCCATTATTTTGGCATTTCTGCCCAAATTCTTCCTTTTTTCTAAATACAATTTAATGTGTTTAATCCAGTGGTTTTGTTGCTTTCACTAGTCCATAGTAGACACATTGGAAGAAGAAAAAAATGTTTTCTGAGTGGAGAATGCCAGGGGCCACAGCATGGCAAGGAACCAGCCATGGCAACAAGTATTGACTGATGAAGAATGGGGACAAAACTATGACGAGGACATGACTGCATTGGCTGTCCGCAGTAGCATTGTGGAAAGTGGCTTTTAGATGCAATATTGGTCTGCAACTGTATAGGAACACATCGCAAACATTCCACTTCATTCTAGGAGTTTGAACTTTTCAACGTTAACAGATTTAAATGACCCGGACATACTTTAGGTTAAGAAAAATAAAATCAGAGGGTAGTTAATCACCAGCTATGACAATTTTAACATTATCATCATGTTGGGAAATTTGTTACATGGCAAAGTTGCCATTAGCTAATACTAACAAAGTTCGGCAAAAATAGCATTGTTTCCTATTGCAGAGTCAGTGTAAATGATTGCATGGTGGTGTCATTAAATTCAGCTACCAAACTTTTGCACAAGTTGGGGTGTTTTGATAGCTATGATGAAACCATACATGTAATTATAACATTTCATGACCATGTGAATGGTAGGTTGACTGGGAAAATGTGAAAGGTGATTTTGTGTAGATTTCCCCCTTAAGAATTTGCCAGGACAAAACTATGGTTTCATAAATGGACTTTCATGTTTTTTGCACAATATATATGTGTATAACCTACACATAACATGCAATCAGATAAAAGAGGAAATGCACTTCAATTCAAATAGCAATTCTATATCACACACAATACTACATAAATTTGAATTTAAGAATAATTATAACTTAAATTCTGAATGGCGTGGCACAGACCGTGACAATAAATTGGCCCATTAGATTGTGGCAAATAATAGTCAACTATTGCATTCCATGCTGGTTATCGCAGGACATAAAACAGATCTTCAGTTATTACCCTGGGTCTGTCAAATGATACTCTAGGCCTATCATTACACTGGGCATTTCAAATGATGCACTGGCCTACAACAGTCTGGTGCCATGCAGTAGGATCTGAAAGCATAGCCTAGTTTCCATTGCATGTACTGTAGCTATGGCCTGGTGCCACCGTGTGTCATGCATTCAGTCCTGTAGCCTGGTGCCAAACTATACATACTGTTACCATTAGATTGGAATCAGCATTTTACTTAATGTGACAGTGCAGCAAGTGGTTCACAACATCTAGATACAGCAAGATGAGCAGAGTTGAGTGCAGCTTAGGGCAGCTATATAAAAATAGGGGTGGCTATGTCAAGTAATTGTGGACAGGCACCATACTGTTAGTTTTAAACTAGTAGTCTTGTACCAAACTGCTGTAGACGTAGACTGGTACCAGGGCAGGCCAGTGTTCTGGACGCAAACATACCATTGTCTCCACCATTGTATGCCATGTATTCATGTTCATGTATTCATGTTTGGTAGTTCAAAAACTTGAACTGCTTGAATAGTCTTCTGAACAGCATAGCCTGGCCTACACGGTCCTCATTTTCCCCTCAACTGACACGGAGTTACACCAACAAGACGATGATTCCCTAGAGTTGTGTGATGTTACATATCAAGCAAAATCACAATGACCTAGCAGGCATGGCTGTGGTGGAGCACTCAAGATGAACCAATATTGACATACACGGACACTTAATTCGGGCAAAGGTTTGTGTGAAGAGCTGGCATAGCCCTTGCTTAGTTTCATGGAAGGCGAGTTCAAAGTTTTAGGGAGTAAAAATGGGCTAGGCCAATATAACCCACAGACCGTACCAGTAGGAATAAAACAATAAAACAACAAGGCATTGGCCTATTGGGAAATAGTTCAGACACCATGGCACCTTAATAACAAAAAAATGTATTGGCTATTAGCAAATATTTGTAAAGCAAGAGGTCGAACACACCATTTAATGTATGAAATGTACCTTATGTGAGACAAACATTAACATCAGAAACATAAAAGGAGATGGACCGGACTAGTTAAAATGAAAGTCTGAGGGAAACAGCAGGTTTTCAAGACCAGATCCATTCTCTGCCATATGGCACTCGGTGAATACACATTCACTTACCCACACAACCAGCGGGGTATCCATGAAGTTTCCCATCAACTCGGACACAGTAATATCCATTTTGAGGTACTTCTGATAATTCCACCCAGTTATTAAATCCTAAAAGTGATAGTGGTCACCGCCCGAACGCTCGCGGCTACTCATTCCTCGGTTCCAGGGATCATGTCTGCTCCAGGCAGAACAATGACGTGAAGCATTGAAGATTAAAAGCACGTTCTTGGGGATCTGACAATAACAAATCTTCACGGGAATAAGGTTTCCCAAAATAAAAAACGTGTTGAAAAATACAATCCAGTGCAAGTGTGTTTCAACAATGTAGGCTATTACATTGTTATGAATCCAGCTTTAGACGAAGTTAATCTAAAAACGTCAAGACCCGAACAAAGTAAACGCGTTTACACTTGCAAGCTACTTGCCCAAGTAAACTTATGCCAAGTAGTTTTTACGCCAAGTAGGTTTTATTTGATTATCAGAAGAACATCAAAAGAGAACAGTAATCAAAAAATAAACAATGAAAAATAAAAGTTAGAAAACATTTCCGACGACGACAAAAGTTCAGAGTCCTGTTCTGTGCTCCTCCATAACTCAAACGCCTTCCGCGGCTGCACGTTAGTTAATAGTTTCACACACCGAGAAGAGCAACCACATGCATATTAGCCTCCGCAGGTTAGCGCATATTGCTTAATGAAAAAAGAGGCAACGCCAGATTTCTATGAACATCGCTCAGGCGTTTATTTACATATCTCACACTCCAACAGCCAATCAAAAATGGCATCAAACCTCAATCCAAACTCAGCACAGCCAATGCACTAGCCCAGAAAACAGTTTTTTTTTTTTATTGCGGGGGATGAATACCAACGAAAGTAACTAAATCGCAAGTTGCCCAAGACTACCCTCCACTGTCCAAGAACAATAACTGCAGTTAAGGGCAAAAGGAATTGTTCTCATATTTCAAAAACAATTGAGAACAATTTGCATAATTGCACTTACTACAAAGAGACACGGCGCGTCTATGGTCTCCAACTACATTTTACAAAAAGATGCAATTAAAAAAATATGTTAAAAAACTCACATTTTAGGCTGAAAGCGTAACATGTTTTTTATAATGTGAATAATCTATTAGTAGAATCACTATCGTACCCAGATTTCAATTTCGAAAACGTGTGGTTTTGATAGTTTTGACATGGAGCACAAATTAGCAAATACATGACGTCAGTACCTAATTTGCAGCGACCCCTTGTTGTCTCAACAGCGCCACTCTACCAACCAGTGGACATAGTTCACGGACTGCATTGTTAAATCAGAATCAGAGTTTTATTGCCAAGTTTCACAACAAACTAGGAATTTGTTGTGGTCCGTTAGTGCAACAATTTTGTACAAAAGAAATAAAAACAAATAAGAACAGTGGACTGAGCATAAAAACAGTAGACGGGGCAATAATAAATTATAAAAAAATAGACAAAAAAATATGTAAGGTGAAAGAATTGTCCCATTGAGGGTTGTGTGTGTATATGGGGAGGGGTTATATATTTGTCCAGTTGAGGGTTGTGTGTATATGTGGGGAGGGATTATAGATTTGTCCAACTGAGGGTTGTGTGTGTATGTGGGGAGCGGGCTATAGTTAGTTTGGCTAATGGGCCGTGTCCATGAGGCATACTGCTGTAGGTCAGAAACTGTTCTTGTGGTGAGAGGTTTTGGTCCTGATAGACCTCCAACTTCTGCCAGAGAGGAGGGCTCTGAATAGTCCATTTCTTGGGTGAGAGTGTCAGCCCCAATCATTGCCGCTCGCCTCTGTATCCTAGAGGTGTGCAGGTCTTGTAGAGACTGACTGCACCAGGACACTAAATAGTCAATCTCCCTTCTGTAGGTGGACTCGTCTCCATCAGATATCAGTCCGATGAGGGCGGTGTCATCCACAAACTTCAGGAACTTTACAGAGTGGTGACTGGAGGTGCAGCTGTTGGTATACATGGAGAAGAGTAGGGGGGACAGGAAGCCGCTTTGAGGGGAACCGGAGCGGATGGTTAGGGGGTCAGACAAGTGCTTCCTGTTGGGCAGTTTCTCAACAAAAAAAAATAGATTCCATCTATGCAATGCATGTTTTTTTTTTAAGCAGGAGGTTAAATCACCATGTAACTTCTCATCTGATTCAGAATCTCAAGTTGCCATATGAGTAAATAATGCTGTGAAATGAACATGAACTTTTAGGCACAAATGAACTACATATACCAATGACCCCTTCACTCAATACTTTGTTTTAGCACATTTGGCAGCAATTACAGCCTCAAGTCTTCTAGGTTATGACGCTACAATCCTAGCATGCCTATATTTGGAGAGTTTCTCCCATTTTCCTCAGCAGATCCTCTCAATCTCTATCAGGTTGAATGGGAAAGTTGCTGCACAGCCATTCTCAGGTCTCTCCAGAGATGTTCCATCAGGTTCAGGTTGGGCTCTGGCTGGGACACTCAAGGACATTTGCATACTTGTCCTGAAGCCCCTCAATCTAGGTTTCACCAGATCAGAGAATCTTGTCATGTAGCTCTACGGACAATCCCTTTGACAGCATGGTTGGTTTTTGCTATGACATGCATTGTCAACTGTGGGACCTTATATAGAAAGATGTGTGCCTTTCCAAATCGTGTCCAATCAATTAAATATACTGCTTCTCGACATCTCTTTGACAGCAACATTCATATCCTACACCTCTTTTCCTGTCCATATTCTTCCCACTCCTTCCCTCTTCTTTTTCGTCCAGATGTTTTCCTTACTCTTCTCATGGGCTTCCGTCTCTCATATCTGCCAGTGGACTGTCGAGGAGGTCACTCTCTCTGACGTTATCAATGACCCTCTTCCTCTAAGGAAGGTCCACTAAGAGCAGCTTGGAGACCTTAATAATGACAACAATACCATTTTTATTAGCAAGCATTAGAGAAATAGACTTAGAGTTCAAATCATGGTTCTAACATTTAACATGATAAATACACGTAATGCTCGATGATGGCCGCTTAATATGAAGGCACTGCTATTTTCTAAAGAGTGGAAATAACATGATGAGGAAAAATATTAATTATATTGTCTTCAACCCCTGCTGGATCTCAATGTTCAGGCTACTGAACCTCTCTCGCCATCTCATCTCCTCACTGATCTTTTACAATGGACGGGAGTCAAAGACATCTTGCCATGGCTTCTCCTCCATGCCAGTTTGAGACCTAATTCCTTCTTTCTGTTGAGAGAAACAGTGAGTGTTAAGATTGGAAGGATCACAATAGATCATCAAAATACTGGTATTCGTACAGAGAAGTTTTGAAGTAACCAGCACTTATGGTTGTCAAATACACTTCATGTTATGCACCTAAATGCACACACAAATCTGTCTGTCATTCTTGTGCAGAAATGCTTATTCCAGGACACCAGTTAGGTTTAGGTTAAGAGTTACAATTGGGGTTAGGGTTAGACTTAGGCAAAGTGGATTGTGTCCCAAAAAGATGGAGAATCCCAAAACGTCTATATTTGTGTTTCAGCTCATTGCGTTTAATTTGAGCGAGGAGCCAAGACATATACGAATGGCTGTTGCTGCAGATCAATGTATCATTCCAATAGTGACTAGACTGACTAGTGAGTAGTACTAGTAGACTCGAGTCTCTCCAAAACGGAAACAGCGACATCTAGCGTTGAAAATAAAATAGCTAGACAGGCCGGACCTTTGCGACAGACGTGATAGCTTTACTGCAACAGTTCCAACCACAACAACAAGCATGGCTACCGCGTCTGGGAGCACCTGTCCGAAAGCGGTTTCAGGAGAAAATAGTGAGTGCGACCACGGAGGAGGCGACAGTCGAGACTCAAAGACTACTTCTGGCAATGCTCCACAGAAGAAACCCGTTTGTCTCATAGTGCTTGGCATGGCGGGCTCTGGAAAAACTACTTTTGTGCAGGTGAGTTTATGCTAGTTAGCTAGCGTGACACTGGCTAATTTGTACGTCTGGTGGATGGAACCTTACGTTTTTCAGGCCGATGAGCAGACCAGTATAGTGAACTGACACGGATAAAAAATTATATGGGTGCATGTTTTCGAGTTAGATGTCTTTTAAAACGGGTTTGCTAGGTTGTTACTGTTTGCTAGTAAGCTAACTGGGAACAGGTATGGAAATTAAGCTAGTCCGTGCTTTTTTTGCCTGGGCTTGTAGAAAATGCGGCAGTGTTTGGACCGGGGCTAGTAAGGCGTCTGCATTACCAGTTGACTAGTGTCAGTGTCCACAGTCTTTAGGTTCCACCGCAGTAATGACAGCAACTTATTTATAGCATATCAAAAACAGAATTGTATTCCCAGTTAGCTTTTTTGTTGTTTGCATTGTTTGTATTTTCGCTGTTTGGTAAAAACAGATGTACTAGTTATTTTATATGTCACCGGTGTTGTGCCGAAAATCCCCCAGCCCCCCTCGCGTGAACGCGCGCTCTCTCGATTCTCTTTGCTGCTAGTGATGGGAAGTTCGACTCACTTTACTAATCCGAATCTTTTCGAATCGTTCAGTAAAAAGAACGAATCTTTGGACTTATTTTGTTAATTTGAGTCAGTGCTCCTGTGGTCTGTGGTTCATCGTTCATTTGGTTCATCGTTCCTTCCGGTGAACGAGATTCGAAGATCCGTGGATCATCGTTCCTTCTGGTGACTGAGATTTGGAGATCCGAAAGGTCCATGGATCATCATTTATTTAGTTAATCGTTCCTTCTGGTGAACGACATTCACTTTTTCCAATCTTCTTCAGTCCAGTGTTTGTTCTTTTGTCCATCTTAATCTTTGCTTTTGATTGTCCATTCTGAGATATGGCTTTTTCTTGGTAACTCTGCCTAAAAGACCAGCATTCCAGAGTTGCCTCTGCACTGTTGACATTGTGACTGGTGTTTTGAGGGTGCTATTTAATGAAGGTGCCAGTTGAGGACCTGTGAGGTGTCTTTTTCTCAAACTAAACACTAATGTATTTGCCTCCTTGTTTAGTTGTGCACCAGGGCCTCTCACTCCTCTTTCTATTCTGCTTAGAGCCAGTTTGTGCTGTTCTATGAAGCATTGCCAAGAACTTCAGTTTCTTGGCAATTTCTCAAATGGAATAACCTTCAGTGCATATTTATGCATGTAAATGTCCTGGGGATGGAAAAATTCTTTGATTCTGTGGAATGGCCCCTAAACATTTCAGAACAACTATGGCTGAATTATTATCCTTACACTTTAGAAAACACTAATTGAAGAAGAAATGGGAGATATGATCGATTTTGCCAAAGATATCTTTATAATAATACACTTGAAACAAACAGCCAACAGAACTGCAGACAGTGCTTTCCCACATGATCAATGTTCCTTAAAAAGTCGAATGAAACGCAGCCTAACGTGTTCATCGATTGCTGCCTTGAAGTACACATAAAAGCTTTTTGCTTACGAAGATCAATGAAATGTAGGCTAAACTGTTTATAACACAGTGAAAAGCAGACCTCTGAATAAGCAAGCAAGTTGCAGCAATGAGAATCGAGAGAGTTCACGTGAAGGGGAGGAGATTTACGGCACAACGCCGGCATCTGGTCACCGACATTTTGCTAATTTCGCTAGCTAGCTGACTTGCTAACCAGATGGCTATTGCTATTGTAAGATCAGATAAGACAAGTTCTGACATTGTTTCTTTACAATCAGCGACTCACTGCTCACCTTCACACCAAGAAGTCTCCTCCATATGTTATCAACCTAGACCCTGCTGTGCATGAAGTCCCTTTCCCTGCCAACATCGGTAAGAAATCATCCTGACCACCACTGTGCATAATGCCATATTCTTTTCTGTGTGCCATCATGTTGATTATAGTCTAATCTCATTTGTGGACTGTTCAGTAGCTCAATCTGTTGCTTCCTAGAGGTTCTTTTTATTTCATAAAGTGATTGTAATTTTGTTGGTCTGGCCACTGTGTTATAATGTTAGCTATTAACAGCAGTCCCTTTATAAGTATATGGTTACTTACAGATATCCGTGACACAGTGAATTACAAAGAAGTGATGAAGCAATATGGCCTAGGTCCCAATGGAGGAATCGTCACTTCATTGAATTTATTCGCTACAAGGTTTGATCAGGTAAGCAAGGTTGCCAGATTTGATTGACAGTTTACTGCCGTACATAGCCTAAATCTCCTCGATTGTAGGGTTTCTGAGATTCTAAATTACCATAGGAAGTTTTATGCTACCAACTCAGTCTCAAGTACGCTGATCTGTGTAAAGTTCTGCCAGTTTTCCTGTTTGTATTTTCAAAACAGTGTGAAGATTTCAGCCTAGCTGTAAGACAGGGAGCACTTTCACCTGATAGTTAGGGAATGTGCATTAGTTAGATTACCTTTTTCTTCTGTTTATATATTGTCATGTGAAACCAACGTCAAACATGCTCTAGTTTAGCTTTCTCATTTGACCAATCACCCATTCTCCCATTGAGCTTTGAAAAACACACAACCACCTTTCTTTCAACGTTGAAACTATTTATGCTTTACAAATGATACCATTTGGATAGCCCAATTGGCAACATTTCATGCTAGATGTAATGTGAAATTATGGTATGTTCTTAACTTTATATATTATTTACCTCATGCCTGCCACAGGTTAAACTGTGCTGACAACTGTTAATTGTGTCCAAGTATTAATCTGCTTAGGTGATCTTATTTCACACTATTAATCCATGGACCATATTAGCCGTAATGTTTAGGCAACATCCTGGGATGTGCATTTGTCTGATACCTCAACTGTCCAACAGGTGTCACCATTAATGTCATTATTTGTAGAATTTAAGCTGCGTTGATCCAAATATGTTTTTCTGTTTCAGGTCATGAAATTCATAGAGAATAAACAGTCCAATCACCAGTAAGTATGTTTTTGTCTGTAAGTTAGTGGGAATAGATGTCCTGGTAATCACAGTGGGAGGGCAGTAGTCTGAATATTAATGATGTTGTTCTTGTTACTGGTAATGACCTCATCCACTTCTTTGCCAATGACACAATCCAGTGTACAACATTATTCATGTTGTATCTCTATGTGGTATTGACATTATCTTGCAATTTAAATTAAGTTCTCAGTTGACTTGGCTTGTTCTAGAACTCTTACATGAAACACATTATACATCGTTATGCTGTTGGGCGTCAACTGTTCCTCTCTTCTGCCCACAGATATGTTTTGATTGACACCCCTGGACAGATAGAAGTGTTTACCTGGTCAGCATCTGGAACCATCATCACCGAAACTCTGGTATGTAGTGGCAACATGCAATGTAAATGACAATGTACTACTGTGACTGTGCTTCAGAACTGCTGTCAGTGCTGTGACATGGTGAATGTGTTTCCCAGGCCTCTACTTTCCCCTGTGTCGTGGCCTACGTGATGGACACTTCTCGTAGTGTCAACCCCGTCACCTTCATGTCCAACATGCTCTACGCCTGCAGGTTTGGCTCCGTCAGGCAGTGGTTGTTTTCCCCGTGATCAAATAAAACCGGTGATTGTTCCTAACAATTTGAATGTTTCTAGTGTGGTGTTGTGATTTTTCTTGTTTCTTTACCCCCAGCATTATGTACAAGACCAAGCTGCCCTTCATAGTCGTGATGAACAAGGTATGCAATAACCAGGACACATTCGCTTGGGTCTAGTTTTGCTAAGTGACTAGAAAAGCCGCCAAAGATATACCCTTCCACTTTTCTTAAAGGTGCTCTTCAGACTTCTTTAATTTCAGTCAGCAGTTGTGAAATTGGTGCTTATGAGCCAAAATGACCTCTGTTTTTGTGTATTAGAAAATCTGATTGGGTTAACATCACCCTTTCACAGAATTGTCTCATTTGAGTATACACTGTACACATGGATTATTTTCACGTGGTGGAACATGACTCCAACTGCCAACATGATGCTCTGTACAGCCCACCAGAACTAACCTGCACTAGCTAGACTTTGTCATTAATTATTGTCATCACATTCTTCTGCCTAATTCTACAACACATGTGGCTCTAGATTCTGCCGATATATTCTTTACATTGTAAAATCACTGTTATCCTGGTGTTGATTTTTGGAAGTTGCTTTCATTTCTGTGCATTTAAATAGTGCACTTCTCAAATGTATTAATATTTGTCTTATTTCAATTGCACAAAACAACCACTCACTGAAATCAGAATGTTGTGATGCAAGTGTCAATATCATTTGTTAATGCCCAGGCAAAGCTGTAAGATTCTCATAGATGCAGCAGACAGACATTTTGGTTTTACCGCAGTGTTTCACAGGTCATTCCAAATGTTTCTGTGATCGTAACAATGGGGGAAAAGAACAGACACAAGCAAGAGTATTAAGGAGTTGCAGGAGTAAAAAGAAAGCAATTTAATTTGTAACCTTGGAACACCGGAAACTGGATGTCTGTGAAACACAGCTGCTCTAGTGGGAATTATGTGGATAATGCAGTATAGATAATTGACCACAGCTTTGCGTTGCATTACTCAAAATGTCTGCGCTGCGTGGTTCCAGACAGACATAATCGACCACAGCTTCGCCGTGGAGTGGATGCAGGACTTCGAGGTGTTCCAGGACGCGTTGAACCAGGAGACGTCCTATGTCAGCAACCTGACGCGCTCCATGAGCCTGGTGCTGGATGAGTTCTACACCAACTTACGGGTGCGTTTGCCGTCTCCACTACTGTAAACCGCCTCCGTATACAGCGCATAGGAGCGTATACAGAGGCGTGCTGCACGCCAGACAACCTGTGGGGAAGAGGTCATCGAGTGGGTTAACTGAGTGTTCCCTCTCTGAAATGTCACATCTGTTTCGTGTGCAGGTCGTGGGCGTTTCCGCGGTCACAGGCAACGGATTAGACCAGTTCTTTGCTGAGGTAGCAGAGGCGGCAAAAGAATATGAGACGTGAGTGAGGACGAATGCTTTGCCAGCATGCGCATCGACGCACGCACACAAACCATGCAGTATGCGCTGTCTGTAACGTTTGTCTAAATGTAGTTATAATGTTTTTCAGGGATTATCGTCCTGAGTATGAAAGGCTTCATAAAGAGCTGGTAAGTGTTTTATGACCAATGCAAAAATACTGGCCTCACCTGTGTCTGGTTTACCCCACGTCTCTGATGGTCTTTTATGTCCTCCAGGCAGATGCTCAGAGCAGAAAGCAGCAGGAGCAGATGGAGCATTTACAGAAGGACATGGGATCTGTTACCATGACGACGACCCTGCCGACAGGTGAGGCACCATGCATTACCGTGTATCTGTTTCGTATAATATACACTACCGTTCAAAAGTTTGGGGTTACTTAGAAATGTCCTTGTTTTTTTTTTTAAGAAAAAAACTTTTTTTGCCCATTAAAGTAACGTCAGAAATACAGTGTAGATATGTTTTAAATGACCATCACTCCTTTGTTCCAATGGAACGTCGTGTTTGCTAATTGAAGTTTATCATTTTAAAAGGCTACTTGATCATAAAACACTTGTGTGAATATGTTAGTGCCACTGAAAACGGTTGTTCTGATTGAAGAAGCAATAAAACTGTCCGCCTTTAGACTAGTTGAGTATCTTCAGCATTACTGTTTGAATAGCACAAACTGGCTCTAACCAGAATAAAAAGAGGATTGGGAGGCCCCAGTGTACAACTGAGCAAGAAGACAAATACATTAGTGTCTAGTTTGAGACACCTCACAGATCTTCAACTGGCAGCTTCATTAAATAGCACCCGCGAAACACTAGTCTCAACTTCAACATTGAAGAGGTAACTCCAGGATGCTGGCCTTTTTTTTTTCCAATCTTACTTTGTCCAGTGTCTGTGTATTTTTTCCATCTTAACCCTAGTGTGCCGCTTGGGCATTTTTGTGAAAATAAATTCTCTCTTTTGATTTGTGGATAATTTTGTCTGTTGCAGCTAGGGGCATGATTTTTTGTCAGAACTCTTTTTTTTTAGTTAAGTGTGCACACCAAAAGTTAAGTGTGCACATCCATTGGCCTACAATGGGACAATGGTTGAATCTGGTAGAAGAGTTTTTGTGCGTGCGTGCGTGTGTGTGTGAATTTCATATATATTTTTTTTATGGAAGTCAATGTGACATTTTTGTCCACAAAGGTGTCCAGAGGAAGTATCTGGTACTACATAAAATATCCAAGACTCTAATCACAACCAAAGCCTTCCATTTAATACATGGAAAATATGAATTTTTTAATGAATTTTTGTAATAAATAAGGCAGTAATTCAAACAATCAAACTGGTATTTAAAGGGTTAAAATCCTGAAAATTATTGAATGTTTGGTTGTTTTGAGCAGGTTTCAAGTTCTTTAAGAGATTTATGGGGAAAAAAAGCTAAAAATGTATGTATCAGTTTATTGTACGTGTACATTTTTGTCCACGAAGGTGTCCAAAGGGTAGTAAATTTGAGGGGCGCACAAGGGTTCATCTTTTATTTTTTTTGGCCAGTCTGAGACATGGCTTTTTCTTTGCAACTCTGCCTAGGCCAGCATCCCTGAGTCACCTCTTCATTGTTGATGAAGAGGCGACTCCTCTTTCTATTCTGGTTAGAGCCAGTTTGTGCTGTTCTGTGAGTAGTACATGTCGCATGTGATCTTCAGTTTCTTGACAATTTCTTGCAAAGAAAACCCTTAACTTCTCAGAACAAGAATAGATTGATGAGCGACAGTACAGCATGAACAGAAATAAAAACTGTATAAAATAAACTTGGATTAGCAAACACAATGTGCCATTGGAACACAGGAGGAGGGTTGCTGATAATGGGCTTCTGTATGCCTTTGTAGATATTCCATTGAAAGTCAGCCATTTCCAGCTATAAAAGTCATGTACAACATAAACAATGTCTACACTGTATTTCTGATCAATTTGATGTTATTTTAATGGCCAAAACATTTCTAGATGACCCTAAACTTCGGAATGCTAGTGTACATTAGACGGGTGTTATGTGACTAATGAAACTCTCTCTCCCTGTCCTCCAACAGAAGCTGATGTGCCTGGCCGCAGTGATCTTATCTTCAACCGTGGAAACCCTGATGAGGAAGAGGAAGAGCAGGTGGACAGTGACACTGATGACATCGATCACAACTGTGAGAGATTATATTGGCCCTTCCTCCTTTGATTGACATTACCGTATAAGGGATATAAATCACCTTGCATTCCTACAAAGCCTATTCATTTATGATTCTTACATGTGGCACAAAACCAGAAAAGGAAGCAGGCAAGCCTAATTCAGCCAGCCCGCGATTAGAAGGAATGAATGTTGTTGTCCCTGGCTGGTTTCAGCTGGTAGTCAGTCCACCTCTGTATAGTCTCCAAATGCAATTTTATCCCAGCCTTTCCATTTTTGCTGAAATAACGTGGACAACAGGATATTTATTAACAGAACTAAAGTGTCCTCTTGTACAAAGATTACTGTAGATGGTCATCCATACAATAACAGTTGAATAGCTAACCACTACGCTATGTGAACTATGGGGAAATTGAAAGCACCGGCTGAATCTCAAATCGCATACTACGTACTACAAATATGTACTTGGCGGATGATACGTACAGTTTTGTACATAATATGCAAGTATTGGGACATACTACCTTGTCAGAAAATTGCGTTTCGACATTACATAATTTTGTCACGCATTAACATCATGCCAAGTTTGAATTTTTATTTAGACACCATTAAGCATTGTGTTAAACTGACTAACGTTTCTTATTAAGTTTCCTTCCACCACAAATAGCATCCCATGAACTGTATGGCTTTTGCCACTGGCCATTTTAACAGCGTATTAGTCTGTAATAGTAATACTAGTATCTGCTTAAAAATTTTGCAATTGCTAGTGGGACTGAAGATGAAATTTACACTGCCAAAGCTATTTCAATTCATGGCACAACAAAGTTTGTTTTTCTTTCATTCGTGAATGATATTGATACAATAACTATCAATATATTTGAAGAGAACTATTTCGTCAAGTGAAACAACGAGAGAATTGTGGAAACCCCTCCTCTTTTACCGCTTAAGCGGCGTTAGATCTATATAACCCGAATAAGCATTCACAGATCCACCAGAAACCGTCGCAAATATAAACAGAAACCGTTTTTTTTTAGGCTTACTATAACGTAGCTACTGAAGGTTGTAGCCAGTGCAGTTTCTGTCTATCCTGAACAAATCCTAATGCATAATTTTTGTCTGCGCAGAGGCTCAAACACTGTTTGCCTGCATGTCAGTCCACGTCTCTAACCACTACGCTATTTTACAAAGGTCATTCACTCACTCACACACTAAGAGACATTCGCTTTGCTTGTCTGGCTGCGCTTACGCGGTCCAGCCAAAATATAAGCAAACACAAAAATATACAGGGCACTTAAGTTTAAATTTCGGTCCCTCCCTTGCAGTGACTGAGGAGAGCAAGGAGAGCACGGCCTTCGGGAACTTCCTGAAAGAGAGGAAGGAAATGGTGCAGGTACGGAACAGGAAGTGTCAGTAACGACCCTTCACCTGTGTACCCCCTCCGCCACCCACCACCACCCTGAGAGAGTGAAGGACGCTTGAAGCAAATGAGAAGGGCTGTATCTCATTATTCTAATGAATCGACATTGATCTACAGTAACCACTCAGGTAAATGTTGTAGTATAGTCCTACCAGCTCCCAGTCAGCAACAATAAATGAGAGGTGAGGATGTAAGGAGGCCCCATTGGATTAAGAAGGTGCTTTTGGGTGGTATGCTGATTATTGGGACTTCTATCCCAACCTGCATGTCTTCTGTTGTCGTTTTCAGAAACACTGAAGCTCATTGGACTGTTGGGCTTTCACTCAGACTTGAAAAGGAATGCTTATCCTCCAGAATGCAAATGTTATGTAGGATGTTTTTTGTTGGATCCTGTCGATTAATTACAATGTTCTAGCATAAGGTTTGGATAAAGTCAACCACTTGTTTCCTGTATCTGTGTAAACCTCTTTAGTCTAATTTTGGTTTAAATGATGTGAAAGGAGCTGATTACTGATAAAATAACCTGCTTCTATCCATTGTTTTTTTCCCCCCTTTTAAATTGTTTTATTGCATTTTGTGCAAGTTGATTATATGAAGTGTTATCTTCATTGGAAGAATGCAAGTCATCCTTACCTAACGAATGCTCTTCAGCTGTCATGTAGAGTCCTGAAAGTATATATTTTTATATCATCTTGTAACAAGTAGATTTGTTTTCTATATTATTGCAAAGGTTATGTAAAAGTCCTGCAGCGTTGGCTGTCTGTCATCTAAATGCAAAATAAATTGGTTATGAATGTGTTCAGTCTAGTCATGTTTTCCTGCCTACGCTTGATTCTGCCATATGTGAATGAAGCTAGGCGGGCGGAAGGCGGACAGCCGGAATATTCTGGATTCTACGCCTTCTCTCCATCTGGCGTAGAAATGTAACTGGCTTTCCCACATTGACAAATACTGAGCCATCAGTGGAGACGTGACAATACTGTTAACTTCCTGCATATAGGTAAATAATGTTTGTTCTTCTCAAATCACTGGTTTTTAAAATGTAATTACATTTATTTTCTATCTAGACACAGCACCTCAATAACAAAGCAAATTATATATATTTTTTAAATGTGTGCCTATGTTTTGAAAATAATAAACTCATACTAAGTATTAAGACCGTTTTGCTTAGTAATTTGTCAAAGCGTTTTTGACAGCGATGACTGCTTTTTGGGTGTGCTTTGCACAGCTGCAATTGGCTAGGTAGTCCAGTTCTTGCTTGCAGATCCTCTCAAGCTCTGTCAGATTAGATGGGGTGTGTAGGTGTACTGAGATCTTCAGGTCTCACAACAGATGTTCAACGGGGTGTAAGTCCAGGCTTTGAATGGGCCACTCAAGGACAGAGTTGTCCTGAACCCCTGACTCCAAGTCCCGGCTTCTGAGAAGCACCCCCATAGCATGATGCTTCACCATAGAGCATTGTTTAGTCAGCTGATGAGCAGTACCTTGTTTTCTTCATATGTAGATCTTGGAATTAAATGCCTAATTGTTCAGTTTTGGTCTGACCGTAGAATTTTTCTTCCTCAAAATCATGTCACAATGTCAAAGGTGAAACCTTTTTGAAAACCTGGGTGCTGTTATGTCTGGATTTGTTATGTCAAAATTTCTCAGTAAGAACATAATCACAACAGTCAAATGCTGTTGGCAGTGTCATCGTGGGGGGTTGCTTTGCTGCCTCAGGGTCTGGAAGACTTGCCGTCATTGAACAAACCTTGAATTCTGCTCTCAGTCAGAAAATTCTGAAGGAATATGTCTGGTCATCAGTCTGTGATCAGAAGCGTAATTGGGTTATGGAGCAGTACAATAATCTGAAACACATGAGTAAGTCCAGCTCAGAATCTCAAAAGAAATGAGTGGGCTAGACAAAGCCCTGGCTTGAACCTCAATGAGATGCTGTGGTGGGACCTTAAATGAGCAGTTGCTCAAAAACCCTGAATTACAGCAATTCTGCAAAGAAGACTGGGCCTAGATTCCTCCACAGCGATGTGAAACCTGATTTACGATTGTAGGAAGCATTTGGTTGCAATTGTTGCTGCAGTTATTAAGTTCAGGGGGGCACTCACTTGTTCACACAGGGCCAGTTGGTGTGGGATAACTATTTTCTTTCCTCCAATTATAAATGTGTCTATAACACAAAATATGGAGAAAGTGAAGGGGTCTGAATACTTCACGAAGGCACTATATATTGAGCCACCCATTTGGCGGTTATGTGTTTCTCCTATATGCAAATGCATGAGTCATATTTGCATAGTGTCAGCAGCAGCACAGGTAGTCCAAATGGGCAGGTGGGTTATGTCACAGAGCTGTGTTAAAGGCCCAAGTTTCTCTTACAACGTTGTAGATTTGTGTGTCTTACCAGTACTACACACAGTCTCAGTGGAGATGAGAAGAAAGTGTCGTCGTGACAACACCAACAATGGCAGCATCCTGACACCTTCTGTGTCACTGTAGTTCTTCCAGCTATGGTGACTCACCTCCGCAATGGCATTTACAAAAGCCTTTACACACAGCTCTTCCCCTGACACCCTCCGCTCCCCCTCCTCTCAGCCCGTGGGCTACAAATGCCGGCGGACACACTGAGGGAGAAACAGGATCTGGAGAGTGGGAAAGGAATTCACGGCTCAGTGGGAGGAAGTCAAAACGCCTACAATGTGTCTATGAAAAGCTTGAACGTTTCAGTGGTTGTATGAGGACGATATCTACAGTCGAGAGAGACCAAGTTTGGAAAGCATGGACAACTGAACACCTTAGGGAGAGGTGAATTATTTAGAGGTTTCGTCCATGCATATAATGGCTGATATTTTTTAATGTGATGTCGTTTGCTTTGATAAACAGTGTATTCGGAAAGTATTCAGGCCCCTTCACTTTTTCCACATTTTGTTAGGTGACAGCCTTATTCTCATCAATCTACACATATTGCCCTATAATGAACAAACAGGAACAGGATTTTTGTCATTTTTGCTAATGTATTAAAAAATTAAGATATCACATTTATTCTTCCAAAAGTTTGGAATCAACAGATTTTGCTGTTTCGGGATGAAATTTGTACTTTTATTAACCAAAGCGGTATTCAAGTGATTAATTATAGTCAGGACATTACTGATGTAAAAATGAGCACCATCATTATTTGAAACACATTTTTGATCAGATCTAGACTGTTCCCTTTTACAGCAGCCATCACTCCAACACCTTATCCTTGAATAGTCATGCTTAATTGCTAATTTGGTACTTGAACATCACTTCCCAACTACAGTTGAAAGCTGTTTGGTTCATTAAATTAAGCATAACATTTGACTGTTTTTGAGTTGCCACAGCATGCAATAGACTGGCATGTCTGAAGGTCTATATTAGGTCAAAAATAGTACAACAACAAAGACACAGCTTTTTCTAGAAACTCATCAGTCAATCTTTTTTTTGAGGAACGAAGGCTATACAATGCTTGAAATTGCCAGGAAACTGAAGATTTAATACGAAAGTGTACACTGCAGTCTTCAAAGACAGATGACAAATGGCTCTAACAAGGACAGAAAGAGATGTGGATGGCCCAGATGTACAACTAAACAAAAGGATCAGTACATGAGTCTCTAGTTTGAGAAATAGACGCCTCACATGTCCTCAGCTGACAGCTTCATTGAATTCTCCCCGCTCAACATCAGTTGTCTTTTGTCTTTGTAGTCTAGTGTACACCTTTGTATGAAATCTTCAGTTTCTTTGGAAATTTCAAGCATTGTGTAGCCTTCATTCCTCAAAACAATGATTGACTGACACATTTCTAGAGAAAGCTGTTATTGTTTGTCTATTTATGACCTAATATTGACCTTAAGACATGCCAGTCCTCTTGCATACTGTGGCATCTCAAAACAAACGCAAAGACACTTTAAGCTTCATTTAACAAACCACATATCTTTCAGCTGTGTTTGATATAATGAAAAGTGATTTTCTAATAATTTAGCATGATTACTCAAGGATAAGGTGTTCGAGTGATGGCTTCTGGAAATGGGACCTGTCTGGATTTGTTCAAAAAGGACATTTTTCTAATAATGATGATGCTTAAATGAATTATGTCCTGGCTATACTTTGATCAGTTGAATGCCACTTTGTTGACTAAAATTACCAATTTCCTTCCGAAACATCAAAATCTGTACATTATTCCAAACTGTTGGTCACCAGTGTATGTAAGTATTCAGAATATTTGCTATGACACTCAAAATTGAGATCATGTGCATCTTGTTCCCACTGACCCATTGGGATGTTTCTGCAACTTAATCAAATTAATTTGATTTTACATGATTTGGAAAGGCACACACCTTTCTATATAAGTTCCCACAGTGGTCAGTGCATGTCAGAATAAAAACCAAGCAATGAGGTTGACGGAATTGTCCAAAGAACTCAGATAGGATTGTGTTGAGGCACAGATCTATGGAATAGTAACAAAAAATGTCAGCAGCATTGAAGGTCCCCAAGAACACTGGTCTCCATCGCTCTCAAATGGAAGAAGTTTGGAATGACCAACACTTCCTAGAGCTGGCCGTTCAGCAAAAGTGAGCACTTGGGGGTGAAGGGCCTTGGTCAGGGAGATGACCAAGAATACAATAGCCTCTGTAAGAGAGCTCAATATTTACTGTGTGGAGATGGGAGAACCTTCCGGAAGGACAACCACCTGTACAGCACATACACCAATCAGGCCTTTATGGAGCAAAGTGGAAAGATCCTTGATCAAAACCAAAGTGCTCAGGACCTCAGACTGGGGGGAAGGTTCACCTTCCAGCAGTTTAACAACCAAAGCACACAGCCAAAACATTGCAGGAGTGGCTTCAGGACAAGTCTGTGAATGTCCTTGAGGCCCAGCCAGAGCCCAGACTGGAACCTATACTAACATCGCTGGAGAGACCTAAAAAGGGCTGTGCATCAATGTTCCCAATCCAACCTAACAGAGCTTGATAGGATCTTCAGAGAAGAATGGGAGAAACACCCTTAATACAGGTTTACCAGATGTGAGGCATCATACCCAAGAATACTCAGGGTGGTAATCTCTACCATAGGTGCTTCTACAAAGTATTGAGTAAAGGGGTCTGAATACTAATGTACTGTGATATTTCTGTCTTTTAATAAATGTGCAAAGAATTCAACAAACCTGTTTTTGCTTGGTCATTTGGGGTATTGTGTGTAGAAAAATCTATTTAATCATTTTTAGAATTGGGCTATAACTTTAAATGAGGAAAACGCAAAGGTGTCTGAATACTCTCCGATTGCACTGTGCTGTTTACAGTTGCTATTTGATGCAATGATTTGCCTTCATGTTATGTTGTTTGCTGAGAGATCAGTGGGCTGCTTTCAACTGATGCTGCAGTGGCAGGAGATCCTCCTGCTTACCTACAAATCTCTCCATGGACTTTCACCTAAATACCTCACAGAACTACTCCATCCCTACACACAGTCACGTCCCTTGCGGTCCTCTGACAAAGACCTACTGGATACTCCCCGTACCAGGTTGCGGACTTTTGGAGACAGGGCTTTCTCTGCCAATGCTCCAAAACTGTGGAACAGTCTACCACTCCACATCCGCTCTGCCCCATCCTTGCCCATATTCAAAAAGCACCTTAAAACATTTATTTTCAATAAGTCCTTTGATCCCTAACCCACAAGTCCCCCCTCCCCCCCCATTTGTTAATTGACCTTGGGTATTATGAAAGGCGCTATATAAGTATAAGTTATTATTATATTATTATTATTATATGTGCATCAGCGTCATGGACCGCTGGACCACCCACCACTTCAATGTTGATTTACTTTGCATTACTATTAGTCCTATGATATCATATCCCCATTTCTATGCATCTTTAAAGGGCAGTGTGGCCTGGTAATAAGCGACATTATAACCAAGACCTGTCCTTTAACCTGGAATCCTTTGTTTCTACATGCGTTTTGGGGATTCAACTTGGGTTCTGTCTTGATTCTTTGGTTTTTCCTAACGACGCCATGTCACAGGAAATCCTGCTAGAGTTTAACTTGGACACTCTTTCATCTGCAGTCCAGACCCTGTGGCGATGTTAGGAAACAAACTTTTCTGGACTGGTTAGGCTATTGCAAAAACACACTATAAAAGTTAAGGAAGGAAACTAATTAAAGAGTATACAGAGAATAAGTACATGAATGGAATGTGGTTGAAATGTGATTTTGAGTGTAGTTAGGTATCTTCAGATCCACTCCTCAGCTTTTTACCAAAATAAATCAAAGACGTTGTTTTCAAGATAATGGATTTGTATGTGGAGTCCAATTACAACATCCTGCAAGATGACATCATTTTATGGTTCTGCTGGCATATAGATGAGGTTCATGTAATGCAACTGATTTCATCTTTAAGGGATGACTACCATTACAATATAGCAATACAATCTTGTTCTTATGACATCATGCTCTGGGTTGTGTTTGTTAGGAAGGTAAGTGGATTAATCCTGCGTTCAACGCAAATTGGAAATAGGAAAACAGCTACTTCAGATCACGACGTCGGTCATTTTCAGGTCGGAATGTTGGAGCTTTACCATGTTGCCGAAATTTGAAACGATTTTTTTCCACCCGGATTCCCTGTCGTCATGAAAACTCTTGAAATACATATTTTGGAAATGTTTAAGTACCCAATTGTTTTGAATGCAGCATCAGGTTGTGCGTTAACCTGGTCCTCTCGAATACAGCATGATGTCACTGTTGCTGTATCTGGTTGAGATCAAATTTCTGTCAGAGCATTACAGGACTGAAATTCTCCTCTACCTTTACCGCCCTAGGCTCTTTCAGATGATAATTGTATTTCTAATTGATTAAACTTTTGAATTCTAATAGGTCTGCCATGGCTGTATAATGAGAGTGAGTAATAACTGACATAATGACAGTTTAATGAATAATGTATGGTGTTGTTTGGTATGGCTGAGTGGTCAATAACAGACGACGCAATGAGGTCATCATCTCACTGCGGACCTGCAAGTCCCATCAAGTGCTACCCCAATAAAACGTTGTCGCACTGAAAACCTATATGTACCCCCCTCCCTATTGACTAAAAAATAATTAATCTCACCCAACCCTGTGCGTTATTTAGCTTAGTGACGTTACACACGGCTTTTCACTGTGACACGGTCCTCACAGTGTCTATTTACGTTATCAATGTGGACGAGAGGACACAGGTTGTGCTGTGCTGTGCACAACATCTGCATAGGGCGGGAGGAGAGGGCTCCAGTGATTGGCTGAAAATGACATAATCGGAGGGTTGCTGGCGGTGATGAGGCTTTCCTCGTAGTCTACCCTCCTCTCCCCCTCCCGTCTGCTTCTTCGTCCTCTCCCAGGAATGTTTACTGTATGTTGTTGTTTTCTCTGACTACGTGGGCGAGGTGCTCTGTGGGTTTCGCGGGGTTAACACTGCCCAGGCAAATGCACCAACATGCAGCGGGGAAGTGTGGGACACACATCGTACAACCGCGTTTCTCTGCATGGACAGGTTTCTCCGTCCAGGATCAAATGCCGCTGCTCCGTTCCCCGCTCACTACATCTCCCACTGTCTTTCCAACATGTCCTTTTCCTTCAATATACTCCCCTCGCTCTCTCTTTCTCCCTGCATCAATTGAAATGAACCGTACCTCTGTCGGCTCATAGCCCACTCAGGCACATTCTTCTCATCAGCACCCACGTCGCACTCTCACCCCCCTCTCTCTGTGTCTCTGCACACGACTCTCCAGCTGGCATGCAGCTGCATGACATCATTTGGGCTGCTCGCAAGCAGAATAGAAGATGAGGACACCGTGTGTGTGTGTGTGTGTGTTTGTGTGTGTGTGTGTGTTGGCACACTCCCCCTCCTCCCCCTCTGCGTCTTACAGTGCACCTTCAGATGATCAAACTCTTCTCTCTACTGCAAACTGTATTGTCAATGAGGTTGTTATTTGCCACACTGAGCCTCTGTCCTTTGCAGAGTCTCAAATCTGCCTTACAACACAAATGCATTGCCACATCTTTTCGTTGCACCTTGAGGGCACGATCACCACTACAAATGTTCACGGCTATAACAGAATGCAGCTTATTATATTTCGATAATTTTACACATGTGAATTGGAGGATGGCTCTGGTGCCTTTTCTCCTATTGTAACAAAATGCCCCTCGTTCATTTACATTCAGCCACTAATCTCTCTCTGTTTGCGCTGTGAAGCCCTAGTGATGTAATGGCCATGCTGGGAGTCTGTGATTATGACGGGACTGGGATGGTTTTGGAGTACAGTCTCATGCATGGCATTTCCAAGCATGGCATTACTGGAAATGTAGTTTACTGAGATGATGTAACTCCATAGAGAATGGAGTTACATTATTTATTTCAGGTCCAGTTATTTTCACTATTACTACTATTACTGTTAAAAATAGAGACACTTGGATAATCAGAAGAACAGATGGATCTTTTTAAAGAGGCATTTACAGGCCAATCAGACAGCAAGCGTGCTGGCAGCTGAGTACACATTAGCATGTTTATGAATCCGCGTGCATACATACATACGTGCATGCACTTGTGTGTGTAGCTGATCCAGACAGGGCTGTTGGCGAGGTCTGTAAGGTACAGTCATTCAGAGCTCTGGGACTAAAGACGATGAGACAGATCCCTCCGCTGCTGACAGTAATAGATTTGACATTTGCTGTTAAAATCTGAAACCAGTCACAACCAGATCCTCATTCAGTATTATTCACAAAATAACTGGCATGCACTAATATGCTACAAAAGTAAGATCAACTTTGTTCATTACTCTTGGACATTATTTACTCTCTATGTAATATACCTATAGCTTCTCATAATAATTATATGAAATATGTTGAAAATGTTGAATTATGTATTTAATTAATCAAGAGTATTTAATTTATCTATATAAAAAATAGGAAAGTTCTATCACTACATGTGTAATGTCTGTTATCAATCAATCAAATTCAATCAAATGTATTTATAAAGCCCTTTTTACATCAGCAGTTGTCACAAAGTGCTTTTACAAAACACCCACCCTGAAACCCCAAGGAGCAAGCAACAACAGTATTGGGAAGCACAGTGACTAGGAAAAACTCCCTAAAAGGGGCCAAAATGTAGGAAGAAACCTAGAGAGGAAAGGCTCAGAGGGGAGACCAGTCCTCTTCTGGCTGTCCCAAGTGAACATTTTAAGAGTACAAGTTGTAATAATTAATAAATGCATGTGGGCTGTGTCCAAAGTCTGTAAAACATAATCCAGGTCAAAAGCATGACCAGATGGCCAATTCTTTGATCATAGAATTTTTCTTTCTTTCCGTTTACATTTAGTCAGTCAGCAGATGCTCTTATCCACGGCATCTTGAAGTTAGTGACACATTTCTTTCTTTTAATAATTACCTAGAAATGATTAACTATGAATTTTCTGCTCGTTTCCCCCCACATTTATATGCATTGAACAGCCATGACAAACCTCTGTCCTTTTATAATATCCTTAACGTTGGCTGTGTAATTATCCTAATAATTAATGTTATATTTAAATACCATTTTTAACTCGTATTTTGTGTGGCTCCCTCCACTCAGCAAGGGGTTAAAGATCACTCCCTTACACCCCAGCCCATTCCTCCTCCACATTACCCTCGCCCCCACCCCTCCAACAGCTCTTCGGCCAATCAGAGGCCTATATTCTTACTAGCCAATAGGATGGCTGGGAGGTGATGTCATGCAGAAATAGCTGGTTGTGGTGCTGATGCTGCTGTGAGGGCAGACCAAACAGCAGCAGAACGACAGAGAAAGAGGGAAAGAAAAAGAGATATAAAGAAAAAGGAGTGAAGCATCAGCACTGCTCGTCACAGGGTAAGTCCATCATAACTACTGCAATGAGAACAAAATGTGACAGATTGCATTCTGCATCCCTGATAATAGGTACTCCAATTATTTTAATTTGAAAGCGTTTATATTTTTTTCCAAATCTGTTTCTGTTATGCACTCACTAAATGTGCTGTCTTTTGAAAAGCCTTAAGACACTTCTAGTATTGTGGAAAATGGAGTGTATGCATGCATCTTCACTGCAGGTGATGGACATTATCTTTGCATGGCTGAGCATGACATCACCAGAGTTGCACAGGGAGTACCTTGCCTTAGTAGTTCCCACTTTAGAGGTGTGTTTTGCTGCGCAGATTATCTGCATGTGGAGATAAATAGGTTGAAATCTAATGAAACTACAAGAAAACATACACTCCATTTGATTTTATAAAGTGGCTTTGGTTCACTGGTATGCCATTTATGCAATTCAGACATGTGCATGGCTTATTTAAAAAAACAAAAAACTGCTGAAACTGAATATTAGTACAATATCCTTATGACATCACCCCTTATGCAATGAGGATATTGTTAGTCAGACAATAGGAATGGGAGATTGGTGGTAAACTGTCTTGATTGACAGGCAATAATGAAGTATGTAGGATTGACCTCGTGGTATTCAAAGTCAGGGGTTGTGACCCCTAGTGTGTTCATGGGTAAACTACAGCAAAATAGTTTTTTTTGTTGGTTTTTTTGCAGAATCTCTTTTATTGTGTAAGACAATATGTGTGGGACATTTGGTCCACTCCTACTTATTTATTCTCCCAGTGGGTTGCATTCCTGTTAGTTCAACACTGCGCTCTAGAAAAATCAAGGACACAAAACACTAGGCAACAAGAAATTAGTCAGTGTCCAGTCAGAAAAACAGGTGGACTTGGAGTAGGTGGGTGAAGGGCTCCTTTCTATATCTCAGTAAATGTTTGCAGTTTGCAGGCTGAATGACATCACTGTTCAATATGGAACAGTGGTTCCACTGCCGGTCAGAGTTCTAAGTATGTATGGTGGAATGCATTCTGAGGCCTTGTGGGCTAGTAGCTTAGCTACTGTTGCAAGGTAGTGTGTGAGAACACTTTTGGATGGAGAGACATAGAGAGATATGGAGAGAGGGAATTTTCAAATGATCTGTGGGTGGACTCCTTTGTTGTCTCTGTGCTGAACTAAATGGTGAGTCACAGTGATTGACTGAACGTGAATAGAAATATTATAATGATGTGTAATTATCTGGCCAATTATTTGTTTATGATAATTACGACCCCCTATTATTTCCTATTTTTCTCTTTCCATCACTCTATCCTTTTTGTTGGTGGCAATAATTAACTTATGTAAGCTGGCTGACTTGGGCCTACCTTCTTTAATCAAATAACAACATACTAGTAATCATGCATTTTCCATCTGATTCTCACGAGGAGAGGCAGAGTGGCTTGAGAGTAGTTAGGGCAGTTCTACAGTGGCACTCACACCCAATCTTCCTCCGCCTTTCAAAGCCCTCCCTCTCTTCTTCAGGACTCAGGTCTCTCTATGAGTGGGTTTGAATGAAAGCTTTAGATGAGTGAGTTTGAATAAAAGACTTACAGTGGCTCACAATCAGCTTATTTTTTAAAGGAAAGTATGAGATTCTGCAGCTATAAAGTGATGTTACATGTATGTGCAGGTTTCAGGATCTGACATTAAACTCTGTCTTTTCTTTTAGGACTACATATTCACCACAGTGTCTTTTGAAAATAAACAACAGGAAGAATGCCTCTTGCAGGTATGTTGTGTTTGTGGGTTTTTATGTGTGTGAGAGAGGAGGAGAGAGAAGTAGAGAGAGAGAGAAAGAAAAAGAAGGCTGACCTCACGTGGTCTTTTTCCCACATAGCCTACAGAGAAAAGATGAGGGAGCTCCCTCTAGTGTCCATCTTCTGTTCCTGCATCCTACCTGAACCCAAAGAAAAACCCAACAAGAAAGAAGGTAAACAGAACCCATGTACCACCTCCTATCTAACAATCCCAACACACAATTTATTTCAACTTAATATAATAAGTGCATTATGAGGCAGCTACAGGAATGGCACCTGGTCTACCTCGTTGTACCATCTCACAACTTTTTTCTCTCAATCTCTACCTTCCAGGTGTGGTGGACCTGAACCTGTGCATCATCAGGGACATGGAGGTGATTGAGTTGAACAAGAGGAGGTCTGGTCAAGCTTTTGAGGTCATCCTGAAGCCCCCATCGTTCGATGGGGGTCCCAACCCCCTTGCCACCACACCTCCACGCAGGGAGCCTTCCCTGGAGGAGATCCAGAGAAAGCTGGACGCCGCCGAGGAGAGGAGAAAGGTGAGGAGTCAGAGGTCAGGACAAATAGGATAACACTGCTCATTCCTAGACTGGTGGTGTGGAGATGGGAAGGCTGTTTGTGATCGTACACGGGCTGATGAAGAGCACTTAAAAATAAGAAAAACACCCTGCACACTTTTCAATGCTCATCTTCATCAGGTCAAATAGATGGACATATTAAATATACAGCATATACTGTACCTCAACTTGAGACTAAGAAACAAGTAAACTCAATTACATCTGAAACTGTTGGGGAAAAAATACCTACATTAACCATTATACACAGGATCCACATGACTGTAGATAATTATGGTTGCGTATTTATGAAAGCAGCTTGGTATCTCAGATAATCTGACAAATGACAAGTGTACCAACATTCTAAGATGGGAATGGTCACAGAATGTTAGTAGAAATGGACTGTTCCTGTTTTGTTTTTAGAGGCGGGTGTGTAGTGTTGAGTAGAACTGCTTTGTATCATCAAAGGGGTAGGAATTGTTGTTGGGTCTCTGTTCCTCCCTCTAGTCTCTGTTCCTCCACTCACCCCTCCCTCTGCCATCTCTTTCACCTCCCAGTGCCAAGAGGCCGAGTTGCTGAAGCACTTGGCCGAGAAGCGAGAACACGAGCGTGAGGTCGCCCAGAAGGCATTGGAGGAACACAACAACTTCATCCGGCTGGCCAAGGAGCGCCTGGAGCTACGCATGGAGCACAACAAGGAGAAACGGGAGGCGCACCTGGCTGCCATGCTGGAACGCCTGCAGGAGAAGGTAGGGTGACACTCGACGGAAATCCAAGTTGGGTTTCGGGGTCCGGGGTCATCCATTCATATTCTGAAAGAACAGTTTGAGTCTGTAGATATTTTAAATGTGTCTATAGTTTGGGAAATAAGATTTGGCAAAATATCAAGATATGTAGTCGAGATACTGTATCTAATCATCCATAGATCACCCTTATCTTTTACAATTGGTTTTCATAAGAAATGGAGCGGAAGTCTAAAGGCTGGTTCCTGTGTTTCTCTCTTTCAGGACAAGCATGCTGTGGAGGTGAGGAAAAACCGAGAGCACAAGGAAGAGAGCGGGTAGAGCGAAACAAACAGAAAGTCAGGGAGCGTGGGGCCTCTGTTCTAGCTGAGAAAAGACAACAAAAAGAGGCTAGCATGACAGGTTCTTAAAATGAAACTACAGTTAGTTTGATAGACAAGAGTCCACAGTGTTGAAGTCAACACAAGACAGGTTCCTCAAAGAGATGTTGGACGGATAGAAAACACAGTTGTAATTTTGTCGCACTCGAGTGTAACATTGTTAGAGCGCAATTGGCAATTGATATTCACAGAGTGACTCATTGCCCATTGTATGGCTTCTCTTTCTTAACAGACCACAAACACATCCTTATTGGTGAGCAGTCGAAGTACAGCATCCTTGTATTTTTTACCTTGCCAATAAAATCACGTAAACATTAAGGCTTACAAATAAAGCCTTCTACACATCACGCTTAAGCACAGTTTTCACCACACTTGTGTCAGCACATATAGGTAAAATGGTCTAGAAGGGGCTACTGATGTTTCCGATTTCACACTTGTTATTTAATCGAAAGCATAAGGCTCTAGTTTCTTTTTTGTTAAGTTCTACATTTTCAGTGTGTTTTAGATGGATTTTGTGTCTAACTGTGGTGTGTCTAACTGTGGTGTGTCTAACTGTGGTGTGTTTAACCGTGGTGTGTTTAACTGTAGTGTGTCTAACTGTAGTGTGTCTAACTGTGGTGTGTCTAACTGTGGTGTGTTTAACTGTGGTGTGTCTAACTGTGGTGTGTTTAACTGTGGTGTGTCTAACTGTGGTGTGTCTAACTGTGGTGTGTTTAACTGTGGTGTGTCTAACTGTGGTGTGTCTAACTGTGGTGTGTCTAACTGTGATGTGTTTAACTGTGGTGTGTCTAACTGTGATGTGTTTAACTGTGGTGTGTCTAACTGTGGTGTGTCTAACTGTGGTGTGTCTAACTGTGGTGTGTCTAACTGTGATGTGTTTAACTGTGGTGTGTCTAACTGTGGTGTGTCTAACTGTGGTGTGTCTAACTGTGGTGTGTTTAACTGTGGTGTGTCTAACTGTGGTGTGTTTAACTGTGGTGTGTCTAACTGTGGTGTGTTTAACTGTGGTGTGTCTAACTGTGGTGTGACTGTAGTATTGACATTGTGTAATGCTAGATTTAGTGCTTTTTCAGACACAATGGTTGTGGTTATTTGTATATGTATATATGATGTGTCACTGAATAACAATTAAAAAAACTCAAAGTCAGTATAAAAGATGTTTGTTGTTTGTATACTTACTTACATGTGTACCTGACATGCGTGGACGCACTCTTCTGTCTTAGCTAACTGCCCTATTTCTGAACTCTGTGTTGTAGGTGTCATGACGGCCTGATCACAACACGAGCTGAACTTATTTCGGAAGCCATTTTCGGAGGCCATCGTGAAGGTCGTTTTCCAGCCTGTTCAGACCGTAGCACTCTGGGTTGAGTCGTTTGAAGGAAACACTTTGAGATTATCATATTCTTACGGCGACACGAGAGACGCGATCAAGGCGAACGACTGAAGCGGACTGGTTAATGTGCCTGTTTTACGAACTTACCAGTATGAAAAAAGAAATGCTAAAAGACGAAGCTGAAACATAAATGACGGATGACGTCCTCGTTCCCTTCATCAAGGTTCTGCTCAGGATTCTTTCTGCTATTTGGTGGTGGTCTGCCAGTGCCAACGATGTGTATGTGTGGAGTTCACTGTTGGAATAGCATGTATGTATGTATGTATGTATGTATGTGTGTGTGTGTGTGTGTGTGTGTGTGTGTGTGTGTGCTTCAATAAAAACACTTTGATATAATTCATTGTTGTGCTTTGAGCTTACACCTGCAGGAGAAAGGATTAACTCTAATGTCAGCACTAGTTTGGTTTGTAAACTTGAGTCTGTTTGGAGCCATCGTTGTAAATCCTCTGACATCAGTGGATGTCAGGTTATGATGCGGCCGCTTGTTGTTGTACAGAAATTGCTATATTTTAGATTAAAACAAATTTCAATTAAAGGAACTCTTTTTGGAATTGCTCATGTGAATGTCTTTATTCAATAAATATTAAAATATCATCCAATATATTAAATATCCCCAAAATAAATAACACCATAAAGAGTTGTGCTACAAAGCTACATTATATATATATATATATATATATATATATATATATATATATATATATATATATATATATATATATATATATATATATATAATATAAAAGATCCATTATTGATTATTCAAATTTACCTTTCTATGACAGAGAGCCATTGACCTAACACAGAAACATTTTCATCACATTGTACATGGCTTTGACAGCCACATGGTTGAGCCAGATGGCTGTCACGGCTGTACACTGCTACTCCTGCTGTTGGTGTACGATGACAGGCCTGACACAAGTGCAGCCCACCGCAATAATCTTTGACTCCAGCCGGTAATGGTATCTGTCCACGCTCCCCACCACCTTCCTTAAAACCAGGATCTGGTGGTAGATGGGTTTGGACTCAAGGCTCCTGTCCTCTTTACCCGTGATGCTCAGACAGCCCTGTAGAGTGCACTTGACCTCAGAGATGACACTGGGAAAACGACTCTCGTCATGCGTTGTGCTGGGAAAAAAGACGGGGAGAGGGCGATTATCAAGATGACAGAGCATAGTTAAAAATTCATTGTACTTACTTCAAGCAAACGTCCTATGTCTGAAAGACATATTCATTCAAAATGTTTACATTTATCTGTGTGTGGGTTTTGGTTTATGTGTGTATTGTAGAATTTATATTAAGTTTGTAAGTTTGTAAGCTCATTGCAAGTCCTTACTGGTAAGTCCATGGGGAGATTGAATGGTTCCCAATAGGCCTGATCGGACGGGAAGGAACCAAGCCTTTAGGGTCTATGTGCAGGGGGACAGTTATTGTGTCTGAATCGGATGGCTCTGCAGACTTCTTGTGAGCCCGAGGGTTGCTCAGTATTTTCTCTGGGTTGGGGTGGGGTAATGCCTGTGCCATATTCATCATCATCACCAACACCCCCATCGTACAAAGAGCCTGAGGAACAGATGCAAAGATGAGACAGTTTAGCAAAAATTCATTGCTACATTTGTTTGCTGACACTATAAGTCAGTGCAAATACAACAGCACAACCTAAACTCTCATCTTTACTATATCACAAATTGAACAATGTAACACAGAAGCAAAATGACAGAACTGAGCTTTACTGAACAACTGACTTTTCTCGCCCAGCATATAAAGAGAAGAAACTAAAGGTATCCCCTACCATTAGAGAGTGTAAGTTTAAAATTAAACCCATGATTTTTTCGTTAGTCTTGTTTTCCTCAGTGGAAGATATTCGCGATGTGTGGTCTTGGTCTGGTTGTCTAACAATGTTCTGCTGGTCTTTGCTTCTGTGTTGTGGTCCTGTTGTACTGTCTGAAGTGATGCTGTCGATTTTATACTTTAGTGGTCTAGAGATTGTACGTCAGAGTACTTCCTGTGATTCAGCAACTGACTTTTATCTTTTGCTTAGATCTTTCTAACTAACCACAAACTGGGAAAGGTAGTTTACATAATTATTGCTTATTTTCATATTTTGGGAATTTCAAACCAATGGGAATTTCAAACCATTTTGACAAGTTCCAAGGCTAAGAGCATTGCAAAAGCCTGATATCAGTAGTGACTGTTAGTTGAGTATTGACCATTATTACCTTTGGTGTTTTATAGGGCGACAAAACATTTACAAAATCCTTTTATTCTGATGTCAGCTGTCATTTGGTTTAGGGCCAGAGTTTGTAGTTCTGTTATGTAGAAACATTTCAGCAAAAACATGGGTTTAAAACTGCCACTGTCAAGCTATGGGTTTTTACCAACTTTCTGGGTGATTAAATTAGATAAAATAATTTTGAAATATGCTTCAAATGATTTTGTGTTTAACTAGCTGCCTGAAATTCTTACATCTTTCTACATCTTTGTGAAAAGTCTTTGACAACTATATGTATATAGACACTACACCTTTCCTTGCTCTTGATAACTCCCTGTGTCACGGTCATGGTAGGACACAGGCGCATTGTCAAAATTATGGAAACAATCCATGTTTAATCAAAAAAAGGAGACAAAAACTAAACAACCAGTGGAAGCACAAAACCAAAATGAACCACACTGGGTGTGTCCACACAGAAAACATAAACAGGGTCCCCAATTGGAGGCAACGATCTACACCTGCCTCCAATTGGGGAGACCAAAAGGATCGGAGGTGGCTAGAGGTACCACCTTCTGTCCTGTCCTGACTATGACCCCAGCCCAGTGCAGAGATGGCTAGGGGCATAGCCAGGACGTGACATCCTGCTTCAACACTCAAAAACGAATCGAAGCCATCTACGACTTGTACTTTCACCCCTATGACTTCCCAAATGCATGGGTTTGGAACGAGTTCACAAAGAGTTTCTGTCTGTGCAATTTACTTTGCCTTGTCATTTTTGCTTTTGCAGTGCGCTCATGGAGCATTTACAGCGACAATGCGGTTTGATTATGGTAATAATTGCACAGTGGCAACAGGGGTAGATTCCCAACTATTCATGGAAGAGAAAATCTGAGCAAATGTTATTGAGTTATTCCTGTCACTGTACAATGAGGTAACCCAGTTTGTCCCAAATTGTTGGCTTGGACATTATTTCCCTTAAGTCAGGGGTGGTAATGGGCGGTATTTTTTGGTTTCTTCCACTGTAAAAAAAATTATAAGAAAGACAATGCTCTTCGTAATATTCACATGTTTTCTTCTTTTGACTCTATATTGCAAAGGTCTGAATTGTAAATCAAACACTTATTATGATGTTAAATATAGATTTGACTTTTATATAAGGGAAAATATTGATTTCATGATTTTGAAATGACATTTTTGGACACACAATGAACTCCAAACGTATTTGAACGTTGATGCTTTTTTGTTTTTATAAATGCTGACCGTTAAAATGATTGTTGTGTATTTGCCTGTTACCACAGCAGATATTATTACTGTGTCATGGTCAAGCTCAATCACCACATATCACTCCACAGGTGCATCACTCAGTTAGTATGTACTGTTACTAACATTGTGTTTGATATAAAGTAGTACCCATGCTATTACTTCGTATTCCACACACACACTATTCTTTTAGCCTTACATCTCATCTTAAGCAAGCAAGTCAGAGGCATTGTCACATCTAACTCTTGGGGACAGTTTTGCAGACAAATCCAGTAAATTTTTATGGTTTACAACTAGGCTTAATCTGTGTTCACAGAAACTCTCCCAAAAATTAAAGAGGTCAGTGTGTACATTTCTTTCTGTGGTGGGTTGGGCTTTTTGTGTTTTGGTCAGAAAAGGCTACATGTCAAATCACCAGACATTTTTTGAATTAAAAAAATCTTCCCATAAAAAAAGAGACATTATATGATCATGTGTCAATTTAATCAGGGCATTGAAAAAAATATATATATTATTTTTCAGTTAGTGACACACAGCAATCTCAGAGCTGAAGAAATGAAAGGGACTCCAGAGCTGAAGACAGTTCAGGTACTCCATTAAGACTTGACTGTCTTTGATGTGGTGCAGCAGATCTTCTATGACTTAGCTTTCCCTCCAGTTTTCTGTTAACGCAGTGCAACAATGTAGAAAACCACTGTCAGTGGAAACATGGACGTTAGGCTCAGCCTTAACCTATATGGGGGTTTCTAAACATCCATCATTTTCTGAAGTTGCTTTCTCCTCAGCTTCCAGCCAACCAGTGTGGGCTAGGTAATAACCAGCAACCCCCAACATGCTTCCTGGATATTACTTAGCTCATAAAAGCATCTTGATCAAAACCTATGAACAGGTCACAAATATACTAGGCATTTTTTGACTTTTGGCGCACCTCTTTATTTTACAAAGCACATAAAATGTAGGTTGTATTTTGTTGCTTAATGGGGGACAGTTATATCAGAAGCATTTTATTTGCTTACATACACACATACTCACTATAAAATGGGGTCAAAGAATTGCTGAGGCACTTCCCAGCCGTACAACATACCCAACCCAAGACGCTTCAGTCCCAGTAACAGTAAGAACGATACCTCAACAGACCACAACAGAGGATGCTAGAAACCATATATCTTCGAGTGAAAATGTGACATCACAGGAAAAGGCGGCAGTCAACAAGAGAAGCACCGGCAATTGATGAGATCCATAAAAGCAAAGTAATACGGTAAAGTACTCGTGAACCCATAACGCATGGGCCAAACACTGTCATTTTATAAAAGCCAGATCTATAAGACAAGATGCATCATTCACCCAAGTTAAGTCAAAATCGGGCTAAGATATGACAATGACAATGTGGATTTATCCTAACCAGAAACCTTGAATGAACAGAGACCCAATTCTCTTGTGAGCCCTCACTGTAACATTCAATATCAGCAGAGGGTGACCCCATGGCCCAGTGGTATAAAAACCTCACCAGTCTAGAAGGCATGGTTTCAGTGTTGGTATCAATGTTTGACTATGTGGATATGCAACATACAAGGTGAAGATTACTATAGCTATTCCATTCAGTGCCGGACAGAGGGGGTCTGTTCTGGGGCATTAGACCCCTTCCAGTAGAGTCAGTGAAACACTTGAACTGAACATACACATGCACTAAAAGCCCCCCCCCCCCCCACACACACACACACACACACAAACATCCTTGCCAGATGCACACTTAATAACTGCAACTGCATGAGACTTTTGCTTACTATTGTAAAGCCGATTGTAGGACAAATAAAAGAGACAAGGGGACTCTACATAACCAAGAACTCTCATAAACTCTCAAGATAAAAGTAACCCCATGATAAAAATATCAACCATTAATGCTCAGATTAATGCTCCCTAAGATCATTTTTGATGGGTATTTTCATCAGTCACAGCTTAAATTGAAGTTGCTCTAGTTCAGAGTGTATGGTATATGCCACAGGTGTCAAACCGGTTCCACAAAGGGCCGAGTGTCTGCAGGTTTTTGGTTTTTCCTATAAATTGGTTCCTAGTTCATACCTACACAACCAGGTGAGGGTAGAAACTAACCAATCAGTGACCTAATTAACCAGTCAAGTACAAGGAGAGAGCAAAAACCTGCAGACACTCGGCCCTCCGTGGAACCGGTTTGACACCTCTGGACTATATGCACTCCAAAATTATTGTGACAGTGAAGCATTTGTTTGTGTTTTGGATTTAAATGTTTTGGGACATATTAACATAACGTCTAGCTACTCTACACTTTGCTCTTGCCATCACACCATCACATTATTCTTTGTGACATCTATCCACAAGAGTTTTTCCCAGAACTGCACACTCTTTCAAATATTTCTCTTAGATATCCTAACGTCAAAATGTTACACCTCTTTGGTCCTAATGTTGATTAACACCAACAGCAGACTCCAGAGGCAATACCTATCATCAAGTTTCCTATGACTGCACAAATGATGTGACATACCCGACTAACCAGACAGACCTGTCAAGCAATTATCCTACTACGTGTTTTCATTTCTAAATGCTGAAAACAGTATGTCTAATCCGGCTCTTCTGCCTCTTTTCCAGGCCTTCGTTGTTTTGGTTATGCCCGGTTGTTTTGGTTTTGTCAAAAGGTTGTAATTGTTCCTGTAGTTGGTATACAACGTTTGAGATGAGAATCTCTCTCTCTCTCTCCAGTACTGTAGCTGCCACAGTGTTTTACCATTGCTTTTTGGTTGTATACAACTATATGTAGACTTTCTGTTACCTTTACCCTGTTAAATGTTTTCTACCACAAGTGAAAGAAAGGTTTTTTTGATTCTCGCTGTCTCTCTTCAAATCGTTTTTGCATTGGTAAGACTCACTGCAAACCATGTCTGTGTGACAACTATGTAGTTTCCTAGACTGAGTGAAGCCCTGTCTAGGTGATAGATGCTAACAGTGTCTGAATGCAGTTCTTCTCACTCCTCTGTGTGACGTTGCACAAGTGGGTGGACGATCGAGAACATGTGCGGATGCCATATCATTTAAAAGATCTATCTAGAACAGTTTCGTCTAGATGGAGAGATAGTCAAGACGCTGTGCTGCATACTGGAATGACTGCAAAATACAACCGGTTAAGAGGAGGTAGAACTACAACACAAATGTACCCATGTGGCTTATCACAAAAAGCATGCAGAAGGCTGTAGTGACGACCGACCCTGGTCTAATATAGACACGTATGAAGAAAGTTCTGCCAGGTTTTAGAATAGGAGGTTCGGTTACGTGTTCACTGGTTGAGTTCCATGCTGATATCAGGAGAGGAGACTGTGGATCGGGGCCCGTGCCCTGATATGTCACGTCATAACTGGTCTGTCTGTCAGAAAGTTTGAGCGAATGATGCGCTTTGCCACAGAAATCTTTCATTTACAAGCTACCATAGATTGGCTAGATGGTGGCACTATAACAAGCAATTGAAAATGCAACCCATGCCCAGTCATTTTCGGTTAGACCAAAGTCATAACGTTCTTCAGATTGGGCCCTTTCAAAAGGAAAAACTCAACATACAATCAGCTCAAGAAGTATTATCAACCGTCAAGAAATTGAGCAATGGTGAATGTAAAAAACAAAGTACACAAACAATGAGTCATATTTTGGACTCAAACATCAGGGGAGCCGTTTCCCCTGATGAGGCTATTCGTTGTATGGAGTCACCATTTGTCACCATGTCATTTGACCACAACAGCCGATTCCAATAGTAGTTCCATTAACTTTGCATGGCAAAGTTCAGGTACTGCAATTTGTGGGTTGGGCTCAATAAGGGCTTCGTGATAACCCAAAGATTCCTCTAGAAGGATGGTGTGGTTCTAAAACTATGATCCCTGGATTCTTCATTGCCTCCCTCACCGTCTTGAATACTTGTGTGGGGGCAATATGAACATTGATTATTTTACTGGCAAACTTGCAACTGTTCTAGACTTTTAAGACTTTTTCAATATTGCCTTGGCTTTGTTTAGTTGTATTTTCAACTGTTTAGGTGACAACTGATCTTTCTCCTTTCGGTTGACAACTTTTTCTTTTTGAATCTATATTTTGCAGGAAAAATGTAATACTCAGTAAAATGTTTTGTGTTTAAGGAATTATTGTGTTGAAATGAAAGTACATGGCTCCCCTCGTTTGAGCACAAAATATTACAGATATTTTGTATTGTTCATTTGTGGCTTTCACCTGCTAATTTATTTTTTGCCAATACTTCTTGAGTTTTCTGTAAACAAGGAAACTCATGCTGACCACAGGATGGTGCATATGATTATATCTTGATCCGCTTGACTCAGAATGATGATATCTGGCACATGCTCAGGGCCTGTCCATACAAAATCTCATACACTACTAGTACCATTTTGATTAAAATAAAGGATGCATCTTGTCATAGAATCACTGATAGGTTTAAGGGGCTGTGGATTTCAGGAGAACTTGTTGAATCAGGTGTGTTTGTGCTAAATTGAACTGGAACAAAGGCTTTTAGACACTGTAGGCACCCAGAACAAGTAATGAGCATGTCTAATTCATATAAAGTTCAAACCTGAATGTCCCAAAATAAAATGTAGCATTTCGTAATGAATCTATAGCATGTCCAAATGAACCAAATGTTGATATCTAGAATTATGTCAACCACCTATGTTGACAATGACTAGGGACGGCCCTGATTGGCCCCTTCCCTGTGCTTGTTAAGTGTCTGTATTGTGTTCACATATTTTTTCCTAGGCTCAATTCCAATTTCCTGGGTGAAAGCCTGGATGAAAAAATCCCCCCATCATAAAGTCTATTCAGATTCTTGTAGTTCATTATGCTTTGCCCTCTACCCTAACTTTTATTCCCTTCTAGTGAGTCTATACTGCTACATACAGTACTTGAAGAGCTGAATTTGCCCACAATAAACCAGAATCACTCCCAGTATTCCCCTGAAATGGACCGCACAAGATTACGATATTCAAAAGAGAAGTTTAAAAGGCGGTTGGGCACACGTTCGGCTGATTTCTGTTCAACACCCTACGCTCCCCATCTTCAGTACCCCTGATCAAAAGAACTTCCTGTGAAATTTGACTGAAATAGTATGAGTCATAATCCCCACAAAACTTTAAAAGCATTTCTTCCTTAGGGGACTTTCAGATCCACTTTGAATAAGGTCTTCGTTTGGTGTAGGCATTTACCACCTTTGGTAATTGTGTAGATTTCTACAGGACAATGTGAATTTTAAAAGTAAGCAAAGATCATATTTTTTGGGGAAATATGGTGAACAAATGTCACCTTGTTCTGATGAGATTAACACGGTTATCAAAATGTAGAGCAGAGGAAAATGCCCCAGGTCACACCACTATAAAAACAGAGTCATCCATCTTTTTTCAAACAGTGACTACAAGTGATGTCATTAAACTTTTATCGTTGATGAAAAAATATGTGTCTGTACTCTTACTGGCCAAATTAAGAGTTTAGCACATTCTCAGATCAAGTGAAATTTGTATATTGATTAAAACACTTAGACAGACTGTAACTTCTCAGTAGTGGGGTATTAGATTATTTTAGATGTAATTTCTTCTTCATTCATTTCACCCATTTGGTTCCAATCAAAGTTGCAATAACTTTTAAATAAATATTTGTCTTCTACTTTTCCGCTGTTAACCTTAGCTTATCCTTTTTTGTTTCAGTTGTTTTTTTCTATATTATTCTAATAGTTTAATTCTATGTTTGGTTCGGTCCATTATCGCTATTGGTTCCATCTGTTGTTAATTAGGTTCTCTATTTAAATTTGTTGAATTTACTACTGTTTCGACTACCTGTTTTTTTACTACTAAATAATTTCTTAGACCATTCAACCTGCCTTGAGTTTTGATACTTTTGCCTTCACGTTTTTGGAATTCTGTATCTTGACCTTTTGCCTGTCCCCGACTACGCATTGTGCCTTGCTGTTTTACTACAAAAAATAAAGAACACTCTGCAACTGGATTCCAGCTCCTGTTTAGTGTGGATCATTACACCAGTGTTAACATATATTTCTTCATAAAAGTAGAGACTTTTTACTGACAAGATAGACAAACAGTTTTGTGGCACAAAGGTGGCGTCTGATTTTAATTCTGTTGACCAATGATCCTTCTGTGTGAGGGGGCAAACCTTCCTTTTCCAGGAAGGTTCATCACAGCTCCAGGAAGATTCATCATAGCTCCAGGATGGTTCATCACAGCTTCAGTCTTAATTTTTGGACAGATGGAGTAGGGTATTTTATAGTAGTTGTCTCTTGCATTTGAGTCATTGAGCAGATGCACTTACTCAGATTGACGTGCAGATAGTGCACCACATATATTGCCATGTTGAAAGATGTGTAAGGGAGATTTGCATGTTTGGGATGTTACCCAAAACAGGAAGTCATTCAAGACTACTTAAGAGTGCTGTATGACTCAGATGAATAAAAACATAGATATAAGGGGAAATATGGCTATTAGATTTGGTTCAAGATAATTTTCAAAAATTGTGACATGTTTTGAGAAAAACTATTCTTAAGATTTTCTTTATCAATCTAATAAACAACAATTACTTTTTTAAATAGTCATTTTCTGCTAATCTTTACATCTGGGCAGTTATCTGACCTGTGGCCAAATTAGCAATAACCTATGTAAAAAAAACTCACCTGGTCTCTCCCAGTCTCTGACTGACTTTTTCACCCTTGTTACCGGTTCTAAACACCTGGATCCCAGACATTAATAAAAGATAAAGATAAATACAGACAACAACAGGAACAATTATGTCTAGCTGTTCCTCGCAAAGCACCATGACACCTGACCTTACTATCTATATGTTCTGTTAATGTACTGGTGATTCTGACTAACAATTTACCAAAGTAGACATAGAAATGTATCTGCAAAAAAGTGGGCAATCATTCATTGGCTCAAACCCCTTTTGGATAGGAAACAAAAACAAGTTTTTAATAGTTCATTAATAGTTCATAGTACATTTAAAACACACCCATACAGCATATGAGATGTCCATGAATGTGTCTGGCTCTGAGGAGCAGTTTTGCTGACAATGGCTCTCAAAAGTATTCATCCCCTTTGAACCTCCAAATTTTATTGGGTTACAACACACAATGGATTTACTTAGGAGTTTTCGCTGCTGATCAACAAGAAAAAGTACATAATGTCGGAGTAACAAACAAAAATGTGTTCTAAATCAATTACAAATATAGAAAAATTATAAATTGCATAAGTATTCACACCATTTAGTCCAGACTTGGTAGAAACATCTTTGGCAATAATTACAGCCATAAATGTATTTAAATAAGCCTTTACCAGATTTTGGTTAAAGCAATGTTTGTCACAGCAATGTTTGCCCATTCTTGTTTGCAAAATTGGTGAACAGCGATTTTCAACTCTTTCAACTCTTTCTTGTCAAACGCATTGAGGTCCAGGCTTTGACTGGGCCACTCCCGGACACTGACCTTTCTTAGTTTTCCTTTTGTTAATAATGGATTTTACGGTTCCCCAGGGGATATTCAATGCATTGGAAATGTTGTACAGGTGCTGGTCATAAAATTTGAATATCATCAAAAAGTGTATTTATTTCAGTAATTCCATTCAAAAATATAATGTATATTACATTCATTCATTACACACAGACTGGTATATTTCACATTTTTATTTCTTTTAATTGTGATAATTATAACTGACAACTAATGAAAATCCCAAATTCAGTATCTCCGAAAATTCGAATATCACTTAAGACCAATACAAAAAAAGGATTTTTAGAAATGTTGACCAACTGAAAAGTATGAACATGAAAAGTATGAGCATCTACAGCACTCAATACTTCGTTGGGGCTCCTTTTGCCTGAATAACTGCAGCAATGCAGCGTGGCATGGAGTCGATCAGTATGTGGCACTGCTCAGGTGTTATGAGAGCCCAGGTTGCTCTGATAGTGGCCTTCCGCATTGTTGGGTCTGGCGTATTGCATCTTCCTCTTCACAATACCCCATAGATTTTCTATAGGGTTAAGGTCAGGCGAGTTTGCTGTCCAATTAAGAACAGGGATACCATGGTCCTTAAACCAGGTACTGGTAGTTTTGGCGCTGTGTGCAGGTGCCAATTCCTATTGGAAAATGAAATCTGCATCTCCATAAAGTTGGTCAGCAGCAGGAAGCATAAAGTGCTCTAAAACTTCCTGGTAGACGGCTGCGTTGACCTTGGACCTTAGAAAACACAATGGACCAACACCAGCAGATGACATGGCACCCCAATGACATGGTTATCCCTATTGCTTTTACACTTTTTTGTACCACATCTTTTCCTTCCCTTCGCCTCTCTATTAATGTGCTTGGACACAGAGCTCTGTGAACAGCCAGCCTCTTTAGCTATGACCTTTTGTGTCTTGCCCTCCTTGTGCAAGGTGTCAATGGTTTTCTTTTGGACAGTTGTCAAGTCAGCAGTCTTCCCCATGATTGTGTTGCCTACAGAACTAGACTGAGTGACCATTTAAAGGCCTTTGCAGGTGTTTAGGGTTAATTAGCTGATTAGTGTGTGGCACCAGGTGTCTTCAATATTGAACCTTTTCAAAATATTCGCATTTTCTGAGATACTGAATTTGGGTTTTTCATTAGTTGTCAGTTATGATCATCAAAATTAAAATAAATAAAGACTTGAAATATATCCGTCTGTGTGGAATGAATGTATACATTATACAAGTTTCACTTTTTGAATGGAATTACTGAAATAAATCAACTTTTTGATGATATTCAAATTTTATGACCAGCACCTGTAACTGAAGAGTTTCGGCTTTTAGGAGTGGAATTTCGTATCTACTTTCATCAGCACCAAGGCCAATACAATCAACTGTTCCAGATGGTAGGACCACAAACCAAATTTATGGTAGCCAATAATTAGTAGCCTACGTAGGTAGCTACACACTACGCTCAGCGAAAATAATTCTCTCCATTTTATAAAGAGCGGAATTACTGAAATAAATCAACTTTTTGATGACATTCTAATTTTATGACCAGCACCTGTAATATCCTAACCCTGATTGATTCTTTGAAGAACCTTATTCCAGATTTGCTTTAAATTTTTCTTCATCTTCAGGTGTTTTTTGTAAGGAATTGAACAAACCAAATATGGGATATCGCAGAAACAGGTGCATTAACCTAAAATCATGTGAAATACCATAATTGTATCCGAGTGGACTCTATTCAAGTAATTACATGACTTCAAAGACAGTTGCACCACACCACTCATTCAGGTGTGTCATAGGAAACTGTGTGAATATGTTTGCAATTAATTATTTGTTTTATATTTGTAATAACTTTTGAACAGTTTGCTTATTTTATTTTCACTTAGACATAATAAGACAATTAAACAAACTGAAATCTTAAAAAAACTCCTGGTTACATAAGTGTGCACACCCTTAAACTAATACTTTGTTGAAGCACCTTTTGATTTTATTACAGCACTCAGTCTTGGGTAGGAGCCTACTAGCATGGCACATCTTCATGTGGCAATATTTGCCCACTTTTCTTTGCAAAAGCGTTCCAAATCTGTCAGATTGCGAGGACATCTTCTGTGCACAGCCCTCTTCAGATCACCCCACAGATGTTCAATTGGATTCAGGTCTGGTCTCTTGCCAAAAATTCCTGTAGTTCCTTTAATGTTGCTGTAGTCCTCTTGGAAGCCTCCCTGACCAGTTTTCTTCTTGTCTTTTCATCAATTTTGAAGGGACGTCCAGTTCTTGGTAATGTCTCTGTTGTGATATATTTTCTACACTTGATGAGGACTGTTTTCATTGTGTTCCATGGTATATTTAATGCTTTGTAAATTATTTTGTACCCTTCTCCTGACTGATATCTTTCAACAATGAGATCCCTCTGATGCTTTGGAAGCTCTCTGCGGACCATGTCTTTTGCTCTGAGATGCTACTAAGAAAATGTCAGGTAAATCCTACTAGAACTGCTGAACTTTATTTGTGATTAATCAGAGTCACTTTAAATGATGGCAGGTGTGTAATGACTTCTATTTAACATGAGTTTGAATGTGATTGGTTTATTCTGAACACAGCCACATCCCCAGTTATAAGAGGGCGTGCACACTTATGCAACCAGGTTATTGTAAGTTTTTTTTTTTTTTCATATTTCCCCCTTGAAGATTTCAGTTTGTGTTTCAATTAAATTGTTCACAATAAAGATCACATTAAAAGTGGAAAAAGTTCTGACATGATTTATTTTTGTCTCATTCTTTTACATCACAAGAACCTGGCATTTTAATAGAGGTGTGTAGACCTCTTTTTATATCCACTGTATATTTATATTGTAATACAATAACAGACAGGAATACTTTTCCTATTTTATCTTTGTAACCACTCCAGAATATATAAATACAAATGTTTGGGTTGTGAAATATTCTGAATTAGTCATAAAACTATATTCTATTTCAAGTTTTGCAATTATAATATTCAATTAAATGTATAAGTAGTTGACAATTTTTGTCCCCAGTAGCAAGTCCCAGCTTCAGAAAGATCATCATATTTAGGTTGGGATAAAGTGAATACATTTTTTTTTATCCACATTTTTTCAGACAGGTCTTTTAGCGGATTCTTCATCAATGACTGTAAAAGAAGAAAAATAAGTGTCCACAAAACAGACAGGTGTACTACGTTATTTTAAATGTTTGAGATGAGTAGACATGCCACAGTATTGCTGTGCAGTGTGGTCGGGCCCTCTTGGATTCAGGCTCATTTGGTCTCTCCATGTAGTCTGCCACCACCCCAGATTTCAGTTTCAAGTTTTGTTTGTCATATAAAAAGGACTGCGTGGATCATTCACATGATGACTTGCTAGTTCCCACAGTGTAAAAACAACAGAAATAATAATATCCAGAAAATAAATCAAATAATATTAAAACAACACAATAATAACAAAGATAATACTGTGAATTGAGGAGTGCAAACCGAAGATGCCAAAGCATTTGGTATTAATCCTGATGTTAGGTTTTCTTTTTTTGTGTTCTTTATCTTACTGTATTGGAGACAGGGAATGTTACTGCAATGAATGTCCTGTTTTTGTTCACAGGAAGGGTTTGGTAGTAGTAAGTCAGTAGTTACCAGTGAGAATAAAGAAATTCTTGTTCATTCTGTTTGATCATACCTGAATCTGAGAACTTTCTGTTTTTGTATACAGGAAGGGGTTTGGTAGTATTTAGAAGCCAGTAGTAATCTGTGAAAATAGAGAATTTCTTATTCAGTTAATTTGATTAAATCTTTAAAAGTAATTGCAGTTCTGATCTCATGGCTGATATAACTTACTGACATTTTTCCAGTCCAGTTAAATAATTTCTAGACCAGGCAACACAGTGAAATTCTTAAATTAGTGAAGGTCATGATACATCTGTCAGTCAGTTAGGTCTGTTGATGCCCATGACCTGGAAATACACACCTTTTCCTCCTCCTCATCAGACATTAAAAGTCAATTAAAAATGTTCATTCTTTGATACATTTCAAAGGGAGACAGGAAATCGTTGTGTCTGCATGGAAGGAGGCAGCCCAAATGGGTCCTTCCAAAGAAATAAACTGTATCAAAAGCATGGTTGGATTTTTTTGGGGTAAAATTCTACAAAGTGATTAACGATGTGCAACCTCATTTCCAAAGAAGTTGGGACGCTGTGTAAAATGCAAATATCCAATTATGTTATGGACCTGTTGCCAATTGACCTAATTAGTTGTGTGATATTCCACCAGGTTTAGTTGTTTTAGCATTACACAACCTTCCAGTCTTTTGTTGCCTCTGTCCCAACCTTTTTGAAACATGTTGCAGGCATTTAATTTAAAGTGGGCATACATTTTTTCAAGAAACAATAAAATGTCAAATTTTCAACATTTGATATGTTGTCTTTGTTCTATTTTCAATTGAATGTAGGGTTTAAATGATTTGTATATCATTGCATTATGTTTCAACAAAAACAGAATGCAATGATATACAAATTCTTGAATTGTCATTGTTACTGATGTTTTGTTTTTGTCATTGTTCTAATGTTTTGTTTTTTAGCAATCCATGTTTTTATTTAAGACTTACATTTAATGCACAAACAGTAGAACAAGCCTCCCTCTTATGAGTAAGTGAAAGAAAAACTGAACGCATCTTTAAAAAGTTTCCCCAATCATAAAACTCTGCTAATGATGTTTGAGACATTGTGTGGGTTAGCAAGACTTATTTCCCAAAATGTGTGTCAGATTGTAAGAGACAAACAAATCAATAAATATAAATTATGTATATAAGTATGATTATTATAGCGTCACTGTGTGGTCGATAATAATCTTCTGGTTGTCACGTCCCGGCTGTGCCCCTAGCCATCTCTGCGCTGGGCTCGGGGCATAGCCGGGACAGGACAGGAGGTGGCCTTTAGCCACCTCTACTCCTTTTTTTTGGTTTCCCCAATTGGAGGCAGGTGTTAGTTATTGCCTCCAATTGGGGACCCTATTTAAGTTTAGTTTGTTAGGCCCCAAGGCGTGGTTCATTTTGGTTTTGTGTATCCTGTGTAAGGAAGACCCACGTCACTGGTTGCTGCCATTTTGTTTGTTGGAGTCCTTCTTTCTTTTGTTTGATTAAATATGGATTACCTTCCCTACCTCTACTCTGCGCCTGTGTCCTTTCCATCCCACGACCGTGACAGAATGAACCACCACCAAGAGACACAGCAGAAATGGACGGTAGGGGAACTCCTCGGTTGGCCGGACAGCGACACAGAGGAGGAGGAGAACCCCTACTGTCCTCTGCGGCACATCGGGCCTCCACAGCATTCACCCCGGAGGAGACGTCGACGGAGGTGACGTAAGCAAACCTCCGTGTGTCCGCCCCAAGAATTTCTTGGCGGGGTGCTGTGGGGGCAGGCGGAATGGAAGGACGCGGCCGTGCCACCCGTGCTCACGTGTGGGGTAGTCCAGGTGCCCCAGCCCTGCCCGGTGCCAGCTCCTAGGCGTCGGGCAACAACGCCGGGGGGGCCTATGAGGGCTTTCCCTGATGTAGGGAGATGTGAGGACTGGTCGGGCTATCGGGACCCGCCGTACCGGTTCTCGCAGCCAGCGCCCCCCGCTGCCCGGGAGCCGCAGCCAGCGCCGCCAGCGCCCCACGCTGCCCGGGAGCCGCAGCCAGCGCCCCCCGCTGCTCGGGAGCCGCAGCCAGCGCTCCTCGCTGCCTGGGAGCCGCAGCCAGCGCCCCCTGCTGCCTGGGAGCCGCAGCCAGCGCCCCCTGCTGCCTGGGAGCCGCAGCCAGCGCCCCCTGCTGCCTGGGAGCCGCAGCCAGCGCCGCCAGCACCCCCTGTTGCTTGGGAACCGCAGCCAGCGCCCCCCGCTGCCTGGGAGCCGCCGCCAGCGCTGCAGCCAGCGCCGCCAGCGCCCCCCGCTGCCTGGGAGCCGCAGCCAGCGCCCCCTGCTGCCTGGGAGCCGCAGCCAGCGCCGCTAGCACCCCCTGCTGCTTGGGAACCGCAGCCAGCGCCCCCCGCTGCCTGGGAGCCGCCGCCAGCGCTGCAGCCAGCGCCGCCAGCGCCCCCCGCTGCCTGGGAGCCGCAGCCAGCGCCGCTAGCACCCCCTGCTGCTTGGGAACCGCAGCCAGCGCCCCCCGCTGCCTGGGAGCCGCAGCCAGCGCCACCAGCACCCCCTGCTGTTTGGGAGCCGCAGCCAGCGCCCCCCGCTGCCTGGGAGCCGCCGCCAGCGCCACCAGCACCCCCTGCTGCTTGGGAGCCGCAGCCAGCGCCCCCCGCTGCCTGGGAGCCGCAGCCAGCGCCGCCAGTGCCCCCTGCTGCCCAGTGGCCGCAGCCGCCAGTGCCCCCCGCTGCCCAGTGGCCGCAGCCGCCAGCGCCCCCCGCTGCCCAGTGGCCTCAGCCGCCAGCGCCCCCCGCTGCCCAGTGGCCTCAGCCGCCAGCTCCTCCCGCTGCCCAGTGGCCGCAGCCGCCAGCTCCTCCCGCTGCCCAGTGGCCTCAGCCGCCAGCTCCTCCCGCTGCCCAGTGGCCTCAGCCGCCAGCTCCTCCCGCTGCCCAGTGGCCTCAGCCGCCAGCTCCTCCCGCTGCCCAGTGGCCTCAGCCGCCAGCTCCTCCCGCTGCCCAGTGGCCTCAGCCGCCAGCTCCACCCGCTGCCCAGTGGCCTCAGCCGCCAGCTCCACCCGCTGCCCAGTGGCCTCAGCCGCCAGCTCCTCCCGCTGCCCAGTGGCCTCAGCCGCCAGCTCCTCCCGCTGCCCAGTGGCCTCAGCCTCCAGCTCCTCCCGCTGCCCAGTGGCCTCAGCCGCCAGCTCCTCCCGCTGCCCTGTTTTCGCGGCCGCCAGGACCCGCCGTGGACTGGCCGCCGCCCGGGCCCGCGGATGACTGGCCGCCGCCGCCCGGGTCCGCGGATGACTGGCCGGCGCCGCCCGGGCCCGCGGATGACTGGCCGCCGCCGCCCGGGTCCGCGGATGACTGGCCGCCGCCGCCCGGGCCCGCGGATGACTGGCCGCCGCCGCCCGGGCCCGCGGATGACTGGCCGCCGCCGCCCGGGGCCGCGGATGACTGGCCGCCGCCACCCGGGGCCGCGGATGACTGGCCGCCGCCGCCCGAGCCAGCGGTTGACTGGCCGCCCGAGGCCGCGGATGACTGGCCGCCTTGTCCCGCAGCGCCTTCACCTGCCCAGGAGCCCCCGCATCGTCCCACGGCGCCCTCGCCTGTCCCGGCCTCAGCGGCGCCCTCGCCTGTCCCGGCCTCAGCGGCGCCCTCGCCTGTCCCGGCATCAGCGGCGCCCTCGCCTGTCCCGGCCTCAGCGGCGCCCTCGCCTGTCCCGGCTCCCCCGTCTCCTGCTCCCCCGCCGGCCGTCAACCCTCCGCCGGCTCCCCCGGCCCCTGTTCCTCCGCCGGCTGCCGACCTGCCGCCGGCTCCTATTCCCCCGCCGGCTCCCCCGTCTCCTATTCCTCTGCCGGCTCCTGTTCCTCCACCGGCTCCCCTGTCTCCTATTCCTCCGCCGGCTCCCCCGGCTCCTACTCCTCCGCCGGCTCTTCCACCGGCTCCGGACCCACCGCCGGCCCTTCCGCCGGCTCCGGACCCTCCGCCGGCTCCCCCGGCTCCTGCTCCTCCGCCGGCTCCTACTCCTCCGCCGGCTCTTCCGCCGGCTCCTGACCCTCCACCGGTTTCCCCGTCTCCTACTCCTCCGCCGGCTCTTCCGCAGGCTCCTGACCTTCCACCGGCTCCCCCGTCTCCTATTCCTCCGCCGGCTCCCCCGGCTCCTACTCCTCCGCCGGCTCTTCCGCCGGCTCCGGACCCTCCGCCGGCTCCCCCGGCTCCTGCTCCTCCACCGGCTCCTATTCCCCCGCCGGCTCCCCCATCTCCTGCTCCTCCGCCGGCTCCTACTCCTCCGCCGGCTCTTCCGCCGGCTCCTGACCCTCCGCCGATTTCCCCGTCTCCTGCTCCTCCGCCGGCTCGTCCGCCGGCTCTTCCGCCGGCTCCGGACCCTCCGCCGCCTCCCCCGGCTCCTGCTCCTCCGCCGGCTCCTGTTCCCCCCCCGGCTCCCCCGTCTCCTGCTCCTCCGCCGGCTCTTCCGCCGGCTCCTGACCCTCCGCCGGTTTCCCCGTCTCCTATTCCTCCACCGGCTCCCCCGGCTCCTGCTCCTCCGCCGGCTGTCGACCCTCTGCCGGCTCCTCCGGCTCCTGCTCCTCCACCGGCTGTCGACCCGCCGCCGGCTCTCCTGCCGGCTCCTGTCCCTCCGCCAGCTCTCCCGTCTCCTGACCCTCTGCCTCCCCGGCCTGTCCCTGCGGCTCCGCCTCCCCGGCCTGTGCCGGCGGCTCCGGGCGCTGAGCCTCCACCGGTCCGGGTGTGGTCGTCCCGGTCTTGCGGTCGGGAGCCCGCGCCTTTGGGGGGGGGTACTGTCACGTCCCGGCTGTGCCCCTAGCCATCTCTGCGCTGGGCTCGGGGCATAGCCGGGACAGGACAGGAGGTGGCCTTTAGCCACCTCTACTCCTTTTTTTTGGTTTCCCCAATTGGAGGCAGGTGTTAGTTATTGCCTCCAATTGGGGACCCTATTTAAGTTTAGTTTGTTAGGCCCCAAGGCGTGGTTCATTTTGGTTTTGTGTATCCTGTGTAAGGAAGACCCACGTCACTGGTTGCTGGGGTTATTACTATAACAAAGTAATGTGCAAATTGTCTAAGTGGGGTAGGGTTAGTTCTCCTTCTCCATTGTCAATCCTTGTTTATCTAAGGAATGCGCTCTCTAAATTATTCTTCTGTCCTTTTCTGTTTAAACTTGAGGACATGAGGTCTTGGACCACACCTCAGGAATACCAGGCCTGAAAGACTCGTAGCTGTCCCTGTCCAAAGTCCTCTTGGTTGTGTTGCAGATCAAGTGTCATGGTGCGGTGAGCAGCAGCGCCACCGTGCCATATTTCCACAAGTTCCCATATTCTCACGAACACATCCCGGACTGTCACATGTTTCCCATCTTCCACACCAGGTCCCAATCTAGCTCGTTTGTATGTGTATATATGTTTCCCCTCTGCTCCCCACATTGTGGATCATTGTTGCTGTCTGTATGCTGGTGAGTGTTGTTTGTGCTACTGTTTGTATGTTAGTTGTTAAGACGCATTGTTGCGCACTTTTATTTTCATTCAGTAGAGTAGTTATTGTTTTCCGTTCGTGTTCGGTTTGTTGTTTGTTGTTTTAATAAACCAACGAACGTGATCTCTGCCTGCGCCTGGTTCCTCCAACACTACACCACGACAAGTGTTACAGAATGATCCACCAAACCTGGAACCAGCAGGCAGTCCCTCCAGAGAGGGTATATACCTGGAGGGGCGATTGGGGGTCTGACTCCCTCTCCTCAGATGACGACGAAGCAGTCTATGAGAGAGTGGAGGAGGATCCCCTTGGGGAGCAGTGCTGGGGGTTGCCCCAAGACGGGTTCGGGGTGCCGCTGTGGGGCATGGACCAGTATGGAGTGGTCAAGCCCCTCACCAAAGAGCAAGGGGAGCTGGTGAAGGGTCTCCTGCAGGACATGCAGGAGGCAGGAAGGACAGGACGCAGGCGAGGCCGGAGGAAGAAGAGGGCGAGGTGCCCAACGCTTGGTCCGAGGTCCCCCCAGGAAAATTTTAGGGGGGGGCTGAGTGGGTGCCCGGGGGAAGTCCCGATGGCGCCCCCTCTATGTCCGGTGCCTCCTCGACCCCGTGCAGGCTGGCCAGGCTGTAGGCTGGCAATTAGGCGCACACCGCTTCCTGCTCCGCGGCCTTCCGCCGCCCCTGTCCCTGCGCCACGGCGCCGATTGCCCACTGCTGCTTTGGAGCAGCAGCCAGCGCCTCCTACCTGCCAGCAGCGGCAGTCAGCGCCCCCCTGCTGCTTTGGAGCAGCAGCCAGCGCCTCCTACCTGCCAGCAGCGGCAGTCAGCGCCCCCTGCTGCATTGGAGCAGCAGCCAGCGCCTCCTACCTGCCAGCAGCGGCAGTCAGCGCCCCCTGCTGCATTGGAGCAGCAGCCAGCGCCTCCTTCCTGCCAGTGGCAGCAGCCTGCACCGCCTGAGGCCGAGGAGGAGTGGCCTGCACCGCCTGAGGCCGAGGAGGAGTGGCCTGCACCGCCTGAGGCCGAGGAGGAGTGGCCTGCACCGCCTGAGGCCGAGGAGGAGTGGCCTGCACCGCCTGAGGCCGAGGAGGAGTGGCCTGCACCGCCTGAGGCCGAGGAGGAGTGGCCTGCACCGCCTGAGCTTGCCGGGGTTTGGCTGCCACCGCCCTCTCCTGTCCCGGCCGCCCCGGCGCCTCCTTCGGCTCTTCCGGCTACCGACCCTCCTTCGGCTCTTCCGGCTACCGACCCTCCTTCGGCTCTTCCGGCTACCGACCCTCCTTCGGCTCTTCCGGCTACCGACCCTCCTTCTTCTCTTCCGGCTACCGACCCACCGTCGGCTCTTCCGGCTACCGACCCACCGTCGGCTCTTCCGGCTACCGACCCACCGTCGGCTCTTCCGGCTACCGACCCACCGTCGGCTCTTCCGGCTACCGACCCTCCTTCGGCTCTTCCGGCTACCGACCCTCCTTCGGCTCTTCCGGCTACCGACCCTCCTTCGGCTCTTCCGGCTACCGACCCTCCTTCGGCTCTTCCGGCTACCGACCCTCCTTCGGCTCTTCCGGCTACCGACCCACCGTCGGCTCTTCCGGCTACCGACCCACCGTCGGCTCTTCCGGCTACCGACCCACCGTCGGCTCTTCCGGCTACCGACCCACCGTCGGCTCTTCCGGCTACCGACCCACCGTCGGCTCTTCCGGCTACCGACCCACCGTCGGCTCTTCCGGCTACCGACCCACCGTCGGCTCTTCCGGCTACCGACCCTCCTTCGGCTCTTCCGGCTACCGACCCTCCTTCGGCTCTTCCGGCTACCGACCCTCCTTCGGCTCTTCCGGCTACCGACCCTCCTTCGGCTCTTCCGGCTACCGACCCTCCGTCGGCCACCGACCCTCCGTCGGCTCTCCCGGCCTCTGACCCTCCGCCGGCCACCGACCCTCCGTCGGCTCTCCCGGCCTCTGACCCTCCGCCGGCCACCGACCCTCCGCCGGCCACCGACCCTCCGCCGGCCACCGACCCTCCGTCGGCTCTCCCGGCCTCTGACCCTCCGCCGGCCACCGGCCCTCCGTCGGCTCTCCCGGCCCCTGACCCTCCGCCGGCTCCTGATCTTCGGCCGGTTCTGCCTCCCCGGCCTGTCCCGACGGCTCCGCCACCCTGGTTAGTCTCGGCTGTTCCGCCCCCTCGGCGGGTTTGTGCCGATGGGGGTACTGTGCTGCCCCGCCCCCCCTCCCTTGGGCTGGGGTTCGTCTTGGCCCGTCCGGTGGCCGGGCCTTTGGGGGGGGGTACTGTCATGGTGCGGTGAGCAGCAGCGCCACCGTGCCATATTTCCACAAGTTCCCATATTCTCACGAACACATCCCGGACTGTCACATGTTTCCCATCTTCCACACCAGGTCCCAATCTAGCTCGTTTGTATGTGTATATATGTTTCCCCTCTGCTCCCCACATTGTGGATCATTGTTGCTGTTGCTGTCTGTATGCTGGTGAGTGTTGTTTGTGCTACTGTTTGTATGTTAGTTGTTAAGACGCATTGTTGCGCACTTTTATTTTCATTCAGTAGAGTAGTTATTGTTTTCCGTTCGTGTTCGGTTTGTTGTTTGTTGTTTTAATAAACCAACGAACGTGATCTCTGCCTGCGCCTGGTTCCTCCAACACTACACCACGACAAGTGTTACATCAAGATGATACCCGACAATTCCAGCTGCCACTCCACTGACCATTCCTTGTACAGTGCCTTGCGAAAGTATTCGGCCCCCTTGAACTTTTCAACCTTTTGCCACATTTCAGGCTTCAAACATAAAGAAATAAAACTGTAATTTTTTGTGAAGAATCAACAACAAGTGAGACACAATCATTAAGTGGAACGAAATGTATTGGATATTTCAAACCTGTTTAACAAATATGAAACAGAAAAATTGGGTGTGCAAAATTATTCAGCCCCCTTAAGTTAATACTTTGTAGCGCCACCTTTTGCTGCGATTACAGCTGTAAGTCGCTTGGGGTATGTCTCTATCAGTTTTGCACATCGAGAGACTGAAATCTTTGCCCATTCCTCCTTGCAAAACAGCTCGAGCTCAGTGAGGTTGGATGGAGAAAGTTTGTGAACAGCAGTTTTCAGTTCTTTCCACAGATTCTCGATTGGATTCAGGTCTGGGCTTTGACTTGGCCTTTCTAACACCTGGATATGTTTATTTGTGAACCATTCCATTGTAGATTTTGCTTTATCTTTTGGATCATTGTCTTGTTGGAAGACAAATCTCCGTCCCAGTCTCAGGTCTTTTGCAGACTTTCTTCAAGAATGGTCCTGTATTTGGCTCCATCCATCTTCCCATCAATTTTAACCATCTTCCCTGTCCCTGTTGAAGAAAAGCAGGCCCAAACCATGATGCTGCCACCACCATGTTTGACAGTGGGGATGGTGCGTTCAGGGTGATGAGCTGTGTTGCTTTTACGCCAAACATGTTTTGCATTGTTGCCAAAAAGTTCGATTTTGGTTTCATCTGACCAGAGCACCTTCTTCCACATGTTTGGTGTGTCTCCCAGGTGGCTTTAAACAACACTTTTTATGGATATCTTTAAGAAATGGCTTTCTTCTTGCCACTCTTCCATAAAGGCCAGATTTGTGCAGTATACGACTGATTGTTGTCTCCCACCTCAGCTGTAGATCTCTGCAGTTCATCCAGAGTGATCATGGGCCTCTTGGCTGCATCTCTGATCAGTCTTCTCCTTGTAGGAGCTGAAAGTTTAGAGGGATGGCCGGGTCTTCGTAGATTTGCAGTGGTCTGATACTCCTTCCATTTCAATATTATCGCTTGCACAGTGCTCCTTGGGATGTTTAAGGCTTGGGAAATCTTTTTGTATCCAAATCCGGCTTTAAACTTCTCGACAACAGTATCTCGGACCTGCCTGGTGTGTTCCCTGTTCTTCATGATGCTCTCTGCGCTTTAAACGGACCTCTGAGACTATCACAGAGCAGGTGCATGTATACGGAGACTTGACTACACACAGGTGGATTCTATTTATCATCATTAGTCATTTAGGTCAACATTGGATCATTCAGAGATCCTCACTGAACTTCTGGAGAGAGTTTGCTGCACTGAAAGTAAAGGGGCTGAATAATTTTGCACACCCAATTTTTCAGTTTATTATTTGTTAAAAAGGTTTGAAATATCCAATAAATGTCATTCCACTTCATAATGGTGTCCCACTTGTTGTTGATTCTTCACCAAAAATTACAATTTAAATCTTTATGTTTGAAGCCTGAATTGTGGCAAAAGGTTGAAAAGTTCAAGGGGGCCGAATACTTTCGCAAGGCACTGTATATCTGGTCATGCATCTGACCTGGATTATGTTTCATAGACTCTGGACACTGCCCACATGCATTTATTAAGTACTACAAATTGTATTCCTAAAATGTACAGCCAGAAGAGAACTGGTACCCCTCCGAGTCTGGTTCCTCTCTAGGTTTCTTCCTAAGTTTCGGCCCTTTTAGGGAGCTTTCCTAGTCACAGCTCATCAACACTGTTGTTGCTTGCTTCTTGGGGTTTTAGGCTGGGTGTTTCATAAAAACCCTTTGTGACAACTGCTGATGTAAAAAGGGCTTTATAAATACATTTGATTGATTGACATCGACTGGGATTTCTGCTTATGTCCTGGTCCGTCGCAATCCACTCACAGCATTTTGATAGAATTCTGGGCTTTGACTTGACCATTCCATAACCCTAAATATTTTTTCTTTTTGGGGCATTTTGTTGTTTCTTTCTTGTGTGTGTTTGGATCAAGGCTATATAAAGCCAGTACAAGTACGATAGGGGTGACTATCAGTACCTCAGGCTCGGTGAGTAAACCGGTTCTAAATAAGCACAACTATAAATGTTGTTGAGCATTAGGAACCGCCTGGGGGCAACATAAAAGTTCCTCCGTCGGAGGATTGATCGATAGGACCGTTCCACATGTGTCATAAGCCAGGGTTAAAACTGAGGTCTGATAAATAACAGGAGATAAGTGGATCGGGTGATCCCAGAGGTAAAGGCTGCGAAATTACGCAAGGCACAAAGCCGAAAATCAATACTGAATAGTTGTGATCTTCAGACCCTCAGGTGGCACTGCATTAAAAACAGACACGATCCTGTAGTGGACATTAATGTATGGGCTCAGGAACACTTCTGAAAACCATTGTCTGTGAACAGAGTACATCACTGCATCCACAAAACCAAGTTAAAACATTAGCATGCTAGAAGAAACAAGATCCAGAAAAGCCTCCACCTTCTCTTGGCCCAAGCTCATTTAAGATGGACTGAGATTAAATGGAAAACTGCCCTGTTGACTGACTAATCAAAAGGTGAAATTTATTTTGGCAATCATGGACGCCCCATCCTCCGGATTAAAGAGGAGAGGGACAATCTGGCTTGTTATCAGCACACAGTTGGAAAGCCTGCATCCATGATGGTATTAGGATACATTCGTTAATATGGCATGGTTGACTTGCACATCTGTGAAGACAGTATTAATGACAAACAATATATATAAGTTTGGGAGTAACAAAAGCTTCCATCTAGACAATGTCTTTTTCAGGGAAGGCCTTGCTTATTTCAGCTTGACAATGCCAAACCCCATTCTGCATGTATCACAACAGCATGGCTCTGTAGTAAAATAATCTGGGTGCTAAACTGACCTGCCTGCAGTCCAGTCCTGTTACCCTTAAGAACATTAGGCGCTTTATGATACGAACAATACGACAAAGGAGACTCTGAACTGTAGCAGCTGAAATCCTATAAAGCAAGAATGGGAAAACATTTCCCTTTCAAAACTACAGAAGTTGGTCTCCTCAGTTCCCAAATGCTTACAGAGTATTGTTAAAAGAAGAGATGATGCAACACAGTGGTAAACATGCCCCTGTCCCAACTTTTTTTGAAACGTGTTGCTGGCATCAAATTAATAATAGGCATGTATTTTTCCCAAAACAATAACATTTCTCAGTTTCAACATTGATATGTTGTCCTTATACTATTTTCAATTAAATATAGGGATAAATGATTTGCACACCATTGGATTCTGTTATAATTAGCATTTTACGCAATGTCCCAACTTTTTTGGAAACAGGGTTGTAGAATTCATGGTCAAATTAATGATGGGAAAGCCAGGCCCTGTGCCAGGAAAGCAGCCCAAACTATAATTCAACTGACTCCATTCTTTACGGTTGGTATGAGGTTCTTATATAGAAAGGCAGTGTTTTGCCTAACATGACATCTGGCACGTAGCCAAACCACTCTACTTTTGACTCATTGGTGCAGAGCATTCTTCAAGTAGTTTTGGTCTTTACCCAGGTGTTATCTGGCAGACATCATTTGTGTCTTGGTTGAGAGCATTGGCTTCCTTCCTGACGACCCATGTAGGCCAAGTTTGTGCCGTCACTGTCTAACAGTTGACTCATGCACTTTGACACGATTGTGCTGAGAGAGGCCTGCAGATACTCTGAGAGTCCACAAGCATCTTTTGGTCTGCTCTTGGGCTGATTTTCATGGGACAACCTGTTCTATATAGATTTCCAGGGGTCTCGGGTTTTCTCATTTTGTAGATGATCGGTTGGACAGTAGTACACATAGGGTTAAGATCATACCAGCCCAATTTTCTAAACTTTATGAAATGCTGTACCCTTCTAAGTTACTAAATCTTTTCAAATCTTAAGGCACATGTTCTGCTGCACCTGATTCTCATTTTAGATGGTAAAGGTAGGGATGTACTTACTTTCTCTACATCTTTAATTTAAGTTAATAATTGGAGATTTGTTAAATTGGGTAACCGTTGTCAATGAATGTGTATGGACTTGATGATCCATTTGTCCAAATAAAGAAAATAAAAAAAAAATCCAGGTGTACTTACCTTTTCACATGGCAGTAAATTCAGTTTAAGATTTTACTTTTTAAGTTAATCTTAGTCTTTGGGAACTCATAAGATGTCATCCATTACTTCCTGTTTCACCAGGGTACACATACAAGTTGACACACAGGCTAAACTCCCTTAGTCATCATTTGTTATATCTCCCAGGATCATGCCGATTAGATATCCAAGCCAACATGTTATTTGAAGGGTTGGCAGAGAACAGGCGTTAGAGTTTGCTAATGTCATTGGGATTTTGATTGGAAGACTATGGTCTTATGAGACTAAAATGTTGATTTTTGGCAATAAACAACAGAGGTAGGTTTGAAGTAAAAAGATCCATGGTACTGCAGAGAAAGATCCTAATCCCTACCGAAATATGGTGGTGGATACAGTATGTGATGGTGTGTCAGGCTGTTTTACTCCCAGACACCCAATAGAAACTTGTTTGGATACATGTCAACATGGGCTCTATCAAGTACTAAGAGATTTTAGGACAAAACCTGTACGCCTCTGCTAGGTGACAAAAATTGGATCATTGTTGGATCTTCCATCAAGACCTCGATCCAAATCATACCTCCAAATTCACACAAAAATGGTTCACTTACCACAGAGTATCAAGATTTTGCAATGGCATGACAGTTCCCCCTAAATCCCATCGAAAACCTGTGAAGTAAGCCGAAGAGTGGTGTCAAAGCAAGGACCAAGGACTCTGGAGTTTCTGTACAGTGAAATGATCTCAAATCCTTCTCACCAAACATTATATAATGTTCTCATCCAAAAGTTAGGTTTACATGCTTTGTATGACTTCATTTGGTTTAATTTGTTGATTGCCTATTTATGTATAATTAAGTGTGGTTTTGCAATCTTTGTGCTTTTGGCCAGGTCTTCAATGCTAATAAGAATTTATTCTTCGTTTATGCAAATTTATGAAATTTAGCATAAATTCACAATGGAAATAATTTCACAAATTTGAATAATATATAAGATTTGAGAAGCAATTTAGCAAAAATTATGGACTTGTTCCAGGACTTTTCCATATGGAAACAGTGCAAGGAAAAACAAAACCAAAGCATTATTAAGTTATGCCCAACTCCTTGATGATATTCTTCATCATGTGACTCTTGTTCCACCCTTGCATGGCCATTGTTACTTTTTATGTTAATGCCATGACAGACGAATCGTAGGTAACGTTGGTTAATCATACAGAAACATGTTCTACTTAGATAGCTCTGTAATGTTAGCTAATACACTGCTCAACACGTAATCATCACAGTATAACACCAAGTCGGCCCAAAAATAACCCCAAGCAAACAGCCAAGACATCTCTGGAGTTGCTTCAGGGCAAGTCTGTGAATGTCCATGAGTGGCCCAGACCAAACCATGAACCTCATTGAAAATCTGTGGGGAGAACTGAAGAGCCCAACTTCAGATGCTCCCCATTCAATCTGACAGAGCTTGAGAGGATCTACACTGCTCAAAAACACTTAATCTTCACAGCATAACACCCCGTCAATTAAACTTCAGGGATATCAATCTGTCCAGTTAGGAAGCATAAGTGATTGTGAATCAATGTCACCTGTTTTGGTGCAAATGAAGGTGCACTGGAGAGGCAAAGCAAAACAACCCCCAAAAAGGGAATGGTTTTACAAGTGGTGGCCACAGACAATTGCTCTCTCCTTATCCTTCCTGACTGATTCTTCTCAGGTTTTGCATTTTGCTAGTGTCCTTGTAGCTACTACTGGTAGCATGGTACCTGCAGTCCATTCAGGTTGCACAGGTAGTCCAGCTCTTCCAGGATGGCACATCCATATGTGCCGTCACAAGAAGGTTTGTTGTGTCTCCCAGTACAGGCTCAAAAGCATGGAGGAGATACCTGGGTTCTTTCTGGTGCAGGACAATGCCCAGCCTCATGTGGCCAGAGTGTGTGAGCAGTTCCGGGATGACGCAGGCATTGATGCCATTGACTGGCCCTCATGTGCCCCAGGTGATTCTGGTTTCCATTGACTTTTGTTGTCAACGAACTCTGCAATGTACAATAAAGATTTTGATCTTTAATATATTTTCATCGAGACCCAATGTGTGATTTCAGTGTTTTTTTGAGCAGTGTAGTCACACAACATAGGTGCCATGGCCAAAAATGAATTCTTAGCTGATTTTATTTGTAAGTTACACATTTAATCTACTATAAATATGTTTTTTTGCCACCATTTACAGTATATCTACCAGCTTTGCACATCTGGACATAATGGCCCATTCGTCTTTGCATAACTACTCAATCTACATCAAAAATAAATTGGTTAGATGGGGAGCTTTGGCGAACAGCAACCTTTAACTCTTTCCACATTTTCTTAATTCCATTGAAGTCATAGGTTTGACTGGGTGACTCCAGGACGTGGACCTATTTGTTTTCAAGCCACTCCAGTGTAACCTCGTACTCAGGCCTCACTTTTACTAGCCATCCGCCAAGAACAGAAGCTAACGCTGATTTTATTCAAATATTTTTTTAATTTACAAGGCTGTAAAAACTTTTTCTATGACATTTCCACACCCACGATAAATTGATAGTCAAGGCGTATCAGCAAATCTCTCCAACAATGGTCTACCACCAACATGCAGGTCAGAGATATTATCAAATTTGTATTTGTTTTTGAGTCAATTTTTCGTGCAGTTTTTCCACACAAGGCAATCAGATAAATACTTCAGAAGGAGAGACAGAAGTTAGATGACCTGAGAAACAAGAGAGAGAAGTAAAAAGCAACATGTCGAAGTATCTGGTGAGTAAAACAGACACCAAGTATTTTGGTATATAATTTTTTTATTGAATGAGTTGCCACACAACTGTCGCCATATATCCGTGTTGGGTGAACGGATTTATCTCCGAAAAGAAAACATTGAATGCCTCAGAATCGCATTGAGTTTAAGGACCATTTTAATAATTTAGTCAATGAAATTACAAGTAGTGGAATATAGAGACCACAATGAAAATATGTAAACAATGTATTTCCCAATATCCCTGTCAGGATTTACATTTGTAAATCCTGCTTGTGTTTTTCTAATCTGACTAGTATGTTCGATCCATCAAACACACTTCACTGGTAATATTGACTAGTATTCATTGTTTCTCATCTTTCAGGTTCTGTGTTTTGTGTCTCTGCTGCTGGGCCTGACTGTCTCAGATGTGAAAGCGGGGACAAAGGAAAGGTGTAAGGACACACTGACAATCCCTTCAGACTACAACAGCCCTCCCGAGGAAGAATCAAAGGGAAATGGAAATATCCACACACACTCGCTGTCCTCCTGGACCTGGAAGTAAGTTAACACACAAAAGTATTAAATCATATTTCATATTGTACATAAAAATATATACATTTGAAGAATAGGTTTAATACAAGCTCTATGGGAAGCAGGTGAAAACAAAACCTTCACAATTATCAGTATGTTCTACTGATTCAATATTTTCCCTAAACGTGTATGCTGGAACTATAAGCAACCCAAACGCATTCTGAATTTGAATGGAATTTTAAGAATGGATTTGAAGTACATCCTATGAATTGTACAAAGTTACATGGTTTTCCTCCCTCTGTGTTCCATCACCAGGACCACTAGGATGGAAAACCGTATTCCGGAGACCATCTGGGAAGCCGTGTGCAGCTCTATGTATTGTGTCTACCCCACCAACAGCAGCCAGGGAGTAGGCTACAGGCAGAACTCTGTACCTATCTACCAGCAAATCTTGGTGCTTCACACCTCAGCCACCAGCAAATGTTACCGAGCCTCCTTTCTAAATGTGGCTGTGGGGTGCACCTGTATCTGGGCAAGGACCTATTGACATCAACATGTCATTTATTTTATTTTCATTGAGAGCCACTTGGGACGTCCAATCTTTCCTGATTCCACTACGGAAGATGACATGGCTGAATAATTATCCGGAATTGAAGATATCACCATCGAAAAGTTATGTAAATATACATATTTTCCCTTTGAGCAATAAAATCATTTCTGAAGTGTCATTCTGAACCAAATTATTTTCAAAAATAGAATGATGGAGTACACTGTAGCATTTAATAGAAATTAATGAAATGTTTTCAGTCCATTCATCAGATGTGAAAATTCAGCACCAACAATGTGCTAGGGAAATCTCACTGCAATTTAAAGAATGTCTCATGACTGCTAATCCTCGTGATCTGCAGTTTGTTTGGGAGGAAAGGAAGCATAATTGGAAACCATTTCTAACATTCTTTAAGAAAAGGAGATTTTGTGTTTTATTTAGCTGACTAAGAGGCAGGAGAACATAGTTAATCTTGTGTGTGGGTGTGTGTGTGAGAGAGAGAGATGGGGGGGGCGTTGAAAACGACTCTAGATACACAGTATTTATTCCAGGTCTGCTATTATGAGGGAATGGTTTCTGGGTATCTGGGATCGGCGTGAATGAGATGTTAATAATGCAGCCATAAGGCCATCTGAGTGTTTCAGGTAAGATTCTTCTTTACTCACCTCAACAGAACAACAATCTACACTTGTTACATACTTATTAAAAGAGAAAAGGTCAGGCTTTTCTTGTTAGTTTTTTTCTAAATCCAATTTTACAAGACTAATTAGGTCTTTCTAGTAGATATGTATGTTTATCTGTTGCTTTTTGTCAGGTTCCTGGTGGCCTTTTCAAGTCATTGCTTAGCAGATTAGTCTGCCGCATGTTGATGTTATGCTCATTTCAACCGGTTGCTGTGGCTCTTGTTGTGAACATGAAAGAGCAGCTTTGTAGGGCACAGGTTAAGCCAGAGGCACAAGTCAAGAAACATATTTGTCCAATGACAGTTCTGTCTAGAAATGTAAGGATCATGTATAGTTTTCAATATGCTACCAAACTCCATACCAACGAGCTGTCCTCTCCTTTACAACACAGACCCTCTTGTTTCAACCTAAACCTAATTTCTTTGTGTCTCCTGAGTCAATTATTACCTCAACCTCTATCCCGCTGCCCCTGTCACACCATGGCCAGCTTATCTGTCTCCCTCCCCTTTAAGCCTCTGGGTGTCTTCTCCTCCTTCCTCTCCTCTCTATCTACTCTCCCCAACACCGTACGAGACGCTGATGTCCCTCATCTCTTCCGTGAGCCCTACATCCTGTCTGGCTACCGACCCGTGGGCAACTCCTGGCGCTTCTACTTCCTCAGCCTCTTCCAGATGCACAATGAGACACTCAACGTGTGGAGCCACTTGGCGGCCGGGGTCTTAGTCGTGCTGAGGTTCTCCGTGTTTGCCGTGACGCGTGGAGGGGTACTTCAGTGATATTCCCTTGTACTCGTTGTGTGTGCATAAGCGTAACTCAAGTGTGTTAAGGTTTTGGCACGTGCGTGCGTTCATTTGTAGTAAAACCACCTAATAGCGCGGGTTTAAACATTGTCTTTACCTGTTCTAAGGGTCTGGTGGGCCTGACACTGAATGGATCGGATGGGCTTGGTCTCTACTTGGACCTGTCCTGTTTGCCCCTGGTTTATTACTTCCTGTCTGCTCTGACCTATCTGAGCAGCAGCGCTGCTGCCCACTTGCTACAATCCCACTCTGAGCTGGCCCACTACTCCCTGTTCTTCCTGGACTACTTGGGAGTGGCTGTGTACCAGTACGGCTGTGCCCTGGCCCTATACTTCTACAGCTCTGAACCCCATTGGAGACGCAGTGGAGTGGGGGAGGTGAGGAGTTCACTCATACTCAGATCATTCCTTCATGAGTGTGTGATGACGGACAACGGAAGTGACAAACCTGTCCTCTTTCAGGTGTTTCTCCCTGCTGCAGCTCTCCTGGCCTGGCTGTCCTGCGCCTGCTGCTGCTTTGCCAAACTCAGTTACCGACGGCCATACCCACTGCACCGCAAACTGTGTCAAGTAATGCCAACTGGTCTGGCGTACCTGCTAGATATCAGCCCTGTGGCAAACAGACTGGCCAACAGTACCTGGGGAGATAATCCTGTTATGCTCTTACATGCCCTGCAGGTGAGAGGGTGAGAGAGAGAGAGAGAGAGAGAAGGGGGGGTTAAGGAAATGTAAATAGAACAGGAATGATTGAGTAATTAAGAGGTAATTTGTATATATGTGTTCTGTAAGCATTATGAGTTTGTTCCCCTTCTGATGTCATACACAGGTGCTGCTTTTCCTCCTGGCAGCTTTCTTCTTCTCCTGCCCTGTTCCCGAGTGCTTCTTTCCCGGGCGCTGTGACCTAATTGGTCACGGGCACCAGGTTTTCCACTTCCTGGTCTCCCTGTGCACCCTGACCCAACAGGAAGCTGTGTTCGAGGACTTCCTGTCTCGGCGGGCATCCCTAATGAGGGAGCATGGGGAGTGGCGCCTCCTCCTGGCTACCGTGTCATTTCCTGTCTTGGTGCTCTGCAGCGCGCTGACGGCCGTGGTCATGAGGAAACAGGTGGAGAGGAGGCTGATAAAGGAGGACAGATAGAGAGTGGCAGAGACAGAATGGGTGTTCTGGAGCAGGAATGGTTGAAGGACAGGACGTTGTGGACAGATGTTGTGGACAATGTGGGAAATAAGTGGGTCAGAGAGAAAGACTGGTCGATGAGGGACATGTGATTAATTGCCAGACCAATGCTGCCTGAATGTATGTGAACCCTTTGTGCAATTATTGACTTTTTAGTGTTCACTATGAAATCTTCTCTATGAAATCAAATCGGTCTCCCTAAAATTCACAAAAAAGGACAAAATAGGGCATGTAAATTAGTACATCTTTGCACAAATTGGGCATCACTAAAACGCACATTAATTTTTGTAAATGTTTGCATTAATTCACTGTGACAGGCCATGTCAATTCACATTTAGTCTTTTTTGTGTGCCCATAGTGAGGGAATTCTTTTTTTGATCTCCTGCTGATTTTGTACGTTTGCCCACTAACAAATAAATGATCAGTCTATAATTTTAATGGTAGGTTTATTTGAACAGTGAGAGACAGAATAACAACCAAAAAAATTGCATGTCAAAAATGTTATTGATTTGCATTTTAATGAGTGAAATAAGTATTTGACCCCTCTGCAATCAAAAAGATTTCTGGCTCCCAGGTGTCTTTTATACAGGTAACGAGCTGAGATGAGGAGCACACTCTTAAAGGGAGTGCTCCTAATCTCATCTTGTTACCTGTATAAAAGACACCTGTCCACAGAAGCAACCAATCAATCAGATTCCAACTCTCCACCATGTCCAAGACCAAACACCTGTCCAAGGATGTCAGGGACAAGATTTTAGAACTACACAAGGCTGAAATTGGCTACAAGACAATCGCCAAGCAGCTTGGTAAGAAGGTGACAACATGTAGTGCGATTATTCGCAAATGGAAAAAAGACAAAAGATCTGTCAATCTCCCTCTGTCTGGGGCTCCATGCAAGATCTCACCTTGTGGGGTTGTAATGTTCATGAGAACAGGAATCAGCCCAGAACTACACAGGAGGATTTTGTCAATGACTCAAGGCAGCTGGGACCATAGTCAATAAAATATATAATTGGTAACACACTACGCCGTGAAGAACTGAAATCCTGCAGCGCCTGCAAGGTCCCCCTGCTCAAGAAAGCACATGTACAGGCCCGTCTGAAGTTTGCCAATTAACATCTGAATGATTCAGAGGAGAACTGGGTGAAAGTGTTGTGGTCAGATGATACCAAAATCGAGCTCTTTGGCATCAACTCAACTGTGGAGGAGAAGGAATGCTGTCTATGACCCCAAGAACACCATCCCCACCGTCAAACATGGATGTGGAAACATTATGCTTTGGGGGTGTTTTTCTACTAAGGGGACAGGACAACTTCACCGTATCAAAGGGAAGATGGACGGGGCCATGTACCGTCAAATCTTGGGTGAGAACCTCCTTCCCTCAGCCAGGGCATTGAAAGTGGGTCGTGGATGGGTATTCCAGCTTGACAATGACCCAAAACACACGGCCAAGGCAACAAAGGAGTGGCTCAAGAAGAAGCACATTGAGGTCCTGGAGTGACCTCCTGAGATGTGGGAAAACCTGGTGGCAAACTAAATGTCTGACCTCTGTGATTGCAAACAAGGGTTTTGCCACCAAGTACTAAGTCATGTTTTACAGAGAGGTCTAATACTTATTTCACTCATTAAAATGCAAATCAATTTATAACATTTTTGACATGCATTTTTCTGGATTTTTTATTTGAACAGTCTCTCACTGTTCAAATAAACCTACCAATAAAATTATAGACTGATCATTTCTTTGTCAGTGGGCAAACGTACAAAATCAACAGGGGATCAAATATTTTTTTCCCTCACTGTATACTTGATTTGCTTTTCGTTGGCTACTTGATGTCAGTCCAGATTTTTGATCACAGGTAAGGATAAGGGATGATTAGGTTAAGGAAAATAAACCAAAGTAATTATAATTAAATTTGTTCTGTAGGCAGAGAAATTAGTGTAGTAGTATCTAGTTTAGTGTATTTGCATTTGATGGCTTATTGCATTACTCAGCTCACGTAAGATAACAGCTGTGTAGATAAATGTGCATTGATATCATCATAAAACCCACCAGGTACACTGATAGCCTCAGATACATTTACCCATACATACCGCTTTCTTTATGTTTGTGTCCCTGTAATTGAACAGGGATAAATTCGTAATGAATTATATGTTTTAGTACCGTTCGTAAAATGTGATACATTTGTCTGGCATTTGTATCATATTATGTTTTAATAACGTTTGTAACATATTTTACGTTTTAATAGCGTTCGTAACATATGTTACGTATTAGCCATTTTATAATGCCTTTTATGTTTTGGTAGAGCATTGTAATGTAACATAAAGTAACATAACATATCATACGAAATGGGTGCCATGGATTGAGGAAAATGGTCTACATAGTCCCCTGAGATCACGTGAGTGCATGGTAGCTAGACCAGTGCAGTGTTTGTCGAACTGTGTGCCGTCGCACACTGGGGTGCCTTGGGAGCAAGCCAGTGCCTTGGAATGAGTTTTATTTATGATGATTTACATAGCTATAATCATATGTAAAGGGGTGTCTTGGAAATACTTGTTTTCATAAACGGTGTGACTAACGATTCAGAACCACTGAGTTGGACTAGCTAGCTGTAAAGAGCCCTCTTCACCAACCTGAGCTTGAAACTTTAGATGAGGCAGTGGCACTCTCACATCCGGACTCATTTGCTACATCTACGAGTTAACTCGCCCTCCACCTCCTATAGCCTCGCCTGCGCCTCCTTGCCTTCATGATCCTTTTTCTTTTTGAAAAAGCATCGTATATCCATAGACATAGAGGGTGTCTTAATGCATACAGCAGTGTGGGAGCCAATATCTGGTTGTTTAATATGGGTGTGAGTGCACTGGGTATAGGTATTGGGTATAAAATGTTGTCCAGGTATTTTTACCTTAAGTACTGACATTTTACTCCAATGGTAGGAGCCTCTATGATTGATGTACATTGTATAGGCAAGGGATGCATTGTCATTGCATATCTTTCATATTTGGTTACAGTCACTTAAAGACAGGTGGTGAGTGGACTTACTAGCTGTGTGTTCTGCTGTAACAAAGTGGGTGTCCGGGGTTTTGGACAGTGCAGCAACTGTTTTCTATCCGCAGTTGCACAAGTTATATGTAGGAATTACTTTGTCTAAGAAGATTCCTTTAACGTACTCTGTTTACTGTGAAGCAAATGGAATAAACACCATACCTTTTATTATTTGTAACTATGTGGAGTCCCGTGGGAGCCTTTTCTTTATTTTAGCATGCACACGAGTCAAGGAACTGTTGCCAGCATGCGACCACCAAAGCAGAGGGCACTGTGAGCTCTTATAAGTGGAATTCACTATTTGATGAAAGACTGATACCATCTAAAATGTTAGTTTAAATATTCCTCAGGCATCGTATATGGTAGATTCCTTGCATGGAGGCGAGATGGCAGCTGATTTTACCAACCTCCGCAGATTTTACCATCCTCTGGAGGGACTTGCGGTCTAGCAGCAGAGCAGCTGCCGTACCTGGCAGTAATGCAGCCTGAGAGGATGCTTTCAATGGTGCACCTGTAGAAGATGGTCAGTTGGTGAGTTTTTAAAGAAAAACATTTCTTGAATCTCCTCAGAAAGTATAGTCGTTTTTGGGCAGTTTGCTTGCCTGGACCAAGTGAGATCATCTTTGATGAACACAGAGAAACTTGAACAAAACACGATTTCTCCAAATAAAGTCTAGATAATACAACTGAAAACGGACTGAAATACTGGGCTGTCCCGAGAAAAACAGACGTCTGGTTAGGCCCGGCTGCAGGATGATACTAAGGGGGGCATTTTTTTATAAATGAGGGCGCATAACAAATTCAAATACCATTTGCAGTGTTTATGGGGAAACAAAACTAGAGGTCACAGATTCTATCTGGAGGGCCAATGCCCCCTTTTGCCACCCCGTGGCGCCAGGCATGTTCTACAGTTTGATGTTTGTGTTCAAAGTATTTTACAATACTTTAAGATGCAAAAAAAATATTTGAGTGCTGGGAGTATTCCCTAAGTATTATATATGCAACTTAACCATTGAGGGAAAAGATGCATTATTTTACTTTGAAACAATGTTTATATTATTCTGCCAAATGCCTCATATTAAATGAAATACATAAACACTAAATATGCTGAAGATATAAATAGAGTAGCAATTCAATATAGACGTACTAATAACATTTAAATTATACTGTCACATATGACAACACATCCCATTTTGTTGATGTCATGTCCATAGATGTCTTATTTAGAATTAATGTAGATAAACCTTTCTCCACAAATGAAATTAATAATGGAATTATCCTTAGCAAGCTACATCAACATTGTTCAATGTGTCACGGTTGTGGTAGGAGAAGGCGGCGCGGGACGAGGCGGCGGCTGCAGGGCAGGAGAGGGTGCCGCGGGACGAGATGGCAGCTGCCGGGCAGGAGAGGGCGCCGCGGGACGATGCGGTGGCTCCTGGGCAGGTGAGGGCGCGGCTGGTTGAGGCGGCGGCTCCTGGGCAGGTGAAGGCGCCGTGGGACGATGCGGGGGCTCCTGGGCAGGTGAAGGTGCTGCGGGACAAGGCGGCGGCTCCTGGGCAGGAGAGGGCACTGCTGGATGAGGCGGCCAGTCATCGGCAAGCTCGGGCGTCGGCGGCCAGTCCACGCGGACTCGGGCGAGCTCGGGCTCGGGCGGCGGTGGCCAGTAATCCGCAGGCTTGGGCGGCGGCGGCCAGTCATCCGCGGGCTCGGGCGGCGGCGGCCAGTCATCTGCGGGCCCGGGCGGCGGCCACTCCACGGCGGGGCCTGGCGGCGTGAAAACAGGGCAGCGGGAGGAGCTGGCGGCTGCGGCCACTGGGCAGCAGGAGGAGCTGGCGGCTGCGGCCACTGGGCAGCGGGAGGAGCTTGCGGCTGCGGCCACTGGGCAGCGGGAGGAGCTGGCGGCTGCGGCCTCTGGGCAGCGGGAGGAGCTGGCGTCCCTGGCGGCGCTGGCTGCGCTGGCTGCGGCTTCCAGGCAGCGGGGGGCGCTGGCGTCGCTGGCTGCGGCTCCCAGGCAGCAGGGGGCGCTGGCTGCAGCTCCCAGGCAGTGGGGGGCGCTGGCTGCAGCTCCCAGGCAGCAGGGGGCGCTAGCGGCGCTGGCTGCGGCTCCCAGGCAGCAGGGGGGGCTGGCTGCGAGAACCGGTACGGCGGGTCCCGAAAGCCCCACCAGTCCTCACATCGCACCTCCCTCCCCGAGTCGAGAGGCGACAGGCATGGCACTTCCGCGTAACCCCAGGTAGCACATGCAAACCAAAATAAACCACACACCCTGGCTGAAACAGGGAACTTAAATAGGGTCCCCAATTGGAGGCAATGACCGACACCTGCCTCCAATTGGGGAGACCAAAAGGATTGGAGGTGGCTAGATCCCACCTCCTGTCCTGTCCTGGCTATGCCCCGAGCCCAGCGCAGAGATGGCTTGGGGCACTGCCAGGACATGACACAATGCCCCTTTGCTATTACAGTACAACGAAATGACTGCATTTTGTTGTACTGTACTTGTTCTATGACAATAAAGGTGAATCTGATCTAATCTAACTAGCTATCAGACAATGATGGCAGCTATAGCTACAAGCTACTTCATCTGCAAATTTGCTAGCTAGCTAACTTTTCCAATAATATTGACAACTACCTTACATTAGCTAGTAGACATCAGACAGATATCAGACATAACTTAACTATAATAAATGGCTGATGCTAATGCAAGATTATAACATTTTGTAGTGTAAATTAATTCATTTCAAATCAAAAGCTGTGATTGGCTTGCAGCATTGCAGTGCAGAAGCAGTTGCAGAAAGTTTGGTCTTGTGTATGCATTGTGTATGCGTTGGATTTATCCAACATATGCCTCAAATTGTATGCGTGGAGGCAGGGCAGAGTTTTTTGAATGTCGAGTTTTTTTTTCACTTATAGCAAACTTTCTCTTATAAAACATTTTAACATATTTTTTTTCACTAACTACAACATTAATAGTACATATTTCTGAAAATGTATTGTGCAGGCATATCACGTTTGACTGATTATAATATAATCTCCCTTTAAAAATGTAAAGCTTGGAGGTTATTACAATACCTATAGTCAAGTTAGTATTGATAGGCTCGTACAACAATGAGACCAACTGCTGAGATTGCGAAAAAAAGGTTGGGGACATTCACCGGCTACAGGTGCTGGACATAGAATTAGAATATCATCAAAACTTTGATTTAGTTCAGTAATTCCATTCAAACTTGTGTATTATATTCATTCATTACACACAGACTGATATATTTCAAATGTTCATTTCTCTGAATTGTGATGATTATAACTGACAACGAATGGAAATCCCAAATTCAGTATCTCAGAAAATTTGAATATTACTTAAGACCAATACAAAAAAAATATTTTTAGAAATGTTGGCCAACTGAAAAGTATGAACATGAAAAGTATGAGCATGTATAGCACTCAATACTTAGTTGGGGCTCCTTTTGCCTGAATTACTGCAGCAATGTGGCGTGGCATGGTGTTGATCAGTCTGTGGCACTGCTCAGGTGTTATGAGAGCCCAGGTTGCTCTGATAGTGACCTTCAGCTCTTCTGCATTGTTGGGTCTGGCGTATCACATCTTCCTCTTCACAATACCCCATAGATTTTCTATAGGGTTAAGGTCAGGCCAGTTTGCTGGCCAGTTAAGAACAGGGATACCATAGTCCTTAAACCAGGTACTGGTAGTTTTGGCACTGTGTGCAGTTGCCAAGTCCTGTTGGAAAATGAAATCTGCATCTCCATAAAGTTGGTCAGCAGCAGGAAGCATGAAATGCTCTAAAACTTCCTGGTAGACGGCTGCGTTGACCTTGGACCTCAGAAAACACAGTGGACCAACACCAGCAGATGACATGGCACCCCAAACCATCACTGACTGTGGAAACTTTACACTGGACTTCAAGCAACGTGGATTCTGTGCCTCTCCTCTCTTCTTCCAGAGTCTAAGACCTTGATTTCCTAAGGAAATGCAAAATTTACTTTCAACAGAGAACATAACTCAGCAGCAGTCCAGTCCTTTTTGTCTTTAGCCCAGGCGAGATGCTTCTGACGCTGTGTCTTGTTCAAGAGTGGCTTGACACAAGGAATGCGACAGCTGAAACCCATGTCTTGCATATGTCTGTGCGTGATGGTTCTTGAAGCACTGACTCCAGCTGCAGTTCACTCTTTGTGAATCTCCCCACATTTTTGAATGGGTTTTGTTTCACTATCCTCTCCAGGGTGCGGTTATCCCTATTGCTTGTACACTTTTTTGTACCACATCTTTTCCTTCCCTTCACCTCTCTATTAATGTGCTTGGACACAGAGCTATGTGAACAGCCAGCCTCTTTAGCAATGACCTTTTGTGTCTTGCCCTCCTTGTGCAAGGTGTCAATGGTTTTCTTTTGGACAGCTGTCAAGTCGGCAGTCTTCCCCATGATTGTGTTGCCTACAGAACTAGACTGAGAGACCCTTTAAAGGCCTTTGCAGGTGTTTTGGGTTAATTAGCTGATTAGAGTGTGGCACCAGGTGTCTTCAATATTGAACCTTTTCACAATATTCAAATTTTCTGAGATACTGAATTTGGGGTTTTCATTAGTTGTCAGTTATAATCATAGAATTAAAAGAAATAAACACTTGAAATATATCAGTCTGTGTGGAATGAATGTATACATTATACAAGTTTCACTTTTTGAATGGAATTACTGAAATAAATCAACTTTTTGATGATATTCTAATTTTATGACCAGCACCTGTAATTGAAGAGTTTCGGCTTATAGGAATGGAATTTCGTATCTACTTTCATCAGCACCAATGCCAAAACAATCAACTGTTCCAGATGGTAGGACCACAAACCAAATTTATGGTAGCCAATAATTGGTAGCCTACGTAGGTAGCTACACACACTATGCTCAGCGAAAATAATTATCTCCATTTTATAAAGAGCGGCATGCAACATTTGTGGATTAATTTTGTAGCTGCACAAAATGTTCTGCAAGCATTCTGTTTTGACGCAGTAGGTGTGATCGAGGCCTTATTGCACATCATGTGTGGTGGGATGTTGATGGGCAGCAATTTTGAATTTGTGTTGAGGCGAAACAAATTACTCCACTGCTAAAATGAGTCCTTGGCTCACAAGCACTCGATGGGGTGTAAGTCTGTGAATTGGGGCACAGATATTGGCCACTGGAAAGGACTGGTGGTAGGCTGGACAGATGAAAAATGTCCTCAAATTAATTAAATGAGTCGAAAGATTTGTTCTTTTTACTGAACAATTCAAAGAGATCCAGATCAGGAAAGTGAGTCGAACTTCACGAGCTTTCAATGCATCATAGCTGGTCACCTTATTTAGTTTATTTCACCTTATTTAAGTCCAGCAATGATGCATTTGGTAGTGTCGCCGAATCCCACTCTCTTACTTGTCATGGAGCGAGATCTAATCCAGATCATGTTTAACTGTTTGAGTGCAAATTATACTGTTCATTGTTGTTTAAATAATTATTTTTCTTTTGTGTATCTTATGACACTGTTATTAGAATATTAGAATGGATGCAGGCAAACCTAGTTCAGCTGGCCCGCAATAACAAGTGTTGCCTTCTCTAGATTCAAACCATGTGAAAAGCTGTGTCGTTAACAGCTACACCATGTAGCTGTATGTTTGCTGGCTGTCAGTATAGCCTCTTGTCTATGCTGACACCCGGCATATGTACAGTGGGGAGAACAAGTATTTGATACACTGCCGATTTTGCAGGTTTTCCCACTTACAAAGCATGTAGAAGTCTGTCATTTTTTTATCATAGGTAATCTTCAACTGTGAGTGGCGGAATCTAAAACAAAAATCCAGAAATTCACATTGTAGGATTTCTAAATAATTAATTTGCACAGAAACCTTTGTTTACAATTACAGAGATCATATGTTTCCTGTAGTTCTTGACCAGGTTTGCACACACTGCAGCAGGGATTTTGGTCCACTCCTCCATACAGACCTTCTCCAGATCTTTCAGGTTTCGGGGCTGTCGCTGGGCAATACAGACTTTCAGCTCCCTCCAAAGATTTTCTATTGGGTTCAGGTCTGGAGACTGGCTAGGCCACTCCAGGACCTTGAGATGCTTCTTACGGAGCCACTCCTTAGTTGCCCTGGCTGTGTGTTTCTGGTTGTTGTCATGCTGGAAGACCCAGCCACGACCCATCTTCAATGCTCTTACTGAGGGAAGGAGGTTGTTGGCCAAGATCTCACGATACATGGCCCCATCCATCCTCCTCTCAATACGGTGCAGTCTATCCTGTCCCCTTTGCAGAAAAGCATGCCCAAAGAATGATGTTTCCACCTCTATGCTTCACGGTTGGGATGGTGTTCTTGGGGTTGTACTCATCCTTCTTCTTCCTCCAAACACAGCGAGTGGAGTTTAGACCAAAAAGCTCTATTTTTGTCTCATCAGACCACATGACCTTCTCCCATTCCTCCTCTGGATCATCCAGATGGTCACTGGCAAACTTCAGATGGGCTGGCTTGAGCAGGGGGACCTTGCGTGTGCTGCAGGATTTTAATCCATGACGGCGTAGTGTGTTACTAATGGTTTTCTTTGAGACTGTGCTCCCAGCTCTCTTCAGGTCATTGACCAGGTCCTGCCGTGTAGTTCTGGGCTGATCCCTCACCTTCCTCATGATCATTGATGCCCCACGAGGTGAGATCTTGCATGGAGCCCCAGACCGAGGGAAATTGACCTTCATCTTGAACTTCTTCCATTTTTTAATAATTGCGCCAACAGTTGTTGCCTTCTCACCAAGCAGCTTGCCTATTGTCCTGTAGCCCATCCCAGCCTTGTGCAGATCTACAATTTTTCCCTGATGTCCTAACACAGCTCTCTGGTCTTGGCCATTGTGGAGAGGTTGGAGTATGTTTGATTGAGTATGTGGACAGGTGTCTTTTATACAGGTAACGAGTTCAAACAGGTGCAGTTAATACAGGTAAAAAGTTGAGAACAGGAGGGCTTCTTAAAGGAAAACTAACAGTGATCAAATACTTATGTCATGCAATAAAATGCAAATTAATTATTTAAAATTCCTACAATGTGATTGGATTTTTGTTTTAGATTCCGTCTCTCGTAGTTGAAGTGTACCTATGATAAAAATGACAGACCTCTACATGCGATTTTGTAGGAAAACCTGCAAAATCGGCAGTGTATCAAATACTTGTTCTCCCCACTGTATGTCTTGAACAAATCCTCTTTAGCCACTGGCCGTTTTTAACAGTTCATTGACCATTCGTGAATGACATTAATACAGATAAACTGATTAACGTATCTTTCTAAGTTTACCTCCACCACAAATAGCGTCTATGTATGCCATTTTTTGCAACTGGTTGTTTTAACACCGTATTAGCCAGTTATTAGCTTAACCGATATCTACTAATTTGCTGGAATAGTCATAAGAATAGAGCAATTGCTAGCTTGTCTGCCAAAGCTATTTAATTTCATGGCATAAGAACATATTTTTTTATTTCATGGCAAAACAACATACTTTTTTCTTTCATTCGTGAATTACATTTATAAAGTAACTATTAATAAAGGCAATGATAACTAACTTTTTCATCAAGTGAAAAGACGAGAGAATCGTGGAATCTACCAGAAATAATTAATAAATTAGCAGTCGCTTGACTCCATTGAGGATTGTGTTAAACTGACTAGGAATGATCATAAGAATTGAGCCATTGCTAGCGAGACTGAAGATGAACTTTTCCATGTCAGAAACAGTTGCAATATATCCGTATACAGTTTCAGTTAAGGCTTACTATAACGTAACTACTGTATGTTATTTCAGTTAAGGCTTACTATAACATAACTACTGTATGTTATGCCAGCAAAGTTTTTGTCTATACAGAATAATTCATATAGGGTACATTGCTTCGCCTGCGAGAAGATATGAACAGAGGACCTATAGTTCATAAGTTGGCTTCTCTAACCACCACGCTATTTAGTCACTCCCTCAGTAAGAGACATTCGTTCTTCTTAACTGGCTCTGCTTACGTGGTCCAGCAAAATCCTAGCTGGAAAGGCAAGAAGAACACTCGATACAAACCAGGCATTACAATTTCCCTTTTGGAAAGTGCATGCCCAACCACTGCGCTATGAAGTCATGTTGGATATTGTGGAAAAGACATCTATATGATCATTAAACATTGGATTTTTATTCCTGACCAACAGGTGACACCACTGTGCAGTGAGTTTCAAAGCCACAAGAAATTGAACCAATTTTCAAACCATTTTGATAAAAGCCTCAAATGCTTCAGAAAGCCTCAGTTACCCATTACTATTAGATTAGATTCAACTTTATTGTCACTGAACAGTACAAGTACAGTACAACGGAATGCAGTTAGCATCTAACCAGAAGTGCAAATCAAGGGCAGAATATATATATTCTGCCCCCATCTGCCTCAAGGTTGTGCGTGTTGTGGCTTCACAAATGCTTTGCTGCATACCTCGGTTGTAACAAGTCCATTCTCCTCTGACCTCTAGCCTCAACAAGACATTTTCGCCCACAGGAATGCCGCATACTGGATGTTTTTCCCTTTTCACACCATTCTTTGTAAACCCTAGCAATGGTTGTGCGTGAAAATCCCAGTAACTGAGCAGATTGTGAAATACTCAGACCGGCCCGTCTGACACCAACAACCATGCCACTTTCTTTAGGTGTTTTTCACAGTCGGTAGACAAGTCTCTTTAGTGTCCTGCGTTTTTGGAACTGTGACCTTAAATGCCTACTCTCTGTAAGCTGTTAAGGTCTTAACGACCATTCCACAGGTGCATGTTAATTAATTGATTATGGTTAATTGAACATGCATGGAAAACATTGTTTAAATCCTTTACAATGAAAATCTGTAAAATTATTTGGATTTTTACAACATTATTGTTGAAATACACAGTCCTGAAAAAGGGACGTTTCTTTTTTTGCTGAGTATATATATATATATATATATATATATATATATATATATATATATATATATATATATATATATATATATATATATACATATATATTATGTCTGACTCTGAATACAAGCAGGAAGATATCTTTTTTTGGGATAGAGCCTTACATTTTATAACCTAAAAATACACATATGATGAATTGACCAAATAGAAGCTTCCCAGCAGCTAAAGGGGGGCGATGGTAATCCCCAAACCTTGCCCAGAACATCCCGCCTGGTCTCGGGACACTACATACACAATTGTACGTACATTTTTGCCAGGGGATTTCTTTTAAGATATATTATGTTCAGTAAATTAACGTTAGAGTTGAAATGGATTAAAAAAAATATGTGAAACCCGCCTTTCAAACCAGCGACCTCACACATTCCAGACAGGCACACTACCCCTTGCTCCAAATCTGTTAACAATAAGGGTGAGTGGTACTGTCACAATGTAAATGTGTTTGAAGTGATTTTCTTTGTAATCCTAACCCAAACCATAACCCTAACCTTAATCCCAGTGCTGTGATACCTAACCTTAACCCCAACCCTAACCTGAACCCCAGAGATTTGCGACCTAACCAAACCTTTTTTGTTTCCTAACCATAACCCAAACCTTAACCCTAACCTTAACCCCAGTGCTGTGATATCTAACCTTAACCCTAACTCCAATGCTGTTATGCCTTACATTAACCTAACTTTAACGATAAAATGCTTTTATAACATATTCTAACGATCATGTTTATACTCATTCTAAATAGACATATCCATTGTGGGGCAGTGGGTAGGGTGACTACCTTCTCATCCAAATGTTGCTGGTTCGAAACACAGCTTAAACATTTTGTATAAAATGTGTCTTTCATAGCGTTCGTAAATATCATACGTTTGTCTGGCGTTCAAAAACCCCTTAATGATGAAAGAAATCGTGTGTTCCGTGACGTCGCCCGGCATGGCGCAGCCGCGGCCCCACCCTGGAGCCAGGCCTGGGGTTGGGGCTCGTTCGCGAGCGCCTGGTGGCTGGGCCTTTCCCCATGGGGCCCGGCCGGGCCCAGCCTGAACGAGCGACATAGGGCCGCCCTCCCGTGGGCTCACCACCCACAGGAGGGACCATAAGGGGCCGGTGCAGAGAGGATCGGGCGGCAGTCGAAGGCGGGGGCCTAGACAACCCGATCCCTGGACACGGAAATTAGCTCTAGGGACGTGGAATGTCACCTCGCGGGCGGGGAAGGAGCCTGAGATCATGCGTGAGGTTGAGAGGTTCCGACTAGAGGTAGTCGGGATCACCTCTACGCACGGCTTGGGCTCTGGAACCACAATCCTTGAGAGAGGATGGACTCTTCACCACTCTGGAGTTGCCCATGGTGAGAGGCGGCGGGCTGGTGTGGGTTTGCTTATAGCTCCCCAGCTCTGCCGCCATGTGTTGGAGTTTACCCCGGTGAACGAGAGGGTTGTTTCCCTGCGCCTATGGGTCAGGGATAGGTCTCTCACTGTTGTTTGTGCCTACGGGCCGAACGGCAGTGCAGAGTACCCGACCTTCTTGGAGTCTCTGGGAGGGGTGCTGGAAAGTGCTCCGACTGGGGACTCTATCGTTCTACTGGGGGACTTCAACGCCCACGTGGGCAACGACAGTGACACCTGGAGGGGCGTGATTGGGAGGACCGGCCCCCCTGATCTGAACCCGAGCGGTGTTCAGTTATGATGTTGTGGGGCTGTCTTGGCTGACACGCCTGTGCAACATCGCGTGGCAGTGCCTCTGGGATGGCAGACCGGGGTGGTGGTCCCTCCTTTTAGGAAGGGGGACCGGAGGGTGTGTTCCAACTATAGGGGGATCACACTTCTCAGCCTCCCCGGGAAAGTCTATGCCAGAGTTCTGGAGAGGAGAATACGGCCGATAGTAGAACCTCGGATTCAGGAGGAACAGTGTGGTTTTCGTCCAGGCCGTGGAACACTGGACCAGCTCTATACCCTCTACAGGGTGATGGAGGGTTCATGGGAGTTTGCCCAACCAGTCCACATGTGTTTTGTGGATTTGGAGAAGGCATTCGACTGTGTCCCTCGCGGCATCCTGTGGAGAGTGCTTCGGGAATATGGGGTCCTGGGTCCTTTGCTAAGGGCTGTCAGGTCCCTGTACGATCGAAGCAGGAGCTTGGTCCGCATTGCCGGCAGTAAGTCAGACTTGTTCCCTGTGCATGTTGGACTCCGGCAGGGCTGCCCTTTGTCGCCGGTTCTGTTCATAATCTTTATGGACAGAATTTCTAGGCGCAGCCAGGGGCCGGAGGGTGTCAGGTTTGGGGACCACACAATTTCATCTCTGCTCTTTGTTGTGTTGGCCCCTTCTAACCAGGACCTTCAGCATGCACTGGGACGGTTTGCAGCCGAGTGTGAAGCAGTGGGGATGAAAATCAGCACCTCCAAATCCGAGGCCATGGTCCTCAGTCGGAAAAGGGTGGCTTGCCCACTTCAGGTTGGTGGAGAGTGCCTGCCTCAAGTGGAGGAGTTTAAGTATCTAGGGGTCTTGTTCACGAGTGAGGGAAGGATGGAACGGGAGATTGACAGACGGATCGGTGCAGCTTCTGCAGTAATGCAGTCGTTGTATCGGTCTGTCGTGGTGAAGAAAGAGCTGAGCCGCAAGGTGAAGCTCTCGATTTACCAGTCAATCTACATTCCTACTCTCACCTATGGTCATGAGCTTTGGGTCATGACCGAAAGGACAAGATCCCGGATACAGGCGGCCGAAATGAGCTTTCTCCGCAGGGTGGCTGGGCGATCCCTTAGAGATGAGAAGCTTGGTCACCCAGGAGGAGCTCAGAGTAGAGCCGCTGCTCCTCCACATCGAGAGGGGTCAGCTGAGGTGGCTTGGGCATCTGTTTCGGATGCCTCCGGAACGCCTTCCTGGGAAGGTGTTCCGGTCCCGTCCCACCGGGAGGAGACCCCGGGGAAGACCTAGGACACGCTGGAGGGACTATGTCTCCCGGCTGGCCTGGGAACGCCTCGGTGTCCCCCTGGAAGAGCTGGAGGAAGTGTCTGGGGAGAGGGAAGTCTGGGCATCCCTGCTTAGACTGCTGCCCCCGCGACCCGGCCCCGGATAAGCGGAAGATGATGCAATGCAATGCAATGTCTGGCGTTCGTTTGTTATTTTACGTTTTAATAACCCGATTCCAAAAAAGTTGGGACACTGTACAAATTGTGAGTAAAAAAGGAATGGAATAATTTACAAATCTCATAAACTCATATTTATTTCACGATAGAATATAGATAACATATCGAATGTTGAAAGTGAGACATTTTGTAATGTCATGCCAAATATTGAGAGCTACACATTCCAAAAAAGTTGGGACATGTAGCAATAAGAGGCCTGAAGATAAGGAACAGCTGGAGGACCAATTTGCAATTTATTATGTCAATTGGCAACATGATTGGGTATAAAAAGAGCCTCTCAGAGTGGCAGTGTCTCTCAGAAGTCAAGATGGGCAGAGGATCACCAATTCCCCTTATGCTGCGGCGAAAAATAGTGGAGCAATATCAGAAAGGAGTTTCTCAGAGAAAAATTGCAAAGAATTTGAAGTCATCATCATATACAGTGCATAATATCATCCAAAGATTCACAGAATCTGGAACAATCTCTGTGCGTAAGGGTCAAGGCCGGAAAACCATACTGGATGCCCGTGATCTTCGGGCCCTCAGACGGCACTGCATCACATACAGGAATGATACTGTTATGGAAATCACAACATGACCTCAGAAATACTTCTAGAAAACATTGTCGGTGAACACAATCCACCGTGCCATTCGCCGTTGCCGGCTAAAACTCTATAGGTCAAAAAAGAAACTGTATCTAAACAGGATCCATTCTTTGGGATAATTTAAAATGGACTGTGGCAAAGTGGAAAAGTGGTCTGTGGTCAGACTAATCAAAATTTGAAGTACATTTTGGAAAATTGGGACGCCATGTCATCCGGACCAAAGAGGACAAGGACAACCCAAGTTGTAATCAGCGCTCAGTTCAGAAGCCTGCATCTCTGATGGTATGGGGTTGCATGAGCGTGTGTGGCATGGGCAGCCTACACATCTGGAAAGGCACCATCAATGCTGACAGTTATATCCAAGTTCTAGAACAACATATGCTCCCATCCAGATGTCGTCTCTTTAAGGGAAGACCTTGCATTTTCCAACATAACAATGTCAGACCACATACTGCATCAATTACAATGTAATGGCTGCATAGAAGAAGGATCCGGGTACTGAAATGGCCAGCCTGCAGTCCAGATCTTTCACCCATAGAAAACATTTGGCGCGTCATAAAGAGGAAGGTGTGACAAAGAAGACCTAAGACAGTTGAACAACTAGAAGCCTGTATTAGACAAGAATGGGACAACATTCCTATTCATAAACTTGAGCAACTTGTTTCCTCAGTCCCCAGACGTTTGCAGTCTGTTATAAAAAGAAGAGGGGATGCCACACAGTGGTAAACATGGCCTTGTCCCAACTTTTTTGAGATGTGTTGATGCCATGAAATTTAAAATCAACTTATTTGAAAAAGTGATACATTTTCTCAGTTTAAACATTTGATATGTCATCTATGTTGAAACTTCCACATCATTGCATTCGGTTTTTATTCACAATTGTACAGTGTCCCAACTTTTTTGGAATCGGGTTTGTAATAATTTCATTATGTATCATATGTTTTGGTGGCGCATTGTAATGTAACCTAACGTAACGTCACATATCATACAAAACTGGGTGCAATGGATTTACGTAAAATAGTCTACGTAGTGTCCTGAGACCAGGTTGGAATATCAGGAGGCAATGTGTACTTTGTGTATTATATCATAGCAATCGAAAGTATTACTTACAATCTGTCGTCTCCACAGGTTGAACTGGGTAACTTGATGGAATTGCATTCGCCTTTAGTCCTCTTCTAAGTGAACGTGGGTCACGATGCTCTGTAAAATGAAAAGACCTTACAGATATGTCAACGAATGAAAGCTCAAGTCACCTCTCCCTTGTACCTTTCTTATGACCATGGCATTTTCCACAATTACAAATATGATTCTGACATCCACCGACGAAAATGGGCCTGCTAGGCAAAGCAACCTATCTTCACATAGCTTGTTGAGGTTAAATTTAAATCACTGCCGAAGAACAGAAGCTGTGTATGGTGGCTATAGGAAATAGTTTGCTGGTTCCAGTTAGAATTCTGCTAATTCCGCCGACTGTTTCATCAGTATAAAGCTAAAAAAATCAATGCTACCGTGACAAATTACTGAATGTAGTTTGAAGTGTTTTGGAGTAGTTTTCCGCTTGCAATACATCTTTGCGATAGTGATACCAACCATTTCCATTCTTGAATTTGGACGCTAATAACGCTAATTACAGACTGGGACAGAGTAAGAAATTACCCTATGTGTCTTCAAGAATATTGTTTCGTAAGTATACTTTGAGAAAAATATTAAATTTGGACAAACAATCCCTTTTTTTGCTGTGAATGGAAGTTCCACAAGCAATTGAATGAAGGGGTTCACATATGTTAGCACACAAGAAATCTGAGTTTTTGTTACATAAACCACTTTTATTAAATAAACAATGAAAATGTATTATTTGTTTTCATCCTTTCTTTTGAATGTCTTTGTTACATATTGGGGTTTAGATAAGAATTTTATGATTTCATTTTATGATTTATACAGAAATAATGACCACCCCAGTAGGGTTCCCATAATTTCAAGTAGCACTGTATATAGCTTGTGTCATGGGTTCGAAGCCATTGAGTCACTTTAAAGTAGGACGAGGAAGAGGCTGGACACAGCATTGCAGAAACTGTATGCATCAAGGGATTTTTCAGCATGAAAAAAAAGACTGCTTTTATAGCCAAAAATAAGGTATGTACAGGTAAGCAGTAATTCCTTCTACTACCATCACTCTGACTAATACACTTATCATCTAAACTATCAGGAGAGCAACATGCCAGCGTGGTTTGTCATCTCCTAGCATATATCCAGGTTTGTTTGTTACATTTCCCCGAGTGTGACACAAGGGAGTCAAAGGCCTGGCAGGTGTATGTAATTAGCCAATTCAGCTGTTCAGATGTCATCAGAGCCATTTGACCTCAGGCTGGAAACAGACCCATCACACATGTATAGTTAAATTATTTGAACACAACCCATTGGTGATGATCATAAGTTAGAAAATGTTGAGAAAGTTGATGGATTCTTTCTAACTTGTAATGTACACTTTTGTCCATTTGGTGGCAGTGTCTCCTGTCATTATAATCTAACTGAGGGAGCGTTGTGAAGCAGCTATGAATACTTTGAAACAAGAAAAACCACAATGTTACAGTGTTTCTATTGGGAAGCATTTCACAATATTTTGGTTTATTAAAAAAACATTGAACCGATTAATGAGACATTCTGACACATGCCTCTATCAATAATGTGAACCTCTGATGAAAGCACACACAGATGACCTTGCAGATTTAGTGAGCCATGCCCATTATGAATACAGTGGACAAAGCCATTGCATGCACAATGCGTGACTGAATCTGTGCGTCTGTGTGTGTGTCAGAAATGGAGAGTTTTAGCACCGCCCTATAGTTGATGTCTCACTCAGCACACTGGGGTTACATCAAACTATAACCCCTCTACAACAACCTCTACCCAAACACACCGCTGTTCACACTGGCCTGGTTCCTCTTTTTCACTACAAATTACATTTTAATTATTTAGCAGACATTGTTATCCAAAGCAACTTATGCATTCTAAGAAAGCTAGGTGGAACCACCACACAACTCAGTCGTAGTAAGTATATTCTACTTAATAAATGAGTTATCGGCAAATAAAGTACTTTTCACTGCTTTGAGTACAATGCTAAATAAATTGTTGCACAGAATTCAGTCCTATTTTTGACCCAGTAAAAAAGGACAAACCATTTTGCAGTAAGGGTTGAATATAAAGAGCTAACTAAAAGATAATAACTTGAGCTATGATATATATATGATTCTGAATGCTCTTGCGAAGATGTAAATGTGTATCTGGAGGTTGTTTAGAGTGGGTGAGGGAGATGAAGCACGTTCCACCAAGCAAGGAAGAGAGAGAAAGGGGTGGGAATGAGGAAGTCATATGCCAAAGTTGCTGCTGCTCAATGAAAAGAGTAAGAAGAGAGTGAGAGAGAGAGAGAGAGACAGAGAGAGAGGGAAAGAGATGGAGTGAGCCAGTGGCTCTAGTGAACTCTAGATATGGTGCATTTGGATGAGGAGGTGTTGCTGTCTGTTGATCGTCTGTGAGAAGATCACAGACCAATCTGTCTGACCCTGCAGAAGACATACAAAAGACAGTGAGTACCTGTGTGTGAGTACCTGTGTGTGTGTTTGTATTTCTAGGCCTGTATACACTCCAAATACAATATATACTCCAACCATACTGGATGCTTGTTAGCATTTTTTTTGTATCTCCTCAAACTTTATCTAAAATACCATCTGCTATCCATCATCTTTCTTTTTGTCGCTTTATCAACTGGGTTTTCTCATTTATTTTACCGCTTTTCCTCTATCATGTCAGTCACACAGAGGGTCTCACAATACAATATACAGCGTTGGTCAAGGGTTAGTTAGTTGGGGGTTGTGCCCAGATAAAAGAGCTGCCTGTTTGATATTACTGTGCAGTAACCCCTTATCTGTTTCAAAATGCCTGCACAACAAGAGATACTCTTCAACTGGCTTCTAGAAGAATATCAAGAACAGTTTGATATACATTTCCAGAACACAACTATCACAAAAAACAACACAAGACCCTTTTGAAAAAAAAGGTGTTTCACGATTAAAGATTTCAAAGCCTGTATGGAGAAGCACAGTCTGAACCTTCTGACCGTTGACCACATATTTTACCACGCGGTTCTGTATTTGCCCTCTGTCTTGTTTGTTCAGGTATTGCTGTCAATGAATAAACTAGCTGAACTTGAACTTCTTGAAGTTAATAAAAGTAACTTCAAGGAGGGAGGATATTGATAGTCATTCCAATTTTACTGCACTCTGGCAGGAGGACTGGCAATCACTTTTTTTCATCTAACATCAATTTTCATTGTAAATAACTTGCTTCCCTTAGGATACATTCCAACCCTAAAGCAGCAGGCAAAACCTGTTCATTGAAACTTCTTAGAAGTGTGAGTTTTCAGGTGTGGTCGAAACAACCTGCACAAGCGCGTGTGTGAGAGAGTGTGTTTGTGTAAGTGTGTGTGTGTGTTTGTACATAAAGATTGCAATACTTGCCCATGGGTTACCTGGAAGAAAGAAAAATGTCAAAACATACATTGGATTGTTTTAACAAAGTATAGGCTGTGTACTTTGTAACAATTTGAGCAGTTGAATTCGCTCATATGTTTTCATGAGAACAGGCTTGTATTATTCAATCAAAAGGTTTTCAATCAATACCATTTAGATTGGCTCAAATCAATCAGTCATTGATTGTTCATTATACATGTTTTCAGATGTTAGATGTTTTAAATGTTAATGACAATATTTTTCTTTCTTACAGAATGTTGACCTGGATTATGTGTTTAATTGGATTATTACAATCAAGAAGAAGTTATTGTCATAAATCGGAGAAGGCATTTGTTTTATATAAAATAGTAGCATTTACTGTATTACAAATATATTACAATCTCTAGAAGCTCCGTACTGAATGAACATACAATGCTTTCATACAAATGTTTTTTTTAAAAACATTTTTAGAACTGTTTGTCATAATTTAAATTTTTACCTAGAATGATATTTGTCTTATGTGGCAATTGACAACATTGTCAGTCTGTGCATGTGCACATTATTCTTTTAGACACATTTTAAAAACAGAAAATATATTACTCACAGAAATGGAAATCAATCACTTTTTAAATAAAATAGTGGCTAAATGTTCCATTTAGCAGACACATTAGTCCAATGTTTTTGCTATGTACAGATGCAGTATCTTACATTTAACATCTAGTAATTAAAGACATTTTCATCCAACTTTTTGTGTAGTCCAGTTTAAGGCTCCTTACGATTTCCACTTAATCAGTCTGACTTGATTTTGCTCTGACAATTTTTTTTATCAACCCATACTTTCCATTAATTATGAGCCACTTAACAATTCACTTTTCCAGCTGCTGCAGAATTATTTTCTTACTGTCATAAACTTACTCAGATTAAGATAAAGCATCTGTACTGTTAGGGTGTAACCAGACTCCTCACTCTCAAGTGGATTAGACAACACCCCCTAGAGTAGATAAGGATGCAGGCATGGCTTCTTATTAAATTACAATACTGTGAATCTAGTCAACACAGCAAATATGAGCATCATATGAACACTCTCAAATTCTCCTCCAATCAGTAAGGGTGTCGCTGAATCTTTTCACGGCACAAATGTGTTCTCTCTGTTTGGCCAACTTACATTTGATCTTGTAACCATAAATGTGTCCGCGAGTATATATTCATATTGATAGTTTGACTGTACAAATATGATATATGAACACTCCCAGTAGGTATGTCAACGCTTTAATTTCACCAGAGCACACTTGAAAGCATGCATTTGCCCACACTCTCTCCTCCTCTATCTACCTCTCTCACCATGTCCGGCTACCGCAGCAGTTGCCATGGCACCGGTGGGAGAAGCCGCGGGGTCGTGGGCAACAGCCATGCCCGGGTTCTTCCCTCCGGAATTTGCTGTGTTCTCTCTGTTCTTCCTCCTGACCATCATCCTTCTTGCCCTCTGCACCGACTGTGGAAGGTCAGTGAAAAATTCATCTTAACATTATTTGAATAACTTATATTTTTGAATAACTGAGCATTTTACAATTAAGAGTAAAGGACTCAATGTGGAAGGTTGGGGGATACGCAGAAAGTAATGTAGAATAGCAATGTGTATGTAAGAATACACATAGTGTACATTATAAATAGATTATGATTATCATGCTACTTGATTACTCGTGATATAGACACTCTTTAAATACACACTGCTTTACAAAATTAAGGGAACACATAATCACAGTATAACACCAAGTCAGTTAAACTTCTGGCTAGTTAGGAAAAAGAGTCACCTGTTTTGGTGCAAATGAAAGTGACAACAGGTGCACTGGAGAGGAAACAGCAAGACAACCTCCCAAAAGGGAATGGTTTTGCAGGTGGTGGCCACAGACGATTGCTCTCTCCATATCCGTCCTGACTGATTCTTCCCTAGTTTTGCATCTCGCATCAGTGTCACTACTGGTAGCATAAGGCGGTCCCTGCAGCCCATTCAGGTAGTCCAGCTCCTCAGGTAGTCCAGCTATTCCAGGACGGCACATCCATATGTGCCGTCTGCGTTTGCTGTGTCTCCCAGTACAGTCACAATATCATGGAGGAGATGCCAGGAGATGGGCTGTTACACAAGGAGAGCTGGACAGGGCCATAGAATGTCATCAAGCCAGCAACAAGACCAGTATCTGCTCCTTTGTACGAGGCGGAACAGGAACAACACCGCCAGAGCCCTACAAAATGACCTACAGCAGGCTGCTGGTGTGCATGTTTCTGACCAAACTGTCAGAAACAGACTCCATGAGAGTGGCATGAGAGCAGGTTAACACTGAGCACACGTGACAATTGCTCTCTCCTTATCCATTCCTGACTGATTCTTCTCTAGTTTAGCATTTTGCTAGTGTTCTTGTCACTACCGGTAGCATTCCGGTAGTCCAGCTCCTCCTGGATGTCACATCCATACATGCCATTGCAAGAAGGTTTGTTGTGGATAACAGCATGAAGGAGATACCAGGGGATGGTATCTGCTCACAGCCCAGCACCATGCTGCTCGATTGGCATTCGCCAGAGAATACCAGAATTGGCAGGTCCGACATTGGCGCCCCGTTCTCTTCACAGATGAGAGCAGGTTCACACTGAACACGTGACAGACGTAAAAGAGTCTGGAGATGCAGTGGTGAACGTCATGTTGCCTGCAACATCCTCCCGCATCACCGGTTTAGCGATCGGTCAGTGATGGTCTGGGGAGGCATAACCTTGGTGGGTTGCACAGACCTCCATGTGCTAGCCGACAACTCCGCCCACTTTTTTACATTCAGCAAATGCCCCTCGGGAAGGTCTGTGCTGGCACTGTAGCCAATTGTAACATGACTGCTGTTAGGTACCGGGATGAAATCCTCAGAGCCATCGTCAGACCTTACGCAGGTGCAGTGGACCCTGGGTTCCTCCTGGTGCAGGACAATGCCCAGCCTCATGTGGCCAGAGTGTGTAGGCAGTTACTGGATGTCAAAGTCATTGATTCCATTTACTGGCCCTCACGGTCCCCAGACCTGAATCCAATTGAGAACCTCTGGGATGTTATGCATCGGTGCATCCGACACCGCCAAGTAGCGCCGCAGACTGTCCAGGAGCTCCCTGATGCCCTGATCCAGGTCTGGGTGGAGGTCCCACAGGACACCATCTGCCATCTCAACAGGAGTAAACCCAGACGTTGTTGGGAGTGCATACAGGCACGTGGCGGTCATACACACTACTGAGTCACATTATGAGTTGCTGTGATGAAAATCGTGTTTCAAGTTTGAACAGCCAGTGATTTCAAATGTTTATTTAGATTTTCGGTGTGATTTTGGTTTCCATTGACCGCTGTTACGTCATTTTGCTCTCAACAAATTACACAATGTACAGTACAGATTTTGATCTTTGATATACATCTCCGGAAATAATTAAGAGACCACTGCACCTTTTTCTTTCCTTTCCAAAAAGTTGAAAAGGAAGGTTTTGAACAGGAACAGAAGCGTTCAATTTGCAGTGGTCTCTTAATTTTAACCCTTCTGTTCTTCACTTAAAACCTTCCTTTTCAACTTTTTTGGAAAGGAAAGAAAAAGGTGCAGTGGTCTCTTATTTATTTCCGGAGCTGTAGATTTCGTTCATCAAGACCCGATCTGTGATTTACTTGTTTTCAATTATTATTTTTAGCAGTGTACTATAGGTAATCACTAGCTAAAATGTGAAACACACTCACATTCTTGCTTTTATAGTTTCTTTCACACACACATTCCAGACTAGACAAATAATTTCGGTTCCAGGAATTTCTATGGTATGATGCATTGCCACCCCACTCAAATATTTTTATAGTGCCAAAGTGTCAGTACAAGCGTTAAAACTCCTGTGATCAAATTACACTGGTATAGTATTTCAAAATCACACCTATACGGTTTTGGCCATATACCAAAAACATTTTAGCATTATTGCTTAAGTACACAGCAGGTATGAATCAAAATTACTTGTTTACTTTTTAAATAATGTTGGTAAAATGTTTATCATACCAAGGCACTTTCTGCTTTGGTATTTCTGCTTTGCATTGTGCATACAAACAGTGTGGTATTTAGCTGCATACTAAAGCCCTCAGGACTTATTGCTTAAAGTGACATTGTGTGGAATCCGGCCTGTAATGTTGACAAGAATTTTAAACAATAACACAACTGTTTTCCTCCTCCCCTTACCTTACCGAACAAGACCAGGATAGTATTTCACATGTGTGTGTATGTGTGTATGTGTCTGTATGTGTGTGTGTGTGTGTGTGAGGGGGGGGGGGCAAACTGATTGACAGAGTTGCAAGAAAGGGGAATATTTCAGGCCAAAAATGTAAGGAAACATTAAGGAAATGTTTTTTTAATCTTCGAATTGTTGCTGCTATGTATTCATGTTGAAGTCAAAGCAAAAGAATAGGTGGAACTGAAATAAAAGTCAGTAATATTTCATGCACTGTACAATATAGAGCAAAGCAGCCAATTCTTTACAAAGATGTCATCTTGTATCAGTCCATATTGCATTTGTTGTAATATTTCCTCTACGGTGTTCTCCTATAGGCATTCCTTTGAGCTCCGGGACAGCGGTGAGGAGACCGGTATAACCCAGTCAAACCTGATCAGAGTGGTGAGAGACGGGACAGGCAGCACGAATGATGACAGCCATGTCCAGGCTTAAACCTGGGGTCGGGTTTGGGCTCATATAGTCGGGTAGAAAAAGGGTTGAGATTCACTAAGGAAACCAAGAAGTTTAAGGGATCAATGGGACAAAGAGAGGGAACAATGCATAGACCCTTTATAGTAAACACCTGGTTTCCAAATGCATTGCATTGCCCCAGATATCATTCATTGATTATGGAGCAGCCAGTAAAGGTATATTTGCGTTGCAGGACAACGCTCCATTGTATTTGGAGGTCCGCAATCCTGGAATATATTTAACTCTTGCATGTTTTTTGCCGTACGAAGTGCTACTGAAAGGAGGAGGCTGGTAACTTGGTCAAGGAACAGGCATAAGGTCATACACAGGGAATCTAAAAAAGTCAGGCAAAAGTAAAGGAGATTCAAGCTAGAGTCATCATCAGAAAACAGGCTAAGTATCAAAACTAGAGGAAAAGGCAACGGTACAGGTAAGGAACCAAGCTAGGAATTAGAGTCAAAGGCAAACAGGCAGGAACAGGTCGGTACACTAAAGTTCAAATAAAGTACTTAAAAAGGCTTAGTATAGTTGTGTCAGAACAAACAATACATCAGAGAGAAAATAAGAACAAGGACCAAACTAAATAGGCAAGAGATGATGAGAACTGGTGGTGCAGAAAACAGGTGAACCGAATGAAGGTGATGAGGGGTGTGGTTAAACAAAAGAACTGAGCATAGACATATAAAACTAGATCTTGACAAAGAACTATGAAAACTACAAAAAATGTATAAATAACAGACACTAAACAGACTAATTAATAGGCTATCTTTGTTGATGATGATGACTGTATTTGGTCGTGGTCCGCCGCTCAGATAAACTGCTACATTATATTTCATTTCGGGGCAACGGATTTAACATAAAGCTCCAGAAAAAATTGAGTGAGGAACAGAAGCGTTCAATTTGCAGTGGTCTCTTATTTTTAACACTTCTGTTCTTCACTCAAAACGTTCCTTTTCAACTTTTTTGGAAAGGAAAGAAAAAAGTGCAGTGGTCTCTTAATTTTTTCCGGAGCTGTAGTTAGCTAGCTTTATTTCAACAGAACAAGTGCTTAGTAGTTACTTATATTACTAAATAAATAACTATTTAAAAAATATATTGGTTTCTTATACTTCCTTTGCTTCCAAAATGTGTACTCATTCCTGACTGATGTTTTCAATGACAGGTAAAGCTGGAGGATGCCCTGGCTGCAAGAGAGAACCCAATGATCAATGACATCAGAAAAGACGAGAGAGGTTGGAAACCAAACTGCTGCACCTCTTGTGTTTATATTTTCAGCCATAAGCCAAGGGTACCTCCAGATCTGATAGAAAGGCTGTCTAATAGCGTGTAATGTGTTAATCTCCTGCCTGGATTGCGTCTCATACCTGAGGACAGTGTAGTAAGTGTTGCAGAGCATTTTCCAGCGCCAGATTACTACTTTCATCTCTATGAGTTTCTCTCCTTATGCATTTCACCCATGTGTCTATCTGACTTTCACGTAGATTATGCATTGTCTGAGTAGCCTTTTACAGGAAGCTTTTAAAACACTACTTGTGGTTCTCCAGGTGCCTCGCAGATCGTCAATGGAACCCCTGTGATGACAGTTGGATCTCCTTCTCCTACCACCACTGTCAACAACGGTACGCTATCACGTATCACCCATGTGTACTTCAGAAAGAGTATGGAGCTCAGTTTCAGATAACCTAAGCTATAGGTTATGTGAATCATTTCTCTTTGTCTCTTGCTTAATAGCTGACCAAAGGGAAGTCCAGAACTCCATCCCCGAGATCCATTCTCTCCCAGACCCCGTATCTGTGGTGGAGGCTCACAAACCCCTAAAGTCTGTACCTCTTCCTGTCTATTCAGGGGATGCCCTGGAAGCCCCCATTGTAAAAAGCCTTGAATCTGCTGAGGTCCCCATCCTTGGACCTGTGGAAGCCTCCACCTTGGATTTCTCTAATATGAGTAGCCTTAAACCTGTGGAACCAACGGATGTTTCCATCGTGAGCCGTGTCCCAGATGCTCCAGATGGCTTTGGCAACCGGAAGCTCCCCGTCATAAACAGTCTGGAGGCTGTGGACGGGCCCAACGTTGCACCTGCATGTATTCCTCACTGTAATGACCTTGACACCCAAGGTGCCGCCATCATGAATATTCCTGGTAGCCTTGCACCAGTGGATGAACTTATAGGGGACTCAACCATTGTAACGTACCCTGAACCTGTGGATTTCTCCATTGTAAACCAACTTCCACCAGTGGACACCCCTGTTGTGGACAGCTTGGCACCAGTGGATGCTCCCATCATGAACCGACTTAAAAAAGACAATGCCACTATCAGTGACCAACTCAATGTCCCCACTGTGAATGATATTGACCAACTCAATGTCCCCATTTTGAATGATATCGACCTGCTCAATGTCCCCACCATGAATGAGACAGACCTGTTCAATGTCCCCATCCTGTATGACAGTGATCCCCTTGGCTTTGCCATCATGAAGGACCTGGACCTCTTGGACGCCCCTGTGGAGTTCAGCTCCAACTTCGTAGCTCAGCTTGCGGAGAATGGTTGTGTGGCGGGCGAAGACCAGGGGCCATCCTTGAGGCTCCATCCCCAGCACACCTATGAGCTCATAGGGGAGCTCATTCCAGATGTAGCCTCTGTGGAAGTGGACCCGACGACCCCAAGCGATCAAACAAAACCTGAAGTCATCGATGAATCCACCACACAGCCTGATGTTGACGCATCCACGGTCACAGAGCCAGTGGACCTGGCCCTCCGCTACTACGAAAACACAGCTGAACTGGTCCAACAATCGGTGGCAACCAATAATGAGCCAATGACAACCGGGCCAGGGGACGGGACTGACCTTACAAGGAAGGAGGAAGTTAAGAAGAGTTTGAGTGACATGGGGTGGAATCCGATGTATGCTAAGGTGAGCAGGAACTGTCCCACTCCACCCCCGGTCCCTCCTCCGGAGGATGAGGAATAGATGCACCTCTACCTCGCTTATAAGAGAGAAATGGAAAGATGGAGGGAGGATAACTAGCATATCTCATAAGACTTTTAAAAAGCCCTGTATTTTAGCATGTCCTCAATACTATTTACATATGTAAGCAACTGTGCTTTCTTGCTTTCTTTCATTATTAAATAAAATTGCATGTTATAATGGCAATATTAATTGACCTGTCCACGTCTAATAGTCTTGTGAGAGGGTCTTGACGTTTGTATGTACTAACTCATTAGGTGAACCAGTTATTACACAGTAAAACACCTAACTTGTTTTGTTTCTTTGAGATGAATTCAATGTCAAGAATCTCTAGAATTACAGTTTAAACATTTCAATACTATAATGACAACAGTAGTGTATTCTGATCATTAATGTATACTATCTATATCTATCTATACATACTCACACATAAATGTGCATTTATTTTCAATGGTCGTCAGATGGCTATTGACTACAACATGTCTTTACCTAGAAGTAGCAAACCAGAGAAGCTAAGTGTCCGGTAATATCACAAATAGAAATAGATAAAACCTGAAGAATAAGAAACATAGTTAACATATCAGGCCATCACCACACTTGCTTGTTTTAATGGCCTCCAATAATTCACTTCAAAGTGTAAGCTATCTTTCTAAAGAGTTTTCTAAGGCTGGGACACAGGTACATCACTCGAATGTGACTATTTGTTGTAAAGATAAAAAACTTTTTTTATTGACTGTTCTTCTGGGTAGGGGGGTTTAGGATCTAGGCCAATCCGCAAGCCAAACAAGGCAATATGTACTGTAGTAAATATTTTGAAATGTATTTTTTAACATAAAAACCATCAGATTGAGCATTTCAGGGCCAAAGGAAGCTCAGGTTATTTACCTAATACAGAAATATTGTTTAATGAAATTAGAGCACCAGGGGATTCATTTGAAAAGCTATGATTTTAAAACAGCAAAGACTCTATGGTTTAACCCTCATCCACTCTGAATCAATGTGTAAACTTACCCGTCTGCCCAGTTACAGCATGGTTGCCACGACCCAATGTCAGGAGCGAAGTTGTGCTTCATGGTTCAATGTTTTTAGTGGTTGTGAAAACTGACCATGACGCAGTTAACTTTCTGCATCTACATTGTTTAACTGAGTCTACTGTACCTGTAAGCGGTTATGTGTACATGTGTCAGAGGCAATTCCTGTATCTCACCACAGTGGGGCAGTAGAACTGCAGAACTGTAGTAGGATTTTTCACTGTCATTGGAAAGTGATCTGCCAGAGGCCACATTCAACCCCACTAAACCCTGAGGAAGGGTGAACAGACCACAGGAATTCTGCTAAGGAAATCAAACTTAAACACAAAACACAAGCACATACTTTTCAACAGTTGGACTTCACTGAAAAATTTACATTTTCCCTCGACTATAACAGCAGGACCGTAGCCTTATTTTCAGCTTTTAACTCCAACACAGTTCAAGGAAATTGCTAAATATTAAATATTTTAAGACAATATGTGTATATATATATATATATATATGTGTGTGTGTATATATGTATATATATATATATATATATCTTTTTTTTTTATTGCTTTTCAGAGTTTACTTGATGTTGAATTCCATATTACATTGGGATTGCTAACTGGATAATATCATCCCTTTACAGACATTGGCTGTCCTGGGTGAAATCTGGCTTGAAAGTAAGCTGGTATTGTGGCATGTTGTTCAACCTATATTCCACATCTTTGGAAAGTTGTCAGATCCGTTCACTCTCTCCACATTTTGTTGTGTTAGACTTAAAGAATATTTGATCAAATATTTATTGGGGGCCATAAATCTACACACAACACCCAAACGCTGAAGAAAAAAAGTGAAGCACAGCTGTTAAAACGAAGCACTCATTGGCTGTCATTGTGCATCACCCCAGCTGCATTGCTGGTACTGTAGCAAAACAAGCAGCGATCTGTAGCGTGCGATAATGCAAACTGATCAACCAATTTCAAATTAAATCAGTCCTATAAGTCCAGGCCTAACTACAGCACTGCCTAAGTCCAAACCTCCCCAACGATGGGGAAATGTCCACCAAGTTATTGAAAATAAAATCCTCAAATTTCAAAATACCCCTCCAAGAACTGCCACCTTAACGTGGTGGAGGGGTTTGAGTACCCGAGTGACCCTAGGAGCTATGTTGTCTGGGGCTATATGCCCCTGGTAGGGTCTCCCAAGGCAAACAGGTCTTAGGCGACGGGTCAGACTAAGAGCGGTTCAAAACCCCTTAATGAAGAATAAAATTTTGAGTACCGTGACGTCGCCCGGTATGGCGCAGCCGGGGCCCCACCCCGGAGCCAGGCCCGGGGTTGGGGCTCGAATGCGAGCGCCTGGTGGCCGGGCCTTCCCCCATGGGGCCCGGCCGGGCTCAGCCCGAACGGGTGACGTGGGGCCGCCCTCCCGTGGGCTCACCACCCACAGGAGGGACCATAAGGGGCCGGTGCAAAGAGGATCGGGCGGCAGTCGAAGGCAGGGGCCTAGACAACCCGATCTCTGGACACGGAAACTGGCTCTAGGGACGTGGAATGTCACCTCGCTGGCGGGGAAGGAGCCTGAGTTAGTGCGTGAGGTTGAGAGGTTCCGATTAGAGGTAGTCGGGATCACCTCTACGCACGGGCTTGGGCTCTGGAACCACACTCCTTGAGAGAGGATGGACTCTTCACCACTCTGGAGTTGCCCATGGTGAGAGGCGGCGGGCTGGTGTGGGTTTGCTCATAGCTCCCCAGCTCTGCCGCCATGTGTTGGAGTTTACCCCGGTGAACGAGAGGGTCGTTTCCCTGCGCCTACGGGTCGGGGATAGGTCTCTCACTGTTGTTTGTGCCTACGGGCCGAACCGCAGTGCAGAGTACCCGACCTTCTTGGAGTCTCTGGGAGGGGTGCTGGAAAGTGCTCCGACTGGGGACTCTATTGTTCTACTGGGGGACTTCAACGCCCACGTGGGCAACGACAGTGACACCTGGAGGGGCGTGATGGGAGGAACGGCCCCCCTGATCTGAACCCGAGTGGTGTTCAGTTATTGGACTTCTGTGCTAGTCACAGTTTGTCCATAACGAACACCATGTTCAAGCATAAGGGTGTCCATCAGTGCACGTGGCACCAGGACACCCTAGGCCGCAGGTCGATGATTGACTTTGTTGTCGTCTCATCTGACCTGCGGCCGTATGTCTTGGACACTCGGGTGAAGAGAGGGGCGGAGCTGTCAACTGATCACCACCTGGTGGTGAGTTGGATCCGATGGCGGGGGAGGAAGCTGGACAGACTCGGCAGGCCCAAGCGTACTGTAAGGGTCTGCTGGGAACGTCTGGCCGAGTCTCCTGTCAGAGAGATCTTTAACTCCCACCTCCGGCAGAGCTTCGACTGGATCCCGAGGGAGGTTGGAGATATTGAGTCCGAGTGGACCATGTTCTCCACCGCCATTGTCGAAGCGGCCGCTCGGAGCTGTGGCCGTAAGGTCTCCGGTGCCTGTCGAGGCGGCAATCCCCGAACCCGGTGGTGGACACCGGAAGTAAGGGATGCCGTCAAGCTGAAGAAGGAGTCCTATCAGGCCTGGTTGGCTTGTGGGACTCCTGAGGCAGCTGACGGGTACCGACAGGCCAAGCGGGCTGCAGCCCGGGTGGTTGTGGAGGCAAAAACTCGGGCCTGGGAGGAGTTCGGTGAGGCCATGGAGAAGGACTATCGGCTGGCCTCGAAGAGATTCTGGCAAACCATCCGGCGCCTCAGGAGAGGGAAACAGTGCCCTACCAACGCTGTTTACAGTAGAGGTGGGCAGCTGTTGACCTCAACTGAGGATGTCGTCGGGCGGTGGAAGGAGTACTTCGAGGATCTCCTCAATCCCGCTGACATGTCTTCAATTGAGGAAGCAGAGGATGAGGGCTCAGAGGTGGACTCGTCCATCACCCGGGCTGAAGTCACAGAGGTGGTCAAGAAACTCCTCGGTGGCAAGGCACCGGGGGTGGATGAGATCCGCCCTGAGTACCTCAAGTCTCTGGATGTTGTGGGGCTGTCTTGGTTGACACGCCTGTGCAACATCGCGTGGCGGTCGGGGACAGTGCCTCTGGGATGGCAGACCGGGGTGGTGGTCCCTCTTTTTAAGAAGGGGACCGGAGGGTGTGTTCCAACTATAGGGGGATCACACTTCTCAGCCTGCCCGGGAAAGTCTATGCCAGGGTTCTGGAGAGGAGAATACGGCCGATGGTAGAACCTCGGATTCAGGAGGAACAGTGTGGTTTTCGTCCGGGCCGTGGAACACTGGACCAGCTCTATACCCTCTACGGGGTGTTGGAGGGTTCATGGGAGTTTGCCCAACCAATCCACATGTGTTTTGTGGATTTGGAGAAGGCATTCGACTGTGTACCTCGCGGCATCTTGTGGAGGGTGCTTGGGGAATATGGGGTCCTGGGTCCTTTGCTAAGGGCTGTCAGGTCCCTATACAACCGAAGCAGGAGCTTGGTCCGCATTGCCGGCAGTAAGTCAGACTTGTTCCCAGTGCATGTTGGACTCCGGCAGGGCTGCCCTTTGTCACCGGTTCTGTTTGTAATTTTTATGGACAGAATTTCTAGGCGCAGCCAGGGGCCGGAGGGTGTCAGGTTTGGGGACCACACGATTTCGTCTCTGCTCTTTGCAGATGATGTTGTTGTGTTGGCCCCTTCTAACCAGGACCTTCAGCATGCACTGGGACGGTTTGCAGCCGAGTGTGAAGCGGTGGGGATGAAAATCAGTACCTCCAAATCCGAGGCCATGGTCCTCAGTCGGAAAAGGGTGGCTTGCCCACTTCAGGTTGGTGGAGAGTGCCTGCCTCAAGTGGAGGAGTTTAAGTATCTAGGGGTCTTGTTCACGAGTGAGGGAAGGATGGAACGGGAGATTGACAGACGGATCGGTGCAGCTTCTGCAGTAATGCAGTCGATGTATCGGTATGTCGTGGTGAAGAAAGAGCTGAGCCGCAAGGCGAAGCTCTCGATTTACCAGTCAATCTACGTTCCTACTCTCACCTATGGTCATGAGCTTTGGGTCATGACCGAAAGGACAAGATCCCGGATACAGGCGGCCGAAATGAGTTTTCTCCGCAGGGTGGCTGGGCGATCCCTTAGAGATAGGGTGAGAAGCTCGGTCACCCGGGAGGAGCTCAGAGTAGAGCCGCTGCTCCTCCACATCGAGAGGGGTCAGCTGAGGTGGCTTGGGCATCTTTTTCGGATGCCTCCGGAACGCCTTCCTGGGAAGGTGTTCCGGTCCCGTCCCACCGGGAGGAGACCCCGGGGAAGACCTAGGACACGCTGGAGGGACTATGTCTCCCGGCTGGCCCGGGAACGCCTTGGTGTCCCCCCGGAAGAGCTAGAGGAAGTGTCTGGGGAGAGGGAAGTCTGGGCATCCCTGCTTAGACTGCTGCCCCCGCGACCCGGCCCCGGATAAGCGGAAGAAGATGGATGGATGGAAATCCTCAAATTGCTCACATATGTAAATATTCAGACCCTTTGCCATGACACTCCAAATTGAGCTCAAATGCATCCTGTTTTTCGATAATCCTTCACACATCACAAGAACTTGAAAGGAGTTCACCTGTGGCAAATTCAATTGGTTGGACATGATTTAAAAAGACATACATATACACTCACCTAAAGGATTATTAGGAACACCTGTTCAATTTCTCATTAGTGCAATTATCTAATCAACCAATCACATGGTAGTTGCTTCAATGCATTTAGGGGTGTGGTCCTGGTCAAGACAATCTCCTGAACTCCCAACTGGATGTCAGAATGGGAAAGAAAGGTGATTTAAGCAATTTTGAGCGTGGCATGGTTGTTGGTGCCAGACGGGCCAGTCTGAGTATTTCACAATCTGCTCAGTTACTGGGATTTTCACACACAACCATTTATTAGGTTAATGAAAATCGAAATTGCTCTATAGAAGATATAGTGGCTGCTGTAACTACTAGTTGTAATAGTGTCACAGGAGCTGGCTATGTAGCTAATTTTTGTGTATTTGATGATAATGTAGCATTATATAATACCAAATGAAATGTCATCCCACTTATTAGAACTATTTCCAACCAATGATACAAATGATACATATTTCGTCCATTTTGCTATAGGAAAGATTGTACGGTACAGACTATTGTGAATGGAAACAGCAGAAAAGTGTCCCAGACACGCCTATTCTGATTGGCTGTTGCCCACCACGGGCAAACTAAATCTGGCTCACATTCGCATAATATAGCCTGTGACTCTATTTTTCATTACCTCCTAGGCTTGCTTCATGCCGCTCGGTATCCCACACTGCCCTGTGGACATAGTCATGTGACTCAATTGAAAATGAATTGGAGGCGAAAATGTCGCCTAGCCACATTGCCTAGTTGACATCCACCATTACTCTTCCCAAAAGAACGCATGACGTATTGATATCATTGTGGACAAAACTGACCGGTAAACAGTACCTGCACCTGTTTATTTGAAATGAAAATTATATAGTGAAAATAAAAACTTTATGTAGCAGGTAGGACCTGAGGACCTTGTAGCCTAGAGCAGACCGATGGCGGAGGGTACATAAGGGAGTGGGATTCCATGAGTTCACAATCTAGTTTGTCATGAAGTGACCCTTTTGACACCCCAATGCCGAAGTTGAACCTGTGAAAGAACCTCAAGGTAACATAGTGATTGCCATTTGTACAGCATTTGCCTTCATTGCACATTCCACTGGTAATATACACACACCTAAAGGATTATTAGGAACACCTGTTCAATTTCTCATTAATGCAATCATCTAATCAACCAATCACATGGCAGTTGCTTCAATGCATTTAGGGGTGTGGTCCTGGTCAAGACAATCTCCTGAACTCCAAACTGAATGTCAGAATGGGAAAGAAAGGTGATTTAAGCAATTTGAGCGTGGCATGGTTGTTGGTGCCAGACGGGCCGGTCTGAGTATTTCACAATCTGCTCAGTTACTGGGATTTTCACGCACAACCATTTCTAGGGTTTACAAAGAATGGTGTGAAAAGGGAAAAACATCCAGTATGCAGCAGTCCTGTGGGCGAAAATGCCTTATTGATGCTAGAGGTCAGAGGAGAATGGGCCGACTGATTCAAGCGGATAGAAGAGCAACTTTGACTGAAATAACCACTTGTTACAACCAAGGTATGCAGCAAAGCATTTGTGAAGCCACAACACGCACAACCTTGAGGCAGATGGGCTACAACACCAGAAGACCCCACCAGGTACCACTCATCTCCACTACAAATTGGAAAAAGAGGCTACAATATTCACGAGCTCACCAAAATTGGACAGTTTAAGACTGGTCTGATGAGTCTCGATTTCTGTTGAGACATTCAGATGGTAGAATTTGGCGTAAACAGAATGAGAACATGGATCCATCATGCCTTGTTACCACTATGCAGGCTGGTGGTGGTGGTGTAATGGTGTGGGGGATGTTTTCTTGGCACACTTTAGGCCCCTTAGTGCCAATTGGGCATTGTTTAAATGCCACGGCCTACCTGAGCATTGTTTCTGACCATGTCCATCCCTTTATGACCACCATGTACCCATCCTCTGATGGCTACTTCCAGCAGGATAATGCACCATGTCACAAAGCTCGAATCATTTCAAATTGGTTTCTTGAACATGACAATGAGTTCACTGTACTGAAATGGCCCCCACAGTCACCAGATCTCAACCCAATAGAGCATATTTGGGTGGAACGGGAGCTTTGTGCCCTGGATGTGCATCCCACAAATCTCCATCAACTGCAAGATGCTATCCTATCAATATGGGCCAACATTTCTAAAGAATGCTTTTAGCACCTTGTTGAATCAATGCCACGTAGAATTAAGGCAGTTCTGAAGGCGAAAGGGGGTCAAACACAGTATTAGTATGGTGTTCCTAATAATCCTTTAGGTGAGTGTATATATGTATACGTGTATATATACAAATGCTTCCAGAAAAAAATCAAGACATGAAGTCCAAAGAACTTTCCATAGACCTCTGACATAGAATTGTGAGGCATAGATCTGGGGAAGGTTACGAACAGAACAAAATACACAAAGGTCCTAGAAGAAAACCTGATCCAGAGCACACCTGATCCAGGGCAAAAGACAACAATCTGAAGCACAAAGCCTAGACAATGATGGAGTGGCTTCAGGACAAGTCTGTGAATGTCCTTGAGTGACCAAGCCAAAGCCAGGACTTGAACCCCATTGATCTGTGGGGAGACCTGCATTTTTCAGTTCACTGATGTTTCAAAGCCAACAGAGAATGAGTGGATCCACAAGGAGGAGTGGGAATAACAGTCCAAATCCAGGTGTGAAAAATAAGAAGAAACCAAGATGACTCAATTCCGTGATCAATGCCAAAGGTGATTCTGAAAGTGCAGAGTACATATGTATATGACACATCACTGTTTGTTATTTTCAATACATTGTAAAAAATCTTCCCAAAACTGGTTTTCGCTTAGTCATTATGTTTTTTTTGTGGAGATAGCACACAATTTTTTTTTGATAATAACAATATTTTTTTGATTATATTATAAATTAAGACTAACACAACAAAATGTGGAGAAAGAGAAGGGGTCTGAATACTTTCCATATGCTCATGAAGATAAAAGGTTCTTATATGAATAGCAATTATAGAATTAATCAATAATTCTATGATTATACCATAGACATATATGAAGATAAGTACGCTAAACGTTGTACTAGATCTGTTACTGACTGTTGCCCTTCACTGCGCTACAAATGCAATAGTGTTTATCACTGGATAGATACAGAGAACGCCCAATTTGGGTCAAATGTCATCCCGCCATTTTTAGAAAGGGAGTGCGTGAAATGTGGGAAGGGTGCCTGCCAGCTGACTCTCCGGTGGAGTCATCCAAACTCTCTCTCTATGGTCTCCATTAGGTCCACTTCTGAGTCATTATACAGGATGGCCGGCAGGGAGTGAGAGGGTCCTTGGCTATTGTTGGGGACTCTGGGGAGGAACAAAGATATTGGTCAATTATTGTAATAACAAGAACAGAACCTGTAGAAAACGGTTTTAGAGAAAACATGATAGGTCAAAAGCATTGCATTTAAAGAGTAAATCAATTTCAAACGATTAAAAGTATAATTAAGCAACAAAGCATGAGGAGGTTGTATGGCCAATATAACATGAAGAGCTGTTCTTAGGAACAACCCGGGGAGTGCCTGGATGCAACGCTTAGCCACTGTAAACCTTATTAGATGTTTTGAATTCTGAATGCTGATTGGCTGAAAGCCATGGTATATTTACGAAGATTGTGATTAAATATTGTATTATAAATCGGGTGCTTAGAATCCTAAATGCTGATTATGTACGTGAGCAATAAAACACGAGGAGGTGTTGTATATGGCCAATGAACCACGGCAAAGAGCTGTTCTCACCACGCACGGCTGAGTGCTTGGAAACATTGTGGTATGTTAGCAATATATCACATACCACTGAGATGACTTATTGCTCTTATAAACCGGAGCAAGAAGAATAATCTGATGTTACCCGTGGTATATGGTCTCATACCACGACTATCAGACAATCAGCATTCAGAATTCCAGCCACCCGGTTTATAAGAGATCTGATACCACTGGTACGACATCACATAACTTTTAACTGCGTAGTATATTGGACATTTGGCACGATCCTCCTGCTTTCTTTATTGCTTAGACATACCACGGCAATCAGCATTTAGTATTTAAACCACCGGTTCAAAATATTGAATCACATTGTTCATTCGTGGCATATTTACATGTTGAAATTATGAAAAGTACATTTGCTAATGCACTGTAAAAATTATCCGACCATTACGAAATGGCTTGGTATTTTGATATGCTCAAGGTGAATTTGATCTTGCCTTGTCTGCAGTGACTACAAAAGTCGTGTGCGTGTGCTACACCGTTCAAAATGAATAAATAATGAAAGTGCAAAACACTTACGACTGTGCTTCTGCACGATGCATATACTCCCCAACAGTCCCGGTTGTCAAGTCCTAGAGAGTTTTGACAGTAGAAGTTGGCAGAAGACTTTTTCAAAAACACATAGTCTACGCCAGTGATACGTATATATAGCCTACTTAACATTTGATAACAGCAAATAACACTATCATACAATCAATTTTATTATTCTCTTGTCAGCACGTACAGGCCAGAATTATTTAAAATAAGCTCATATTCTTACATTTTCCCGAGTATCACTTAGAATATGCATTTGTTTATCTTTGCAAAAGCGGTTGAAAACTCGGATGCATTTCGTGTCGTTGACTCGGACAGATGCGTTTTCTGAACGTGTTGCGATCCTGTCCGACATTCCAGAACTCTGCAAGTGAGGGGTTGAATTGAAATCCATTTCATTGTGTACCCGTCTAGAAATACATAACCCGTAAGTGGTTGACCTGATGAAAGGCATCTTTGGAAAATGTTTCTTCTTGGAGCGCAATTCCCGATTCTCATATTCCTCTAGACCTCGATCCAGTTCCAGACCAATGTCATCCTCAAATTCAGAATCGTGTCCTTCAATGTGGCAGTCTGTCCTGGGTTGAGTTCTGTTTCCAGACAGACGGACTTTTGTAAATGTTTGTATCTTCAATGGTTTGTATAAGTGATTTTCTTCTTTCAAAACATCGACGATGTCTTCTGTTTTGAATGCATTTGTCTCGTTGAAACTCGCAGGTACAACCTTCTTTCCTCGACTACTACCACTTCCCATGATTTTGGCCCTTTCACGCCAGGCTGTACAAACGTAGGCCTATGCTCACTTTCAAAGCCAATGCGCGCTGCCTTTGCCAGTTCCTTTGGCTTAATTGAAGAACTAAAAAGTTAGGCAAACATTAACAGTGTTAGTTCAAACAAACCTCACGCGTCATGGCACAATAAAATTGAAAAAAGGGCTACCTTCTAGAGGCAACAATCAAATAACGGGTGGGCACTTTTGGAAATGTCCAAATATTATTGCGTTCTGTGGTCCCCACCTTTCTCGGTTAAAGCGCACTGTTTACAGACGACAGCTCCAACGCATCGCTGAGTTGTCATCGTCAGATAAGTTCTGTAACCCACGGTGTGCTTTTATGTCGCCGGAATCCGGAGAACAGCTGGAATACACTCACTCAATGTAATCGGATAAATAATGTTTTTTTCCCCAAGAATAAAGGGGAGTCAGGGGCACTGGGTGTACTTCAGTGTTTTAAAGTGACAATGCCGGTGGGTTTTTTAAAAACATTTTTAATTATGTTCTGTGTTACAATGTGGTATTTTTAAAGGAGTAATCCATTGGAAACAAAAATCAAGAAACATCTGCCAGCGCCTTTAAAGAATATTCCAATTGTAGCTAAACAATAAAATCCCATAATTAAACTTTTAGGTGATCTGTTTGTGAAATCAATTAATCTTGTAGATAGTGATACCAATTTATCAATCAAAATAATTTTATAAAGCCTTTTTTACATCAGCATTTGTCACCAAGTGCTTATATAGATTCCCAGCCTAAAACCTCAAAGAGCGAGCAACAACAACAAATTGAAGCACAGTGGCTAAACTCTCTAGTAGGGAACCAGTGAAGAAACCTAAAGAGGAGCCAGACTTCTGGCATTGCTGGGTGAAGATTATAAGAGCAAATCACCTTTTTGGGCCACAAATATTTTGCATGTTCTGATGAGGTGATTAAATATAAGTGGCCTGTGTCCAGTCTTTAGGCAGAATCCATATCTGTAAATATAAGTGGCCTGTGTCCAGTCTTTAGGCAGAATCCAGATCTGCTGCTCGACTGGGTGGGCTGTGGTCAGTTACCCTAATCATTGTCATACTGGAGATAACACTTAATAATTCTTTAAAACAATTACCTGCACTTGCCAAATCACCCAACCACTACAGTATTCATCCATCTGTATCGTCTTAATAAGAACATATTTTGCTTAAAAGTACTAGAGTGCACAATCGGTTGAATATGTTTATTTTCACCTGATTTATATTGTTAATCTTTAATTTATCACGATGCACAGCAGTTCCTGCCTCTCTGTCCCCCCTGCTTGCAGACTTAAATTGTGTGTTGTCATAGCAACATGATATATGTAGTTTTGAGCTAGAAATGTAATCTCAACCAAATACCAGGGTCATCAACTTATAGAAGAAAGGGTTAGCAATAAGGCACAAGAGGCAGTGCTGTATGGTGAATTAAGGTAAATTGCATGGTTCAGTCCAATGTGATAAATGAAGGCCAGTCAACCCAACTGTAGGCAAACCATCTAGTCATGAGTTAAAAACTTAAAAACTTGAAAGAAAACAACAGGGAATGTTTGTAATTTCCTGTGCTCTCTGGAATTCAGCGTATGACAAAACATCCATCCGAGGATCATCCTCCCGTTTGATTTCCCATAATCAGTTTGTTAAAATAATTCTACTATGGTTTTACACCTGTTGACAATTTAACAAGTGACTGTACTTCAGAATCAGAAATAGTTTTTTTGCCAAGCATGTTTCACCACAATCAAGGAATTAGTTCAGGCCGCTGGTGCAACAATTTATATAAAAGGAATAAGGGATATAAAAACAAATAAGAACAGTGGGCTGAGCATATAAACGGTAGAATGTGCATTCATATATTACAAAAAAATAAGTATATGTAAGTTGTAAGATTTTGTCAATTTGAGGTTTGTGTGTGTATGTGGGGAGGGGTAATAGAATTTTCCAGTTGAAGATTGTGTGTGTACTGTATGTGGGGAGCAGGCTATAGTCAATTTGGTTCCAGGGGCATTTTCATGAGGCCTACTGCTGTAAGAAATACATTTTGGTCCTGATAGACCTCAGCCTTCTGCCAGTGGGGAAAGCTCTGAATAGTCAATTTACAGGGTGAGAGGGATCAGTCCCACTCATTGCCACTCGCCTCCACATCCTGGAGGTGTGTAGGTTGTGTAGAGACTGCAGATATGCAGCCAATCACCCTCTCCCAGACAGTGATGGAGGAGGTCAGGATGGACTCTATGATGGCGGTGTAGAAATCCACCATCATAGTCTTTGGCAGGTTGAACTTTTTTAGCTGCCACAGAAAGTATGTCCTCTGCTGTGCTTTATTTGTAAGAGAGGTGATCTTCAGCTCCCACTTGAGGTCTTGGGCGATGGTGGTGCCCAGAAAGTGAAAGGACTCCACAGAGTTGACTGGGGAGCCACCCAGTGTGATTGGGGGAAGGGCAGCTGGGCTTCTCCTGAAGTCCACTATCATCTCCACTGTCATGACATGATCTTTTTGTATCTCTCTGGCAGGGCTCCTCCTGTTCCTCCTCACTTAAAATAGCAAATACCGGTCCTCCTGGTGGGTTGATGTCCTTCTATGGCCCGGTCCAGCTCTCCACATGCAATGGCCCATCACCTGGTAGCTCCTCCATGCTCTTGAGACTGTACTGGGAGAGCACACCTTCTGGCATCCTGGAGGAGCTGGACTGCCTGTGTAACCTGAATGGGCTGCAGGTCCCGCCTCATGCTACAAGTAGTGACAAGGCCATGAGCAAAACGCAAAACTGGTGAAGAATTGTCTGTGGCCACCACCTGCAAAACCATTCCCTTTTTGGGGGGTTGTCTTGCTGTTGCCTCTCCAGTGCATCTGTTGTCACTTTCATTTGCACCAAAACAGGTGACATTGATTTAAAATCACTTATCCTTCCTAACTTGACAGATTGATATCCTTGAAATTTTATTTACTTGATGCTGTGATGATTAAGGGTGTTTGAGCACTCTGGATCAAGTTTTCTTCAAATATCTGTGTTAAAATCTCCTGCTAAAATCACCTTCAGAGTGTAATGAATATGCAAATTCACTCCTTTACCATACCATGCTATGGTATATTTAGTACGGTCCCTAGGGTCCGTAATATGCGCATGTATCTTTAAATTAAGTAAAGTTATGTTAGGGAGACAAGGTCGGGATGGTAACCAGGCATACTAGCAGCATTAGAAGCATTACCCTAACCTAAAGTATTAACCATTGATTGTTGTGCAGTGCTTCCCTCCATCTACATCCATATTTGGATGCCATCACCGAAGTCTCCAACACAAACATCACCAACACAGACTTCTCCAATGCAAATTTGACAGTCAATTTCATTAAGAGTGTTGTAGATACTGTGGGCAACATTTTTTAAATGTTCCATTTCTACACAACATCTTTGAATCAATTAGTAGCTCTCTTCCTCAGAAATCAAATGCAAATGTATCTCTAAAATATTAGGTGCAATGTAAGATGTGACCTGAATGTCATGTAACTGAAAAACATCAGCAAAGATTAAGCTATGGCAAAACATCATACTGCACATCAATGAGCCTGACTCTTCTAGCTCTGAAGACAAACATGGGGATGAGCAGTCAAAAAAATAATGAAGTAATAAGTCTGATATATCTTTTCCATGTTTTGACAGTAACAATGGCCAGACTATTGCCTGTCTGTGTAGCTAGGACCAATCAGTTATATTGACATAAGCAGAGACAAGAAGGAGTGGTAGTTTGAATAACAGAGGCAGAGACCCAGTGCTGAGTGATTAGAGCTCCACTGCTGAGCCACACAAGAGAGCAGCATTCCATTCCAAAAGCAGAGGCTTCCTGGAGATTCCTCAATGAGTCTTTGTTTGGTGCGAAGCTTGCATGTACAAAAGGGCTAGCAGTGGTTTTTCCTGACTGGCTGTTTTCCCAGTCCTCATCCTAACGCTTGCTTTCTGTGCTGACTAAAGAGCCAAACAGTCTATTCCTACTGTTGTAGTTACGTTTTTTCTTTTGATTGTAAAACAAATGTGATAGAACTGTGTCTTTTCCAGATCTTTCACTTGGCTTGGAATGTTTTAGAAAGGACAAAAAAATATTTTCCTCCTACGTCCTTGAATGGTCTCGTCCAGGCGTTTTGTGACATTGAGCAGACAGCATACTGTCGTTTAGTTTTACATTCATTTTCCCAGAAATGTTGAGAACGTTTGGATCCCAGCTCAACAGCTCCCAGATGACAGAGTGTGGAGGACCTGCGCCTGCAGCTGTGGACCAAAACAACAAGCCAGCCACGTAACTGAGGTCTTCCACTGCTCTGGCAGAGTACAGCTCTATCTTCACCATCACATGGCAAAAAAGAATCAATTAGAATCAGGTAAAACAGAACAGGTGGAAATTATTACAATATTATTAGACAGTAACTTGGGAGTGTAATGTCTGCCCCGTGTGGCATGGTTCCTCTCCCTCCACCACCTCGCAGACATACTAACCACTAGGTGGAGACTGACCAGCAGTGCGCCCCTAAGATGCACCTGTTCCTCATCACTAATTAGTTGTGTATTTATGTAGGTGATGTGTTGCAGTGCATGAGGCAAATGGTGGTCACACCAGATGCTGACTGGTTCCCCCCCCCCCCCCCCCCCAATACAGTGAAACTGCACATTTTAGAGTGGCCTTTTATTGTGGCCAGCCTAAGGCAAACTTGTGCAATAAACATGCTGTCTAATCAGCATCTTGATAAGCCACACCTGTGAGGTGGATGGATTATCTCGGCAGAGGAGAAGTGCTCACTAATACAGATTTAGACAGATTTGTGAACAATATTTGAGAGAAATAGGCCTTTTGTGTACATAGAGAAAGTCTTAGAACTTTGAACTTTGCATGTCAGCGAATAAACCGTCCAACCCGAGGCATTTTTTACGGAAGAGGATTAGTGCCAAGCAATAATAAAAAAAATAAAACCATCTCGACATTAAAGTCATTATAATGCGAGATTAAACTCGTTAAATTTTGAGAAAAAAAGTCGAAATACAATCTTGATAATAAACTCATTAAATATCGAGAATAAAAGTTGAAATTAAATGTAGAGAATAACGCTTTCGATCAGTGTGCATTGCATAGCCTACTGATAGAGGACATGGCAGAGTTGGATCAATTAGTCAAGCTATATTATAGACTTTCTTTCAGTAACAAAGACATACTATCAACTATTAGCTAATTATGACAGAATAATAGTCATCAAGGGCTGTGCCTGTTCTGTGGGGTGAAGGCGCACTTCCGGAAGGGGTGCTCCTTGGCCCAGACACGGAGCAGGAAAGGGATGGGTCCCCAGATTGAGCACAGTAGGTCCCTTGCATATATACACCCCATCCTGGGTCGTCCCTGGCTCCAACAGCACAACCCCACCATTGCATAGAGCAAGAGGAGGATTCTGGGATTGTCGACGAGGTGCCGGAAGACCAGCGTGGCCGTCACATGCAGAGCAGGGACGATTGTGAAGGCGCCCCTCCCAGCCAAAATCCTGCTCGAGTACAAGGACCTGAGTGGGGTGTCCTCCAGAGACAAAGCCAGGTGTCTCCCTCCCCAACGCTCTTGGGTCTGTGCCATCGACCTTTCACCAGAGACTGCGCCCCCGAGGAATAGGATCTACCTGCTCTCTGTGGCCTAAAACCAAGCGATGGATGCATACATCAAAGAGACGCTGGAGCAGAGGCCCATCCGTCACTCCACCTCCCCTGCTTCAGCCAGTTTCTTCTTCATCAAGAAAAAGGATGGGGGGCTGCGGCCGTGTATTGACTATTGAGGACTGAATACCATCGCAGTGAAGTACCGCTACCCGATGCCCATCCCATCGGCAATACAACAGCTCAAGGGGGCTCGTGTCTTCACCAGGCTCGATCTCCGGAGCACATACAAACTTGTGCGTATCCGGGAAGGAGACGAATGGAAGATCACATTCAGCATAGCGTTGAGCCACTACGAAAATCACGTTATGCTGTATGACTTAGCTAACGCGCCTGTGGTGTTCCAGGTGTTTTTAAACGAGGTGTTTCCGGGATATGTTGGGGAGATACGTTATGGTTTACATAGATTACATTCTTATTAACTCCCCAACATGACCGGAACACATGGCCCACGTCCGTGCTCTTCTGCAATGACTCCAAAAACACCACCTTTAACCGAAAGTGGAAAAGTGTGTGTTTCACATCCCTATATTCTCTTTCCTCGGATACTACATCACTCCGGAGGGTATGCGGATGGAAGAGCTGAAGGTGGAGGGTGTGGCCAGTCCCGAAAAACACCAAGGAACTCCAGAGCTTTGCCAACTTCTACCGTCGGTTCATCCGAAACTTCCGCACCATCGCAGCACCACACACGTCTTTGTTGAAAGGCCAGCCTCAACGCCTCCACTGGACACCGGATGCAGGCGTTTCTCAACCTGAAGGGCAGATTGACCACAGCACTGCTCCTTAAACTCCCTGACCCCCTCAAGCTCTTCACGGTCGAGGTGGATGCGTCCGAGGTCGGGGTGGTCCTCTCCCTGCAGCACGGAAACACCCCCAGGCTACGCCCATGCACCTACTACTCCAGGAAACTGTCTACTGCAGAGAGGAACTACAACGTGTGTGACCGGGAGCTGCTGGCGGTGAAGTTGGCATTGGAAGAGTGGAGACACTGGCTGGAAGGCGCCCGGGAATCATTCACCTCAACCCCTGCCAGGTCTGGCGGACCCTCTTCTTTGAGCGTTTCCAGTTCACCCTGACGTAGAACGTCAGGGCAGATGCACTCTCCCGTCTACATGAGCAGGGGGCCGAACTACAGAAAGACATGCCCATCCTTCCGTCCTCCTGTATTGTGGGTCCTGTCTCCTGGGACATTGATATGGACATACAGAAGGCAGGGAGATGGGACCCCTCGCCGGCGAAGTGCCCCCCGGACAAGACCTATGTGCCCCGGACAGTGTGGGCACCAGCCGGTGACCATGGTGCATCTGCCGAGCACCTGTACACAAGTCTCATATGAACATGCACAATGTCAAGCATCAGCTAAAGTAGGGCCGCAACTGACAGCTATTTAGATAATCGTTGAATATGTTGATAACTGCTTTGATTAATCGAGTAGATAAAATTGTGTTTTATACTTATATATATTTTCTTTTAGGTTTTCAGTGTTTTTCTTATTCCTTTACAATGCCTTCCTTAAAACATCTGTAGGCAATAGTTATAAAACAAATGAAAACGTGCAAAACCTAAAGGGTTATCATAATATCATAATATTCTAGACTGTTGGTAAAGCGTTCCAGGGTACTGTAATGAATGCAGTGTTGCGGGAGCAAGGAACCAGGAACCAGGTGCAGGCAGAGGTAGTCGGTGTAGTTTTAATTTAAACAAACAAACACAGAGCACAAAAACACAATGAAAGAAAATGGCTGACTAAAGCAGCAAAACAACATCCAATGACGCTCTAAAGAAACTTACATTTAACAGCAACACATACGAAAACATCCATTGACAATAACAATGATCCACAATGTGGGGAGCAGAGGGGAAACATTTAAACACTTACAAATGAGTAGATAGGGACCTGGTGTGCATGATTAAGACCTGTGACAAAACAAATCCGGGATGTGCTCGTAAGTGATGGGAAAAGAGAGTGTATGGAACGGTGGTGCTGCTGCTTACCATACCATGACAGGTACATGAAGCTGGTTTAGAGACATTGACTTAAACTGAATATTTTAATCTTGACGTTAATGTTAAACAGCCATTCATTCTCAGTAAAATGAATGATACATTAGTATTATATTAACTTGTTGTGCTGAGCCCCCGTCATCTTCTGTCATCAAGTCAATGTGATTTCTCTTCAACTGCTCATGCACTACATGCCATAAGAGTAAAATCTGAGTGTTTTTACATGGTCAATGATTGAACAGATAACATCCGATCTGTAAACAGAAACGTTTACTCAGTAACAGGCTGTTACAGTTTTTTTCTTGGTCCTTACTGTCTATTGAACTGTGAAGGAATGGCATTCACATTTACAGTCATGTGAATATGTAAGTATACCCCCCGGGAAGACTTTTTTTTATATACTGTAACTATGGGGATGCATGCATTTTCCTATTGCAGAATAAAAAGTACACCTTTAGTGTCAATAACTGGCGTTTTCCCCTTTTCCTCTAGCTACTAGTAACCAGTTGCAGTGCCTCCCTCAGTTTCTCCCTCCTTACTGGCTGATATTGCCACAGCCACCTGATGAACAATGAAGATTCGAGCAACAAACACAATCTCTACATTTAACATGCTACGTTTTACCCTGAATGTAGCACAACTTGTTTAAGTAATTTTACAACAATAGAACTTGATCACATGCTAATTTTCATTAATTGGTATTATTGTGTGTGTTTTCGAGTTACTTAGCCATTTACTTAGCCAGTAAGTTATAAGTAAATCTAGCCAGCAGAGAGAGAGAGCAGTGTCACTGGGCTACCTAGTCACTGGGCTACAGAGACCCTGGGCTACCTAACCACTGAAGCATACACAAATCTAGCCTCTGTCTGCAGGCATCTTTGCATTGAGAATTTTGTAGTCAACTGCTTGCTAACTTATAATAACAAGATGCTGAAACATGTCACAACACTATTGACATGTTTTTTTTCATTATGCAACAATGTGTTTTTTTATGATGTGTGGTTTGGGGTGCATTGCCCCTTAACTAGCTGCAGTAACCCCTGACCTTTCATACACTATGAAAGAAAGCAACTCGCCTCTATGTGTCTCCTGGTCTGTGACCCAGCAGAGATGGAGGGGAATAAAGCAGGCCAAGGGTTAACAGACAGGGAACCAGATTCAAACACACACCAGATATCAGGTACCTGGGGATGGTTCTATAATGGGCAGAAACTCAGAGATAATGAATATGCTGTACATGAAATGAATACATTGGGCTGAATATGCAGAGTTTGACAGAATGGGATGAGCCAGGCATGAATTCATAATAATGAACGAAATAGAGGAAAGGACTGTATCAAACCATTACATTGTTATCTTGCAACACAATATATACAGCTAGCATTTATGCGAAGAATAATAAACAATTGGAGGTGTTGACATAAACATGTTGCCTAATGACATTCAATTAATACATTGAAGCTATACACAAATTGACCACAAAAATGTCAAACAAAATTCTAATTGTCTTGCAGTGTAGGACATAATGAACTAAATTATTCAACAGCAAACAGAATATATAAAGCAATTTCAGCCTGGAGTTATTCACAGTCTTTCTCTTTGCTAATGAAGACTATGCTTGTTGTGTTGGTCCACCAGAGCTGTTCGTACAGTGCAGATGTTTCTGGTAACATTCCACACTCACTCATAGACAGATACATCATTGATATTATATTCACAACCAGCAGAGGGAGCTAGAATGCAGACAAATTATTGACTCACACAGGAGAGAATTATGGTTTGAAATTGCTGTTCATATTTTGTTCTTGAACTGAGGAGGTGTTTTTTTGCAAATAGTAACACTATTTCTTATCAAAAGACATTAAACCCAGTTTCTTCCAAAATAAATCAACCATTAGGAAAACATATTTCTGTTGGTCTCAGTGACAAAAAAGCAATCTCTTCATTATTTGCCTGTTTCCTAGTTACATATTGAGATACTGGATTTAATTAACTTTTAAGTACATTATGCCATTTTGACTGTTTGTCTCTTGGGTTTACCTGTGTTCAACCTTAAACATTTTCTTCTCTGTTCTTAGGGTCTTAGTGTTAATTTCCCAAATATTTAGGATTCCCCCCCCGGCAGACAGTCAGGATGACAACAATTGTAGAATGAATCCTGACATTTTAAAGCAGGTATCGCAATGTGTACACATTAACCTAGACTGATTTGGTCTGTCAGCTTTATAACATCCAATTAGTAATGCAGGATCACAAAAACAAAAGCGTTTGGGGATGGAAATAACTATTATAGACCATTAATTGTGGTAAAAGGGTTTAGACATTTTCCTTTTTTTAGAGGACTTTTTTAATCGAATACCAGGAACATTTCAAATAATTTGGTCATACTCAACTCTAGACCTTGAAGCCAGTTCCACTTCGTTTTTTCATTACAACCCTCTAATTAGGGACTTATTTAGACCTGGGACACCAGGTGAGTGCTGGTGAAGTAGACCAGAAAACCAGCAGGCTCCAGACCTCGTAGGTTAAGAGTTGAGTACCCCTAGTGTAGGGCCAACCGCTAATTAAAAAAAAATATGCCGTGAGCACAGTGATGCACTCACTTATATTAGGGTTTGTGTGCTCTTAAGCTAACCAATCGTCTTTTTCCTGAGCTGATAGCAGAATCAGCACCACTGACTGTCAGGACCAAGGACAGTATCCATGTTGGGAACTGTCTATAGCGCTGACATTTTTTGGGTCAGTGTTAATTGTTTTGAACTTCACTTTATGACACGTCCAAACCTTTACACCAGCTGGAGCTCTCTGTTTACCCATTTCATTTGTGAAGCTGTTTCCAAGGTGTGGCATTAGAATTTAACCATTAAATAGATACAGTTCTGCAATTATCTACAGCTCTGGAAAAAATTAAGAGCCCACTGAATGAACTTTTTCATTCCTTTCCAAAAAGGTTGAAAATGAAACTTTTGAGTGAGGAACAGAAGCGTTCAATTTGCAGTGGTCTCTTAATTTTAATCCTTCTGTTCCTCACTCAAAACCTTTTCGACTTTTTTGGAAAGGAAAGAAAAAGGTGCAGTGGTCTGGAGCTGTATAGTAAAAACATAGTATATTCAGCAGGTTACCAGGGATCCTATAGAGATCCTTACGTAATCCTCATTAGATAAGTAATGTTTATGTGTTTCCATTCCAAACATACAGCAACAATTCAAGTAGATTCAGGGGTACTCCAACTACAGTAAAATCCATTAGTGGTATATAACTGAAAAGGGTGGTGAATCACTGTTCTAAACTACTACCCATTTTAATAGTAATGTTAAATAATGCATGATGTTAAGCAGATTGTACAACTATGGTCTCCCAATTTAGTTTATTGTGAGCGTAATGATATTTGTTTTAGAAAATAATTAATTTGTTGATAATGACTGGATGATTTCTAACCTACATTAAGTCTAGTGCAGATCAATGTACAACGAAAAGTGCATGAAATTTGGCCATTACCTGGTAGATGTCTCTGCCCTCCCTGGACAACATCTTTGAAAGTCTCATTTGGGATAGTTATCTGCCCTTCCTGTCTGTCCTAAGACCTGCATGTCTTCTGCCTCCTCCTTTGATCTGCCTTGTACATGTCCCCATATCATAGTCTAGCCTATTACAATTACCCTTCATTAATCATATGTTTCATATATACTTTATTGGAAACAGATAGACCTCTGAAAACTACCCTATTTACTACTTCTGCAATGAAGTAGACATATTTACTTAATAATAACAATTGATACTGTTCCAAAACAGTTCCAGTACTGTTAGCAATAGCTTGATAACATTGGCTATGATTCCCCAATTGTCAGTTAGGATGAGGAGTGTTTATTATTTGTTTATTACTTCACTGTGTGTGGATGCAAAGCTCTATAAAGTTAAGCAAGGCAAGATGTGCATTTTTGGAGGTGGGCTCAAAGAAGCATGCTGATAGGCCTCTAAACAAATCAATCAGTCCTTTATTCTTCCATCCATTTGTAAATAGAGTTCTTTGTCTTACCTCTTTAAAAATCTCTTTAACATTCTGTGTTGCTATATCCATTTTTAAAACAATCAACGCATTTACTCTTGCTGCACCAAATGTTTTGTTTTAATCTTTGAAGGATGGCTCCAGACACTGGTCTGGATTTGCCAGACTTAATGGATGGTTAGTGCAGCGACTTTGATTTTAAACTGATTTAAGTTAGGTTGTTGTTCTGTTTTCATGCAAGCTGCTAAAGTTCATTGTGCTGATGAGCAGCTGTTGGTTCTGTTTGACGTTGAGGTGCAGCTTGTAGCTGGTGGCTGTCTCACATCGGTTTTATTCTGAAAGCGTTTGCATGATCCTTTTTGTGCTGTGCTCAGATGCACTTTTATGTGTTTTTCCACTCTTATCTGTGTTTCACACAACCTTCCATCTTCTGAAACTACAATACATTTGCTTTTATCATTTCCATGCACACATTTGTAATAAGCACATTCAACCAATTTACAATAGTGCTTTAGGTATGAGTTATATAATTTCATTTTGAAGGGAATAGAAAGAATACATAATTTGAGAAAAAAATATTCCCACAAGATTATATGGTGTGAAACCCCAACTTTTTCACAAAAGTTTTGAAAACAATAGTCTTGGAAATGTTGCTTATTGACTATGGTCGTGTTTGACTGTTCATTTCTGAATTGATTCATTAAATTAACAACATTTCATCTTTGGGAGCACCTTAAGGGATGTTTTTGTTAACTCAAAGTAGTGTAACTTCACAATATTTTATTAATAAAATCAAACAGTTCTTCAAGCACTTGTCTGTTTGTAAGGAACACTTGGTACACACACAGGCATGTTTCATTAAAAGGGGTTTATTTCTATCTAAACAAATTGGGTTTAAGTGAGGTTTGTAGATGTAGGCAATTTGAACTATTCCAAGCAAAGATTGTTTTTTTGTTTCGTAGTCAGTCTGTCTTTAGGTTAACAGCAACATTTTTAGATGTATCTAACAAAGCACACATTATCAGAATAAACACAGAAAATCAATTAATTACATTGTATGTAATTAAGGGGAAACACTTTTCCAATGACTTACATTAATACAGATCTATGGGATGATACTAATCTACAGTTTCTTGAATTACTCATCATATTTCCATTAAACAATTCTTAAGGCCCATAATTTAATGTTGCAAATGCAATCTATATTTACTTATGTCTGGCTCATTGCAGAGTTCTCTGGTTGAAACCCCGTTCATAGCTGAATCAAAATACTTTTTGGGTCGGAGCTACTTGTAGCTGAATTGAAAATCTGTTGTTATGGTAACATCTGATGTTCTGTGTTATTGGCTGAGACTTGTGATGGCTGCTTCCGTGTTTTTCCCGATTGGGAAACAGAGTCGTGTGGCCTTCTTTCAGCCTTTAGTATAGTGTGGTAGATCTGTTTGTTCGAATCCTCGCATGTGGATTTCTACAGATACTTTGATCAATTGAAGACGATGAATGATGTGTGCTCCTCCAGTCCTGCTTGATCTGAGTTTATTTGGAGATGCACTGTTCTATATTCCACAGGGGATGTGTTCCCAACAGTTAATGCAAAGCATACATTCCTAACACTGTAAGGGAATAGTCTTGTCAAGAAACCATAACTTATAGGAGTAGAAACCAAGATTTCGACTCTACAAAAGCAGAACAATTCTAATTATATTTGAATGCAACTGGGGAAAGATGTTACTAGAAATGAAAAATTAATACAAATTGTTTGTTATTGTCTGTGTTTATTTACAGTCAGCAGACTGTACATCGCCCTAAAGATTTTCTCTTTGATCTTTTGATTTAGCCACCCACCCTAAAATGTTGGCATTGCCTCTGAGTGATGACGGAATACATAGGCCGATGAGCACCTAAAAGGTGAGCTGAGTTGGCCAAATTTTCCAAACCACACATTGCCTAGGACCACACATCTTATTCCTCAGATAATCATACATTCTTAAAACTGTTCTTTGTCTACTACTCATGCGTAGTAGGGTGGGGTTATGTCCAAAGAGGAAATCCATTGTCCCAAAAATGACTTAATTTAACTAACATGTCCATTTTTAATACATTGTAGGGTATACACTCACCACATGGATGCAGGAAGATTCATCCACTGAACCTTTTGTTTATAGTTTCTATGATATGTTAATCACATTTAAAGTTTTGGATTTGCATGCCATGTAAAACCCATAAAGCAAGTCATCCAGGTAGAACCGTTTACCTTGTTTATCCGTTTGCAAGAATATATAAAAAATCCCAGTAGCCATCGGGGAAAATAACGACCAATTCAACCCTGACCCAAAGTCATCAGGGACATATCATTAAGTGTTTTACACTGTATGCACAGCTAACTAATGGTCTTTGTGGACAATTGTGTGTCTGGTCTGATGCTTACTTGATGACTTCACATATGATGGGTTTAGAGAGCAATGCAGCATGGCTAGTGCTGTCTGTGATAATGAGGTGCTTACTGGCAGTTTAAATACAACTCTTTAAAATTTGCAGAACATCCAGCTAATCCTGAGGCCATCAATCGGCTAACATGAACCCTAAATCCCCTAAGCAGTTCACTGTAATTATAAGACTCACTTGGATATTTCACAGCAAGGGCCTACTGTTGTGACTAACCATTAATATCCCAGTGATGGGCTGAGCTCTAAGTAAATATTGCAACACTGATGTAACTTCATGATCTCTATGCAGCGTAGGGCATAAATTGTCTTCAACATGAATCTAAAGCACGCCATGGAGGAAACATGAACACTTTGCTATTTGATATATGGAATTATCTAGCTAATTATATTGGTCATGGCAATGCCTAAATAAATGATTGGTAAGTGGTAGAAGGTCCCATCCTCTCCTGATAGCATAATTAATATGCACTTACAACATTTGAAATACAAAACTTGTCTATGCAGTAAATCTGCAAAAAGCCAGAGAGTGTGTGGTACAAACCTACGAGATGCACATATGTTAGCTTTACAGTAGAATAGCTGATGTCAATGCACTTGTAATTCTGAAAAACTATGTTTGCAACACATACAAATATTAGGTTACACAATAACAACTTATTAAAATGTGTTGGTTCTTGATTGTATTAGTTAAAATTAAGAGACTGATAACTACAGATTTGAAGATCATACACGATCTTCAACTGTGGGCATACAACCATGAATGTTAACATACAAAATACATAGACTTCAGACAAATTGCCAGGGCTTTGAAATGATTAATATTTTGATCAGTAGTGTTGTAACTTCTTTCCATACATTGCGTTTGTAACACAAACTTTTGTAACACTATGTAACAAATTGCCAAGCTTGTCAGAGATACAACCATCAATTCAATTCACACTTAAACACCCATACCTTTCCTTTTACATGTTATCCCAGCATTTTAGAAACAAATGTCCATCATATCTCCCTCTGCTACTGTGAAGTAAGGAAAGTTCTTCTTCACAGTCTTACTACAGCTGGTTCTTTACCCCTGTTGTTCTTCTTGTCAGCTTGAGTTCAGTGGAGCATTTTATTATTCAGGCTCCCAGCAGCTCCTCTCCATGAACCCAGTTCAACAGCCAGAGAGGAACGAGGTACTAATACTTCACTGCAGCCTGGTTCAGACCATTGGCTCTGATAGCAGAGGTTAACACTTATTTGAAAGCCTTTAAAGAACTACAACACGGTACATCTTTCAGCCAGGTTATCCAATTAATAAAAAATAGTATAGTATATCATTAAAATTTTTATTATTCTTATGTGCTGTAATAAACTTGATATTCTCCATCATGATATTCCCAAGCACAGACATACACTTACTGTCACTACTGCAGAGCTCCAGATCTCCAACAAGACTCGGCATAAAAAAGTATCTCTGTTTGCAAGGCACATTTGTTTTAAACAGTCTTCATGGCGAGAGTGGAGAAACTTTCTGTCTTGTTAAAAAGAACACCTACCTCTGCAGCAGTACTCCACTTGGCTCTTCTGGGCTAGTAGACAGCTCCTTCAAAATGAACGCAGCATGAACAAACTAGCAGGCTATATTGGCAGCCTGTACTCATCTTTATGTGGTGTTAGCTAGGGCAATGCCCCCCAAGAACTTCAGAAGTGTTACAGTACTGTACAGTATCTGCGTATTTTCAGGTGCAAGACATTTCATGTTAAGATTTTTTAAATTAAATGCAATACATCTAGCAGGAAAATCAGAATGAAAAGTATTGAAGAAAGGAGTTCATATAATCACACCCAAATAAATGTGCGTTATTTTAGTAACTGGTGAGTCACTTTAATAAGTTATGCTTACAGCAGTTATAACTGGTTTTGACTCATTTGTAAATGGTTCTAGGTGTGTTACTTTAAAATAAGGTATCTTTTCCTGAGTGACAAGGGTTTGTAAATCATTTACAGAAGGTCATCAAAGGTTACAATATATAACAATAAAAAAAAAGAACACCAGATGACAAGATTGACAACCAAAGGTATGTACAGTTACGATTCACATTAGTACACACACTAAATATGGATTCATTATTACAAATGTGTCTTCAGGGCAGTGTTGTCCACAATTTGAAGAGGGGTGGGGAAGATATCAATGCTGTGTCATTATTCCAAAATGTTTACAATCCAGAAACCAACAAACCTTTTTGAATACCCTGCACTCACTGTACTTTCATTTTGTTTGGAAATACTTAGTTTTTGATTGCTAGCTAACCAGCTGCAATTCTGTGAGAAAAAACAAATGAGGGTTAGTGCGTTCTCCTTCGGGTCCATAGCAACTTATCATTAGTAGCTGCGGACAATTTCAAAATGAAATTATTCTTATCTGAGAGGTAGGAGATCCACACTGAAGTGAGCTACTGCTTTTAATAAAAGTTATTTAGCAGACTTTAAATTGATTAAGGATATTTTAGCAACAGGAAATATGATACCCGCACAGAATTTTAAATTAGTATTTTTCAATGAAAGGGCTGCGTGCTGGGTAGAAAGATTAATGGGGATGGATCTAGCCTGTCTGGGCCAACCGTACTCATAACGCACCACGGCTCTTAAGCAGCCCTTCTCTGTCATGGCACTGGAGAACAACTTTCCGGCTCCGGCATGGTACTCCTGCAGAGGCGAATCTGGGAGTATGGAGAAGGGCACTCTGTCCCAGTTGCTGCTGTGGGAGGATACCAGCAACTGGGTTCGTTGGTTGTGGGGGGTGCCCGTGGCTTGTGGCCGCAAAACGCTTTCCTGCTCATCGGTTCTGTTCTTTGTTCCCTCCTTCCACGGCTATGTACGTTTTTGGTGGAGCTCCGGATCGGCGGCTGCGACATCTGGACTCGTCTGTCACGTTGAGACCCAAGTGAGATCCAATGCCTATTTTGCTCGTTTAGAGCACGGACCTGTTTGTGCCTTCTGTGCCTTCTGTTTTCATGTTGTAGTTTCTGTTGTTGTTACTTAGATTTTGTTACTTTTATTACAGTTCCTCTTTCCCCCGCACCGTAGATATGCATTCCCTTTTTAATACCTAGGTTAGATTATCTGACCAGCAACTGAACCAGTAAAGTAAAACATCTGTTCAGTCAATCTAATTTATTCATAACGCCCTTTTCACACCAGCAGTTGTCACAAAGTGCTTTTACAAAACTCCCAGCCTTAAACCCCAAGGATTTCAGTGGCTAGGAAAAACTCCCTAAGAAGGCCGAAATTTAGGAAGAAACCTATAGAGGAACCAGCCTCAGAGGGGTGACCAGTCCACTTCTGGTTGTTGTTTTGTCCCTGAGCCAAGCAGTTAACCCTAATTGTCACAAACTGTTTGTGTTTGTCAACAAACATGAATTAATGCTATGGATCCTGACTAGAAACGTTTCAAGCATGGGCCATTACCCAGCACAAAGAGAGTTCCCACCAATAGACATGTGCCATTACCCAGCATAAAGAGAGTTCCCACCAATAGACATTGGCCATTACCCTGCACAAAGAGAGTTCCCACCAACAGACTTGGGCCATTACCCTGCATAAAGAGAGTTCTCACCAATTGACATTGGCCATTACCCTGCACAAAGAGAATTCCCACCAATTGACATGGGCCATTATCCTGCATAAAGAGAGTTCCCACCAATTGACACTGGCCATTACCCTGCACATAGAGAGTTCCCACCAATAGACATGGACCATTACCCTTCACAAAGAGAGTTCCCACCAATAGACATGGACCATTACCCTTCACTAAGAGAGTTCCCACCAATAGACATGGGCCATTACCCTGCACAAAGAGAGTTCCCACCAATAGACATGGGCCATTACCCTGCACAAAGAGAGTTTCCACCAATTGACACAGGCCATTACCCTGCTCGAAAAGTGTTCCCATCAATATACACTAGAGCATACTGTGTAATTAATACCTGTTGTTAGTCCCCTGCTCCAAACAGTCATTTTTGACATCTTGACTGGCAAACTTTGGTGACTAAGACATGTCCCTATTATAATGACATGCCTGTTTTAGTAAATAAATAAATTACATGTAGAATTATGAACTCAAACAAGCACACGAAAAAAAACATTTAACAGGATAAAAACAAAACAGTAATCTGAGTTTTTTAAAGTCAAAATATACACACAACAATGTGATTAAAGTGAAGGTGCAAACAGTTAAGGGGCAAGTAAAAATGCTCTGTCATGATAATGCAACAATGGAAAGACAAAATGTAAATAATAAAAAAGTAATAATAAAATAAATGTTGACATGTGAAGATGTGCAAACAGTAAAGCGGATAATGAAAAGGAGTATTTTAGCAGCAGTTAAGAATTGTTTTGTGTGTGTGTCCTAGCTTCAAGTAAAATGGCCAGTGTAATGGCCAAAAAAATATGCTGTCTTTGAGCCCTTTGGCATAGGATCTCAAGCGGAGATTAAGACCCCAAGTATTCAAAGTAAGCTGATGAATAGCAGGTGGCTGAGCAATGTGGAGTCCATAATAATGCAGTAGCCCTTTGTCAGGCACTGCTTCAGGTAGATGCCTTGGACTGAATAAGTCAAAGTGAAAAGTATCGAGAAGCATGTGTGAAGAGAGTCTGTGAAAGCAAGTCTCCAAGGTGTAGGTTGTTTTGTAGATCTTAGACAATGGTCTCTTGTTCTGGCTTTCAAAAATCAGATTTTCTGTATAGAGCTGCAGTGGATGATTGGACAGGTTTTCTTTCTGTCAGTACTTTTTCTCCCCATAAGAGTGCTTGGTCCTTCTTCATCTGCTAACGCAATCAGGTCCACAAACTCAAGGGAGTGCCTCTTTGGGGAAGTTATTAAAAAAAATGCTGTCGTCATCTGGGTCCGACTATACATCAAACATCATGTCTTCAGTTTCCCCATGAAATTGCAGATTCTCTTCAGTCCAGTTATTTCAGGCCTTTGTGAAGTACACAACAATAAGACAATAATTTTTAATGTCAAACAGGTACAGTTGTGCTCAAAAGTTTGCATACCCTTGGAGAATTGGTAATATATGTACCATTTGTAAAGAAAACATGAGTGAGCAGACAAAACACGTGTTTTATTTCTTGTGGGCTTCACATTCAACTGGAGGTCATAACAGAATGGCACAATCATAAAACAAAACATGGCAAAAAAGAAAAAAATGAACTAACCCCTGTTAGAAAGTCTGCATATCCTTAGTCCTTTATACTGTGTATTGCCCCCTTTACTATCAATGACAGCATACATTCTTGTGTAATTGTTGTCTATGAGGCCCCAAATTCTTGCAGGTGGTATAGCTGCACATTCATCTTGGAAAATGCTTCCAGGTCCTGCAAAGTCTTTGGTCGTCATGCATGAACGGCATGTTTGAGATCACTCCAGAGTGGCTTGATGACATTAAGGTCAGGAGACTGTGATGGCCACTCCAGAACCTTCACCTTTTCTGCTGGAACTTGAGGGTCAACTTGGTACTTGGTACCAAAGACTTTGCAGGACCTGGAAGCATTTTCCAAGATGAATGTGCAGCTATACCACCTGCAAGAATTTGGGGCCTCATAGACAACAATTACACAAGAATGTATGCTGTCATTGATAGTAAAGGGGGCAATACACAGTATAAAGGACTAAGGATATGCAGACTTTCTAACAGGGGTTAGTTCATTTTTTTTTTTTTGCCATGTTTTGTTTTATGATTGTGCCATTCTGTTATGACCTCCAGTTGAATGTGAGGCCCACAAGAAATAAAACACGTGTTTTGTCTGCTCACTCATGTTTTCTTTACAAATGGTACAAGCTAACAAACTCCCTGATTATTTATACACAGACACTAATTGCCATTTCACCTGTGTGTGTCTGTAACAAGGCCAAGCATTGAAGCGTATATAAACTTTTGATCAGGGCAATTTGGGGGATTTCTGTTATCATTATGATTTAAAAAGGAGCAAAACAAATATGTGCTAAAACAAAAATCCAGAAAATTACATTGTATGATTTTCAAGTAATTAATTTGCGTTTTATTGCATGACATGCTTCCAGGTCCTGCAAAGTCTTTGGTCGTCATGCATGAACGGCATGTTTGAGATCACTCCAGAGCGGCTTGATGACATTAAGGTCAGGAGACTGTGATGGCCACTCCAGAACCTTCACCTTTTCTGCTGGAACTTGAGGGTCAACTTGGTCTTGTGCTTTGGGTCATTGTCGTGCTGGAAAGTCCAAGAGTGTCCCATACGCAGCTTTTTTTCACAATATTCCCAGTGCCTTTAGAGCTCACACACCCCCAAATCCTCAGTGAGCCACCACTATGCTTCACAGTGGGGATGGTATTCTGTTCACTATAGGCCTTGTTGACCCCTCTCCAAACATAGCGCTTATGGTTGTGACCAAAAAGCTCTATTTTTGTCTAGTTACTCCAAATAACAGTGTGCCAGAAGCTTTGATGCGTGTCAAGGTGTTGTCAGGCATATTGTAACCAGGCTTTTTTGTGGCATTGGCACAGTAAATAATTATTTCTGGCAACTCGACCATGCAGTTCATTTTTGTTTAAGTAACGTTGTATTGTGCTCCTTGAAACAACCTAAACATATTTTTCCAGAGCAGCCTATATTCCTCCTGAGGTTTCCTGTGGGTTTTTCTTTGAATCCCGAACAAATCTTCTGGCAGTTTTGGCTGAAATCTTTCTTGGTCTACCTAACCTTGGCTTGGTATCAAGAGATCCCAGATTTTTATACTTCTTAATAAGTGATTGAACAGTACTGACTGGCATTTGCAAGGCTTTGGATATCTTTTCATATCCTTTTCCATCTTTATAAAGTTCCATTACCTTGTTACGCAGGTCTTTTGACAGTTATTTTCTGCTCCCCATGGCTCAGTATCTAGCCTGCTCAGTGCATCCACATGAAAGCTAACAAACTCCCTGATTATTTATACACAGACACTAATTGCCATTTCACCTGTGTGTGTCTGTAACAAGGCCAAGCATTGAAGCGTATATAAACTTTTGATCAGGGCAATTTGGGGGATTTCTGTTATCATTATGATTTAAAAAGGAGCAAAACAAATGTGCTAAAACAAAAATCCAGAAAATTACATTGTATGATTTTCAAGTAATTAATTTGCGTTTTATTGCATGACATAAGCTTTTAAAAATGACAGACCTCTACATGCTTTGTAAGTAGGAAAACCTGCAAAATCGGCAGTGTATCAAATACTTGTTCTCCCCACTGTATTTTGGCCCCAGAGTCCCGGGTCAGTGCTTTTGGGGTCATCATCCGACTCATATCGTCTTGATCCACCCCCTTTGTCTCCTCCACTGTGATCCCCTTTGTTTGAATCTACCCGTGCTGCCAGGTCCTCTTCTCTTGGTGAGACAGGTAACGGGCCTCCGGTCTGTCCATCTCCGGTTGGCTCTACGCTCATCCAGTCCTCATCCTCTTCAGCTTCTCCCAGTGACGTTAGCGGTCCTCCTGTCTGCTCGTCGTCCTCTCCACTAATTGTCACTGCACCGCTCGTTGAGCTCGCCCCTTCATTTTTAGCAGGTTTAAATAATCCTGCTAGCTTTTAATGTGCTTAAAAAATTCCTTCTCACTGTTTTCTTATTGCTGTGATATTGTTGTTTTTGAGCACTGCTCTTAAACTTTTTCCTTTCTGACATTTTGACCTAGCTAGCCACAACTTCTCACTAGCATTATACTGTACCATGACAACGGCCTAATGCTAACGTATGATAACATAACGTCATTGGTCACGTCAAAATTGGATCAATCAGCAGCCAGAATCATGAAAATCAAGTGATGGACAGAAAATTTGACAAATTACAAAACAATTTGATTTTTTATTGTCTCATGATAAGCCCCTCGTCTTCGTTGGCCCCTGGGCTTAAGCCCCGGTAAACCTGTGCATTAAGGTGGCCCTGTACCCAACCCTGTTTGAAAGTGAATTTTTTTTGGCTCTACAGAAACCAATACTTTGAATACAGTTATAAGAACATTAGTTTGTATATAATTCTTAATTACACAGATTCCACACAGTCCTACCTTTTTATGAACCAAATTTAATAGAAGTATTTTCCCACTGATTCATACTTTATTAGCAGTTTCCAATAATTAAGAAGTTTTAATCAATGGAGATGTGAAACCTGCCAGGAACAGAACCCAAGTTCAATGTATTTTCATACTATGGTATGCACATAAAGGAAGATGGTTTAAACTCTAATATTGTGTAGTGTGATTAGTAAATATTTGTAAATTACTAGAACATATTTGTAAATTAATTATTTGACTTTTGCAAGGCACTGCATTTCTTAAATTAAGATTGTCAGGGTGAAAGAGAAATATAATTTTTCTTACAAGCAGATGATTCATGGTTTAGTGGCCAGACAACAATAACATTACAACAACCCTGACCTTATGAAGCAGATTATTTATCACAAAGTGTCACAAAGCACAACAAAGACTTATCTAAATGCTCTCAACTCTACATTCCAATATAGGTATGTACGCTTCCCAGAATGCTGCTCTCTAAGGTCAGGGCAGCCTTACTGATATGCTGCTCAGGAGATTTCAAGTTCGACCTTTAACTATTTATCACGTCAACATAGATTTTATTGACATTTTGTATTAGACATTATAATCAAAGTTTGTAATTATTTATTCAGAATTTTCACATTTGCCATTGATATTGTCTTGTTTTCTGTTTAGATTAAAGAAATGAAGTAAGAATAAAAAAAGAGACAAAGAGGGCGCAAGACAGAGAGAGTGAAAGGCAAGGCAAACAAGCATCTATCTTAACTGTATGATTATTTCTTGACAGGAAACTCCCATAAACTTTTTGTATCTTGTCTTTAGTAATCAATACTTAGATCAACACTTTTTTCTAGTTTGCATCATACAGAGAATGGTTCTTTCATAGTTAGAAACGGTAGTTTCTAACGGTTGTTTTTGTTTATCAGTTCACTTTTTCCTTTGTATATTGAACAAGGTAGCCAGAAAAAGACATCCGCTTGTTGTCCCTTAAAATGAAATTTGTGACTGTCTCTGACCATGTGGGATGGATGATTTTGACTTAACTTGGGTGCATGATAAGTCTCACAAAAGAGATTTGAACTTCCTCTCCATCTTCAACTTTCTAACGGATGCCTGAAGGTTTTGTGCCAAAATTGCCTGGTATTTGGAACTGTTGATAATTCCCTCCACCCTGACTGAAGCCCTGGTTTGAGCTGAAGAAAAACAGCCCCAAAGCATGATGCTGCCACGACCGTACTTCACTGTGGGTATGGTGTTCTTTGCGTGATGTGCAGTGTTGTTGTTGTGCCAAACATACCTTTTGGAATTATGGCCAAAAAGTTCAACCTTGGTTTCGTGCTTTTGCTTTTGCAAACTTCAAACTGTAAGTTTTTTTTTTGTAAGAAAAGGCTTCCGTCTTGCCACCCTACCCAATAGCCCAATAGCCCATTCAATACGGGAGATTGTTGTTAGATGTAGCACACAGTCAGTAAATTCCTGCAGTTCCTTTAATGTTGCTGTAGGGCTCTTGGAAGCCTCTCTGACCAGTTTTCTTCTCGTTTTTTCATACATTTTTGATGGACGTCCAGTTCTTGGTAATGTCTCTGTTGTACCATATTTTCTCCACTTGATGATGACTGTCTTCACTGTGTTCCATGGTATATCTAATGCTTTGGAAGTTGTTTTGTACCCTTCTCCTGACTGATATCTTTCAACAATGAGATCCCTCTGATGCTTTGGAAGCTCTCTGCCGACCATGGCTTTTGCTCTGAGATGGGATGGAAAATCCTACTAGAACAGCTGAACTTTATGTGTGATTAATCAGTCACTTTAAATGATGGCAGGTGTGTAATGCCTTCTATTTAACATGAGTTTGAATTTGATTTCTGAACACAGCCACATCCCCAGTTATAAGAGGGTGTGCACACTTATGCAACCAGGTTATTGTAAGGTTTTTATTTTTCATCTATCCCCTTTGAAAATGTCAGTTTTTCAATTGAATTGTTCACATTATAGGTCACATTAAAAGTTCTGAAATGATTTATCTTTGTCTCATTCTTTTACATCACAAAGAAATTGCATTTTAACAGGGGTGTGTAGACTTTTTGTATCAATTTATATATATATGTTTTGAACAGAGAGGACTAAGTTTTGCACACTTTCAACTTTGCCTGGGTATGAAAAATATGAAGTTGTTTAGAAAGAGTCCATGGTACATGGTTCAATATTATACAAATGCCCTTTGCAGTGTAGTTGTAGTCTAACAAAAAAGCCAGAATACACCAAAATTGCCAAATAGGACCTCATTACCTTGTTATTGTCTCTGCAAACATCTGTTCCTAGGTTCTTCCCACTCAGTCTCTGTGATATCTTGGGTTAATGTAAACTTAGACACCACTGGCACAATTTCGACAAAACATATGTGAATTATTCTTCTTGCAATAGAGATCTGTCATTTACTATATTAAACTGATTGGTCATAAAGGGTGCTGCAGTCTTCTTCAGGGACATTTCTTGCTGCCTACTCTTGAAGAAGGTACGTCTAATTTTTACGTTTGAGCTGGCAACCCAAAGAAAATTTGCTATACTGCAGTAAGAATAGTTCATCAAAGTTGATGACAGAATGTAATGAAAGTAGCTCAGACTGTGGAGACACATTTGTCTTCCAACTTTAGTAGTTCCATTAAGTCTTCTCATTACAATTCAGCTGAATAAGTTGCATTTTTCTGTAAGATATTCCTTGGTGCACTGCCATAGTGGATACCTGTGGCGAGGCATTAGTTGGGCCCAGCGTCAGCCTAATTAAATAGAATTGTGGTGGTCAGGAATCAAGGTAGGCCTGAAATACTTACTTCATAAGCATAGCATGAAGGATCGCTACATAAACCCTTGAGAGGATTTAACTCTTTACAGGAGTAATAGAGTGATCATACATACAATCTCCAAGAAGAGAGGGAAGAGAGAACTAATTTGTGGTTCATCCATAAATCTTTTGCGAGCAGTATACTGTAAGCTTACACAGCTGCTGCAACACTAAAACTTTGCCAATAAGACCAGATGTGGCCTCTGTCTGTACCCATGTGCACAAATGCACATTCCTTTGCAAAATGAGTTGGTAAAGGGCAGACCTGACTGAGCCGATTCCATACACATGTGACAAATCTGTCAATAAAACTTTCTTCCAGGTGTCTTGATGATCATCTAGGTGCTTCCAGGTGCTTTTTGGGAAATTTGGGTCTACCTTTTGGACCACATGGGCCCTGTTATGTGCTACAAAGAACTGTATTCCACATGAAGAACCTTATAGGAGTGGTCAAGCACCCATTATAAAACCATGGAGCTCGTTTACAGAGCAAGAGGAACTTTGCCTCCCTAACTTAAGGCAATGCTCAAACTCTGTACCAGAGTCCCTGTTCCTTTTTAGAAAACATATTTTTTTAGTTTTGAAAAATAATGTCACTCCTGCCCAGATAGAAGTAAGAAACCTTCTTTTGACCCTAAGCATGATTTTGTTGACAGAATGCCCAAAAATCTATTATTTATATTTTTCATTGGCAGTCAATTAGTGGCTGCTGGGCTGTATGTTGTAACAGCATTCAGTCTAAATCCACATTTAGGAAAATGTTTTCACAACATTCTATGGTGCTTATGCAACTCTTACAATTAAGTTGGCACCCTACTGGTCCATCTGTGTTCCTCTGTGCATCCAGAGCATGGACCAGATGAGGTCCATAGTGATTCCCAGGACTAAGCTGGCCTTGATCTTTCACTCTCATTGGCCTACATTATAGTGAAGAGAGGAATCGTAGTAAATGGATAAACATGGTTTGTAATATGGCTTTCAGGGATTCCCAGCTGAGGAAGCCCATAAGAATAACAAGTTAAATTCACCCCCAACCACCAGAACCGTCAAGAGAAGCTCATAGCATAGTAATTATAAGTGTTCATCTTAGTTACCAACAGCATCATTCCTGATAAATAAAAGATCTTGATAAATAAAAGATCTGGGCCTTTTGAGGCTGTGTCTGCCTGTGTGTGTGTGTGTTCCTGAAGTCAGAGAACAGTATTAAACATTCATGCACCGCATTCACTGCCATAGGGCATGACTCTGTTTCTCATCTAACAACAGATTGTTGACATATTTTCATCTGTAGTTTAGATAAAAGCGCAATTTCTTTGTCATTATTTGTGCTCCTGGAGATCTGGAATAAGTGGGCCACTGAGGATTTGGGTCCCTAGTTCTAATTGTGTAAGCTCGTCCCTTTCTTCTGGAATCCCGACTACCACTTTGGAACACACTAGGAAGCTACTGTTTCATCATACATCTGAAACATCTCTACACAATCAAGTTAACAAAGACATGTATGCCACTAAGGCAAGTTGTGTGGTGCTTTGATGTAGAGGTTTTCACAAATTAGACGACTCAAGCTCAGATGCATTATTCAAATGGGTTGGATCCAAAATTCTGTATTGACCTTCGAATAACATCTGGTTACCGTAGATCTTGCATCTCTCAAAAAATATGTGAAATGCAGAGATATATACAATTATATTTAAAAATAAAAATACACCAGAGGAAAATATTTCTGGCCTAGAATAATTACACAAAACAATACTAGTTACAGGCTTAGTTTCCATCCCTACTGATCTTGGTCCCACCATATAACAAGTAAACATTTGTGGAAGAAAATTGGACTCAACGTCAAGGATTACCAAGTATCGCTGAGTTCTTTAATATTCTTCACACTGAAAACAAAAGCGGTTTGATAACTTAAGTGTTATTGAATGCTGACTCCATTATAAGACGCTTGTATATTTTCTCCCTAAGCATCAAAGCTGTCTCCCGTCCACATTTTTGCCATAGGGAAATATCTAGTGAATTCTACGCAGCCTTTTTATAAAGCAATTTTCAATAAAGTCAGCATTGTTCAGGAGCAGGGCACACCATCTGCCTGCACATCAAAATAAATGAGAAGGGGCATTTAACTACCCTGCTCAGGATTTAATGACATTGGGAAAAATGGTGAATGAGACAAAAAAAAGCACAACACTGGTAATTTGTACAAGCCGGGCCATATGAGGTCCCTCACATTCTTGTGACGGTAAGTTTTATTTTCATAGATGAAAAAAAATGTATAGCAAATTAAATTGATTTATTTACTTGTTTGTCTTTTTGAACATTTGGAGAAATAGATGTCTGAAGCTCTGATTGTTGCAAGCTAGTACTTCTTCCTATTAGATTTCTGTCTTTAAGCACATTGAATGAAAGGGTGGGGAAGGACTGATAACCATACAAACAGCAATCAGGGCAACTTGTATAGAAGTATTATATGATATTCTTAAGCAGTTTAAAATACATATTTTTCTATCTGAACTCTACTTCCAATTAGTTCCATCTCACTGAGTCCCCTTGACTCAAAAACAATTTCACACCATCCAAAAATAGCATGCAGGATGCAAATTGCTGCAGAGTGTCTGACATTGAAATGCTAAGATAGATAACCACCTTTTAAATAAGACATTAAGACATACAGTGGGGAGAACAAGTATTTGATACACTGCCGATTTTGCAGGTTTTCCTACTTACAAAGCATGTAGAGGTCTGTAATTATTTATCAGAGGTACTTCAACTGTGAGAGACGGAATCTAAAACAAAATTAAAGCTGTGAGCAGCATTTCAGGGGGCCAAGCGAGGCATAGGAAGCATCTCACTGCATGCTCTCACTAGAGAAATGTTTTGCTATTTAAAAATGCCCAATGCCGCTATTAGTCAGGATGTCCAATCGAAGCAGTGGAAATCAAAACAAAACAAAAAGACCTTGAAACCAAGAATAGAACCAGGCAATCCTAGTTCAGTGGGCGATTAGGAGGGATGAATATTGTTGTGGCTGGCAGGTTTCAATTCCTAGTTTTCTATGTGGCAGACTGTCTCTAAGTATTACACTATTTAAACAGCAGAATGCAACTTTTACCTCAGCCATTACATTTTTGTTGAAATAACGTGGAAAAATTTACATTTATTAACGGAACTAAAGGGTAGTCTTGCACAAAGACTATATAGCTAATAGCAATACATCCTACTTGTAACGAAAACAGTGGCTCCAATCACTTCATGGCTGATTTGTGTCTTTGGAAATCAATAACAGTCTATAAGGGTCATGTAAAACAATTATTCTCCTAAACATATGAGAATCATGGTATTACAGAGGGGATATATATTGTTGTGTGAAGGGTGAAAAGTACCAAGTGGATATACATATCTGAAAAACAATATTTGGAACATCTCAGTGGGGAAATGAACCAGGGTCAAAATATTGCAGAACAGGGATGTCCCCACTACAACACAGATAAAGTGTAGTGGGGACATAAAGTTGCCAACAAAACGTTGGCAACGTAACAGAACTAAATTGTACTGTAGTACAAAGATTATTATAAATGACTAGCTATACATCCTACTTATAACAAAATCATTGACTCCAATCACTCCATGGCTGGTTCCATTCTTTGGAAAACAATAACAGCTTAAAAGTGACACGTAAATTAAATTTTTCTCGCAAATAAATGAAAATCATGGTATTTCACATATGTATTGTTGTGTGAAGGCTGAAAAGCATTCATGAGATACAGAATTTGGACCGTCTGAGAAGGAAATCGAACTGTGGTCACAATATTGAAGGACCGGGATGGTCCCACTACACCACAGGGCTGGCCAACAGACTGAACAGTCTCACCCGTTTGTGATCTATAATAACCGAAATAGCACACATGCATATTTTAAAAATCCACCAGAAACATTTACAATAATATAACTTTTAAAGACAATGGTCCAGTCGTGCTTTACACCAATTGTCATCCAAATCCATTCAGCTGTTTCGGAGGGAATGCTGTTTAAGTGCGTTTTGATCAACGGTAAAATCGTGAGAAACATCGGTTATGTTTATAATGCCCCCAAGCGGTATTTCTGTATGGGAGTTGGCCAAGTCCAGAGAGCTGTGTTAGGTTATCAGGGATAAAATTGTAGACCGGCACAAGGCTGTGATGGGCTACAGGACAATAGGCAAGCAGCTTGGTGAAAAGGCAATAACTGTTGGCGCAATTATTAGAAAATGGAAGAAGTTCAAGATGACGGTCAATCTCCCTCGGTCTTGGGCTCCATGCAAGATCTCACCTCGTGGGGCATCAATGATCATGAGGAAGGTGAGGGATCAGCCCAGAACTACACGGCAGGACCTGAAGAGAGCTGGGACCACAGTCTCAAAGAAAACCATTAGCAACACACTATCGTGAGATCTTGGCCAACAACCTCCTTCCCTCAGTAAGAGCATTGAAGTTGGGTCGTGGCTGGGTCTTCCAGCATGACAACGACCCGAAACACACAGCCAGGGCAACTAAGAAGTGGCTGCGTAAGATGCATCTCAAGGTCCTGGAGTGGCCTAGCCAGTCTCCAGACCTGAACCCAATAGAAAATCTTTGGATTGAGTTGAAAGTCCATATTGCCCAGCGACAGCCCCGAAACCTGAAAGATCAGGAGAAGGTCTGTATGGAGGAGTGGGCCAAAATCCCTGCTGCAGTGCGTGCAAACATGGTCAAGAACTACAGGAAATGTATGATGTCTGTAATTGCAAACAAAGGTTTCTGTACCAAATATTAAGTTCTGCTTTTCTGATGTATCAAATACTTATGTCATGCAATAAAATGCAAATTAATGACTTAAAAATCATACAATGCAATTTTCTGGATTTATTTTTTAGATTCTGTCACTCACAGTTGAAGAGTACCTCTGATAAAAATTACAGACTCACAGAGAGAAGACTGCTTTCCCTACCCCTGACATCCTCTTCCAGTAAGACCGCCTCCCCTTTGGACTGCATGCTGCAATTGCCACCTTTTAAAGGCTTATGGACACCCTCCTACTTCTTCAGCAAGAGTATGTCATGTCAAGTATTCATACACAGTGAGAACTGGTAGGGACACTTCCAGAGTCTGCTTGTATTGCAGTCCAGCTTGGAAAAGACTGGCCTCAAAGCCTATCCAAAAAATTGGGTTAAACAAGGTGGACTACCTGGGGTATATGGTTGGAGATGGTAAGATCCATCACCAGGGGTATAAAAACGGGGCTATTCGCATTATTATTATTTTTGTGATTCACCAGGATTCAGGTAAAAAAGAAAGATGCCCCTACTACTACTAGATCCCTATTACCAAATGGCTTAGTGGGCTCTTTTGCTGTTGTTCCTGTATAGATTGAAATCACATTTGTTAAAGCTTTACAATGGGTTTTAGATTACATTAAAGATCCTTTTAAAAAAGGTAATTAACGCATCTACCACTAAAACTGTCAAACACTATGAGTTTATGAAGATATTAAGGCGTAGCGAAAACCCATAGCATTGCTATTTGTCACAGAAATGTTTGTTTTCACTATCGCTTATAGGTGTAGCACAGATCAATGAGATCTGCTGGCCAACTCCTTCATTCGACTTTGATACTTTTTAAAATGGCATTTTCTTAGAATTTATTCCATAAATGGGCAGGTATTCTGCTGTCCTAGCTTGAACAGGAAAGTCGTTTCTTCTCTGTGCCAGAATTAATTTGATTCTGATCGTACTATACAGCTGTTGTATCCATTAGACAAATGCTGAATTATCTGGCTAGTTAACTGATTAATGGTAGCTATTTACCATTAGCTGGCAGGCTAGTTAGACATGTATGAACTACTGTGTAAAGACATAAGCTTGCTAACATTAAACCTAGTTGATATGTGTAAATACTATGAGAAATTGTTTGTATATGCTAACGTTATTGTATTGTCGCAACCCGGTTCTTAGGCCATGACAAGGAAATGACAAAAGTAATTTATTTTAAAGAAACAGAAACTACAACAAAAATAGTGCTTATTGCATCATGGGAAGGAACCAGGAAAGGAAGAATGTGTCACAACACAGTGCATCGCACCCTGCTGTGTATGGAGCTGCGTAGCCACAGTCCCTTCCGTGTGCCCATGATGACCCCTGTTTGCACTTTTGACTGCCATCAAAAGCGGCTACAATGGCTACAGTGTCTGGGCATTCACATGGATGTCAATTTGACAGGTGCCACCTACCTAAACATTGTTGCAGACCGGTTACACCCTTTCATGGCAACGGTATTCCCTGATGGCAGTGGCCTCTTTCAGGAGGATAATGCACCCTGCCACACTGCACACATTGTTTGAGAATGGTTTGAGGAACATGTTGTTTAAGGTGATGTTCAAGGTGTTGCCCTGGCCTCCAAATTCTCCAAATCTCAGTCCGATTGAGCATCTGTGGGATGTGCTGGACCAAGAAGTCAGATCCAGCTGGACCAACAAGTCAGATCCACGACGTCTCCACCTTGCAACTTATAGGACTTGAAGGATTTGCTGCTAATGTCATGGTGCCAGATACCACAGCACACATTCAGGGGTCTTGTAGAGTCCATGCCTCAGCGGTTCGACACTGGACATGGTCAGAAACAATGCTCAGGTAGGCTGTGGCATTTAAACGATGCCCAATTGGCACTAAGGGGCCTAAAGTGTGCCAAGAAAACATCCCCCACACCATTACACCACCACCACCAGCCTGCACAGTGGTAACAAGGCATGATGGATCCATGTTCTCATTCTGTTTACGCAAAATTCTGACTCTACCATCTGAATGTCTCAACAGAAATCGAGACTCATCAGACCAGGCAACATTCTTCCAGTCTTCAACTGTCCAATTTTGGTGAGCTCGTGCAAATTGTAGCCTCTATTTCCTATTTGTAGTGGAGATGAGTGGTACCCGGTGGAGTCTTCTGCTGTTGTAGCCCATCCGCCTCAAGGTTGTGCGTGTTGTGGCTTCACAAATGCTTTGCTGCATATCTCGGTTGTAACAAGTGGTTATTTCAGTCAAAGTTGCTCTTCTATCAGCTTGAATCAGTCGGCCCATTCTCCTCTGACCTCTAGCATCAACAAGGCATTTTCGCCCACAGGACTGCCGCATACTGGATACTTTTCACACCATTCTTTGTAAACCCTAGAAATGGTTGTGCGTGAAAATCCCAGTAACTGAGCAGATTGTGAAATACTCAGACCGGCCCGTCTGGCACCAACAACAATGCCACGCTCAAAATTGCTTAAATCACCTTTCTTTCCCATTCTGACATTCAATTTGGAGTTCAGGAGATTGTCTTGACCAGGACCACACCCCTAAATGCATTGAAGCAACTGCCATGTGATTGGTTGATTAGATCATTGCATTAATGAGAAATTGAACAGGTGTTCCTAAAAATCCTTTAGGTGAGTGTAGATGCAAAGAAATGGAATTCACCAGTTTACCTGAATTTGGGGAAGTAGACATGGGTCTTATTGCCAAAGTCACTTGAATTGGTAAACATTATTTTCATCCTTTATCAATCACCAAAGAGAGGGCCAGGGGCTGAAATGATTTTCACTAATCCGAAAAGAGTAAAAACTAGATAGATTTTTCTTATCAACTGCAAACCTTTCTACAGCCTGAGGGAATTCTCATCATTTATCCTGGTCAGTGTCTACATTCCTAATGCACGAGAAACAACGGCAGATTCTCTAGGCGGAGAGTCATACCTGGAGTCCTTATTTATTGTTCTTGGTGACTTCAACAAAGGTAACCTAAGCCACAAACTGTTACATTACAATCAACAATGCCTATCACTGGTTCTGGTATGGATGAGTACACTGATGCTGTGACATCATACATCAACTTCTGTGTTGACAGCTGTGTACCAACATGGACCAGGGTGAGTTACAATAATGACAAACCCTCATTCACCGCCAAACTCAGACGGCTGCATTTGGAAAAGGAGGCAACGTTCAGAAGCAGGGACAGAGACAGGTACAGAGAGGCTAAATAAAGCTTTGGTAAGGCAGTGAAGGAAGCCAAACACCTGTATGGAGAGAAATTAAAACAACAGTTCTCGACCAACGACTCTGATTCTGCTTGGAGATGCCAACAGATTACCAATTACAAGCCTAAATCCCCCCACTCCATTAATGACCTGCAATTTTAACAACGACCTGAATGAGTTCCACTGCAGATTAGAAAGGATGCAGCGGTGAGCGCCAATGATTGGGACTGATCCCTCTCACCCTGGAAATTGACTATTCAGAGCTCTCCCCACTGGCAGAAGGTTGAGGTCTATCAGGACCAAACAGTTTCTTTGCTACAGCAGTAGGCCTCCTGACCATGCCCCCCAAATTAACTATAGCCCACACCCCACACACACCCACAACCCTCACAACTGGACAAATCTATAACCCCTCCCCACATACATACACAATCCTCAACTAGACAAAAACTTGACATATACTGTTTAGTTATCTTTACTAATTTATTAATGCACAGTCTTCTGTCTATTTCTATGTATTCTGTCTATTTTTATGCTCAGTCCACTGTTCTTATTTGTCTTTAGATCCCTTATTCCTTTTGTATTGATTGATGCACCAATGGCCAGGACAAATTCCTTGTTTTTGTGAAACCTACTTGGCAATAAAACTATTTCTGATTATGATAATTGTGCAGAACAATAATGAATATACATTTTGGCCTTGTGTGTTTTAAAAGTTTCTACAGGTTAGTGGAGGTCATACAGTAAGCACAGAAGATGGCAGAACATTTCATTAACACTGTATTTATACATTCCTATAGCCTTGATGGTGTTACTGGTGTATCACATTTCATGGGTGCACAAAACAGAACTAAGATTGGCAGGTGGAATCAACATAATGTATGTCAATTGTTTCCCTATGATGGAATCAACAATGGAAAAATATTTTTCATGTCATGAATAAATGAATAAATCAGTCTGATGTCAATGCATGATTATCATAACATGTTATAATAGTAAAAACATGCAAATTATAGTGAATGCAATACAATAGGAAATGCTGCCACTGTACCTCTCTAATTTTTGTGGCTAAGGGTAACTTGATATTTGGTCTGCAAGATGGAAAATCATTTTATTTAGCATATGCTGTTACACTGACTAAATGGTCATTGTCCCCAATGCAAGCGCCACTTGTTAAACACTGTTGTCCTTAGCCTGAAGATATAGCTGCAGATGTACAAAAACATATGACAGCAAGGGAATGGCAAAGGTTGTCTAAAGAGCTTACTTTACAGGTCGTGATGACTATGAGAAACCATAGGGTGCAAAACTGATGTCTGCTGCCCGGGAGTTTGTGTAGAGAATCAATGATCATTAATCTTGGCTGTAGAACCTCCAACAGCAGTTTTTTTGGTGCAGGATCGCTGACCAACAGACCTGACCTGTGTTTGGGCACCACAGCATTTCTTCTGCTTTTGTCTGGAAAAGTGCGTACATGGTGTGAGAGTGAACATTTGGATATGAGAACTCAACACGCACTCATATCAACTGCAAAGAGACAGAAATTTCTGTCCACAATACATTTTGTGTCACCAAAAAAAGAAAAGACTTGCACAAATCAGATTTGAAATCTCCTTGGTGGTGATCTATCTGGATCTGAGATCTGTTGTTGCAATATCTTCCCAGTTCCACATTCAGAAAATGGCTGATGTGTACAGCGCTTATATAGCTTAAAAGGTTTGTATGTAGACAAATTAATGTGTAATATATATATTAAAGGAGTGAATAAAATGTAATAATATCATGTTTTGATATCCTGTTTTTTTTATTAATAATAGGGCTGTCGCGATATATGACGATAACTGTGATATTAAAAAAATTTATAATATTGATATGTTCATAATACACATATGACAATATCGTATTCACCAAGCAAAACTGAAGTAGTATTTTTCCAAAAACTCCTCTCGTTTTTTTGATACCTTATTCTTGTCACCAATAGATGCATGTGCTAAACAAGGAGACTGGACCAATGCACTGGCATTGAAATCTCGTTGAAATCACGTTTTTCAAAAACTTGAAAGGTTTTTGATAAGATAAGATAAGGTTTCCGATACCTTATTAAACGTCACCTTTAGACAAACAATGTATGTGCTTAAACAAGGAGACAGGACCTATGCAATCAACTTGTTAGCCCCACTAGAACCCTCAAGAGAGATCTGCAAAGACGCGCTGTTTTCACCTTTTCACATGGTAAAGGACCTTGTGTTTTTCCAAAAACTCTACTTTCTTCCATAGCTTTTTCATGGCCAAATGATGCCTTTGCTTAAACTACGAGTCTAGACCCATAAACTGGACCTATACACTAGTGTTTTAATTAATGCGTTTTCGTAGCCTATTCACTAGTATTTTTTTTTAAACTCATTTCGGTGTTATGCCTTGGGGATCTTTTGCTTATCAGTTCATCTGGCTGCCTTTTCACTATCCATTAAGTGTAATTTTTATTTTTATATGCTTTTATTTTTTTATTTGTACAGTTATGGTAACAGACTCTGTCCACCTCCATACATTCTTAGTTTGAGTATAATTAATTTGCCAAAAACGAGAAGAAAACACATTAAACAAAGTTGAAGATGAGTTTGACTGACAGCATTTTTCTTCTTCAAATTTTCTATAGATACCGCGATAATATTGTCAATTCTTTTGTCCACAATCGTGTAGTGAAAATCTGTTATCATGACAGCTCTAATTAATAATTCATATTCATTTACAGATGTCCTTTGAATTGGTCAGTGCATTGGTTATGATAATGATCCCTATAAAATAAAAGTTAAATCATTCCCACTTGAAAAAACTATTGTTGAAATATTATAGTAGACATTGACATTGGAGAAGGATGAAGGAGAAGGATGTTACTCCCATACAATGTTTGTCACGTGATGCATTTCACAGAGTGTGTTTTGGGACACATTCCAGTAGAAAGTTTTGGCTTAGCTGCTGTCTTGGCCAATTTTTTAAACATATTTGATGAAATGCAAACAAGAATATACACATGCCATTCCAGTTTACATCCTTGTGTTGTGTACGCTCAAGTTTTAGGCAATAGCCACTTTTCAACAGGACTTGGTCAGTCTGTCATCTCAACCTGTATGAGTCAGACAATTAATGCCTTAAGTTTAGGAGGCAATTATCCGCAAAATGTTCATTCTCTTTCCATCCATTGCACAGGTTGGAGTCAAGAGGGGTTTATTTATTTAGTTGCCGTTAATGATTGTATAATAAAACAGATATTCTACAGAGGGCACCCAGATCTTCACAAAAAAACTATTTTTGGTGGGCATATGACGCTTATTGGATTGTTTGATAAATCTGACCAGTTTTGTTTGTATGAACATCAAAATTCTTAAATACCCATTTAAAATAGTTTTCAATGCACTATTGACCCATCCAGAACCTGATTGAGTTGTTGCAGCAGGTACTGAAGCAAGCAGTGCATGCTTGAAAACTCACAAATGAGTTCATTCATGCACAGATATGTAAGAGACTGATTAACAAGGAAGAGGTTTCATAGGAGGAAGATCTTGTTTTTACCAATGCTGTAATCAGGGACGAAGTCTAAGTTAATTAACTTTTCACACAGGGCATTGTTTTTAGATAACTTTGCAAATAAGAAAATGTAATAAATATACAATGTTCTATTGTGTGTTCATGTGGACTCCCTTAACTAATATTAGGTTTTGGTAAAATTATTCCCATGTCAAAATTATGTTACCGAAAGTGGCCAAATAAGTATTCATTGTACTGTTTATGTAATGGCTTATGCAATGTCCCGTCCGGTTGTGACCAGACCACTATGACACTGATATATATATGTAAGCCACGCAGTTCCTTTGACTTTTGACCACGCTCACATTATTACTTATTAATGTACAATTGTGCACAAAAGTTTGCATACCCTTGGAGAATTGGAAATACAGTGGGGAGAACAAGCAGGGGGACCTTGGGTGCACTGCAGAATTTTAATCCATGATGGCATAGTGTGTTACTAATGGTTTTCTTTGAGACTGTGGTCTCTTCAGGTCATTGACCAGGTCCTGCCGTGTAGTTCTGGGCTGATTCCTCACCTCACCATGATCATTGATGCTCCACGAGGTGAGATCTTGCATGGAGCCCCAGACCGAGGGAGATTGACCGTCTTGAACTTGTTCCATTTTCTAATAATTGCACCAACAATTGTTGCCTTCTCACCAAGCTGCTTGCCTATTGTCCTGTACCCAATCCCAGCCTTGTGCAGGTCTGCAATTTTATCTCTGATGTCCTTACACAGCTCTCTGGTCTTGGCCATTGTGGAGAGGTTGGAGTCTGTTTGATTGAGTGTGTGGACAGGTGTCTTTTATACATGTAACAAGTTCAAACAGGTGCAGTTAATACAGGTAATGAGTGGAAAACATTGGTTTCTTGAACATGACAATGAGTTCACTGTACTGAAATGGCCCCCACAGTCACCAGATCTCAACCCAATAGAGCATCTTTGGGATGTGGTGGAACGGGAGCTTCGTGCCCTGAATGTGCATCCCACAAATCTCCATCAACTGCAAGATGCTATCCTATCAATATGGGCCAACATTTCTAAAGAATGCTTTCAGCACCTTGTTGAATCAATGCCATGTAGAATTAAGGCAGTTCTGAAGGCGAAAGGGCGTCAAACACAGTATTAGTATGGTGTTCCTAATAATCCTTCAGGTGAGTGTATATGCACCATTTGTTAAGAAAACATGCAGGCACATTTTCATTTCTTAGGGGGTTCACATTCAACTGTAGATCGTAACAGAATGGATTTGTTTATATCCTTTTCCATCTCTTTAAAATTCCATTACCTTGTTGCACATTTCTTTTGACAGTTCTTTTCTGCTCCCCATGGCTCATTATCTAGCCTGCTCAGTGCATCCACGTGAGAGCTAACAAACTCAGTGACTATTTATACACAGACACTAATTGCAATTAAAAAGCCACAGTTATGATTTAAAAAGGAGCAAAACAACTATGTGTTAATAAATGGCTTCAAATGGCTTCACACTATCCTTAAATAAGACATTTGTTTTGTGTGATCAGTCATATTTTCTAAATCAATGCCAAAATTTCACAGTTTATGCCAGGGTATGCAAACCTATGAGCACAACTGTATATTGTGTCAATTGTTTATAAAAAATAGTCATAGACCTAATAGAAAAAGTTGTTGAGGCTGAGCCTTTTCAAATTCAGTGCCTCAGTGCCTGAGTTTCTTCCAGATGTCCGTGTGTTAACTCCTCCCAGCCACCACCCTCATTTGAGAAGCCTGTGTCATCCCTGTGACATTTTCAGGGCCATCACATTTCATTAGGTCAGTAATTAATCATAGACGCAACAATGTGGTGGCCTGGATCAGTCAAGCTGCCATATAATATCACTGAGGGACACTGAACTCCTGCCATTGTAATGGCAGCCATTGTAATGCTACAGGAAGTGTTTCCATAGTGATCTCAAGTCTCAGTGAGTTTGGGCCCATGCCAATGCTGACATCTGTTCTTGTGTCTATTGGAATTTATTGGAAACTGTAGAACAACACTAAATGTTATGCAGTCTTCTCTCTTAGAGTACAGTATTATACTATATATCCACATTCTAACAAACAGTATGTTCACTGATTTGACAGCTATTTCTTATGATAGAATGCCTAGTTGCTATTGCCAGCTAGGGAAACAGCATAATCTCACTCCAAACAAACAGTATTAAAATGTATTTGCTATGGTGGTGACTCTTACTTAAACCCCAGAATACAGTCAATTTCCTGTAGGTAAAACTCCTCTCAACAAAGTTACATAATCCTATTCGAACATATGGGATAACTCAATAAGATTCAGCTGGCCGAATGGTCTGAGACACGCATCAGAGGTGTGATAAAGTGGCACAACAGAAAATCTTGTTTCAGTCTATGTTAATGTGTAGTGGATTAAATAGAACATGAGCATCCAAAATTTCAGAGAATTTCCAGAATAAATAATGTCCCTTATTGTAAGACTGCCCAAATAAAGGCATCCTGTAGAACATATTAGGGCTTTTTCAAATTGAAACAGTGTAAGAACCTCCAAAAATTCTCAAAAGAACACTTTGAAAGGGATCTTAATTTTTTTTTGTCAGTAACGTCGCAAAACACGTTAACCCAATCAAATTCAATGCTAGGGCTAACGCCTCAAGACATGTTAACCCAGTCAACTGGGAGAGGCTAATACAGGTGCTCATGAGAATAATGCCTTCAGTGCAACAGTAGCTGGCTAAGTGAAGATCGCTAAATAACAAAATAAAACCCCATTGAAATCTGTAGATATGTTGTGTTTGTGGTCAACCATATGAGTCTTTGAGAAAAAAAACATAACATGTTCCTAGTTAAATCGTTGTTATTGCGACCAGACTACACACTCACATATAATAGAACTGCGAATGCTGCTGCAATACCTTTTGCGTTCAGAATACAAACCTGATCCTCGATTTGTATCCTTGACCTGTCCATTTGCAATTTAAATAAATGTCGGCCATGCTTGATAAATTTACTTTTTACCTTTTATAGCCTGTAGGAAGGCACGTCAAAACATCTCTTTTTTTTCAGAACAGCATTTAAGCAGAGAAGTTGTAATGGCTTTATTGACTCAATTTTATGAATAGAGCAAGGGGCGACTGGTCATTAGTGTTTTATTTTTCGAAGATTACTTCCTATAATTTATTGTCAATGAAAATAGCATCTTCCTAAATTGCATATAATTTGTGTTAGGATTTAATTTAATGTTCATTGGTCCCTGCCTTGCTGCTTCAGACTGCGTTCTGCCGATTCGGGTTTGCAGTAGTAGGCCATAGGCTAAGCGTGAATGTGGGGCTTGCCCCTCTCTCACAATGCAATGTAGACTGTATGTGTGAAAATATTAATAAGCATGCTCAGAATGTTAGTGTGATCAATGTAGATCATATAGATCACACAATGTAGATCACACAAATTTGATGCCAAGTGGGGCTGACAGCTGGCAGCTCCACTACAGCGTCATTTCGTATTTCAGACCTGATTGGCTGTCTGCCTGTCTGGCGCCAACATTAGTCGGCAAGAAGAGCGAGGAGGTTAGATTGTCTTAGCTAGCTTGTTAGCTTCACAAATGCCAGATAACTTGAGAAAATGAATAAAGCGGATTTCATACTCCATGACGAGTCAGTGGACTCCCTGAATCCTGGAATATTCAGATGCATTTTCGAGACTATGTGTGAGGGCAATTCGAGACTTCAGAGGCACTATGATGCTCAGCCCATCTTCAAAGGGACATCTAGCACTGTAAAAAATGAACTGAGACTGTATGTATGAAGTGTACAGGGAGGAGATAACCAAGCAAGTGGGCGAAACATCATTGGTTGCCATAAAGGCAGATGAGACAACTGATGTTTCCTGTAAATCACAAATGGTGGCTGTGTTGCGATACCTGTTGCTTGACAATACAGTGACAGAGAGATTTTTGGAGTTTGTGTAAGTCAAAAATTAAACTGGACTTGGCCTCTCTAATAGCATGAAGGGTGTGCTTGAACCACGGAAGCTGGGAGAGTAATGAGTGAAAACGTCCGAGGGGTACAGACGCTAATGAAAGAGACATACCCACATGCCCAGTTGGTTCACTGCTATGCTCACCAGCTGAACCTGGCCTTGCAGCAACTTTGTTCAGCAAGGATGAGCATCCTGAAGGTGTTTTTGCCACCTTTTACTCTGGTGCTCCAAAACGTGTTGCGGCACTTGCTGAGGCAACACAGAGACGCTTTCCAAGGCCACCCGCCGAATGATGGAACTTTAAAAGTAGAACTGTCAAAGAAGTTTGGGAAAACCGTGCTGCGCTGCTCCAGTGTATGGAGGACATACGCACACAACCAGGATGGGATGAGGCCACTATAAGTGAGGCATACGGCCTGTCAAATAAACTCTGGGACAGAGCCTTTCTGCAGCTGCTGGAATTGTTTTACTTACTTATGCCAGAAGTTGATATTTTATACAATACTCTGCAAAAACTGAGCATCAATGCATCTGGGATTAGCAGTGTGCCACCCGTTTCAAGGAGAATGTCCAGAATATGTGGAAGCAAAATGATGGGCTGCCACCGTTCACAATGAAACAGACGAGCCAGGCCGACAAGTAACCAACACAGCACCGGTGATGAAGGAGGCATGTGACACAGTCATCTCCCAGGTGGAGCAGAGGTTGTCACAAAGTGACCACCTGATCACTGCCAAGCTGGTTGACAGCTCGCTCTTCCCACAATATGTCCTGTCATTCCCTACATCTGAGCTTGACTATGCAGTGAAACTATGGCCTCTAGGAAACAAGGAAAAGTTGAAGTCTGAGCTGACCACTCTGTATCTTAACACTCTGTCTCTGTTAAGATCCATCCATGAGAACAACCTAGAGGAGGCTTTTGCTGAGACCATCACTCTGCTGAAAATTATCATATCGACGACATCCAATTCAGAGAGGAACTTTTCCACCTTGAAGGGAGTAAAAATCTTCACTCGCAATACCATGGGACAGCCGCGAGTCAACGCATTGGCCATGTTTTCCATCGAAAGCCGGCTGGTTCAGCAGCTACATTACTTCATTCCCAAAGTCATCGAAAAGTTTGCCCAGAAGAAGAACCACTGTGCCACCTTTATCTTCAGCCTTGGTGAGTGAAAGCATATTTTATCATCCTGCCTTTGTGGTGCTGGTCCGTGCATTGGTCATATTTTTGTGCTGGATCGATTGATATAGATGGTGATGAGTGTCAGTGTGTCCATGCTTATCTATTAAGGTTGTTGTCATAGAATGGATCTGTATCCCTAAAAAGTTGTCTTTCCGCTTCGTTGTGGCCTTCAGTGGTGTTGAGCTCATTGAGGTTCGCATATGGCCCTGTAGGCACATTGGTTCTGAGCTTGGTTGCATTCCTAATTTAGGTTTGTAAATGTGACTTTGGTATTTTTACATGTATGTGAGAGAGAAGGAGTGCAATTACACAATAAGGTCTCTCTCTCTCTCTGTCTCTCCAGTATGTGTACTACAACACTTGTAGAAACATGGCCACTCTGTCGTTAAAAGTGTTTTGTGGAGCCACGCTGTTTGTTGATGTGTTAAATAAACACATCAGTAGCAACAGGGAGTTTTGTAGCTTTACTGGTATGTATCCTATATTTTGAAATGGTTTGTGCCCCACCAATTTTTTACATTTAAAAATGCCACTGAATAGAGCACAGTTCTTCCAAAAAAGAATTAAGTTTTCTTCTTGTTGCAACCTAGGTAGGAACATATAACTTTCAATAAATGTGTTCTATCCAGTTTGAAGATATAGTGAAACGAGCCCAAATTTCAAAAAGCCTATGTGTGGAGGTTTATTTGAAAACTAACATCCAATAGAAATCTTGCAGCTGAGAATATTTTTTAATAGGCAAGTTTCCAGACCAAGGAGGCCAGACGAGATTGGAGGTGTGGCCATGCGAGACTACTTTCAATTTTACTCTCCCTCTTCATGTGCTGGTGTTTTACTTTCATTTTTTGTCCACCAGCTTAAAAAGCTGTAAAAAACTAGATGTACTGATATATTATTTAAATATACTTCAGAGCATTACAATTGCACATTGTTTCACGACACAATTTAGTGCTGTGCACTATTCAGTGATCATATTAGTAGAAACTGAGTGATCTATGTATAATTTAATTTACCAGTACATGAAAGAGGGCAACAATTCAACATTTTGCTTCTTTAAGTCTCTCTAGGAATAGTTTTTTGGTTGAAAAGTGACCTCCTGTTTGTATGAGCTGGCAGAATAGCTAGCATAAAGAATGTTGGTGGTTTTAGTTGTTATCAGATGTGTAAAAATTACAAAGTAAAAGTACTTGGCCATGGTCCTCAGTCGGAAAAGGGTGGCTTGCCCACTTCAGGTTGGTGGAGAGTGCCTGCCTCAAGTGGAGGAGTTTAAGTATCTAGGGGTCTTGTTCACGAGTGAGGGAAGGATGGAACGGGAGATTGACAGACGGATCGGTGCAGCTTCTGCAGTAATGCAGTCGATGTATCGGTCTGTCGTGGTGAAGAAAGAGCTGAGCGGCAAGGCGAAGCTCTCGATTTACCAGTCAATCTACGTTCCTACTCTCACCTATGGTCATGAGCTTTGGGTCATGACCGAAAGGACAAGATCCCGGATACAGGCGGCCGAAATGAGCTTTCTCCGCAGGGTGGCTGGGCGATCCCTTAGAGATAGGGTGAGAAGCTCGGTCACCCGGGAGGAGCTCAGAGTAGAGCCACTGCTCCTCCACATCGAGAGGGGTCAGCTGAGGTGGCTTGGGCATCTTTTTCGGATGCCTCCGGAACGCCTTCCTGGGAAGGTGTTCCGGTCCCGTCCCACCGGGAGGAGACCCCGGGGAAGACCTAGGACACGCTGGAGGGACTATGTCTCCCGGCTGGCCTGGGAACACCTCGGTGTCCCCCCGGAAGAGCTAGAGGAAGTGTCTGGGGAGAGGGAAGTCTGGGCATCCCTGCTTAGACTGCTGCCCCCGCGACCCGGCCCCGGATAAGCGGAAGAAGATGGATGGATGGAAGTACTTGGATGTGTTCACCAGTTTTGGGAAGTTCCTAAGGAAGAGCTAAATGGCCAGGTAATAACTTACCCAAAATCTTATTTGATCATTTTCACTCTTATTTATTTATTGAATTGATCACTTGTTAGTTTTGAACTCCCTACCTGGTTACTTAGATCTTGATTAGATATTTCCCTGAAAAGGTGAACACAGTCAAACACAGTTGAGTGTTTTACTTTTATTTTGTACTTTTGTACTTTTTACACCACTGGTTGTAATAAAGTTTATTCTTGATGATGGCACGAACATTGGAGTTAACATCCATACATCAATCAAACCTTGATTTTAACCCTCAAAATAACGTGCAGTATACATGAGGTGATACAGGATCTTTTCCCTACGACATCTCTCCTCCATATGTATCCATGGCCTTAAAATGTTTTTGGTCGAGTTCTATTGACCTCTTTAACAATTTAAAATAGGCCAGCAAATCTCCTATTTAAAACTGTAGAACATGAAAACACTTCAATTTGGTCTGTATTGCTTCCATACCATCACAACCGCATGACAAAAAAGGGGACAGATGTGACTATGAAATTCAGCTTTTTCTAAAAGTCATGAAAAATTATGAACTAAAATGCTTTTTTTGGGACTACAGTGGTTTTTTTCTGTTATTTATTTTTCTTATGTTACTCCACAGTTGCTATCGGTGAGCTCTTCATCAGAGGTCATAATCAATGGCGGGTGCCATCTCATGTCAAACCATGTAACCATTACTGTCAACACACCTGTTAGCCTTCATTTGTCAGTGGGAGAAGATGGCTTCAGTCCAGAAAGTAGCTGGTTCATCTAAAGGACACAGTGTGATCAGAAAATACATTTTAAACTTAGTCTGATGGAACTGGATTTTGGCTTGTTTTAGATTAAATCCAAATAATTAATGTAACAAATGAATCTAATATATAAAGAGAGTATTACAATTACAGTACAAGTATTAAAGATAAATGTACTCCTCAGAGATTTGAGATGTTGCAAGTGCGAAGATATAGTACATGCAAAGGTGAGGAATATGCAACCCGCTCTGGCTTTTATTGTACAAACTAAAGTTGTGGGGGTTGGATAACTAACTAACTCATCCTAAAGGATAGCCCATCTTATAAACTAGGGACACATTCCAATCTATGCTTTCTGGCACCATATTGTAAAACAGAGTGATCTACTCATGGGTCAAGATAGGGTGATTAAGGCATGACCTTAGGTCCCTCAGTCAGACTATAGACATACATTTGTAACACATAAACATTCTAATAAAGCACATGACAAAAAACACACAGGGTGTTGGTTAGGGCAGAAATTGAGTACATATTTATAAATGGTGATACTAACTAATGAAAAATTATTTAATATATAAATGCGTAAGTAATTGGAATTTTGGAATTTCTTCAAGACGACAAAATATCACATAAACCCTTAACATTTCAAATATTTTGGCCTTGTTTTTCCTCAAAAGAAAATCTACAGAAGTCACACTAATGATCAGTTTTTTCTTTCCAGTGTGCCTTGAATCCATCAAATAATGAATATATCTGGGCTTACCTGACTAGATATGGTGTTATGATTCTATCTTTTTCACAATTGACGTAGGTGGGAACATTCTGCATTTTTTTACTTAAATGGCTGAATATTTTAGCTGGTCAAACTTGATGAGGTCAGATGATTATCAAAGATCCTGGACCAGAGAGTTGCTATATGAGCACTTAAAAGGGAAGACACTGACAGTCCAAGGCCTCCTCATCTATAAGTGGGATGGATGGTATGTACAGAAATGTAGCTGCAAGCATGGAATTATTAACATTTAAGCAAGCTTACAAGACAGTATTCAATCAAAGTAAGCAAAAAATGAAGAAAAAAAAGTGCTGTAGCTGATAGAAACCACAATTCTCACTTTTATTCTCTCATTAACTATTCATGTCATAACTTGCCTTCCCCAACCCAATCCCCTTGTTTTGCAAGGAAAGGACACAGGCAAAAAAGGCTCCAGTCCACTGAATATCTTATCAATGACCTCGACATGCATCAAAACTAGTTTTGATGAATGTCGTTTTGATGGTATATTTGCATCAAGTTTGGATGCTATACATGACCTTTTACTGTTGTAATTGCATTTGTAACTGGTAAGTAACCCCCCTGTCTTTGTATTTTGGTAATTTAGTACTTCCCTTTGTGCCTAAAACCACCAGTGATTCATTTGAACAGTACTGTACATATATACATGTGGTACTAAAACAAAACATGAATGAAACATCTCAGAGGCTGCTGGATGGCCTCAGTAAGATAAATGTCTGTACTTCATCCACCCAAGTGTTTTAATTCACTGTATCAGTGGACCCTTCAAGGAAGTCTAGTTGAGCGATGGATTAGACTTGAAAGCTGAATCAATAGAGATCACAGCTTAAATTAAGAGTGATTAACTGGCTATACACTTGGGCTTTAACTGGCTATTAGACCCTTCTTATTCCTGTGAACATATTTGCTATGGCTCTATAAAATAGACATTTGATTGAACTTGATTGTATTGTTTTAAACATGAATGTGCATTCTGAAGAACAACAGCATTAGGGATTTTTTTGTAAAAAGTAACCACCTAACACTGATTTTACTTTGGTCACACCTATAGATCAATAGGAATACTGTCAGCCCGTTGATACAACGTACATTGGTTCCTTTTTGGAGAATCAGTAGCCAACTGTTGTTTCCTCCATGACTGCATTTGTTATTCATTTATTTGACGTCATACTGAATTTTAACTTATGCATAAAGGTAACTGAGTAACATTGGAATATTCCATCGAGAGAAAAATAGAACTAGCTGAAAAATAATGAAAGGTTTCTAATGGGATTCCATAAAATGATAGGAGCAGGATATCATAGTCAATATGACTGAAGGACCTAATGAATTCTTCTACATCTACAGAGGAAAATACTTTTAGAAGATGTGCCTGTGCTTTAGGATTCTCAGAGGCTCCTTCTAAAAAGGAGAGAGAGGACGTGGGAAGAATTTCAACCCAGCCATCTTTAATGGATGTTTTAAACCTTTCTGGAAATATTAGATTCATTATACTGATGGTGAATAACGATGTTCACTCATCAATTATGAGTGTATGGACTTTGTATGGACTTTGTACTGAGGAAATACTAACTATTCAGAAAACAGTTTAACATTTTTATCCTGTCAAATTACATAGGCTAAGTCAGGAGAATAGGCTATATTGAAATGTCCCTTGCCTCAAATCTAATTTTTTCCATTTTAGTATTAAGCACAAACTTTTGGGCAAAAACGGTAGGTATGAATGCGTAGATAATGGGAAGGTATTGCAAATCTGTATCAACCACCTGCAAATTGATATTCATTAGATTTTTTGAGAATGTGGGAATTTTTATACATCAAATGTCTCATGAAAATAATCATAGTGCCAATATACATCATACATACATCACGGATGGCCAACACTCTTATAGTGCTACCACAATGCAAGATATTTTTTGGGCGGACCATGTAAGCGGAGCCAGCCAAGAAGAGCGAATGTCTCTTACTGAGTGACTGACTGACTGAGTGACTACCTGACTGATTGGTTACCCACTCTTAAACGTAGTGGTTAGAGACGTGGACTGCCATGTAGATGACCAGTGTTTGATCCTCGCCAAAGACACCAATGATGCATTAGTATTTATTCAGGATAGACAAAAACTTCGCTTGCTACAAACTTCAGTAGCTACAGTTGTGCTCATAAGTTTACATACCCTGGCATAAATAGTGACATTTTGGCATTGATTTTGAAAATATGACTGATCATGCAAAAAAAAAAAATATTATCAAGGATAGTGATCACATGAATCCATTTATTATCACATCGTTTTTGGCACCTTTTTAAATCATAATGACAACAGAAATCACCCAAATGGCCCTGATCAAAAGTTACATACCCTTAAATGTTTGGCCTTGTTACAGACACACAAGGTGCCACAAACAGGTGAAAATGGCTTTGACTTTTTAAATTGTAATTAGTGTCTGTGTATAAATAGTCAATGAGCTCTCACATGGATGCACTGAGCGGGCTAGATACTGAGCCATGGGGAGCAAGTTTTATTTTTTGAAAGACCTGAGTAACAAGGTAATGGAACTGTATAAAATGGAAAAGGATATAAAAAGATATCCAAAGCCTTGCAAATCCCACTCAGTACTGTTCAATCACCTACTAAGAAGTGGAAAATTCAGGGATCTCTTGATACAATGCCAAGGTCAGGTAGACCGAGGAAGATTTCAGCCAAAACTGCCTGAAGAATTGTTCGGGATACAAAGAAAAACCCACAGGTAACCTCAGGGGAAATACAGACTGCTCTGGAAAAAGACAGTGTGGTTGTTTCAAGGAGCACAAAACGACGATACTTGAACAAAAATTTGCTGCATGGTCGAGTTGCCAGAAAGAAGCCTTTACTGCGTCAATGCCACAAACAAGCCTGGTTACAATATGCCCGACAACAACTTGACATGCCTCAGGTTCTGGAGTGATGAGACCAAAATAGAGATTTTTGGTCACAACCATACGCGCTATGTTTGGAGAGGGGTCAACAAGGCCTATAGTGAACAGAATACCATCCCCACTGTGAAGCATGGTGGTGGCTCACTGATATTTTGGGGGGGTGTGAGCTCTAAAGGCACAGGGAATATTGTGAAAATTGATGGCAAGATGAATGGAGCATGTTATCAGAAAATACAGGCACACAAATTGCATTCTCCTGCACAAAAGCGGCGCATGGGACGCTCTCTGACTTTCCAGCACGACAATGACCCTAAGCACAAAGCCAAGTTTACTCTCCAGTGGTTACAGCTGAAAAAGGTGAAGGTTCTGGAGTGGCCATCACAGCCTCCTGACCTTAATATTGTCAAGCCACTCTGGGAAGATCTTAAATGTGCGGTTCACGCAAGACGTCCAAAGACTTTGTATGACCTGGAGGCATTTTGCCAAGATAAATGGGCAGCTACTTTAAACCACCTGCAATAATTCAGGGCCTCATAGACAATTTTACAAAAGACTGCACGCTGTCATTAATGCTAAAGGGGGCAATACACAGTATTAAGAACTAAGGGTATGCAGAGTTTTGAACAGGGGTCGGTTCATTCTTTACTTTGTTGCCATGTTTTGTTTTATGATTGTGCCATTCTGTTATGACCTACAGTTGAATGTGAATCCCATAAGAAATAAAAGACGTGTTTTGCCTGCTCACTCATGTTTTCTTAACAAATGGTACATCATAATTTTCTTCCGGGTCGCGTGGGCAGCAGTCTAAGCAGAGATGCCCAGACTTCCCTCTCCCTAGACACTTCCTCCAGCTCTTCTGGGGGGACACAGAGGCGTTCCCAGGCCAGCCGGGAGACATAGTCCCTCCAGCGTGTCCTAGGTCTTCACCGGGGTCTCCTCCCGGTGGGACGGGACCGGAACACCTTCCCAGGAAGGCGTTCCAGAGGCATCTGAAACAGATGCCCAAGCCACCTCAGCTGACCCCTCTCGATGTGGAGGAGCAGCGGCTCTACTCTGAGCTCCTCACGGGTGACCGAGCTTCTCATCTCTAAGGGATCGCCCAGCCACCCTGCGGAGAAAGCTCATTTCGGCCGTCTGTATCCGGGATCTTGTCCTTTCGGTCATGACCCAAAGCTCATGACCATAGGTGAGAGTAGGAACGTAGATTGACCGGTAAATCGAGAGCTTCGCCTTGCGGCTCAGCTCTTTCTTCACCACGACAGACCGATACATCGACCGCATTACTGCAGAAGCTGCACCGATCCGTCTGTCAATCTCACGTTCCATCTTTCCCTCACTCGTGAACAAGACCCCTAGATACTTAAACTCCTCCACTTGAGGCAGGCACTCTCCACCAACCTGAAGTGGGCAAGCCGTCCCAGTGCATGCTGAAGGTATGCAAATGGTACATATATTACCAATTCTCCAAAGGTATGCAAACTTAAGCACAACTGTGCTTTATAGTAAGCCTAAAATAAAACTGTTTACGGTTATATTGAGACTATTTCTGGTGTATTTTTTAATCAAGTGAGGCTTGCTTCATTTTTCTTTCTTGCTTCACCATCTTCCATTGTGATTAAAAAAGTATAAATCAACAACACTATTCCTTTGGATGTCAACTATATGCGTGGAGTCGATTGGACACAGAATGTCCAATCTAGAGATTAACAAGCTACTTAAATTAACGGGTATCGTGGTCATAACAGCAAACACATTAGCATAAACAATAAGCTCTCCCATGCTGAGCTAGCTAATAACAATGTCCATGTACTGCAGCTAAGTTTCAATTAAGTGCTTCTTTATAAGGCACCTACCCTTAAAATCGCCAAATGTGAGCTTTTGCATGCAGATTTTGTAATGATAGGCATGTCATCATCAAATGAATAGCAATGTGTTTTTACAATTAATAATTTGCTGTGTTACTTAATATTTTCCATGATCATAATTTGGGCCTACCATAAAGACTCCAAGCATTGTAGTAGCTTGCAGAGATGGCAGACTAATTAATATAAAAATATTGAGTTCAGCTGATGAGTCTGCTGATGCCATGACCTTTTGAACTATAAAGGGGATCCTATTTCCTATACAGTCTTTTTACTGAGATGTTTCAGTACAAATATTGTGTCACTGTTCTATCAAGTAAATGTAAATCCAGCCAGGATGCAGTAAGAAATGTCTTACTGTTTCTTGAAGCGTCGGTAATCAGTTTCTACAGTACATACAATTTTGGAATGCTAAAAGTATTATATACCTTACTGTGCAAAAGTCTTAGGCACCTGAAAATCGACTTAAAGCCATTCATTTGGATAGTAAGTGTTTATATGTATATGTAAAATAGGCCTCAAAAGAATTATTGTAATTGGCAAAAGGATTGGCAAAAGGGTTTCTGAGTTTTATGCCGAGACTGTAGTACAAAGCTTTAGGCCACCTGAGACAATTTTTTATGTTATTAATCTAGCAATGTTTATTTTCTTATAAAAAAACAATATAAAATTGACTCTGTCGGAGTGGTCTGGCAACAAAGTACATCTTTTAACATATTTCTTACAAAGAATTTAGCAAAGACAAAAGGCAAAATACATCGAAGAAACTTTTTTGATGGAACACAACCTACAAGGCAATTTCTTGAAGGACTTCTCACAGCCAATGAATGTACTTTAATGCCAGATGACTCTGCCAGATGCTGAGCAAGCACTTCTATCCCTTAAGAAAATGACCTTTAACTACTGTTCATCAGATGCAAACAGCTTTTTGCATATTCCATTTTATTTTCTGTTTTCAAATTGCCTTACATTTTCCTTACATTTCCATCATCACATTTCTTCAAGTAATCTAACAAGGTATAATTTATCTTTTGGAAAACACAAGACATTCTTGTTATCATGTTTAATAATATTTAACAAAAGATTTTTCCTTTTTCTGGGTTGGGGATTATTAGACCTTTCGTTTACTGGCCCAACGCTCTTGATCACTACGCTACCCTGACACCCCCAAATATGCTATTCTTTAAATTGTTTTAGAGCAGCTCAAACAAGCTAGTTTAATAATGTATGTACGTATGTATAATAATGTATGTATGTATGTATTTTAAACACTGTGCACCCAATTAATGCTGATTCCTTTTTGTTTTTCATGACAGATTTGAAAGAAATATCAGTCATCAGGAAGATGTATTATTCACATCTAATATTCTTAAATAACTACACTAAAAGAAATGTTCGGTTTGTATGATAAAACATATATGATCCTGAGTGATATGAAGAGAACTAGATTCATCACTGAATGGTTGTACTCCGAAAGGTTTTAATTAACGTCCACTGTTCAACATACAAAATATCTATGTATTTCATTGGCTGTTAAGTCTAAGAGTGAATGTTCATTCAATGTTTTGCTACCTCTACCCTTCCAAAAGCCCTCTGGCTAAATGCAGAAAGTCAGACTCTGGTGCCAGAGTTGATACACCTATTGAGGTATTGATGGGATGGAGATCTGGAGGGTAGGCTTGAGATCTTGCCACACCCTTTTATCTATAATGCTCGGGTGAGAGATATAAACAGATAGTGGGGGTGAGATACAGAGAAGGAGAGATGGAAGGAGACAAAGGGACAAAAAGAGATCAAGAAAGAGGAAAAAAAGAGAAGGAGATGGTTTAAAATTCAGGGTTTTCAATACATTAAAATAATTTATCATTAGAGGACCAGAGTAGTCCACTCAAAGACTTTGAAATATGTTATTTCATTTATGATACCCACTGTCCAAAAAAAACAACAGCAACAGAATAACTGCCTGGTTTGATGTTATAATTACGCCAGGTGGTAGATTGGCAATTTTGCAATGGGTTGAGGTTTTAATTACATAAATCAGTGATATTTCTTGGCTGTAAATTATCTCTGCAAAAGTGAAAAACAAATTGTGTTAAGACAGGGTAAAACCTTTTTTTTACAGTTACCCTTCTACATGGTTAAGGCATGGGAAAGTTTTTAACTAATACTTTTGTTATTAGCAAAGTTATTTAATATTCTGTCCCTAAAGTGTCTTTTTAACCAGAACATGAACATGTTAGCTACCCCTGCTAGCAACAAGGAATCGGCCCAACATCGGCCCTATGTACCAGAAATGATTGTCATCCCTATCCTGGGTGCGAGGCTCTACCCAATGTCAGATTGAATAACTGCAGATTCTGACTGCCATAATTAAGCCAACACTGACAAAATTAAGGCAGCATGCACCCTCAAGTGACCCAATGAAAATTCCTGGTTATATTACCCGTTCATCTGATAATGTTCTAGACTTTCTTAGACTATATCGAAATACAAACTGTAAACTAGGTATTTAACATTTGCGTAGCTTTATGTTTTGAATTCAAAAAAATGTAATGCAAAATTCTGGGAATAGCAAAAAATCTATCGTTCAGACAATGTAGAAAAACTGAATTCGGCTATTGTAATTTGGATAACTACCTAGCTGAATAGGCTCTGTGCACCAGCGTAGTAACGAACTTCCGCTTTTGTCTAGAAGTCTGCATTGCAGTTTCCGGTTAACTTACTAATACTCATCCGCATTAGTAAACACCTAAACTCACAACAAGATGAGTGATGCTGTTGTACGGAAAAAAAAAGAAATATAATGTAGGTGACTCAATTAAGTTTCAAGGTACAAGTGGGGCATCATTTTAATCATGAGAATGTCCTCTTTTTAATAAAATGTAGCTTTCGTCATTCAATGACTTTAAACGCTAGACTAGAAATAGTCAGAAAAGGCAATTTTTTATATACTTCCACGTAACGCAGGTTTAAGCGCAATTAATATCGTATAAGACCAGATGTTTACTTCCTATGCCTGTTGTTATTTTTCAGTTTCGTTGTGAAATGAGATTACAGTAGTAAAATAAAAGAGGAGACCTGTTCTGGTGCTTTTTTGAGGCTATGGAATTTTAAGCTGAATTCAGGTTAGAAGAGGCTGAACGAAGGTTTGTTTCAATTCACTTGCTATGGGGACGCACTAGGGTTCCAGTTCAGCCAGCGTTCTTTTGCCGTTTTTGAGGCTAGGGTGAATTTTTATGCATTATATTGTCCTGCCTAATACTACACTAAAAAGGAACACAACGATAACTAGCTTACACCACAGTAAACTACTTACCCTCGTAGTTGTGCAGATAACTCGATACGTGGAGTTTGAATCCCTTGTTCCGCTTGCTTGTTGGAGCAGGGAACCAGGCATCAACAATTCGATGGACATCACTAATGCTTATTTTAGGCAGGTCTTGGAGACATCTACTAAAAACTGAAATTTTGGGCAACGCGGGTGATCGCCTTAAGTAAACCGGAAACTGATATGCCGACATCTGGCTAAAGCGGAACTTCGTCCATACGCTTGTGCACAGAGCCTATAGCTTCACAGTACCTGAAATAGTTGTTCCTTTCAGGGATGCTGCCCAATGGGAAAGAAAAAACTTTAAAATAGCATAAGCAATTACCTTTAAGATTGAAAGGAAATCTTGAAAAACCCCAGTGCTTTGACACCAAAAGACCAGAATGGACCAGAGTGCTACACTAAACTGAGCTCAGCTCTAATCCTGGTGTTATCTGGGACACCTATGGCTAGCTAGTTAGAGAACTAACCTGGTAAAAAGAAAGGTATCTCTAGTCTGTGAAAATCATCCTGGTATACACTCACCTAAAGGATTATTAGGAACACCTGTTCAATTTCTCATTAATATAATTATCTAATCAACCAATCACATGGCAGTTGCTTCAATGCATTTAGGGGTGTGGTCCGGGTGAAGACAATCTCCTGAACTCCAAACTGAATGTCAGAATGGGAAAGAAAGGTGATTTAAGCAATTTTGAGGGTGGCATGGTTGTTAGTGCCAGACGGGCCGGTCTGAGTATTTCACAATCTGCTCAGTTACTGGGATTTTCACGCACAACCATTTCTAGGGTTTACAAAGAATGGTGTGAAAAGGGAAAAACATCCAGTATGCGGCAGTCCTGTGGGCGAAAATGCCTTGTTGATGCTAGAGGTCAGAGGAGAATGGGCCGACTGATTCAAGCTGATAGAAGAGCAACTTTGACTGAAATAACGACTCGTTACAACCGAGGTAGGCAGCAAAGCATTTGTGAAGCCACAACACGTACAACCTTGAGGCGGATGGGCTACAACAGCAGAAGGTACCACTCATCTCCACTACAAATAGGAAAAAGAGGCTACAATTTGCATGAGCTCACCAAAATTGGACAGTTGAAGACTGGAAGAATGTTGCCTGGTCTGATGAGTCTCAATTTCTGTTGAGACATTCAGATGGTAGAGTCTGGCGTAAACAGAATGAGGACATGGATCCATCATGCCTTGTTACCACTGTGCAGGCTGGTGGTGGTGGTGTAATGGTGAGGGGGATGTTTTCTTGGCACACTTTAGGCCACTTAGTGCCAATTGGGCATTGTTTAAATGCCACGGCCTACCTGAGCATTGTTTCTGACCAGGTCCATCCCTTTATGACCACCATGTACCCATCCTCTGATGGCTACTTCCAGCAGGATAATGCACCATGTCACAAAGCTCGAATCATTTCAAATTGGTTTCTTGAACATGACAATGAGTTCACTTGCTGAAATGGCCCCCACAGTCACCAGATCTCAACCCAATAGAGCATCTTTGGGATGTGGTGGAACGGGAGCTTTGTACCCTGAATGTGCATCCCACAAATCTCCATCAACTGCAAGATGCTATCCTATCAATATGGGTCAACATTTCTAAAGAATGCTTTCAGCACCGTGTTGAATCAATGCCACGTAGAATTAAGGCAGTTCTGAAGGCGAAAGGGGGTCAAACACAGTATTAGTATGGTGTTCCTAATAATCCTTTAGGTGAGTGTACATCTCAGAATATAATGTGAAAAAAAATTATATGGTGTATCTTATATCTTATATTAATAAACTCGTGTATCAGATAAACTGTTGGCTAACATCAGATAGCTAGCTAGCTAGTAAGACAAAACAATTAACAGTCATAATTGTTACAAACCCGATTCCAAAAAAGTTGGGACACTGTACAATTGTGAATAAAAACAGAATGCAACGATGTGGAAGTTTCAAATTTCAATATTTTATTCAGAATACAACATAGATGACATCAAATGTTTAAACTGAGAAAATGTATCACTTTAAGGGAAAAATAAGTTGATTTTAAATTTCATGGCATCAACACATCTCACAAAAGTTGGGACAAGGCCATGTTTACCACTGTGTGGCATCCCCTCTTCTTTTTATAACAGACTGCATATTTCTGGGGACTGAGGGGACAAGTTGCTCAAGTTTATGAATAGGAATGTTGTCCCATTCTTGTCTAATACAGGCTTCTAGTTGCTAAACTGTGTTAGGTCTTCTTTGTCGCACCTTCCTCTTTATGATGCGCCAAATGTTTTCTATGGGTGAAAGATCTGGACTGCAGGCTGGCCATTTCAGTACCCGGATCCTTCTTCTATGCAGCCATGACATTGTAATTGATGCAGTATGTGGTCTGGCATTGTCATGTTGGAAAATGCAAGGTCTTCCCTGAAAGAGACGACGTCTGGATGAGAGCATATGTTGTTCTAGAACTTGGATATAACTGTCAGCATTGATGGTGCCTTTCCAGATGTGTAGGCTGCCCATGCCACACGCACTCATGCAACCCCATACCATCAGAGATGCAGGCTTCTGAACTGACCGCTGATAACAACATGGGTTGTCCTTGTCCTCTCTAGTCCGGATGACATGGCGTCCCAGTTTTCCAAAATGAACTTTTGATTTGTCTGACCACAGAACACTTTTCCACTTTGCCACAGTTCATTTTAAATGATCCTTGGCCCAGAGAAAACGCCTGTGCTTCTGGATCCTGTTTAGATATGGCTTCTTTTTTGACCTATAGAGTCAACGGCGAATGGCACGGTGGATTGTGTTCACCGACAATGTTTTCTGGAAGTATTCCTGAGCCCATGTTGTGATTTCCATCACAGTATCATTCCTTTATGTGATGCAGTGCTGTCTGAGGGCCTGAAGATCAGGGGCATCCAGTATGGTTTTCCGGCCTTGACCCTTACGCACAGAGATTGTTCCAGATTCTCTGAATCTTTGGATGATATTATGCACTGTAGATGATGATAACTTCAAACTCTTTGCAATTTCTCTCTGAGAAACTCCTTTCTGATATTGCTCCACTATTTTTTGCCGCATCATTGGGGGAATTGGTGATCCTCTGCCCATCTTGACTTCTGAGAGACACTGCCACTCTGAGAGGCTCTTTTTATACCCAATCATGTTGCCAATTGACATAATAAGTTGCAAATTGGTCCTGCGGCTGTTCCTTTTCTGTACATTTAACTTTTCCGGCCTCTTATACCTTCATCACCTGCTTTGTTTCTTTAGCCACTTCCCAAGCCTCTGTTTGGTTTTTGTGGTTGGGGTAGGCTGTATGCATATGGACGTGTTCCCAATCGTTTGCCCAATACCCAGTGGTGTCACAATTTAGAGAATACCAGTCATACCCCACATAATACGACCCCAGTTGTGATGCTCCCCAATTCTTCAAACTCAACAATGGTACAGTAAAGGTGGTTGGCCCATTTCCTTGCGGCGCACAGTATACTGGCACAATGGCATTCCCTGGCGCTGGGCATTCTCCATCCACCCATCCGAGGGTCATGTTTGCAGGGGTATACCATGGCTTTCCCCAGGTTCCTGATGTCCCGATCACCAAGAGGAAGGTGGCGGCGTATAATGATGTCATCATTCCTCTTGATTCCCTGTGGTTTTTCCCTGTGGCTGGTGAGTGAGTGTCTGTTGGTTTCTTCGGCGGACAAGGGTTTTGATACCGTCCGTCTTCCCACTTACTCAAGGGCAGCGTCTGGTGTCAACTTCTTGCTGGGACTGATGTATCCAGGTGCTTCGTTTTGCGATTTTTACCGCAGTTGGGGTGGTAATGAGTACTCGGAACGGTCCTTCCCACTTGGGTGTCGCCCAGGACTTCCTTTTGATGACCTTTATCAGGATTTCGTCACCCGGTTTACCAACGTTGTTGGTAAAAGTTAGGACACAGGTGAAAGCAGAATGGAGGACTATATATTAAAAGAAATAAGATGTAACAAAACAAGACCTGAACAGAGCAGCGACACAAACAGGAATCCAAAACAATGACTGAAAAGATTTTTTAGGGAAGGAGGAACCTAAATAAGAACAGTGATAAGGAACACAGGTGAGGGGAGAGGTGTAAAAATTACAAAGTAAAAGTACTCAACTGGGTTCGGCTGTGTTCATGACTTTAGGAAAGTATCTAATTAAGATCTAAGTAACCAGGTATAATCAGTGATAAATTAAGTAAAAAGGAAGCGTGTAAATTATCAATTAAGGTCAGTGGTTAGTTATGAATTCTGTTTACCTGGTCATTTAGCTCTTCCTTAGGAACATTCCAAAACTACTTTTACTGCATACTTTTTACACCTCTGGGTGAGGGCGATGACAACAAACAGTTGTGCACTCTTTAAATCAAGAAGAGAGGGCGGATATTCCATCTGTATGAATACACATTTGTTCTCAAAATAATTTTCTTTACTTTTCTTTCATAGTAAGGTTTGCATGTTGCCAATAGCAATACTTAAAAGAGAAGTAAAATACTCTGTCAAGGAAATAATTGAGATTATAACTAGCTGCCTGTCTAAACAGTAACTGACTTTTGTAATTGACTGTTACTGTAAATAGTAATTGACTATTGTAAATGACTTTTACTATAAACAGTAATTGACTATTGTAGTTGACTGTTACTATAATCTGATACTAATGGCATGCCTTGTTCAGTTCTCTGGCCAGCTAGTCACATCTCTGCTCACAGGTCATGTTTTGTTCTCTCTCTGTGATGTATAATCTTGCTTGTGCAAGCATACTGCACACACGCGATATTTGGCATCATTCTGATGCCACAGCTTTGTTTGTGAAACCCTGTACAAAAAGGTAAAAGCGACTCTGTTGCTCTTAGTCAATGCAAAAGCTTATACGTTCTGCCAGTTCTGTAATCCAGTACCTGCAGAATCATCACATTTCATAAAGTTCTCTAAGACAATGGGCTGGATTTATAATATCACCAGATCTTCTGAATCATCTAAGATTGTGTTTTTTCACTGCTAAATGTTCCCTATGCTTAATATATAATCTCCCACCACATGCATCATTCGTCAGGGACTTGGCAGATGGGCTTGGCATTCGTTTGCATCCTACACAGATGTACCAACACATTTGTTCCCCTTCTCTGTGTGCATTTCAATGGTTGATTCACCAAGCTTTTATTATAGAGACAATATCTGCCTGTGTTCAACGATAAAACGTCAATATGTAAATCCATTGAACATTATTCTGTAGGTGAAAGAGATCATCAGACCTGAGGGTTAGCAGCCTGTATCAAGGTAAAGTGTGTAGTGGCAGATGGTAAACTGCATTGTAATTACCCAATAGACAAAATATGAATAACATTCACTTAATCTCTGGCTCAATCATTTTTACAATGGTATTTTAAAAACCCCTTTAAACTACTCTAAAAATCAGTCTGACCAAAAGTACATTTGTTATTCTATTTTGGGGGTGGTGGTATTTATGCATGTTTTTCAAAATTTCCCAGCTGGATATCCATATTCAGTACAAAAGTCCTTTGATGGTGTGGTTATATCATCATCATAATACTGTACTGCATTAATGATCAGTTCTAACACTATTGTCTCTGTAATCATGAACTGTTTGAAGTACATTCCATTAATTTGTTGATAATCATGCAATTAGAGTTGCGTCAGCGTCATGGATACACTGACTATAACAAACCATAGTCATAAACACAATCATCAAAGAACCAGTTGAGTACTAAGTACAAAAACATATGCCTTTCTGTTACCTAAAACCTTGAGGAGGGACTGTTTTTCAAATATCTACTTTATCCGATGCTGCATGTTGAAATGTAACTCTTTAAATATTTTCCAAGTTATGCTGTACTACAATACTTATACATACATCCTCATGCTAAGGGAAACGTCTCAGCACTGCTATCCATTCTAACTAACAAACAAACAAAAACAAACCTTTCATTAAGCTAACAAAGGGAATGTCTATTATTTTCTGTTGTTGTTTTATCTATAGTGTAATAAAAATGGTGTAATGATTCTGAGACGTGAATGTAAATGGCCTTTCTTCCTTTGGCATGGTTAATGGTTGTTGTTCCTGTTACAGTTGTTGTGTACAGGGGAACTATTTTCAATTATTCATCTTTGAACTTGGAACTGTAGCGCATGCAATGGAAACAACTTCTACAACACCCTTTGAACGTTAGCTACGGCTTGAAGGGACCTACCATCAAAAAGTTTCATTGCCAAAGTCTTTTCATCTGAATTCTCTCCTGATTGATGAAGAATTGTTTATTGATGATGTATTGTTTTTACCACATCAGCCCTTCTTTTTACAGTGTAGTATGTGCCGCTTACAGTAGCAACCAAATTTGAGGGGAATACATTTGAATGCATTTTCATGAGATTAAAACGTTCTAAGTGTTTATGCACTGACCCAAGGACATTCAGATGGGTGCTGTCCTCTCTTCCTTCTAATGTTTCCAGGATAAAAATGAAAGCTCCAGTCCACCAGCAAGGGTTCTCAGCAGAAATGCTTTCATGTTGCCAGCCTGACAGGCTTTTGAAGTAAGTGCTAGAGTCTGAGATTAGGCTGAGAGGATATCAGGTCGGCCTTCAGAGACACACTACCTGATGTTTATCCTCATCCTCCAACTTTAAAACAACATTTTCTGAGACAATATTCTGCTTTAGGAGATCAACTTCACTGTATAGCTGAGTTAACAAACAAAACGGAAAATAGTTTCACTCCAGCATTTATTAAGTTGTTGGCAGTGTTCACTCAGTGGCTTCTGGGCATCGTTAGTATCCATAACAGATGTTTGTGTTTGTGGTTTACCTTGTATAAGAAGGGGGAAGTGCATTATTTTCTGCTTTAAGTAGCCATTTGTAAGATTTACACCATACAAAGCAGAAAATGCTAATTTTATTATAAACAGTTTCTTATTGTTGGCTTATTCACGGTCAGTAGATTCCCCATCTTTTCTATGATTTTGTCTTGTTTATTTATTCCAGTTGTTGTATTGTTGCCAGCCCAAAGAAATTGGGATTTATCTCTGGAAAAATCTAGAAATTGCTTTTTAGCAATGGAGGAACAGACAGGATAATATGGACTCATAAATCTAGCTGCCATATTTTTCCATGACACATGAGCTATATATCCATGTAGCATAAGAAACTTCAATTTTGGCAAAACTAGCATTTTGCTATTGTGGCTACCTTATTATAGGTATTACCCATTAATTGCCACTAGCCTAGGACACATATTCCTCCTTTAAAGTTGGTCTTAATATTTTTCTAGAAGATATGAGCACCTCAAAAGCTTCACACCAGGGACAAAAACGTTATACTGGGACTAACTAAACCTGTCTACTTCTCTCCATGTGCATCCAGGCAAAGACCACATTAAACTGTCACTACACATCTTCATCAATATTTCCAGCTGAAAGATTTTCAAATTCTACAGTGCCTTACGGTACATATAACATCCTGATAAGGATTGAAAGACTTAAGTATTCTTAGCGACAGAAGAAGTACAGGAGACCTTTAGGACATTATTGTACAGATTTTAAGTATTGGACATAGATTGTTAACAAGCAGTTTACTCTGATGTTTTCACTCCCAGAGAAAGAAATAGCCTTTAATACCGTACAATTATATTCACTGTTTACTTGTGGGTCACTGTGTTTGTGATACGCATAATTTGATTACAGCCATGTTTGTGGTTGAGGGCAGCAAACCTCTACCAATCGGAGAGATATGAATGTTTTCACAGAGTTTTTTTTTAGGTCCCATTGTAGGTCACATTAAAAGTTTTATCTAAAGTATAAACAAATTACAGCTTCGATCCAATACTGTGTCTACTTTGATCGTAACCCATCCACTGTTCAGGGGAAAAAAATCTTTGGAAATATAATGTGTCTTTCTTTTCTGTACCCTGGCATCTCAATTAATAATGACATGAGGCATGTGACCGAGCGGGCGGCTGGACTGGGTCTCTGGGAGGAAGGCTCTCCTCTGATTTAGGGACACACATATGGTCCTGTCATGTTCCTGCTTAATGAGGATTAATGTCAGCCATGACAGTGTCTTTCTAGAACCAGAGACAACCACATTTAAAGCCCACTTAACTTTAATCTCTGTCTGAACTAGATACCAATGTGAACGAGCAAAAGCCCACGAAAGACTTTTAGACCCACGCTTCTGCCATTCACTTACAGGTATGTCTATTTTGAAATTCTGCTGTCTCATTAAGAACATCTCAGACATTTGTTATTTCCGGTGCATTTTACTCTTTAGCTGTGATTTTGCAGTGAACAAAAAATTCTGTTTGAAGTAAATGAAAAAAGCAGCTGCCGTAGTCAAGTATGCAATAAGTTTGTGCAAAAAAACTACACTTTTAATAAAACAGAAGTTGCCTTTGCTGAGATTATCAACTCCTGTATCTGTCCTTTGAATGATGCATCAGCAGACCAAAGAAAAATTAAATAATAAAACTAATTATTCCCACCAATGTGTTTATTCCTACTTTGCCCCCATGTTTTATGCACTTCACACAATCAAAGTTGTTTGAATGTTATAATAAATATTTTCCATTCACTGCTGATGTCTGCAATGCCCTTTTCAACTAACTCTGGAACGCTTAAATGAAAGGAACAGCTTTACCAGGGCCATGGCGAGTTCTCGTTATTCTGCTAACACATGCAATCTACTTTGTGTTCTACGGTTCACACAAAGGACAGACAGGTAAGTGTGTCCCAACTGGAAAGAATTGCTTACCTACTTAAACTATGGGAAAACACTGACAATTTATCAGTTGTCAACTGACTTACATTGCTGGAGTAAATTTAGCTGAACAGCATACCTCACAGCACAGTACGTGTGTAAGGCCATTGAGTTTATAGCAAAGACATATAGTGCGGGTCTACTGTTGTCTTTTCTCAAGATGTATTCTGTAACCTGGTGAGATGACAGAAATTAGTTGGTATTGTCTGATCTATAATTTTACATGTGCTTTTGGACAGAGGTACTTTAAGTAACTTAATAGAAGGTAGGCTTAAGAAATAAAATGAAGCGCACCAATGATTTCAGACGGGGTGGATGTTTCCTTTACCTTTCAATTTTTATTGCTGTCCATTCCAGGCCATTTCATTCGCAAAGCAACATCAAGCTTAAACAAATTTGTTTCTATTTCAAATATTTCCATTAACATCACCCCACACATAATGAAATATTGTCTATCTAAATATGTAGGACATACAGTTTGTGCAATATGTAAATCGAATCATGCCATGGATCACTAAGCATGGACTATAAAGTTATCTAATTTGTATCAACTTTATGTAGCAGAAAACAGAGTTTGATCATTGGGCTAGAGACAACATTAATCAAAAATGACACTTTAACTTCAAATATAAGATTAGCATTTCACTACCTTAAAAAACTACCAGACAACAGGAAAATGTTTCCAGAGGTTGAAAATTGCTTTCAAGAATTAGAGGACAGCTATTTGTAGACTACAGCAAATTTATTCTTTGGATTTTGCTCTGAAAATGCTTACAGATTTGTTGGGGTTTGATAGCGTTTTCTTATGTCCACGGTTGTGGTTGAGGTGTGAGATACATAACATAACTTTCTCACAGAATGAACCGTCAGCGATATTCATGAATGAAGGCTGGTTCTTCCAATTTCCTTTGGTACACACAGCCCAACTGCATTCCTTATTTAAATAAGTTGAAGTAAGAAATGTTTTTTTGAAATAATCAATGTTTCATTGGTGTTGTTGAACACAAAGGTTTTGTGGACACAGTCTAGTCCTGCAATAAAATATCAAGCTCAATGGAGATTTTTTTTTTAGTCCAGGACCTACTGTAGGCTTAATCTGTGTCCGCAAAACTGGCCTTTCAGGGAATGTAATTTGAATGAGTCAAAAGCAGATGCATTGTCAGGGTGAATCTGCCTATTCCCTAATCGGACAGTGGGACACAGGGGTACCCCCATCTGTACTGTATATCTCCTAAACTGGAAGCGTGGACGAGCAGGAAGAGGTGGACGAGTTGCATAATGGGTGTGTATCACATATTATGGTTCATTTTGTTGTGGTTGCTCTGTTGTCAGTTTCTTGGATTACATCCAGATTAATTTCATTTTTAATCAGTGATCTTTTGCTGGGGCCCGGGTAGAGGCGTTCATTTTGGCGTATGGACAGGAGGGCTACTGTATACACGCTATAACAAGGACATACACAGATACACATTTCTGGACACGCCTGCCACATATATGTGCACCATGTACATTCCTCACTTGGTAAGACTGACAGCTGATCTCCAGGATATGTAAACCATGCACACACATGCGTGCACTCACGCACACAAACACAAAACCGATAAAAACAATAGGGACAAATGGGTGCAGCACCTCACCTCTCATCCCGGGCCTTGTCACAGATGTTTCCCGTCGTCAGGCTTTCCGTGGCTCCCCTGAGCCGGTTGCCAGGCAACCCTGGGCCGCATTAATATGCACGGAGAAGGGGAAGGGGAAGCCTCTTGCCTCTGGAGCGTGGCGAACCTCTAAAGCAGCGTCAGTGTAGGTTTCTCAGTAACAGTGCTCAACCTGTGTCCATGGTGACACGCACTCTTTTGTAGACAGCAAATGAACACTCAACAGCCACAGTAACAGAGGAACAGAAAATCATTAACAGGTGGGAAGTGCACTGACTGAAATCAGTTCAGTCAGTTGTTGCTTGATTTCATTTTAGTTTTTTTTACTCGGGACATCACTTCAGCTGAAACTGTTTTATGATAAGCTGCATGATCCAAAGTCTCAAATTGAATAAGTCTTCTAGCAAGGAGACTGAATAGTAGCCAATAGTATGTTAAGGGTTGATTTATCAGGAATTTAATGAGAGAAATACTTTGTTAGACTCGCCTGTGGTTGGTAAAGCAACATAAAGGAAAACATCCCTCCTCATCTGCTCATCATCTGACTACCCACCTTAACCTCCCCTTCAGAAGAGGAGTGGAAAAGAGGAGAGGCAAGCACAACTGCTCCGGCTCCGGCTGTATAAGGGTGAGGAGGAGAAGCTGACAACAGAGCGAACTTGGTTACTAGTGAGATGCAACTTGGGGAGGGAACGCTTAACTGCCGCGGGGTAGCCTACAACATCCAACGCAAGAAACCCTCCAACTGGACCGCCTGGAAGACGAGACGGCTCTCTCTCTCGGATCCTGTGCCCTTCCACTGCCAAAGGATGAGGGTTTCTGACTTTTCCCTTAGTTGCCAGGGATGTCTGTGGACAGCGGAAAGGCGAACAACCCCTCCGGCATGTCCAATGTTATGTTCCTCCTGATGCTCTGCAAGGTAAGTAATCTGCTAAAATTTGCAAAGGCATATGCAGGTTCAAAACTGAGGTTACCAAATTTCCAGGCAACCGCTTGACAGGCACTGTGGAGTCTTGGAATTATGTATTTGCTGACCGCAAGTGATTCATGTATTTGTTATTGCAATGTATCATCCTTCATTGTTCATTAACGGGTTGTTATGTCATCTTTGAGTTTAACTAGGCAAATTATTAGTTATTATATTAATAATGCATGTATATGCATATTTTGGGTCATGAGGACAGCAGTGTACAAGAGAAATTTGAAGAGAAAGGAATACAAACTTTTTTGTTAATAGAATTAAATTTACAGAGAAAGATATTAGATTACACTGAGTCAAGATTAATCACTGTGGTGACTCTGTAAAGTCTGAGATTTTATTAATTCGGAGATCCAGCACAATTAGATCAATCAATAAAATAAACTCTAACATTATTATTGTTTGTACTTGTGCTTCATTTCTGTTCTGTGTGTGGTGCTGTGCACTTACGACCTGGTATGCATTTGTTTATGCGCGTATGTATCTACAACGTTTTGCCAATGTTTGACATTCTGAGAAATATTTAAGAAGAAAAGGGTTTTACTCTTAACTGATCTGCAGACACTAAGACTGATTGGTGTAGGTGGTGAGCATAGATTTATTATTCCATGTATGAATATCCTCCTATCCATATTTTTTTTTTATTATGATTATCTTCTTTTTTTTCTCAGTTACATAACAAATCTCACAAATATATATAAAATGAATTAATTTATAATTTTGACATGTATTTTTGACTATTATGAGCCCATAATGACAAAGTGAAAACAAGTTTTTAGAAATAAGTGCAAATGTATTGAAAATTAAAAATGTAAATATGTACATAAGTATTCAGCCCCTTTGCCATGACACTCCAAATTGAGCTTGTATCCATCCAGCCTCCTTGGATTATCCTTGATGTGTCTCTAGAATGTGATTGGATTCCAACCCTGGCAAATTCAATTGACTGGACACGATTTAGAAAGGCACACACCTGTCTATGTAAGGTCACTGTGGTGGAAATTAAGGATCACCGCGTAGAACCCTTCTAGGCTCATAAGACAGAGACCAAGTTCTCGTGACACAATAACAGTTTATTACGCTTGCAGGCAGAGAGACACATTAGTTACAAGACCAATGAAATCTCTGGCGTAGCTCAGAAAAACCTCTTTGTATAGGTGAGAAGGTATGATAACATCATACTAAATAACTGACATTGAATCAAAACATGTTTATCTGGTCTAAATCACTCCTAGTTTGCTTCTCTTATCAGTTTAGCTCTCATGTAGTTAACCCAAAGGCAGGTTGCCCTTCTGCATTTTACAAATACCTTTGACTGCAATTGTCTGCCTTTGTTTCATAACCCCATAAGCACCTCTGGCATTTTTCTACTGTCTAATCACATAGACTTAGTACTTTTCCATCAGCCCAATACCTAACTAGTAATTCTCGACACCCCTATACAATTGTAGAATTCATAAATACATCAACTCAGTACATTTCTATTACAGTCACACATTTCACAGTGCATGTCAGAGCAAACACCAACCCCCAACTAACACTAATGAAATCTATGGAACTCTCTTTATACTTCAGAGATAGAAAAGTGTCAAGGCATAGATCTGAGGAAAGTTATCAAAATATCTAAATCACTGAAGGTTGCCAGCAAAGGGGGCTCCATCATTGGAAGACGTTTGGAACAACCAAGACTATTTCTTGAGATGGTCAGGGAGGTGAACAAGAACTTAATGGCCACTCTAAAAGAACTTCAGAGTTTAAATTGAAAGATTGAGAACCAGCCATCAGGACGATGTAATCATCCATCCATCCATCCATCTTCTCCCGCTTATCCGGGGCCGGGTCGCGGGGGCAGCAGTCTAAGCAGGGATGCCCAGACTTCCCTCTCCCCAGACACTTCCTCTAGCTCTTCCGGGGGGACACCGAGGCGTTCCCAGGCCAGCCGGGAGACATAGTCCCTCCAGCGTGTCCTAGGTCTTCCCAGGGGTCTCTTCCCGGTGGGACGGGACCGGAACACCTTCCCAGGAAGGCGTTCCGGAGGCATCCGAAAAAGATGCCCAAGCCACCTCAGCTGACCCCTCTCGATGTGGAGGAGCAGCGGCTCTACTCTGAGCTCCTCCCGGGTGACCGAGCTTCTCACCCTATCTCTAAGGGATCGCCCGGCCACCCTGCGGAGAAAGCTCATTTCGGCCGCCTGTATCCGGGATCTTGTCCTTTCGGTCATAACCCAAAGCTCATGACCATAGGTGAGAGTAGGAACGTAGATTGACTGGTAAATCGAGAGCTTCGCCTTGCGGCTCAGCTCTTTCTTCACCACGACAGACCGATACATCGACTGCATTACTGCAGAAGCTGCACCGATCCGTCTGTCAATCTCCCGTTCCATCCTTCCCTCACTCGTGAACAAGACCCCTAGATACTTAAACTCCTCCACTTGAGGCAGGCACTCTCCACCAACCTGAAGTGGGCAAGCCACCCTTTTCCGACTGAGGACCATGGCCTCAGATTTGGAGGTACTGATTTTCATCCCCACCGCTTCACACTCGGCTGCAAACCGTCCCAGTGCATGCTGAAGGTCCTGGTTAGAAGGGGCCAACACGACAACATCATCTGCAAAGAGCAGAGACGAAATTGTGTGGTCCCCAAACCTGACACCCTCCGGCCCCTGGCTGCGCCTAGAAATTCTGTCCATAAAAATTACGAACAGAACCGGTGACAAAGGGCAGCCCTGCCGGAGTCCAACATGCACTGGGAACAAGTCTGACTTACTGCCGGCAATGCGGACCAAGCTCCTGCTTCGGTTGTACAGGGACCTGACAGCCCTTAGCAAAGGACCCAGGACCCCATATTCCCCAAGCACCCTCCACAAGATGCCGCGAGGGACACAGTCGAATGCTTTCTCCAAATCCACAAAACACATGTGGATTGGTTGGGCAAACTCCCATGAACCCTCCAACACCCCGTAGAGGGTATAGAGCTGGTCCAGTGTTCCACGGCCCGGACGAAAACCACACTGCTCCTCCTGAATCCGAGGTTCTACTATCGGCCGTATTCTCCTCTCCAGAACCCTGGCATAGACTTTCCCGGGGAGGCTGAGAAGTGTGATCCCCCTATAGTTGGAACACACCCTCCGGTCCCCCTTCTTAAAAAGAGGGACCACCACCCCGGTCTGCCATCCAAGAGGCACTGTCCCCGACCGCCACGCGATGTTGCACAGGCGTGTCAACCAAGACAGCCCCACAACATCCAGAGACTTGAGGTACTCAGGGCGGATCTCATCCACCCCCGGTGCCTTGCCACCGAGGAGTTTCTTGACCACCTCAGTGACTTCAGCCCGGGTGATGGACGAGTCCACCTCTGAGCCCTCATCCTCTGCTTCCTCAATGGAAGACGTGTCAGCGGGATTGAGGAGATCCTCGAAGTACTCCTTCCACCGCCCGACGACATCCTCAGTTGAGGTCAACAGCTGTCCACCTCTACTGTAAACAGCGTTGGTAGGGCACTGTTTCCCTCTCCTGAGGCGCCGGATGGTTTGCCAGAATCTCTTCGAGGCCAGCCGATAGTCCTTCTCCATGGCCTCACCGAACTCCTCCCAGGCCCGAGTTTTTGCCTCCACAACCACCCGGGCTGCAGCCCGCTTGGCCTGTCGGTACCCGTCAGCTGCCTCAGGAGTCCCACAAGCCAACCAGGCCTGATAGGACTCCTTCTTCAGCTTGACGGCATCCCTTACTTCCGGTGTCCACCACCGGGTTCGGGGATTGCCGCCTCGACAGGCACCGGAGACCTTACGGCCACAGCTCCGAGCGGCCGCTTCGACAATGGCGGTGGAGAACATGGTCCACTCGGACTCAATATCTCCAACCTCCCTCGGGATCCAGTCGAAACTCTGCCGGAGGTGGGAGTTAAAGATCTCTCTGACAGGAGACTCGGCCAGACGTTCCCAGCAGACCCTTACAGTACGCTTGGGCCTGCCGAGTCTGTCCAGCTTCCTCCCCCGCCATCGGATCCAACTCACCACCAGGTGGTGATCAGTTGACAGCTCCGCCCCTCTCTTCACCCGAGTGTCCAAGACATACGGCCGCAGGTCAGATGAGACGACAACAAAGTCGATCATCGACCTGCGGCCTAGGGTGTCCTGGTGCCACGTGCACTGATGGACACCCTTATGCTTGAACATGGTGTTCGTTATGGACAAACTGTGACTAGCACAGAAGTCCAATAATTGAACACCACTCGGGTTCAGATCCGGGGGGCCGTTCCTCCCAATCACGCCCCTCCAGGTGTCACTGTCGTTGCCCACGTGGGCGTTGAAGTCCCCCAGTAGAACAATAGAGTCCCCAGTCGGAGCACTTTCCAGCACCCCTCCCAGAGACTCCAAGAAGGTCGGGTACTCTGCACTGCCGTTCGGCCCGTAGGCACAAACAACAGTGAGAGACCTATCCCCGACCCGTAGGCGCAGGGAAACGACCCTCTCGTTCACCGGGGTAAACTCCAACACATGGCGGCAGAGCTGGGGAGCTATGAGCAAACCCACACCAGCCCGCCGCCTCTCACCATGGGCAACTCCAGAGTGGTGAAGAGTCCATCCTCTCTCAAGGAGTGTGGTTCCAGAGCCCAAGCCGTGTGTAGAGGTGATCCCGATTACCTCTAATCGGAACCTCTCAACCTCACGCACCAACTCAGGCTCCTTCCCCGCCAGCGAGGTGACATTCCACGTCCCTAGAGCCAGTTTCCGTGTCCAGAGATCGGGTTGTCTAGGCCCCTGCCTTCGACTGCCGCCCGATCCTCTTCGCACCGGCCCCTTATGGTCCCTCCTGTGGGTGGTGAGCCCACGGGAGGGCGGCCCCACGTCGCCCGTTCGGGCTGAGCCCGGCCGGGCCCCATGGGGGAAGGCCCGGCCACCAGGCGCTCGCATACGAGCCCCAACCCCGGGCCTGGCTCCAGGGTGGGGCCCCGGCTGCGCCATACCGGGCGACGTCACCGGGCGATGTAATCAATCTGGCCTATATGGTTGAGTATCTAGGAAGAAGCCACTCCTGACTAAACGTCATAAGACATGCTGCCTGAAGGACTATGAGAGCATGAGGGAATAATGATTTGGTCTAAGGAGATCAAAAGCAAACTAGTTTGTCTGAATTCAAAATGCTTATCCTTGGCAAAAACAAGGTGCCGCTTATCACCTGTCTTATACCATCCCTCCAGTGAAGCGTGGTAGTGGAAGCATCATGCTACATAGGCTTCTCAGTGGCAAGGACTGGGAGGATTGCGGGAAGGATGAATGGTGCCAATACGAAGAGGTGCTTGAAAAAAAACTCATCCAGAGTGCACAGGACCTCAGACTAGTACGAAGATTCATCTTTCGACACAACAACGATCCCACAGACGTGGCCAAGACAGCCTTAGAGTGGCTTCAGGACAAGTCTGTGAATGTCCATGAGCATCCCAGCCAAAGCTAGGATTTGAACCCCATTAAACATCAGTGGAGAGAATTTCATTGTGGTTCACTAACGCTTCCCATCCAAACTGACAGAGCTTGAGAAGATCTACAAGAAAAAAATTGAGAAACTGCCCGAATCCACATGTGCAAAGCTGGTAGAGGAATACCCAATAAGAAGCTGGAAGCTGTGATTGCTGCCAACTGCATTTCTACAAAGTACTGAATAAAGGGTCTGAATACTTGAGATATTTCTGCTTTTTACATATCTTAAACAAATTGTGCTTTGTCAATATGGGGTTCATGTAGGTTGGTGGCAAAAAAAATTATAATTTATAAATGAAGTCACATAGGCAAATGTCTTCAGATTGAAGCGGGCTGTAGTTGATAAGTGTTCTTTTTTTATTTAACGAGATAAGACAGTTCAGATCAAATTCATAATTTCAATGAAAACTTGTCCAAAAGATATTCTATGAGGAAATTAAAGGGAAATTAAATGAAAATCACAGTGTATATACAGCAAGACATTCTACGATTCAGCATGTGCACTGATGAGATTTTTGGACGTCAGAAGATAAAAAATATGTAGCTTCACTTTCATCACGACAGCAAAACATCCAAATCGATTTCTGGCATTGAGGTGATGACTAATTGTAATTTCTGAGACTTGGCGACCCCAAAATTCTAACAACTTCTGCAATTCTCTGTGATTCCTGAAGAATTTGTTACCTCTAAAACCATCCTCCTCACTGTGCATGAGGAGAAATACACTAGAGCCATCTTCCAGGCATATTTATAACAGATTTATTTTAACTTCTGAAGATGCTTGTTAAATAAGGTAACAAAAAATATGCCTTCTGGGAATTTTGGGCACTTGTACAAACAGTAGCGCTGTCGAGCCAAAGCAGCCATCAATTATGTCAACAAAATTACTGGATTTCAATGTATGTATTTAATGGCAATATTTAGGTAAAGAGGGAAATCTTAGGTAAAAGTGTGGTATTACTGTGATTTCACTCATAAATTATGATAATATAAACAACATATTACACATCCAGCCCAAAGTGTGAGGCTTAAAAAATGGCTTGGCATTTGCAAAAGCCCCGGATCTGAAATGTTTTGATTTGGCTATACATTTGAACTGTTAAAAAGCATGTCGCCATAGAACAACTACTACTACTAAATGTACTAATTACTAATATTAACATTGATAACATTGATACAGCTGTGTCAGAAAAACACAAGATCTCCTTGACATAATGTAAAACGAGCACATTTGACTGTAGTCTACTTCCTCTGAATCATAAAATTCCAAAGGTTCCAGAAATCATAGTTAACATAGATAATGTCTCCCTAACAAACTGGTGATCTGAGAATTTAAACATTTGAACCCAAACATAATTATAGAAGGCTGCTGTAGCATACTGAGAAGTAAAAAATAGGAATATTTTCTGACAAATATTACACCAGCACAAAAAGCAGGATTTTTTTTTATTTACAGAGCATATACTCTTCTTTCATTTGACAATCAGGTAACTTGGAATAATATACAACCCCATTTCCAAAAATGTTGGGATGCTGTTTAAAATGTAAAGAAAAACAGAATGCAATTATGTGCAAATCATTTAACCATACATTCAAGAGAAAATAGCACAAAGACAACATATCAAAAGTTGAAACAAATGTTATTGTTTCTTGAAAGATATATGCCCACTTTGAATTTTATGCTAGCAACAAGTTTAAAAAAATGTGGGAAACTTGTTGGAAAAGTGTAATGTTGTGTAATGCAAAAAAAATGCAAAAGAAACCTTGTGAAACATCTCGCAACCAATTAGGTTAATTGGCAACAGGTCAGTAAAATTATTGGGTATAGAAAAGATAATCCCAGAGAGGATGAATCTTTCAGAAGTAAAGATGGAGAGGGGTTCACCACTATGTGAAAGACTGTGCAGGCAAATAGTGCAACAATGTATAACAAGAATAAAGTTTCTTGATGTAAGATTCAGAGAATCCAGAGAAATGTCGTTATGCAAGGGACAAAGCCGATCAGCACACAGTTCAAAATCCATCATCCGTGATGGTATGGGGGTGCATTACTGCACATGACATGCACATCTGTGAAGGCACCATTAATGCTGAACAATACATACAGGTTTTGGAGCAACATATGCTGCCATCTAGATGACGTATTTTCCAGGGAAGGCTTTGCTTATTTCAGCAAGACAATACCAAACCACATTCTGCACATATTACAACAGCGTGGCTCCGTAGTAATAGGTGATAAACTTGCCTGCCTGCAATCCAGACCTGTTACCCATTGAAAACATTTGGCGCATTATGAAATAAAAAATATGATAAAGGAGACACGAACTGTTGAGCAGCTGAAATCTTATATCAAGCAAGAATGGGAAAACATTTCACTTTCAAACTACATCAATTAGCTTACAGAGTATTGTTAAAAGAAGAAGTGATGCAACACATTGGTAAACATACCCCTGTCCCAACTTTTTCTGGCATTTAATTCAAATTGGGCATGTATTTTTCCAAAAACAATAAAATTTCTCAGTTTCAATATTTGATACTATTTTCAATTAGATATGGATAAATGCATTCTGATTTAATTTGCATCTTACACAATGTTAGAACATTTTGAAACAGGGTTGTAATTAGTTCTCATTAAATTCAGTTAATTCCACAGCCACGTTTGATTAGCAAGAAGCAATGTACAAATCAATATAATTAACTTACTTATTTGCCACCTCGGTCCTTTTAAACTGTTGTCCGAATGTGATTAGTAACTAGATTAATCTGTATCTGATTGCATTTCACCTGGCAGAAATATTGCAATTTATTTTTCCAATTGTGCCTGTCTTTAAAATCCTTTGTACAGTAGCCTTCTCAAATTAAACATGTATTGTTTAATATCACCATGTAACATGACTATCAAAAATGAATCCTTCAAATCATGACGACAAGCAATATTACTACGTATTGTAAAGTTGGCTAGCTAGCAGTATCCAGTCTACCGCAGATTGTTTTAAAGAACCCACAGTGGAGAGGAGGGGGAGGGACTATGGCAGAGCGGTAAGTAATGGCTTTAGTGTTGTAGTCTTTTAGAAATAGGAAAAATGTCTACACCTTGCACATATTATTTCTGTTGATAGGAACATTCGATGGCTCTATCAATCATGGACAACTGCAACTACACTTACAATTTTGTTTTATCTCATCTTCATCCGTTTATCCGGTGTCGAGTCGCGGGGGCAGCAGCTCCAGCAGGGTTCCCCAGACTTCCCTTTCCCGAGCCACATTTGCCAGCTCTGGCTGGGGGATCCCGAGGCATTCCCAGGCCAGTGTCGAAATATAATCTCTCCACCTAGTCCTGGGCCTACCCCGATGTCTCCTCCCAGCTGGACGTGCCTGGAACACCTCCCTAGGGAGTCTTTGAACTCCTTTACTTGGGGTAACGCCTCATTCCCTACCTGGAGGAAGCACTCCATCGGTTTCCTGCTGAGAACCATGGCCTCAGATTTATAGGTGCTAATCCTCATCCCAACCGAATGCGCTAAAAACAAATTTTGTTTTAGCGCATTCTAAATAGCATGAAGGTTTAGCGAAAGGAAACAAAACATTTTTTTTTAGATCTTTCTGTAAGTCATAAATCATTTTGCATTTGTTAGGTAGATGGCAGTTGTTGTCTGCAATTACTTAGAAGATCTAAGTTTAAGTCACTGCACACAAGCATTTTGTCACATTTAAATACAACATACTGTACTGTTTATTTAAGAGATCTACTGTAGGTGAACACTTTGTTTCCATCAACCTCCTTTTGAAAAAATACTTGAATTACTTGTGATTTTCTTCAGCTACAAATACCACCCCAACAATGATGTGCAGCTCTTTTTCAACTTGATAAAACATATTTAAATAATCACTTCAACAAACCCTAACCCACCAACTGTGAAAACCATTAGTACTGTTACTTCTGCCGTCACTGCCACTAGAACTAGTATTATTGCCTATTCTTAAAGACAAGCAAGCGCACCACATGTTCTTCTGTTGATGTCCTATTCTAGTTGTCATTCCTAGAAGCTTAAAATAGCTACTACTTTTTAAGCAGCCATAGTCCACAAAGAAAATATAAGCTTAATTCTTTCTTTGAAAATCACTTTGAGCTGGTGTCTTTTCTTCCGGGCTTAAGGGCCATTATCAACCTGGCACTGAATTAGAATATGTAGAGGAAACTTCACACTTGAATACACACTAGAAAGTGTAATGCTTATGTAAAAGCATAAATGACAAGCAGTGCCCAAGTGCCCAATAGCGTGGAGTGTTACTGGCCAAATTCCACCATTTGCAATATGCCTCTCCCGTTATAAAGTTTAAGGTATGGACTGGCCGGGCCAGCACAGCAGAGGTTTATTTGGGTGGACTCCAGAGTGTTTTTTTGAGAAGAGCTGCTGCACTCTGTGGTGAAGCTGTTTCTCTACTCACCTTTTTGGAATGGCCTCTATATTTCTCTGTCCGGAGGTTTTTATCATCTGCAAGCAGACATCTCCATGCATGATGGCACATCAAGCAGCACACTACACAATGAGTGGCATTCATTTGAGAGAGGCTGGAAGCCCTGTTTATGGTTTTCCCCAAGAGGGACATAACAGTCCACTGTTAAAGATCTCTGTTAATTTCCCAATAACTTGACTTACTAGATTGGATCAATCGGCTTGCTCTCTCCAGAAATACAAATGAAATGTGCACAGAACAATGCAATGAATGATAGTTGTATATGAAGATGAATTACTTTGAAATTGATTTCATCTGATGTCCATCACAACAACTAAAGCTTACGGGTCTAGACCAGGAATCATCTATGACGTTCAAACTCAAGTAAGCATTAATGACCATAAGAAACTTGTATAATATAGCCTTGTTTGGCCAGACAAAAAAATACCTATACACCTATGGTTAGTATACACATTAAACATAAGAGCCAGGCAAGTTTTATTGGAGGTGCAATTGCTTTTAATTAAATTAATTAAATTGTTACATTTCATGGATGGTATTTCATATTTATATGGCTTTTTGACCCATCTGACTTAATTAAATTTCTTGCAATTGGTCAGAAACTCCACAGTATGGAATAATATTTTTGTACATTATTCCAGTTGTAAAAAAACACATTTATGTCAGATTACTATATATTATTCAATGGGAATTAATGTATTTTTCTATGATTTTTTTTTCTATGCCCTTAAATAAAATATGAATCTGTAAAAGTTTGAAGAAAATGCAGCACAAAGAAGCAACTATGCTGCAGATAATTATTTTTGGCTTAAGTGTTTTGGGTAAAGTTACAATTGGTGTTAGGATTAGTACAGGAATATGTATATGTATATAATATGTAGGTTTAGAGTTAGGCATTAAGGTTAGGTGAAGTTAAGAAATAAATGTTAGGTTATTGAGGTTAAGGTAATGTTAAGTTTAGGGTAAGGTCAAGGGTTAGGATTATTAAAAGAAGGATTTTATAAGGACAGTAAACGTTGGTGACTTTAAATAGCTAAGTAAACGTGTGTGTGTGTGTGTCTGTCTATGGGTTCACATGCATGTGTTTGCAATTCTGTGTGTACTGTACATGTGTGTGTAAAAAGGGTTTTGGTGTGGTTTTTGCAGGGTTTGGGTCTACCAAAAAGCTTTTCTTGCACATTTTGCCATGGAAATTAGACAACTCAGCATACATGCTGCTTTACTTGCTCAATATTTCAAAGTGACAAACTGTATTGAGTTATACAGAAGATACAATCTCCCACATAAAAGTCAAGCCATTCAGCAAATTTATGACAACACTTCATTAGGGTGTTGCCACTATTAACTCTGTAACATGTACATCAGGTGTTGGCCCATATTTTTGGTCCCCCGATATATTTATTGTATTTATATTATATAAACAGCCATTTATGTTTTTTTTTTGTAAGAATATATATGTTTTATATATGTATATATCTTTTTTTACATATAATGCAGGTCTGCTAATATGAGTTACATTAATTTGTTGTTTAGGCTATTAATAAAAGTGTTATTTATATTCTGGCCTGGAAAATTTGCTCAAAACAAATTTGGCCCGAGCCCAAACCTAGAAGCAAACAGTCAGCAATGGTATGCATAAAACAAGCCAGTTACAGTTTCCTGGTCCTGTAAAGCTGTTGAAAATGTGTATATATTTATTTTCAAGTATGGGCTCACAGATATCAAGTCACATATGTGTAACTTGTTTTAATATGAAAACCAAGATGTAACAAAACTAAAACAAGACATTAACAGACCAAAGTTACCAAAGGAATTGAATCCAAAACAATTACCAAAAAGATAAAAGAGGGAAGAAATAATTTCAATAGACACAGTATTCAGGATCACATGTAAGGGCAATAAGAAGTTATAGGTGCACGTGCTCTAAATGAGGGAGAGAGGGCATCGGATCTCAGGACGTGACACTGTGTATGTCTGTAATAACTTCGGACTATTGTCCAAATTACTAAAGAACAGCAGAAAAAATTTATTCATGCAGTGTATTGTATATTATGTGTTTGTCTATTATTTTCCAGACCGGTCTGAGGGGTAAACTACAGACCTTTACTGGGACAATGGTAAACACTGCCGTCTGTGATGAAGAAAGAGGAATTCAAGATAAGGAGGGCACAGAGGAATCCATTCTGGCCATGCTGGGGATCATCGGCACAATTCTCAACCTGGTTGTCATCATCTTCGTCTACATCTATACAACGCTGTGACTGTCTTCAAAATAAACTCCCTTCAATTGCACTCAACAGCACAGCAAGCCTACCTGCTTCAGCAGAGTTGTTTGGCAGGAACGTAAATCTGTTTTGAGGCGGCGCTGCGTCATCAATCCACTTTGACAAAGGAATCTAAGAATGTGTGATAACTGCATTGCATGTATGCCGCTGAGAGGTGTTGAGACTTTGTCAATGGGAGACTGGCCAATTCCTGTGAGGCTGTATTCCAGGGCCTAATGTATCATTTCAAGTCTCTGGTATTGCTTTGAACATTTAACCTATACATATATACAATACATGAGGTGTGCCACTTCCTTCACAGGTACAGTACCAAGGAGGAAGTGAACAGACTGCAATCTAGTGCAAAGGACTAATCTGACCAGCGCTGCAGAAGCATTTTGAAAGAGCCTGATATACTGTTAACATTTAAACTGTATAATGGTAAAGAGGAATGTAGAACATGAGCAAAAAAATTAAGCCACATCTCTTTTTACACAAGTACAACAAATTTCTTTGGAGGAATATACATTCAACTAAGTGTGCTTAGTGGGAAGGTGACAGCAAAGGCCCTCTGAGTTTATGATGGTTCAATATTATTTATTGTCGTGTTCTGATTTCTGTTTGAAGGAAAGCTTTTGTACATTGTTACTATACTAACACATACAGTGACAGTACTATTTCCTTGCTTATGCCTGTTCTTTGCTACTTACAAAATGTGTACAATTTCTATTTCTTATAGTTCTAAGTGTTGCTGAGAGGTCTTCTCAGGAGTTTCAAGTCAAACGTTGCTCGAGTTTTGTTTTCTACAGTAGGAAGTAGAATCAAATTTGATCACATGTATGATCTGCATGAGAAATTATACTGTATTAGAATTAGCGTTTAAGATAGTGACATGGGATATAGTGAAATGGCTATTACAGTGTAATCACTCACTTCATCTAAATGTATGTGATGTTTACTGAGCTTTAGAATTTTTTGTGTTGCCCCTTCCTTCAGCACCGTGGTATCAAAATGTTACTTCCACAATTTGACTGCAATGCTTTGAGAAGAAATGAAAAGCACAATTGAGGAATGACCATTAAGAGTATGTACGAATGTAAGGGCAAACGGTGTGTGAATTTTATACACTGTAACCTGCAACCCCTTATGATTCCAAGAAAGTGCCTGAAGTCAAGTGTCTCATTCCATTATCCATTTCTCCAAGCAGAAGAGGATAAGTTACAAGAGAATCTATAGGCAAGACAAACCACACAAGTAATATATTTTAAAAGTGCTTCATAGTTATTTAACTCAGCTATCTCCAGAACACTGGTAACTAATTACAGAATATACTAGTGATTACTAGAGTTTGTTTTACGATTACATCCAACAATTTCAAATATACTATTGATTTTCCTTTAAAAAGCCATGAGAAAAGGTTTGTAATTTCTTCCAAAGGTGACTAGTTCTATATTCCAGGCATAGCAGACATTTTGAGGAGGAACCATTTAGTAAGTGTATGGAGAGTGTTGAGAATGTATTTCAGATTTGTTCATTTAATAGTTGGACCTTGTCGTACTTTTCTTGTGAAATTGAAATGCCTAGTGGAACAAGGTGCTGTGAAATGTAGTTTAATAGCATTGCATGGGCCTTAGTGACTATCAGCAATATGGTTGGTGTATGCTTAGAGTATCTTTTAATTCTCAGAGCCATTCTCTCAGACCTCTGGACTAAGAAGTACACTCATGAGAAATAATGCTCGTTATTACAGGATTACTGTTGTCTTAATCTGGTTCTAGCAAACTGGACCACAAAGCCTATTATACATAGTTTAATGGGTAATACTGGAAGTAGTAAAAAGACCCAAATATTCAAAGATTTTATCACCCACTAATTTTTCTTCACATTTAAGATTATGCAGTATTTCTTGCTTGACATTTTGTTAAAAACAATGAAATAAAACCTATAAAAATTGATAATATTCATAGTGTTGCCCTTGATTACCTTTGGGGATTACGGCGATATATGGAATTTATATTTACATTTTAAAATGTTATGCATGTTGTATGCTTTTGGTTGTTTATATAAAGATAAAGATGAATCTCTATATGAAATACCTGGAGTTTCAGAATTGTTTAGTGATGTTTGGAGAACTATTTACACCTGAAAGTGAAAGATGCACGCAATCACACTCAACAGTGGCTTAGAAGAAATAATATTCTCCACTGCCATTTTGAGTAGACAGCATTTCATACAACAAGACATACTTCACAGTCAATTTTCTAATCTAATTGAAAAATGGAAAATAAGAAAATAACATAAAGCATGGTGGACAAAGACACCAAAACTAAATCATCCTAAACAAGTTTATTTTTATCCTATCTCCTCTTTGTTGGAAACATTTAGGTCAAATATATGTCAAAATAATTTCTCCCTCCATAAGGAATCCACTGGAATTCCAAACAGAGTGGAATAATCCTGTTTTCAAAAAAACTGAAATGAAAACAAAAACAGCTTAACATTTTGAATATATTGGATTAGGCAACGAACCAAGTAAACAGTGTTGTTTGAAGACGCACAGCTGTTTAAATTCAACCAAGCCCAGTAGCCTGCTTAAGCTATTGTTTCACCTGGATACAGCAGCCAACATTGCCTCAGATCATTTCCTTTTGGAGCTAAGAGAGGCTTACTGAATAAGGGGTGGAAGACTGCAACATTCCGGAGAGAGATGATTCAATCAAACTCGTTGTCTAGGAAAACATACATACTATATAGTGAATGCACTGGTATATCATGGATATTCCAATATTTGGTTGAATAATATATTTGAAAAACAATCATGCTGACTCAAAAACAAGATATGGTTTGCAGAGTTTGGCAAAATTATTTATTAAGAAATTATGTTACCATCTCATATTCACTACATGTTTTTCCCAGACATGAAACATTTTCCCAAACATCACTGCTACAGTACACAGTATACAAGTTGTTCTTGTAATAACAGTAAGCAGGGTTCAAAATGTAATTTTATTTTAGTGATGATCCCCAATGTACTGTACTCACAGCCTATTGCATAGCGCACACATTTGCCAAACTGTAAACATTACATTACAATGTTAAAACTTTAAGCAGTTTTCAGCTGACTAACCTGGATAAAAGAACAGTGAATACAGTCACATACAAATAAACAGTCCATACATGAACAAGAAAAATTACTCAAATATAGCATTGGCATGACTACAAATCTCAAATTCTTATAGGGTCAAATTGGTCATCTGCATGAGACAAAATTTGTTTCTAAATGTAAAAATAAAGATAAAGCTAATATTAAAATAACAAGTCTGTTTGGCTTCCACATCAATTGTAATTCCATCACTTTGTGTTATAGTCAAAAGACGTTGGTAACACTGACGTTTGCACAAACCCGGATCAAATCAGGATGTTACTAATCAGAGAGTTTATTAAAGTCCATTTGCATTCAGTGCAACATTATCACAAGCTACGCTGAGTTGTAAAATCACCTTAGGGCAGGAAGAAGTGCTAAATCCACACCAGCTCATTGTGCTTAATGAGTCTGTTTAGGTTCATTGTCTGATGAGTCTGTTTGTTCATTTACCGATCTAATTTTTTCCCAAAGGCAGGCTGTTTAAAGGTAATCAAGATTATGTAACCCTGAATGTGGATCACACAGGTCTTTCATAGTATATTACCTTTATTCACCATTTCCCTCAGATGTAATATTTACCTTTATTCATCATTTCCCTCAGATGTAATATTTACCTTTATTCACCATTTCCCTCAGATGTAATATTTACCTTTATTCTTCATTTCCCTCTGATGTAATATTTACCTTTATTCACCATTTCCCTCAGATGTAATATTTACCTTTATTCACAATTTCCCTCAGATGTAATATTTACCTTTATGTAACAATTTGATACCCTTGAAAGTATGTATGCACCTTCAACCCTAAACAAATTGTTTGAATACCCTTTTTTCATTTTTAACCTATCTAATCCTCCTATAGGAAATAGATCAGGAGAAAGATATAATGTTTTTTCCATTCAAGAGAAATTTTATTTAGACAACAAAGGGCAGATAGGAGAAAGCCATCCAGTGCCATCTACCATCAGCAATAAACAAGCTAATATTTTTTAGCTGTTCACCTAGGAGCTCCCAATAGCCTCCCTAGTTTCTGACTATTCTGTATCTCACAATTAGGAATGGGATGTCCCCAAGAAATGTGTCCCACATACTGTAGATTTGCTGTCACACAGGATGCACATAGACCTTCTAGCAGCCCGAATGCCAGCCATACACTTCCCTAACATTTATTCATGCATTGAAATAAATCCCATCATCAGAAGTGGAGTGGGGCTGAAAGCCATGACAAATCCTGATATAAATGTAAAATTCAAGAAGCAAAAGTGAAAGTGGCAGGTTTTGTGCGAGTTACAGATGACAGATTTTCCTTTTAGTGTTTCCATGGCACATTCTGACTGCGGAGTATGTTTCTATTAAAACTAAATAATTATAATACATTGATCGGGTAGAGAATTCTATACATGCATATTTGTAAGATCCCCTCAGGTTGAGTATAATCCTGGACAGGCGGTTAATAGACATGATAGTTTGATTTCCAAACATGAAAATATAAATGGCTTGTTGTGTTAGAAGCATTTTGAACACAATATTGATTTATCAAGGCAAACTCTACAAACCATGTGACTGCAGTAGTGCAGGGCTTTCCGTTTCAGCACTTAAAATGTTGACCAGTTAGAATGTAATGAGGAATTTTCCTCAAAGGACACGCTGCTGAATGAAGACTTAACTATGTCGGCACTAAAATTTGTAAAAAAGAAAAAGATGCTTCAAAGTGCTTTGTCTCTCAAAGTGCAAGGATTTTCATTTAGGGCAACAAACATGCTTGGTAGGCATCTTTAGTTAAATAGGTCATCATTATAAGTTACAGTATATGCATGTTTTTAGCTAAACCCTTAGAAGCAATACATCTGTATGTTACTCTAAACTCATTAGGCCCACAAAAATTATACAATACAGAAGAAATAGGCTAATTGTACTATGTAATGTGGTATTTAAATTCAGGAGTTAACATATTGCTTTTCTGCATACAGCAAATTAATTAATTTGCCAGAAAAATTATTTGTGAAGTGTGTACGCAGGTGTAAGAAATGCTTTAGACATGAGTGACGTGCTGACTATGATTAATTATGCTAATATGTAGGGCCTAGTGTTACAGAATAGCATAATTAAACAGCCACCTTGTCATCCGTCAGCCTAGGTCTGCCTTTAATCTCAGCTGATCTCTCCAAATGCTATGTTTGCCAGTTGGAAAGATTTCGCATTTTAAGTTTTTTACGTGGACTGCATGTGGGCATGGATTTAGCTACTGCTTCCTTTTGGAGTGATCTTGCATTGTCCTTCACCTACAGTACAAGAGCTTGCATGCAATACCCACAGACTTGCTTGGAACATGTCTGCATAACTGTTCAGTTCATTATAGCATATTACATAAGGTGCGAGTATGGATCCTGATTAAGTGGGAGTGAATGGAACTTTATTCCCTCTATGTACTTTTCTCTATATGCATATCTGACCTTGAATGTAGGCATGAGGTAATACATTTTTCAGCCAGCTATTTGTTTGAGGTGAAAGTCAGTGTAAGGGAGGTCTGGCTAAAGATGTGTCTACAGATGTTGTGTTCTGTCCTTGAATGAATTCCCTCATAATTCCACCATCTTCACACACAATAAGAATAATTAAAGTCAAGCAACCTGTCCTTACAAGTTTTTTTTTTATATACATACATATATATATACATATATATATATATATATATATATATGGGGAGAACAAGTATTTGATATACTGCTGATGTTGCAGGTTTTCCTACTTACAAAGCATGTAGAGGTCTGTCATTTTTATCATATGTACACTTCAACTGTGAGATGCGGAACCTAAAACAAAAATCCAGAAAATCACATTGTTTGATTTTTAAGTAATTAATTTGCATTTTATTGCATGACATAAGTATTTGATCACCTACCAACCAGAAAGAATTCCGTCTCTCACAGACCTGTTAGTTTTTCTTTAAGAAAGCTCTCCTGTTCTCCACTCATTACCTGTATTAACTGCACCTGTTTGAACTCGTTACCTGTATAAAAGACACTTGTCCACACACTTAATCAAATAGACTCCAACCTCTCACCAGAGAGCTGTGTAAGGACATCAGGGATAACATTGTAGACCTGCACATGGCTGGGATGGGCTACAGGACAATAGGCAAGCAGCTTGGTGAGAAGGCAACAACTGTTGGTGCAATTATTTGAAAATGGAAGAAGTTCAAGATGACGGTCTGGGGGTCTGGGGCTCCATGCAAGATCTCACCTCATGGGGCAGACTTCTACATGCTTTGTGAGTGGGAAAACCTGCAAAATCGGCAGTGTATCAAATACTTGTTCTCCCCACTGTATATATATATTTATATTTATAGTGAGTATGCTGGCCATGCAAGAACTGGGATCTTTTCAGATTCCAGGAATTGTGTACAGATCCTTGCAACATGGATCTGTACACAATCATGCTGAATGGGCCTCAGGATCTTGTCACGGTATCTCTGTGCATTCAAAATGTAATCAATAAAATACACCTGTGTCCTTTTGTCCATAACAAACGCCTGCCCATACCATAACCCCACCACCACCATGGGCCATTCGATCGACAACGTTGACATCAGCAAGCCGTTCACCCACACGATGCCACACACGCTGTCTGCCATCTGCCCTGTACAGTGAAAACCGGGATCCATCCGTGAAGAGAACACCTTTCCAAAGTGCGAGATGCCATTGAATGTGAGCATTTGCCCACTCAAGTCGGTTACGACAACAAACTGCAGTCAAGTCAAGACCCCGATGAGGACGACGAGCATGCAGATGAGCTTCCCGGAGACGGTTTCTGACAGTTTGTGCAGAAATTCTTTGGTTAGGCAAACTGATTGAAGATGCTGGATGTGGAGGTCCTGGGCCGGTGTGGTTACACGTGGTCTGCAGTTGTGAGGCCGGTTGGATGTACTGCCAAATACTCTGAAACGCCTTTGGAGACAGCTTATGGTCAAGGGCAATCCACAGGCTCTGGTGGACATTCCTGCAGTCAGCATGCCAATTCCACGCTCCCTGGGTGATGGAACTGTACATTTTAGAGTGGCCTTTTTTTTTTATTTTTTATTGTTGCCAGCCTAAGGCACAACTGTGCAATAATCATGCTGTCTAATCAGCATCTTGATATGCCACACCTGTGAGGTGGATGGATTATCTCAGCAAAGGAGAAGTGCTCACTAACACAGATTTAGACAGCTTTGTGAACAATATTTGAGAGAAATAGGCCTTTTGTGTACATAGAGAAAGCCTTAGATCTTTGAGTTCAGCTCAAGATAAATGGGGGCAAAAACCAAAGTGTTGCGTTTATAATTTTGTTCAGTGTGTATATAATAGATACTGTAAGAACTACGTAAATTAGTAAGGTTGGAAAAGGGGGTTGTAACTGTTTTATATCTATTGTACATGAATGTTAGAGTTAAAGTTGATCGCTGGAAAAAATTTAAAACTAGTCATATGACAGGAGACTGAAGCATGTTAATCTAACTTTTCCACAGTGAAATACTAGGGCAGAATTAGCATGTCCAGTTGAGCAGTCACGTTAGATGGTAGCTCCTATAACCTATGCCAAAGTAGCCTTATTTACCATTTTTCTCCACACTTTTTGGACCATGTTTTTCTTTTCACTTTTTATGCTGAACTCTCCTGCGCCCAGAAGACAAGACGGCTTCTTTCATGGCCTCCTCCTTACCAAACTGTAAAGCACATGGTACAGTACATCCAAGGTGGAGTAGTTCCACGGACAAACTAACTTACCTCTTCTCTAGCTCTCATGAAAATCAGTGCTGCCAGCTCAGGTGAGCTCAGGACTGCATTGCTGAAATATAGGTTTGATATTTTGAACAATGTTTTGCTATACAGCATCAGTGAGTCATCATTGTCAACCTTGAAATATCTGCTTAATTTACCTGAAATAAGATAGACAAGCTGGAGAAGGTGCGTTCTGACCAAAATAATAAGTCATATAATAAGTACATAATTTAAACAATTCAATCTATGGGGGATCTGTAGGTTCTGTTTGGACTGTATAAGGCATTGTACTGTCCAAGCCTTTTTGGATTATGACAGCGTTAGTGGCCTGTCCCATGTTGATTGATTTTGTTGACTACATTCCCAATTTCATCACTGTTGAACATGCGGCCAAGGATTATATGACCAGTTTATTACTACTGGAGTACATGGATGGAAATTAAAGGTCCCTAATTCCATCCATCACATTTATAGTAACCTTATTGTTGCTTGGTATGCCCTTGTGATTTGCTGTTCGGTCAAGCTGATGGGTAGCAGGTAGAGCATATTTTATGTCTTAATGACTAGCATTCTGCAGAATGCTGTGAATGGAATTACTTCAGATCAACTGAATACAGCATATTTCTAGTAAACACTTGCAGTACACGTGAAAAAAGTCTGATCAGGTCTTTTGGAGACATGTACTCAGTTGATCCACAACTCTTAATAAGTCACATGCAAGGACTTGGAACAGGGTTTCCTATCACGCTACCTCAGGAGCAAGTCAACTGTGCTGTCTAATCTCTAACGCTACCACCACCCAGGGACTGTGCTCTGACAACTTCCTCATTAATACATCAGCGCTGAGGTAGCATGTTTGCCTCTGAGTACGGACATACAGTATAACCCTTTATTTCACTCAGTGAAGCTACTGACCCATACCTGCTGCCTGAAGCATAGCTGTAGCAAAATGTTAGGGCAGTGCAGTGTGTTATGTTAAAGCAGATCAAGCCAATAATAATGCTCACCAGCATGCCCAGTGTCTTGTTTGCAGACAGGCTTGTCTATGTATAATTCTATCCAAAGTATCCACCTAGATACCAATAGTTGGCACAGCAGCAAAATCTGCAAAGAACAGCAAGAAACAAATACATAATTCCTTATAGTAATTTTGGTTAACTTATGCACACCCTCTGGAGGGTCAGAGACTACAGGACATATCCCTCAGCTAGTGGGACCAATCGTCAACTGTAAGTCAACAGAGACAAAGTCGCATTTGGTCACTGAGCATCATGAACAATGCTCCATGTAAAGTGAAGACAGCCACGCATCTCCTCCAGGTCCGTTGTTTGCACAAAAACATAACTGTCATTGATCGAGTCTACATAGTATAAGAACACTTTTCAATTCAGCAAACCTTCATATTTACACCTTTACCCTGATGGGGTAATGGTCAGACACTGTTAACCAGCGCTTGTTACATCTAGTGCATTCCTGCTAAGGTAGGGCAGACAACCACCAACCCATTACTAGTAAGTCCCTTCTTACTCGATAAAGTACTGTAGTCAGAGCTTTAAGGAAGAATGAAAACAAATAGGGAAGCTGAATAATACAATCCCACAGCAACATACATTTATAAAGATGCTCTTTTCCAGATGGGATTGCAGATTTCTTTACCTATTTTTCTTATGTACCACGCACCGTGGGAATCAAACCCATAACCCTAGCATCATAAGCGTCACGCTCTACCGAACTGAGCTACAGGGTACAAATGCATTCTGCCAAGGAAGACAGTTTCCTCTGCAAGCTATCAAACTGCTGAACACAACCTTATTGACCCCCTAGATTGACTCTGCTCAGTTGGGTACTCAGCAGTACAGAGACACACACACACACACACACACACACACAGAGTGTGAATTCTAACTCATTGTAATAATTGTTCATGTCTGTGGACACTTGATTGGGGTCACCGCTGAATTCTGTCACAGTAGGTGTATACCGTACAGCAATGAAGCCCTGTCAGGATGGGTTCTGTTTGTACTGTAGCCGCCAGGAACTGTGGTGAGAACGAACAGCAGGACGTCTCTCCCTGAGTCACTAGAAATATTTCTCAAGCCCACAGAAAAGTCAGTTTTCAAAAGGATAATGCAAAGAATGCTCCAGCTAAACCCACGGATAAATGACATTTTAGAGAATGATGAGGTGAAATTGATTTGGGGGCACCCTGCCCTTTGCTAACAGTTGTGTTCTTTTTGATGTGATCGTTTTAACTGACTTAATTTATTAGGTTTTCCTAATTCATGTGAGAGTTTTTAATAACATTCAAACATCAAGATATCTTTGTTTTATTGTAAGGATGTTGTCTTTTTGTCAGTTTAAGATAGTTTGCAAACATTTCAAAGATAGGTTTCCAAGCCTACAAACATTTTACATCAAGATTTGGCGTATCAAAACTAGAAATATCCCATTAGGGCAAAAATTCTGTAATGAATAATCTTTAATACTTTATATTCAACTCTCTCTTTGAAAACTTGTCACTCACTGAAAACCTGTCAAAAACCTGCAGTGCAAGCTCTACAAAATTTGATAGTGGCTGACCTCTAGTGAGAATAAATGGTAATTGAAAATTAGAACCACAGAACAGATAGATGGTTATGAGGTCATATGTTCATATTGATGGGTGAAAAGATAATGTCATCCAAAACAAATAAATAATATTAATGAAACGAAATGACCAATAAAAAAATTAAATTATCAATAATAACAACATCCATAAAATGTCAGCCTACTCAGGTCAGTATAGACTATCCGGTTTAGCAAAATTTTTTAAAGTTTTTTCTCCAGTTGCCATTACAATTAAAATATGATTGTAACATATAGGCAAAGTTGATAAAAGAAAAAAAAACTTTATAGAGAATATTTTTATTTTTTCTGGGATGGCATTTGATAAAAAAAACATTGTTTCTCTGAAATAATGCTTTGGATCAATGTCCTGCTGGAAGATTCAACAACGACACTGCTGAGAAGCCATCAATTTATTAATCTGACCTTAGAACATGGTTCTTATTAAAGTTCCAATGATGTCAAACTCCAGACGCTGACGTTTATGTATTGATTAGAGTAAAAGCTTTCTTCTGGCAAGTGGCCCATATCGCTTTTTAGCATGCCGGTGAAATCAGATTGTAGTTTTGGAGACTCGGTGACCCCATACAAACTTCTGAAATTCTACAACTGCAATCCATCTCAAATGATCCTCCTCTCATGTTTTCCATATCACTTATTGAGTGCTATGGTGTTTCCCTCTCTTAGACTTTCCCTCCAATGAAGTGCATACCCAAACGTACAAGCCAGTCTAGAGTGCTTTGATTGTACAGTATGTGTCTTGGGAGAAGGTGGGTCAAATGGGCACTCATTTTAGAGACAGAGCATTATCCAGAGGTTACTGGCCTCATTTTACCAGAAGAAACATAAAAAAATATACAAAAGAGTCCTGTTGTGATCGTGACTACCTAGTTCAGGATCAAAGACTAAGATGAAGGTGAATTCCACCAGTTCGAGAATCATGGATTATTTCGAGGCAATTATAGACCACTCCTTACTCCCAGAGCGATGGGTCATTTAATGAAGAGCGCTTTTGCTTCATTTCAACTATGAATAGTGTGCCAACTTACATTTTAAAAGCCCTGGTAAATAAAAAGCCAGGGAAACATGCCAGTCGTCACATCCAGAGATCCAGCCTCAGATACAGATTAATTTGTTGGATTTGTCAGTGGCAGTTTTAAAAAAAAACATGTTTTGCCACATATACAAACGGCATTACCAAACGGTTGGAGATACAAACTCATCACACTCCGTACAATCGGTATTGTCTCTGGAGCATGACGATGTGTTTGGTTTTGCTGAATGACAACCAAAATGTGTTTTATCTACCGAAAGATACTGTGAGCTCAGCACCAGTCAGTAGAAAGGGTTATGGATGGTCATACGTCGCACTAAACAAATACATTTTACATAAATCAACAGTTGGAGGTAGAGAATAATTAAAAAAACACTCTATATGCAGTAGAAATTGATCAAATTCCCTACGAGGTCAGGAGTCTGATGGTTTTCTGAGTGGAATCTCAAACTATTTTTCATATTTTTTAGGATCAAACCTACATTGAATTTCTAAATGATCTGTGAAGAATGATTTTTAAAACCACTCTACATGTTAACTACATGTTAAAGGGTCATAGACCTCAAAGAGTTTTAAAGGATTTAAATAAAAATCTCTATAGGGGTTTCCAAAAACCAATTCAAATAGGTATTAAAGTATCATTATAACATCTTGAAAACCTCAACTGTTTTCTCATCACTCTAAAGCAATGAATGCTCTGCAAATTCAAATAATTTGCTGTGTCTCCTTTGCAGAAGTCCTTGTCTAGACAACAGATACAGTACTGTACATAGCTACAGTGAAAAAAATCTGCCCTGAAGCTACAGGTAAAAAAAATAAACAAAATGTAAAACCACTATCCACAATTCATAAGCTGGGAGCGAGAATGCAAATCAAATGACTCAAGGTCTAATGTCGTCGAGACAATAACCATTTCATCAATATTGATTGTGTCCGCCTGACCAGTTCTGTAATGAGTTTGCGACTGTGCATGACTGTGTAATGGCTCCTCTACATGATTCCGCCTGCTGGTGCAAGATTTTAGCACCATGAAATAAGACCTCTGAGTTACACTTTAATGAGCCTGTTGACTCTTGATCAAATTAGAGCAGACAGTTTATTCCATTAGCTGGGTCTTAGACACCATCCCAGTATAAAACCCTAATGTATTGTGTCTACTTATACACATGGATAATTCATTATCTTTAATTACACATATTGCGTTACCTGATTAACAGATATCTTACCTCCCTAATTCTCTGTGGCTTTGGCTTACTGGGACTGGGAAAGAAAGTTATGGTATAAGCACACCTGAAAATAAGTTAGAAGAATTAATGAAAAAAGGTTATAGAGTCCTCAGGAATCACCACAACTTAAACATACACTGAAAAGGCGAGGTTCTCTCTTAAATAAAGATAGACATATATTCAGGGAAATGACCTAGATTCACTGAGTGTGCACATTTCCACAACAGCTAAAATGCTAAAACTCCGATGCCATACTAACAGCGTGTAGCAAACCTGTTCATGTGCCGATGCTGTGTGATTGTGAGAGCAAAGGATTCTCTCCTGCCTGGCACAAAATCTGTGATGCTGCTAATGGCAAACATTTCTCCAAGTCTATTTTAAAGTTGCACTTCAAATAAAATTCAACAGAATGCAAAATATTCGGTCTCAATAGCCTAATTTACTCCGCAGTAAGAATAACCGACACTCCAACAAATGTCCTCTCCTCATGAGTCTTGTTAATGTTAGGGTGAGGTGTCAATCTGCCGTTTTATCGAAATGTCAGTGCATAGCGTGATGGCTGAATAGGTTAACTGTAGTAGGAGGCTTCGGGCCTCAAATATTCTCTCTCTATCACAGTGTTAATGTATGTGTAGCCTAACACACCTATACCCTATAATTGCAGATTTTTCACGAGCCATAAGGAATAGTTTGCCAACTGGGAGGCGGCCTTTTGTCCTTGCTTTGCTGGAGGCCTGGAGGAGCAGGTGCCGGTGTGTACAAGAGTTGGTGACCTATTCAGATCACCATAGTTTAATCTGGCCAACCAAATTAGGTTCCTAGACAAACTAAACAAAGCGCACGCTGATCAAATGACTGGCTCTATCCAGCTTCATGACAATAAAACCAAAAAATCTATAGCCTACCTGACTTTTAAACATTCCACATACCAAAGACACCAAATACCATGAGAGAATAGTTAAGCTAGTTAAGATTATAATGCCAGTTACAATTGGCCGGCGGACAATACGTCGTATCGCATTCACGGGCACCGGTTTTCTCATGGTAACAGCAAATTTGACAGCGATTGTTTCCGAGCTGCCGTATTAGTTCATGTAAGTTCACAAGGAGTGCTCGGACACACTCGTCCAGCAACATGTTTCACGCACCAGTGCAGCAAACATAAGAAGTGCATACCGGAAACAACCAGAGGAACATGAAAGCGGAGCATTGGGCGACGTGGGGCACACAACCACTCCCCTCATCTGTGGCAGGCTCTCACCCACTACGCCTCGCGTTCATCTCATCAAATATGGAGCAATTACACAGTCCTACACTCAACCACGCTGCGTCCTCATTTGAGCTAAAAAAAGATATCCATCTTGCTGTTTGCTTGTTTTCCTCTGCTGGGAAATAACCTAGGGACAAACTTTTTGGTGGGTCGGACATACCTTGCGATTCTCCATTTTAGTCTGGATAGGATGACAGGAAAATATGAGGAATTGAGTAATTGGAATTGGATGAATACATTAGAAGCTCAAATGGAATACATTGCCATGCAGATAAGTTGAATATCCTGACATGAACTGGTCGCTCCCTGTTCCCCTGAACATCATCAGCAAGGTTTTCCTCTAATTTATTCAATGGTTGGCGTTGACGCTAAGAACAATGCTCACTGTCAGGCTGCTTTGATGAATCCCGTTAACACTTTGACTTGGCTGCACAGCACGACAGTGGCCATGAGAATGTAATTGGATGGCATCCAAACAATAAAGCTTATGTTTCAGTTGTCATATTCACCCCTATGGTTCTTGATAAACGGTTCTAGTGTCCCCTGTTATGCAGTCTCATTTAAGGAAACACTCCTCTGCCCCGCCTTACAACTGGGAAATACTACTACAATTTTTCACATTATATTCTGTAGCAAACACTAAACAGTACCCACATATCCTGGTGTGGGGGACTTTTGTGTAACCATTATTGACCACTGATCAATAAAACTCTGCTGTTTAGCAGCTTTCAGAAAGTAATTTGAAATTTGACCCTGTAGTACTGCACTTGAATCCAAGCCTCTTTTTTAGGAGTAGTGTTGTAATTAATTGTAAGGCGTTTTGCCTGTGGCACAAAATCAAAGATGTTACACATTCCAACGAATAAGGCCTGCTGCAAAGTACTACCCTGGCTGAAAACCTGGCTCAATGTCCTTCTGACCTAATTTAGATTTGATATGATTCAACTTTATTACAGTACAACAAAATGCAGCTAGCATCTATCCAGAAGTGCAAATAGATGAGGGCAGGAAATGTAAAAGTGTACTGTATGTTACCAGTGGAATGTGCAATGAAGGCAAGTGCCGTCCAAAATGTGAGTTCTAAATGAGAAATGAAGGCAAATAGGGATGGGCAGAAAATATTAGGTATACGTATGTGCAAGCGGGAATGAATAGTTGTGCAAGAGTCAGGAATGGGTGTTTTTTATGTTGAAAGATTGAGGATCTGTTTTAATAAAGCACCACCCCACAAAACCAAACTGTCATGTTTACTCCCAATATTTTTGGTGTAGCAAATTGGTTAGGAAACCTGCCGTGTTGCTCATGCAAATAGCTAGTGAATAAGCTCACACACTTTGATTCCAACACGCTCCTGTCTAGACCAGTGGGTCACAGCTCTGTCTTTGTTGTAAGGAATGCATGTTGCATCCCCTAGGATGGCAAAGTCATTTTAATTGAGCCAAAGTGCATCCTGCAGGTTTAAATGAAGTTATGGTCAAGTTAACCTATGCAGCACTTCGATTTTCCAACTGTCCTTTTACTGCTTTTGAAGTGAATGCTGTCAGCATGCAAGTATACTAGAGAAGAAGAAGAGGAAATGAGCTGCGATCTGAACATAAATGTAATCACAAAACTGGTGTGTGTGTGTGTGTGGATGGGGAGGGGGTCTGTAGGGAAATCTAATAAGAAATGCAGAGTAAGGCACAGCTCCCACATGCCCTTGCTATCTGTAATCTTTGTACCTAATGTTTGAGCTGAAGGCTGCATGATGGAAACCATGACGTTCTATGTCTATGGAGTGTTAAGAAAGGCTTGTGATAACTGACTCTCAGTGACTAAAATCCTCTAATGTCAGGGTTGGGTAGAGTAACCCTTGGAATCTGGAGAGTACAGACTTTATTGACATCATCACTTCTGTTGTACAATGCTCTGTCTGTGTTCAAGATGATGAGTTTTCAAGTTCTTTTTGGTAGAGTTGGCCTTTTAACCATGTTAAAAGGCTTATTTGATAATAAGATTCATCTGTGTGCAGGGTCCAAAATTTACACCAGCCAAGCGCCAAATGTGTTGTGGAAAATTGTTCCCCTTTTTCCCGCTAACATTTTCAAACAACTCAGGATTTTGTGATTTCAATAGCAGACTTTATTAAGGGAATAAAGCCATGCTGATCTGCAGAGCAACCAACCCATGTTGGTCTGCAAAACAACTGACTGCCAAACTTCAGAAACACACTTTTATACAGTATGGTTATACAATGATATTAGCTCCTCACATTATGCTAATATCTGGATGGATCCTTCTCCAATCTTCCACCAACCCTCTGGGATCCGCCCCCTCAAACCACTGTTGGTGGCGTGATGGTGACGTGATTTCGCTCATTCTCCCAAGATTTTTGCCAAGAGAGTCAAAGACAAGATACAGGTCCTCCTGTCCTCAATATGAGATAACAACAACCACTCATTGCACTGACCATGGGAACCGTAGTTGAGCTACAGCTTGAGTACAGTTCATCACTATCTCTTAACAATTGGACTGTTTGGGAAAATAATATGAGCCCTGGTTAAATGTTTTATCAATTAACACTCAATTAAAATACAAGTAATCACATGAGACGTTCTGTCTACTCTTCACCAGGTTAATGTGAAATAACAAAATTTTATGAAAATATCCCTACAATGCGGGTAGATTTTACATTTGGTGAGTAAATCTCAGAAGGCTATCCACCACACTGGCAGGTAAATGTTTGTACCCAATGTTTCCTTTTGATCAGAGCGGCCGAAAGTGATGCTGTTAAGTTGTGATGCGCCGTAACAGAAAAACAGAATATTTTTAATACATATGTTTTTTTTTACCATTCTTAGCACATTTACCATCGCAAGCTGTTTATTATTGCACAAGCATCAGAGCAGAGCAACAACGTCCTGCACCTAAAGTTTGAAATATCAAGCTAATGAGTGAGGTCAGAGAAAAGTAACTGGCTGTGTCTGTGCACACGCATTGTGTACATTTTCAAAGGAAAAACTACATGGGTAAAAGATAAATTAAATAAATGATTATTTAAATAATATATTATATAAGGTAAAGAATATTATAAAGGTGGAGCACATTGAGAAATTATATGAGCTTAATTAAGTTAATGTAGAGAACCTTTCTAATACAAACCAGATTCCAAAAAAGTTGGGACACTGTACAATTGTGAATAAAAACAGAATGCAATGATGTGGAAGTTTCAAATTTCAATATTTTATTCAGAATACAACATAGATGACATCAAATGTTTAAACTGAGAAAATGTATCACTTTATGGGAAAAATAAGTTGATTTTAAATGTCATGGCATCAACACATCTCAAAAAAGTTGGGACAAGGCCATGTTTACCACTGTGTGGCATCCCCTCTTCTTTTTATAACAGACTGCAAACGTCTGGGGACTGAGGAGACAAGTTGCTCAAGTTTATGAATAGGAATGTTGTCCCCTTCTTGTCTAATACAGGCTTCTAGTTGTTCAACTTTGTCACACCTACCTCTTTATTATGCTCCAAATGTTTTCTATGGGTGAAAGATCTGGACTGCAGGCTGGCCATTTCAGTACCCAGATCCTTCTTCTATGCAGCCATGACATTGTAATTGATGCAGTATGTGGTCTGGCATTGTCATGTTGGAAAATGCAAGGTCTTCCCTGAAAGAGACGACGTCTGGATGGGAGAATATGTTGTTCTAGAACTTGGATATAAATGTCAGCATTGATGGTGCCTTTCCAGATGTGTAGGCTGCCCATGCCACACGCACTCATGCAACCCCATACCATCAGAGATGCAGACTTCTGAACTGAGCGCTGATAACAACTTGGGTTGTCCTTGTCCTCTTTAGTCTGGATGACATGGCGCCCCAGTTTTCCAAAATGAAAGATTCTCTGAATCTTTTGTTCATATTATGCACTGTAGATGATGATAACTTCAAACTCTTTGCAATTTTTCTCTGAGAAACTCCTTTCTGATATTGCTCCACTATTTTTCGCCACAGCATTGGGGGAATTGGTGATCCTCTGCCCATCTTGACTTCTGAGAGACACTGCCACTCTGAGAGGCTCTTTTTATACCCAATCATGTTGCCAGTTGACATAATACGTTGCAAATTGGTCCTCCAGCTGTTCCTTATCTGTACATTTAACTTATTGCTAACTGTCCCAACTTTTTTGGAATGTGTAGCTCTCATGAAATCCAAAATGAGCCAATATTTGGCATGACATTACAAAATGTCTCACTTTCAACATTCGATATGTTATCTATATTCAATTGTGAATTAAATATAAGTTTATGAGATTTGTAAATTATTCCATTCCTTTTTTACTCACATTTTGTACAGTGTCCCAACTTTTTTGGAATCGGTTTTGTATAAAAAAAAACAGTTTATTGTTATTGTTGTTAATTTGCTTTTGCTCATTAGCTTAGCTTTGGAGAGGGATAGTGTTATAAATCTGGGAGGCGATCCATGGACAGTTTTAGAGAATGGTTAATTGAGGGGGAGTACTTTGGTTATTAGGGAATGATGTGAAGTAAGTATTGTCAAACAATGTTAAGAAGGTTGACAAGGAAGAGAGACTGGTGTACAGGGATGACGTTATTGCTATACTTGTGTAGCATCACATAGAAACATAACGCTTTGTGAGAAATTGAAGTTTGGAGATAAAGGAGTGTCAAGAGGCTGTCTACAGTATTATGCTGAGGCTGTGGTGACGAGATGTTTTGTGTGTGGCCAGTATGCTAAAGATAAAAGCAGAAACAACTAATTTGTCATTGGAAATAAAACCATTTTTTTCCACATAATACTTTATTCTCTCATTGAAATGTACTGAAATTAATGTATATCAGACACAAAAAGGCAATTTATTACTTTGTCTGGTACAAAATATGCTTGGCTGGTGGATTTTTTCCATCTACCTTGGCAGGTGAGCCAAAAAGTTAATTCCGGACACTATGTCTGGAGGGGTGGGCTCTAGACCATTCTATTAGCCAATCAGTTCTGTACTGGTAAATATCTTCAAATGAGTTTCCTAACCACACAGACTGAGCATTGTAAGGGTCAAAGGTGGCTCAGGGAAATCAAATATATTGCTGTTATATCAATATTAAATATGAACCAATGTGTCCCATTAAAACAGAAATGTGAAATAAATAAAATATGAAAAAGCTAAATCTGTAGAAACAATTGTGTATATAAAAAAGAAAAAAACAGAAAACGCCTGATAGTATGCTCTCTAGATAACTGCATTATCTATGTATCAGTCTACATTGAAGCACTAAATCAATAATATGGCTACCACAAAGAAAAATGATTAAAGTAAGACTAATCTAATCCAAAACCCACACTCGCTTCGCTAGTTACTAATATTATGCATACAAGAGCAATTCCACCACTTGGTATGTGTAAGCTACTAGTCATTCTTGGCCTCATCTGTCTCCATCATACTCAGAGTTGAGTCCCAGAGGAAAAAGTGTTTATATATACAGACTCAGGAAGTATTTGCACCCTTAATGAAACTGAGCAAAGTTGAATGCAAAACATTTATGATTTCGTTCAGCAAAACTTAGGTTCCAAAGGATTTGGCACCCTAACACACCAAAACAATTCCCACATTAGTTCCAATAATGCCTGGCAATGTTCAGGCACAGCAATTTGTGGGTTTGGTTTAGTAAGGGTTTCTTTGTACAACACTTCCAAACCTGTTGTCATGGAAGTCGTGTCTAACAGTTGATTTTGAGACTTGATAACCACAAGATTCCACTACACTGTGAAGTCTTCTTTGTCAACCTTCCTGTCTTATTCACCGCACTTGCAGGCTTTATACACATGCATCATCTTTCAGCTGACAGCTCTTTGGTTTAATCCATGGTGATTAATGACAAAGGGATAATATATACATACCTTATATTTGTACCCCAGGGAAACTGAAACAGGTGAAATGCATCAATACTGTTTGTAAAGACTGAGATCAATTAAAAAGCATAGAACTGAAACGGAAGGTGGCTCACACTTTTGACTCACACAGGAGTCATACATAACTCACTGAGTCTATTTGGTAAATCTCAACCAGCTTTGCACATCTAGATACAGCATTGTTTATCCATTATTCTTTGCAAAATTGCTACAGCTCCATAAAGTTGGATTCACCTTTGGTAAGCCTCAACTTTCAACTTTTTTCACAAACTTTCAGTTTGGTTGAGCTCTGGGCTTTGACTCTGCCACTCCAGGACATTGAACTTTTAATTTTCATGCCACTCCACTGTTTAATGTTAGGGATGGAGTTCTCAGAATGATATGCAGTGTTAGGATTGCGCCAAACATAGCCCTTAGTTTCGAGGCTAAGAAGCTCTATTTTGATCTCATTAGACAATAGAATCTTCTTCCACTTGGTCTCAGCGTCTTCCACATTCATTTTAGCAAAATCTAGCTGAGATTTGATGTCAGTTTTGTCAACAATAGCTTTCTTTTTTCCATTCTCATATATAGTCCTCTTTTGTGATGCATCCAGGCTACTGTTGAAGTAATAACAATGTCTCGCAGCTCAGCCATGGAAAACTGTTCCCCCTTTATAGTTGCCTTGACGGCCTCCCTGACTAATGCCCTATTCACCAGGATACTCACTTTTTGAGGACAGCCTGTTGAAGACACTCCCTACCAGAAACATACCTACCAGAATGCATAGTGCCTACTGTAACGTTTGGCAGAGGAGGGATAATGGTCTGGGGCTGTGGTTCAGGGCTTGTGGAGGCCCCTAATTTCCAGTGAAAGGTCATCATATTGCTACAGGATACAAAGACATTTTACTGTAGACAGTTCAGGGCTTCCAACTGTGGCAACAGGTTAATATATTAATTTCCATGGTTTTGGAATGGGATGTCCAACAAGCTCATATACAGGTGCACCTAAAAAAATCTGAATATCGTGGAAAAGTTAATTTATTTCCAAAATGTAAATCAATAAGTTACACCTTCATAGATGATAGATTCATTACACATTAAATTGAAACATTTCAAGCCTTCCTTTGTTTCAATCTTGATGATTACCGCTTATGGAAGTCAAAGTATCTAGTATCTCAAAATATTAGAACAAAAACAACCTGAGAAGAGCACGAATCAGTGAATGAACTCCCTGAGCCTTCTGTACACACAACCACAAACATGGGGAAGACTGCTGAAGACAACCACTGACAACCATTGTCCAGAAGACAACCACTGACAACCTTCACAAGGAGGGTAAGACACAGAAGGTCATTGCTGAAAGGGCTGGCTGTTTGCAGAGTATTGTATCAAAGCATATTCATGGAAAGTTGACTGGTAGGGAAAAGTGTGGTAGGAAAAGGTGCAAAAGCAACAGGGATGACCACAGCCCTGAGAGGATTGTCAAGCAAAGCCGATTCAAGAACTTAGGGGAGCTTCACAAGGAATGGACTGAGGCTGGAGTCAGCGAATCAAGAGCCACCGTGCACAGACGTTTCCAGGAAATGTGCTACAAGTGTCACACTCTTAGTGTTAAGCCTGAACCAGAGACAACATCAGAACTGGACCTTTGCTCAGCGGTCCAAAGTCCTCTCTTCAGATGAAAGTAAATTTGCATTTTCATTTGGAAACCAAGGTCCCAAAATCTGGAGGAACAGTGGAGAGGCACAGAATCCAAGTTGCTTGAAGTCCAGTGTGTAGTTTCCACAGTCAGTGATGTTTTGGGATGCCAGGTCATCTGCTGGTGTTGGTCCACTGTGTTTTCTCAAGTCCAGAGTCAATACAGCCATCTACAAGGAGATTGTTGAGCACTTCATGCTTCAATCTGCTGACAAGTTTTATGGAGATGCTGATCCTTTTCCAGCAGGAATTGGCACCTGCCCACAGTGCTAAAACGTCTGGTAACTGATTTGCTGCCCACGGTATTACTATGCTTGATTGGCCAGCCAACTCAGCTGAACTGAACCCCATAGAGAATCTATGGGGTATTGTCAAGAGGAAAATGACACAACTGACCCAAAAACACAGACGAGCTGAAGGCTGCTATCAAAGCAACCTGGGTTTCCATAACACCTCAGTAGTTGCACAGGCTGATTGCCCCCTGCATTGATGCTGTAATTCGCGCAAAAGGAACCCAGACCAAGTATTGAGTGCATAAATTAAGATTCTTAGGAAACTTTTGATGGTGTTTTGAGTTAATTAGCTAATTAGAGCTCTTCTCAGGTGAACATTTCTGTATTATAAATTGTTTATTAAAAGATACTGGATTTTTGATTTCCATGAGCTGTGAGCCGTAATCATCAAGATTGAAACAAAAAAAGCTTGAAATGTTTCACTTTTGTTATGGAAATTTTGAACTAAGGTGCATTTGAGAAATGTCTGTCTTTCCATTGGCTGATATGTAAATCTGTACTTTGATTGTGACACACATGTCTGTATAATATCTGAGGATTATTAGGTATTTGGGCCATGTCCTCCTGCCTAGAAGAAGGATGTATTCTTTGTCGTCCTATACATGTATTAATGAGTTATTAGTTAAATATGCTGAGAGGGGTCTGGTGTTTGAATAGGAGACATCCTTGACCGGCACGGGTGGATTAGAGGGGTACTCGTAAATCTGTATAAGGCAGTGCTGGAAAATGATGGTGGCCACACAAAATATTGACACTTTGGGCCCAATTTGGACATTTTCACTTAGGGGTGTACTCACTTTTGTTGCCAGCAGTTTAGACAGTTTTTAGACAGTTTGGCTGTTTATTGTGCTATTTTGAAGGGACAGCAAATGTACACTGTTATACAAGCTGTACACTCACTACTTAACATTGTAGCAAAGTGTCATTTCCTCAGTGTAGTCACATGGAAAGATATCAAATATTAGCAAAAATGTGAGGGGTGTACTCACTTCTGTGAGATTATATTCTAGATTCATTACACATATTGTAAAATGTGATGGCAATTTTATCGATCAGAATTAAGAAGGAAGTACGTAGACGAAATACTCTTGGCACATATTAACAGTTTATTAAATCATTTGCAAATTAGAGAGACACGTCAAACGCTTACAGACATAATCATCCGAGGAGTCTCTAACTCCATACATGAACAATCCGTATTTATTACATAGAAAAGGGGTATGGTAAGATGCTGCCATCTCTCTTGTCACATAAGAGTTTACCCAAAGGGCGAGCTGTCCCCCCCCACCTTATCCTTCTCAACTCCTGAGGAGACCCAATGTCTGGATAGTCAACAGAGACACTAAAGGGTCTTGGGCATGGAGTTCACCAGAGCTTCACAGGTTGCTACTGGAGTCCTCTTCCACTCCTCCATGTCTTTGTACTCCTCACTTGGTTGCCGCCACACATGCTTGATACCATCTGAACCAAATAAGTTAATCTTGGTCTCATCAGACCACAGGACATGGTTCCAGTAATCTATGTCCTTAGTCCGCTTGTCTTCAGCAAACTGTTTGCAGGCTTTCTTGTGCATCATCTTTAGAAGAGGCTTCCTTCTGGGACGACAGTCATGCAGACCAATTTGATGCAGTGTGCGGCGTATGGTCTGAGCACTGACAGGCTGACCCCCCACCCCTTCAACCTCTGCAGCAATGCTGGCAGCACTCATACATCTATTTCCCAAAGACAACCTCTGGATATGACACTGAGCACGTGCACTCAACTTCTTTGGTCGACCATGGTGAGGCCTGTTCTGAGTGGAACCTGTCCTGTTAAACCCCTGTAAAAGGACAGGCGAATAAAGGTATCAAATATAAGACACTGTTATGACAGGCAACAAAATGAGCTGGTTGGAACAATTTCCTCTTCTTTCTGCAGGCAAGCCTAAAGTAGCCTTCCTATCTTCCAGTGCTTCTAGAGTTCTAGGCGCAATGATAAACATGGGCATCTACTTAGTGACAGTAAAAGTAGAACCATTGCCTTTTACCAGTTTACCCATTTATGATGAACTCAGACCTTGCAGGTGATGACCAAGAATTACTATAAGAGTGACTATAAGAAGGTAGTTCTTTACAATGGCCACTTAATCATCACTAGCTTCTAATTTACTCATTACTCCTCTCTCCACTTGCATAACAAAATAACAACTGAAAAGAATGGTAGGTACCCAAGTGTACACAATCCGTAATATACAGTAAAATAGAAATGTTTTATACACCTGCCAAATTCTTTTTTTTGCACATTGACAAAAGCAACAACTGTATTGTCCACTTGCTGTGACTTTCAGGTTAGTGAAATATAAAACTGAGCTTTCTAACAGGCATGAATGATGCACTCTGATGCTTGCCACTGCCTGGTGGGAAGGTCGGGTGAATGAGAGCTGAAGGGTGGAGGGAAGGAGCTAATCCTCGTGCCGCAATGCTTATTTGTTCTCTAGTGGCTCACATCAGGATACCCCATGCCAACCACCCACCCTATCCCTTTTAGCCAGCCACTCACTCACCGCCCACTCACCCTGGGTATTGTGTGGCGCATGGAGCTAGTGAACATGCCTGGAGATATTTCTTTTATATCCCTGCACTTAACCTCTCCCTTTCTGTACTTAATGTTGTGTTTTTATGTTTTGTTTTTACATTGCTTTGTCTTTTACTATATATGTTTTCCTCGTCAGAGCTCATTTGATGAAGATAGGAAAATCACAATGTGACCTAATTACTAAATCGTCGTCCTATAAAGGCCATTTTTATGTAGTGCTCTTGATGTGACTGATCGGTGCCCCATTAATAGACTCCCTTCTACTGAACCCAGCTCCTTCAAAGTGATTGTGGTGAGGTACAAAATATTCATTAGATCTTCATTAGACTATTGTTTCAGAATTACATTTCTCACTCAGATATTCATATTCTTGGATATTATTCTGTACCCTGTTCTGAATCCATGCATTTGTATTACTTCAACTCTAACTTCTGTAAGATGATCTTTGGTTAATATTTTACTCTGGTTCACAGCAAGGCTGTAGCCATGGAGTCAACATTGGCGGGGACGAAATCTGCCAGGGGGTCTACAGGTCCCTGAAAAAGGACTCTTAAACATCAATATTTGCACAATCTGATAACGCTGTGTTGATGTTCTTAAGACACCATAATTAATGTTGCTCCAGGACCATCATTGTAACTGACCTGTAGTTAGTTGGTTACCCCAGTCCAAAGACAGAATATTCCCCTGCCCCCCAACCATTGACCGAACCCTAACCTCAGAGACACCTGTACCTAAACCTAACCTCAGTAGCAGCTGTGCATAAACCTAACCTCAGTAGCAGCTGTGCATAAACCTAACCTCAGTTGTGACAACATTAATTATGATGTTGTAGGAACATTACCAACACGGCGATATCAGATGAGTCATCAATATTTGCTCCTTTTCTTACTCACCTCCATGTCACCTGATCTCTCTGACCTGTCAGCCTCCTCATGTTGTCTCTCCCTCTCTTTACTCTGAACACACCAGATTGAACATTAAATAAATATTATCAGTAAACGTAAAAAGTGGTGTTTCTTGCCATGAAGTTCAGAAATGGATTACTAACCTTTTCTGATCTGAATGGCAATGATTATTATATCAAGAAGCATATACTCATCTTTTATAGTTCTGTCATCTGACTGGCACTCATTTTCTCACTGCCCTCAACTTTTCTGAGGTTGCCCAAAAAACTGACGAATGTCACTGCCACCCTTCCTCTTCCTTAGAATGACACTCACTGTGAATGAAAGCTGACTGTTATCAATCTGCTTGCACTTTAATCAAACAAACATTAATAATGCTATTTATCATAAGCAGGTACAGCTATACAGTACTATATGAGTATACAATTATACAATTTGTTGAGTTCGTTGAGTTTAGTTATGATTATGATTACATTTGCTACTTTTTATTTTGGACAGCGGTGCCTGTCGTAACATAGCACATTTTTATTTTATTTCTATTTTTTATATCAATATATTGGGGGGGACATTGTGAGCATATTTGAATACTGGGGCGGATGTGTCCCCCAATGCATATTATAATTACAGCCTAAAAAATGGTATTTGTATCCCAGAAATGTGATAGCGACTGTAATGGTTAATCAGTGGAGCCCAATGGTAAGGTAATTGTGTGCTCGTTTGGGCAATTCTGTTCAACTGCGTAAACTGGGAGCATCCAGGGGTTGAATACCTGTCAGCAACATATTTCAGTTTTTTTGTATTGTTCTTACAAATATTTCCTTATTATTAGAGTAAGAGTTTTCAATTAAATATAAAAAACAACATTTTAATGTACCATTTGTAATTCAGTAAAATGTAACAAATGGTCAGGGCTTACTGAATATTTTTGCAAGGCACCATGCAGTACAATAATGATCATGTGATGTGAAATTCAAGTAAACTACAGAAAAGTATTATCCACATACTCTACTGTTTGAAAGTTTGGGGTCACTTAGAAAAGCAATTTCTTTCGATAGAAAAATAGATTTTTTTGCCCATTAAAATAACATCAAATTGATCAGAATTATTAATGTTGTAAATGACTATTCTAGCTGGAAACAGTTGATTTTCAATGGAATATCTACGTATGCGTACAGAAGCACATTATCCACTAATCCAAGTTTATAATTTTTAAAGGCTAATTGATCATTAGAACAATTTTGCGATTATGTTAGCAATGCTGAAAACTGTGAAAGCAATAAAACTTTTAGACTAGTTCAGTATCCTCAGCATCAGTGTGTTTGGGTTAGCTTACAGCCTCAAAATGGCCAGAAACAAAGAACTTTCTTCTAAAACGTGTAAGTGTATTCTGATTCTGAGAAATGAAGGCTATTCCTCACAGGTCCTTAACTGGCAGCTTCATTAAATAGTACACGTAAAACACCATTCTCAATGTCACCAGTGAAGAGGGAACTATGGGATGCTGGCCTTCAAGGCAGGATGCTGGCCTTCAAATCAGTAAACGATTGATTATACATTTCATCGTTTTTCATGAATTCCATTGTCTAAAATCCATGCCTCAAGGACCACACCAGACAACCAAGTCCTTGTAAGCATGTTCTTGTTAAGTGGAAAGTATTACCAATTGGAATTGGTAAGCTGGGAGGATATCCTACTATTGTTATATTTTATCATCCACAATCTGCATTCAGTATGAGTACACTCTTTCCTGCAATGACAAGTACATCAATCATTTCTGTCCCCAGCCAAAAAATTTAGTACACACAGGTCAGGTGCAAACCATAGATATAGAACACTACTTTAGATAGGCCTCTTAAGTCCCTGAACATTAGAATGGAGGAATCTGTCAGCCAACTTACCTGAGACATGTTCCCTTTTAGCAACGATAGGAACAAAGTACAGAAGTGCTATTAAAAGTATGTATAACTTTCATTTTTCCTCATTAGGATATGCACTGTTATCAAAATGCACACAATCATTGTACTTCCCAAAAAGAGAAAAACACTACCATTTTAAATAGTTTTTAATAAATAACTGAATTTTTCAGTAGAGTATATATATATATATATATATATATATATATATATATATATATATATATATATATATATATATATATATATATTTGAAGCCCAATAACACTGCACAATATGTTTGGAATGCTGTCAATGACAAAAATCATTCAATCTCATTAAATCAGAAGGTAAAATTGTTAGTTTGCTGTTCATCGTGGCTGCGTTTTACATTTGTTATTTTTGTATCATGTTAAATATTTGCACACAGTGTTAAGTCAAATTAGTGCAGTTGATACATTATATCACTAATTTGGGTGAGCAGCATATTTGTTGAGAAATCATACAACCAGCTAAGCCACTGATGATTTGATAATCTGGTGGCATTTGGATTAAGGGGGCAAAGGTGAGGAAAAGAGTATATCTAACAACACCATACAGCAGATGCCAAGCAGTACGATTGCAATTAAGTAACACTGATTTATTAAATGGCAGAGTTGAAATTATTTTATTAGGTTACAGTAACTAGCTCGGTTTTAAAAACTGTTGATTCTATACTTTAGTGAGGATGTTGTTTGTTATATGCATATACTAATACTTATCCAAAACTGAACATTAGTCATAACATCAGCCAGACAAAAAATGTATGCCTGCATTAACTGAATAATGCTTGGTGACTAGCTATGACTTAACAAAAAGTGTTTGATTGTAACGGGTGTTGTTAGATGTGTAGTTAGTTATAATTCCACGTGTCAGCATCCAGTGTTAAACATCTGATTGAGCCATTTAATGTTAGCTTACACTACACTGTCAGTAGCTTGCTTTTTCCCCGAAATTGTGGCTACATGGGAAGAAAATAAAGTGGAGAATCAGTTTCTAGCTACATAAATGTAAAATGCTATCCGACAGTGCCATCTGCTAATTATTCATTCATAATTTCAGTGGCAAACATTATTGTAAGCACAATGTTGAACATAACTTTCAACTTTGCCCCACAACTTAACAGGCTTTCTACTACATAAGCCAAAAAAGACAGATCATGTTTTCTTGCTGATTCCCTTAATAATCCCATGTAAATGAACTATTATCTTAAAGTAGCTGCTGCCCTAATAATCATTAGAACCGCCATGGTGGTTATAAGGTATACAAATTGTATACAAATTGATTGACATACGTTTTCTACATATTATAATGTTTTATTATTTTATAAATTTTTATTGATTTTTAATCTGGTAATTTATTTTAATGGTCTTCGTATCCAGTTTCTTCAGTTTAATTTGGAAAGAGATATGATGATACCAAAGAGAAAAGCAATCAGTATTTTTCTTTGGTATTCTCTGGGTAGACAAAATCTAGCTAGGCCTTCAGGATTTGGACAGAAGGCACCTGCTTTCAACTGTACTGTATATGAGCAGTATCTTGGAATGACAGCAGACTCAATCAATCACAATGTGACTTGCAAATTACATTCTATGACTTCTAGAAGGCATACAGACATGTCACTAAATGATTATTAAGTTAGATACCTCGTTCCCACAATTTTTCACCCCAAAGAAGCCCTAGGTCCAATAGTCACATTTTGCCACTGTTGATGAAGTCTCACAGTCACATGGTGTGAAGTGACTTGACTATGTATTTTTCTCTGTGACAGAGAAATATAGAGAGAATGGTAGGGGGGTAATGATGATCTGTCAGCAAGTCAACTAAAGTTACTGCACTAACTCAAGTTTGTCAAGCTATTTTCAATGTTCTCTCAGGTAGGTGAGAAGATCCTCATACCTGTCAAGTTCATCTTAAAATTCCTAAGCCTTGCTCGCTGGCAGGCTAGCTACCCGGATCATCTTGATAATACAATATGTAATACTGTAAAAAACAACATTTGATGACAGCCCGGTGTACTGATTGCAGTTGTCATACCACTTACTGGTAGCTGGTGGTGGGCTCACATATTCATCCTGATTTTTTTTTTTTATGATTCTTAAAGAAAAATATTGAACTTAAAGATTGAACTTGCCCTCCATAATTGCCTTGGGGACATTATTTATATTGGGCTGTAGTGTGCGGCAATAGAATGTGTACACATCAAGATGTCACCAGAGGTATGGATGAAAATAATCTGCCAGTATGAAAAGGACATGACAAGCCAATCTCAGTTGCTTCATTTCCCACGACCAGTGTACATAAGAAACCAAGACAGTAGCCAGTCAAGTAGTCACTGAGACACCATATTTGTATTCCCCACCAAACATCAGATCTGGGGAAAAAGCACTTTTCTGAACAACTCCGAGCACCCCTGCCTCTGTTACTTTAGGCCCTAACTGTGTGGAACAAGGGTGAATGTTGGGACTGAGAACGGGTTCCCATTTCTGGTGTGCTCTCCCTACTCTCCTTTGTCCCATATGTCATCCTCTCCATTTTACTCACCAAATCTCTGCTTCTTTACCTCCTCCTCTTTGGGTCAACTCTAATTTCCCTCTCTCTGTTCACTCTACTTTTGATCCATTCCACACTCCTTTTCCTTGCTTTACCACTCCATCCCTCCAATCATCTATAAGTCCTCAGCATCTCTGACTCTCCACATCACTTTTCGTTTTCACTACCTAACAGAGTTAAAAGAGGGCGAGAATGAGACTGGGATAGTGATGAAAATTGGACACGGGGTCAGGATCATAATCTCTGCCTCAGTCTCTTTCACACACACACACACCATTCTTTTTCCTTAATCACCTGAAGGGGTATCCATAAAAATGTGTGTTAAAGCCCATAATACACATAATGAAACTGATGTTTGTCAGACAGTTGCATTATCAGATAGGATAGAGCACACAAGTTGTGACACAACATACTGTTTATGTTCATGAATATGACCAGTAGGGTAACAACCAGTTACGCTCCATAAGGTAAACAGTCTGATGACTTGCTATAAATAAACATATGTGGCACATCTTTTTGCAGATTCAGCACATCATTGAAATCATGTGACAGCTATGAGCAAAGCACAACACTACCGCCTCCACTCATGGCTAGCTACTGGAAGTGACAGCTTGATGCTTCCTGAGCGAAGCATACATTTGTAGACACACAACTTGTCTAGGTAGCCTGACAGATGAACCGGAAAGTTAGCTGGCTAGTTAGCTATGGCAAGTAGCAGGAGCAGTTTCAATATTTGAAAGATATCGAAAGGAACATGAGAAAAAATCCAACTAGGTTGCCAATTATACAGCTAAAGCTTGCCACTTTTCCCATTACAAAACTGAGCATGCAATCATTCAAATTCAACAACTGATGTGCTTGCCTTTCAAGTGATCCAGTCAGGTTTGCTAAAGTCATCAAATTTATACCTGCTCTTTATTTATATTACAATAAGGCTTTCAAAGAGCAATGACATCTCTAGCTATGTATCACTGAAGAATCTAGAAATGTTGTTGCTTTGGTGCTGTAATTTTGAGTAAAGAAATCATTAAAATTTTAAAAGGTCAAATGACATCATACCTTGTTTATGATTTGTTTTTAATGACAACCTCCATACGAATACAGTAGCAAGTTTTCATCAAGTTTATTGTGTGATATTTATACAAATATTATTGTTAAATAAACAAGGCCATTTGCAGCCGATAAAGTAATTTAAAGCATATGCACAGCTGTTAGTTTCAATTGAGTTTAACAAACAATGATCTTAAAGTATCATTAAGCTGTTACCTGTGTTTTTTTCAATCATACTCATCAATAATTACGTTAAAACAGCTTTTGCTGAAACCAGGATTTCTCCTTGAAAATGGCTGTATGGATACTGTTATAAATTTTAATGTTTATTATTCCGATCCATTATACATATGGCTATCTAGATAGACCAACATGTGGTGATAAGTGCATCTCCTTAGTTCAAGTGTTGATTAAATATAGTAGAAGTGCTGATTTTGCTGTGCATGAACTTTAAAGGAAGGCTGTCAACAGTCGCCATTGGCTATAATGGTTAAATTTCAGGTAGTTGGAATCTTTTATTCACACAAGTTGCAGTCTTCAGACACTCACAACAAATTTGCTTCTGCTCGTTCCAACAATCTACTTAAAATATCCCATGGGTCTTTGGATTCAGTGATTTATCAGTGTTTTGTTTGTTGCTGTCATTAATATATACAGTGGGGAGAACAAGTATTTGATACAATGCCGATTTTGCAGTTTTTCCCACTTACAAAGCATGTAGAAGTCTGTAATTTTTATCATAGGCAACACAAACTGTGAGTCTAAAAATCTGTGAGTCGGAATCTAAAACAAAAATCCAGAAAATCACATTGTATAATTATTTTGCATTTTATTGCATGACATAAGTATTTGATACATCAGAAAAGCAGAGCTTAATATTTGGTACAGAAACCTTTGTTTGCAATTACAGAGATCATACAGTTTCCTGTAGTTCTTGACCAGGTTTGCACACACTGCAGCAGGGATTTTGGCCCACTCCTCCATACAGACCTTCTGGCTGTGTGTTTCGGGTCGTTTTCATGCTGGAAGACCCAGCCATGACCCATCTTCAATGCTCTTACTGAGGGAAGGATGTTGTTGGCCAAGATCTTTCATGATACATGGCCCCATCCATCCTCCCCTGACAATACGGTGCAGTCGTCCTGTCCCCTTTTCCACCTCCATGCTTCACGGTTGGGATGGTGTTCTTGGGGTTTTACTCATCCTTCTTCTTCCTCCAAACATGGCGAGTGGAGTTTAGACCAAAAAGCTCTATTTTAGTTTCATCCAGACCACATGACCATCTCCCATTCCTCCTCTTGATCATCCAGATGGTAATTGGCAAACTTCAGACGGGCCTGGACATTGAGGAGGGGGACCTTGCGTGCGCTGCAGGATTTTAATCAATGACGCCGTAGTGTGTTACTAATGGTTTTCTTTGAGACTGTGGTCCCAGCTCTCTTCAGGTCATTGACCAGGTCCTGCCATATAGTTCTGGGCTGATCCCTTGATGCCCCATGAGGTGAGATCTTGCATGGAGCCCCAGACCGAGGGAGATTGACTGTCATCTTGACTGTCATATACAGGTAACAAGTTCAAACAGGTGCAGTTAAAACAGATAATGAGTGGAGAACAGGAAGGCTTCTTAAAGAAAAACGAACAGGTCTGTGAGAGACGGAATTATTACTGGTTGGTAGGTGATCAAATACTTATGTCATGCAATAAAATGCAAATTAATGACTTAAAAATCATACAATGTGATTTTCTGAGACCCCACTAATTCTCATGATAAGGGTGGAGCTAGTCTGACTGTTTAATGTTCCCGTGCCCCAGAGCAAAACAGTTCACTGGCCTAAAAATGTTTTAGGTTGCAGCAGTGAACAGCAAAAAAACTAGCCAAATTAATCTAATGTAATTCAACACAAATTTACTTCAATACAGAGCCTTTTTCTTAACTCTCTGACAGATTGTAGGTGTTGGAAAATCCTCTCCCTTTCCATCTTCCTCTCTAGTGTTAGCCGCAGATAATGGTGTAAAAGATAGGTCTATTTCAAACCTTGTCATATACTGGCAGCATTCATCCGTCCATAACCAGAACCTTGAAAACTCAATTATCAATAAAAGCTTGAATACCCTCAAGGCACACACAATTTGCTCTTTCTTTGACAAGCTTCTTTTCAAAAGTGGAGCAGCCTTTTGTTTTTATCATACACATTTTAACAATGTTGGTGGTTATCGTTCACCCAAAGGTTGAACATGTATTTAAATAGTAACAGTCAAAACATTTGACAACTCTACTCATGTAAGGGTATTTCTTCAGTTTTTATGTTATCAACATTGTAAAATAATAGTGAAGACATCAAAACTATGAAATCACACATACGGAATCATGTAGCAACCAAATAAGCGTTAAACAAATCAAAATACATTTAATATTTTAGGTTCTTCAAAGTAGCCACCCTTAATGTGACTATCATTTGTTTTTCAAAAGGACAATGAACCAAAACACTCCTCCAGGTAGTGTTGGGTTTTTGACGAAGAAGGAGAGTAATGGGGCTGCATCAGATGACCTGGCCTGGCCAAAGCTGTCATCAAGGCAAAGTGCGTCTACACAGAAGAATCAAAGAATCTAAAATATGTTTTGACTTGGTGAACACTCTTGTATTTTCCCATACGAATGTTGACAACATTGCCAATATTTTGGTTACTGCAAGATTCCCATATTTGTTATTTTATAAAATTGTAAAAAGAAAGGAATACTCTTGAATGACACAGACCGACAGACATTAATTAAGACAGACAGACAGCCTTTAAGTAATACAGTCAGACAGTCAGGCAGTCATTTAGTCAGTGAGATGGACAGCCATTCAGTCAGACAGACAGAGTCATTCAGTCTCAGCTAACATACTGTGATCAATATTGCAGTTTATCTTGATTGCTTGACCACTTTTAGTTCACAGCTACTCATTCAAAGGTATTCCTTTATTTTGACTATTTTCCACCTTGTGCAATAAAGAAATCAAAACTATGATGAATAACGTAAGGAATCATGTAGTAACCAAAATATTGGCTATGTTGTATGGGAAAATTAGTGGCAATTTAATTTCCTGAACCATAGAGGAGGCAGAGTATGTAAAATTATCTATAATCAAATGCATGAGGTAATTGGTTGTAGATGTAGGAACTGTGTAAGTAAAAGACTGATGAAAAATGCGCGCGGAGGGAGAGACTGGTGAGCGTTGACCCTCCATCCTATGTGATTGCTACTTCGAAAGCACGCTACACGGGAGCATCATTCACTTCGTCTGCCTTTTCTCTGGTGTGGTGCCGTCTCTTCTGCTCACATCCCATTGTCCCGCTCTCTGTTCGCACAGATGTGAACCCGAATATCAGTCAATCCCATTTTGAATCACACAACTGCTGTTTGCTTGTAATTGTTCGAAACGTATTTCACATTCAGTTTGCCAAACCCCGAAGAACGCTGTGCGGAAAAGAAGACCAATGCTCTTTTTGGAATAAGATAAACTAATCATCCATTTGTTCATTCCATTTTGGCTGCGTAGGCTATTTGGCTTTAAGTAGAGCAACAGCATGGATCTCTCATTTATGGCTGCACAGGTAAGAATGCTTTGTGTTTAGGTGTGAGAAAGTGGTTTATTTAGCGATTAAGTTGTTGAAATGTCTGTCTTAACTTTTGTTTTATTTTGCCTATTTTGAAGGTGTGGCATATTAAGTGATGTTTGTGTGTTTTATGATGGCGCCTTATAATGCTATTTATTTTAAACCTTGCCTGGTTTCCATTCAGTTTAGCCAAGCTAAAATATAGCCACATTAGAATGATGAGATGTTGAATTGATCATTGCACTGGGAAACTGCCCACCGAAGATGGCATGTTGTCAACTATTACTGACAGAGGGACACTCAGATTGGACTCTATCACACTTGCTTATTTTGGAAATGTATCAGGGTTGTTTTCATTCATTTGCTCGGGTGGAGGGAAAATGAGATCAGATAGAAGTTAGTTATAGTAGTATTAAAATTTAAAGACACTAATTAGCTGAACAAAACTACTCTGACAGGCATATACATCTGTTAAATAAACTGTTTGTCATAGTCACAGTATTATTGCTACTCATTTGCCAATTAGACATCTAAGTGTATTTAAGTTTAATTCAGCCAATTCAGAATATAACACAATTATGTATTTATTCATGGTACAAGTATTATGAGGTCATGGGTTTAATTGACTGAATATAGTTGGTACTGGCCTGTTTCAAAGGAAAGTACATGCGTTCCACTTGTGTATGCCTGAGTTGGGAGCAATTTAAGTCTGAATAGTGGGAATCTGGCTCCATAAGTCTCATTTTCACATACACCCCCATTTCCAAAAAAGCTGGGACGCTGTGAAAAATGTCAGGAAAAACAGAATGCAATGATGTGCAAATAATTTATACCCTATATGCAATTGAAAATAGTAAAAAGACAACATTGCAAATGTTGAAACTGAGAACTGTTATTGTTTCCTGAAAAATATATGCCCACTTTGAATTTGATGCCAGCAATACCGGTTCAAAAAAGTTTGGACATAGGCAACAACAGACTGAAAATAGTTGTTTAATGCTAAAAAACGAAGTCTTGTGAAATATCACAATTAGGTCAACTGGCAACAGTAACATGGTATTTCAAGGTCATTCCAGAGATGATAGGTCTGTCAGAAGTGAGGATGGGGAGGAGTTCACCACTCTGTGAAAGACTGCGTAGGCAAATAGTGCAACAATTTAAGAATAACATTTCTTAACGTAAAATGTAAAAGAGTTCGGGGATATCATCATCCACGGTACATAATATAATTAAACGATTCAGAGAATATGGAGACAAGCCCAGAAAACCAAAATGGGATGGCCGTGATCTTCGTGCCCTCATGCGGCTCTGCATTAAAAACAGACACGATTCTGTAGTGGGCATCACAGCGTGGCCTCAGGAACACTTCCAAAAATCATTGTCTGTGAACACAGTATGTCGCTGCATCCACAAATGAAAGTTATAACTCCACCATGCAATTAAGAAACCATATATAAACAAGATCCAGAAACACTGCTGCATTATCTGGGCCCAAGCTCATTTAAGATGGACTGAGCTTAAGTGGTAAACTGTCTGACGAATCAAAATGTGAAATTGGTTTTGGGATTCATGGCCACCGCATCCCCCGGACTAAAGAGGAGAGGGACAATCCAGCTTCTTATCAGTGCATAGTTCAAAAGCCAACATCCGTGATGGTATGGGGGTGCATTAGTGCACATGGCATGGGTGACTTCTGTGAAGGCACCATTAATGCTGAACAATATATACAGGTTTTGGAGCAACAAATGCTGCCATCCAGACAATGTCTTTTTCAGGGAAGGCCTTGCTTATTTCAGCAAGACAATGCCAAACCACATTCTACACGTATTACAACAGCATAGATCTGTAGTAAAAGAGTCTGGGTGCTGTACTGGCCTGCCTGCAGTCCAGACCTGTCACCCATTGAAAACATTTGGCACATTATGAATGAAAAATATGACAAAGGAGACCCCAAACTGTTGAGCAGCTGAAATCCTACATCGAGTAAGAATGCGAAAAGCAATTCACTTTCAAAACTACAGTAATTGGACTCCTCAGTTCCCAAACGCTTACAGAGTGTTGTTAAAAGTAGAGAAGTTGCAACACAGTAACAAGAAACCAGGCAAGCCTAGTTCAGCCTGCCCAATATAGAAAGTGTTGATCGTTGTTGCCCTCCCAAGATTCAAACCTGGGTCGCCCACGTGAAAGGCTGTGTCTACTGAGCAATACATTTGCCGGGTGTCGGTATAGACTCTTGACATTATATAATTTTGTCACGCGTTAATATCACGCCAAGTTTGAATATTTTGTTAGAAACCATTAACCTTTGTGTTAAACTGCGTAGCGTTTCTTATTGAGTTTACCTCCACCACAGATAGCATCTATGAACTTTATGGCTTTTGTCACTAGCCATTTTAACAGCTTATAAGCCATTCGTGAATGACATTGATACAATAAATAGTGTATCAATATAGGGGACGATAACTGACTTTTTCCATCCTTTTTCCATCCTGAACAAATCCTAAGACATCATTTGAAAATACACCAGATATAGTCGCAATATAACAGTAAACAGTTTCATTTTAGGCTTCCTATAACGTAACTACTGAAGGTTGTAGCTAGCAAAGCTTTTGTCTGTCCTGAACAAATCCTAAGGCATAATGTGTTTTGACAGTGATGGGAAGCAAACGCAGGACATGATGTTCTGTAGTCCGCGTTTCTAACCACTACACTAATTAACAAGGGGTAGTCAGGCACTCACTCAGTCAGTCAGTCAGTAGGAGACATTCGCTCTTCTAGGCCGGCTCCGCTTACGCGGTCCGGCAATAAACATGCCTCTGTCCCAACTTTTTTGAAATGTGTCTATTACATCAAATTGAAAATGGGCATATATTTTTAATAACATTTCTCTGGTAAAATCTTTGATAAGTTGTGATTGTGCGGTTTTCAATTAAATATGGGAATAAATGATTTACACATATTTGCATTCTGTATTTGTTTGCATTTGACGCTGTGTCCCAACCTTTTGGAAACAAGTTGTATTTGCTTATCTTAAAAGTGCTTATCTCAGGTTACTGTAATAATATAATGGAACTGCGATTTATACCAGAGCTCTAATATGAGACCCCATAATTATGTCCCAGAACACATGCAGCATTGCTTTTAGTCTTGAAGTCTTTTAGTCTTTTTGCAATAAGAAAACATCTTAATTTCTTTCTCATTCATCTCAGTTTACCAGCACTGTGTGAAAACCAAAATCCTACCCTTATACTGTCTCCAAAAGATGACTATGCTAAAGAAAATATAATTTTTTTTCTGTGCTATTGCAGGCTGTAGGTTTTGATGTTGACTTTGCTTAGCAGTGGATTGTGGGTGAGGTTGTTTTGCTATTGAGTTGCTATTGAATTACTCCACAGTAGTCCAAGGGTTGGCAACTCTGTGACTATATTTTTAATTTATCCAACCTTGAAGACTAGGTAATAAAGTTATCAAATAATTAAACTGATCAAATAGTTCAGTTAATAATGTGAGCTTTTTATATGTGTAAACAATGACTTTTTTGCCACTGATCAACACAAAAAGGTCATGATGTAGAAGTGACAAATACATTCAGAAATTGTTCTAAGTTAATTACAAATAAAATACATAAAATAGTTGATTAATAGATTAATAGTTAATAGTTGAAGTATTCACACCTTTCAATCAAAATTTGGTAGAGGCAAGTTGGTCTGCAATTACAGCCTTGAGTCTATTTCTATACTTTTCTATAAGTCTCTACCACATCATCTTATAACATCTGGACACAGGAATTTTTGCCCATTCTTTTTTACAAAATTGCTTAAGCTCATTCAAGTTGAATGGGGACATTTGGTGAACAGCAATTTTCAAATCGTTCCAGTCTGGGGTTTGACTGGGCCACTCCAGAACAGTTACCTGCATTTTTAGGGACATCATCACCAGGGCTCTACAGTATATTATACTTGCATTTGTGAAAAATAGATATGTGCACACTACATCGCACACTGCAAGTAAAGATTACAACCTAACAAAATCTATTTTTCTCGTTGCTAATTGTTTAAAAACTAGTCTCAAATTCCACAAGCAGCATGAGCCAACCACAAAAGAGTTTTCTGTGATGACGCAGTCCAGTCAAAATGAGAGAAAGGTGAAAACACTTGGAAAAAGTATCGGTATACACTATATCGGTATACACTATAAGTTAATGTGCCGACATTGCTAAAAATTAAGGCCATTCAATTTTATAAGCGAAAAATGGGAATCTGGTGAGGGGGATTTGCAAGGTTCAACTAATATAGCCTCTTCACAAGGTTTCCCTGTGGCGGCTAACATTGACATGGCGGCTAACGTTGAGAACAATACTGAGAACAATGTTAGAGAAGTTACAGAGAACAACGTTAGCGAAGCTACCATGACCCCTGCTCTCACTTCAACATCCACTTTAGCTGGCGGAGGGCGAACATATACATTGGAGCTGTAGATGAATGTAGATATAGACTGATGTCCTTTGCATCTAGTAGGCATGGGTCAGTGTGTGATTTTGGTGGTATATGCTGTTTCACAGATGTGTCCCTTAGTACACCCACACACATACATGCAGTATAAATATGTATATAATAAATTGTTTGTTATTAAACTTCTTTGTGTGCTCATAAAGTTTTTTATTTAGGAGCTCATTGGGAAAAGAGTTAGCGCTGAGCCCTGATCGTCACGCTAGTAATCAACTTCCAAGCCACAGGTCTATTGCAGACTTCCGCTGGTTTTCCTCCTGGATTTCTCTTTGCTTTGCTGCATCCACTTCGCCCTCTTTCTTCAAAAGCTTTCCAGACCCCAGTGCAGAGAAGCATCCCGTTGCATGATGCTGTCACCACCATGATTCACAGTAGGAAGGGTGTTCCCATGTTTTGTGTGTTAGGCTAGTGTCAAACATAGCGCTTAGAATCAAGGCCAATAAGGTCTCATCAGTCCATAGAATCTTCTTCCACTTCTAGCCGAGATTTGATGGGAGTTGTTTTCTTATTCCCACTCTCCCATAAAGGCCACTTTTCTGAAGCAACTGGGCTGTTGCTGTAGTATGCACATTGTCACCCAGCTCAACCGTAGACGACTCTTTATGTGTTGTCATAGGCTTCTTGGTAGCCTCCCTAGTCAGAGTGCCTTTCTCACTCGAATACTCAGTTATTGAGGACGGCCTGTTCTAGATAGATTCACATTTGTGCCATATTTTCTCTAGTTAATAGTGGAGTTTACTCTGCTTGGAGATATTCTTATATCTTAACCCTATGTCACACTGTGCCCCTGATTGGTGTATTTGAAGAACCATTTTCCGGATTTGCTTCCTTCATCTTCATGATGTATTTTGCTTTAGAAATTGAACTAACCAACTGTGGGACCTCCTAGAGACAGGTGCCTCTAACTTAAAAACGTGGGAGAAAACTTAAGTGCACACAGGTGGACTCCATTCAACAAATTGTGTGTCTTCTAAAGACAATTGACTGCACCGCAGATCATACAAGTGTATCATAGCAAAGGGGGTGAATACTTATACAGTCAGTTATATTTTGTTTCATTTTTGTAATTCATTCAGAATTATTTTTCAGATTATATTTTCGCCTTGACATGATGGACTTTTTGGTGTTGATCACCTGCAGAAACTCCTGACTAAATCAATTTAGCATAAAAATATAAAACAGCCTTGAATGGAAATGTAAACAATGCGTGCTATTGTCGTTGATAAACAATTTGCATATGCCGGCACTGCCTCAGTGATTACAAATAAGAAGGGCATACTTCATTAGGTTGACAGCAGGGGTATCTTCAAGCATTACAGAACATGGATTAATAGATGACAATCATAACACCAAAGCTTTTGAAAGTAGAGTGATAATGTTGTCTACAATGGACAGATGAAAATATACAATTATGACTCGTATACATTATGCCTCGCCATAGCTTAAGATTCACCCAGTGACACTGAAGTAATACCATACTCTACAGATTGCATACATTATACATACCCAAGAAATAGTTCATACTTATTCTTTTCTATCATAGTCTGTAAACTCAATAGAATCAATATAAATATGAATGTGGTTTGGCCATATTGAAGAAGACATTGAGCCAAATGGACAGTGTTTTTCGTTTTAATGAGGTGAAACCTCCTGATCGATCCAACACATTATCGCAGGAACGCGCGTATGAAACTATACTTTCAGTACGAACATATCCCAGTGCTATTGGTCCTCCTTAAGGACTCACAATTTAGTTCAGTGTCAACATAAGAAGTGCTGTTTACCTTCCATTGGAAACCGGCCTCAGGGGCAGCTATGAACATATTAATAGTTAGTGTCTGTTTGCTAGCAAGTTGTGGTCATGGTCGGTGGGTGGGCGTTTCCATAATCGAGTTTCAGTCCGATGGTGGTGAGTTTGATTCCAGTGAGACAGGAACATTTTTTGTTGGGGATTTGTGTTGTTTCTGCAGTTTTTTTCAGTTTTTTAACATAACACCCTAATCCTAACCCTAACCTCAGTACTGTTATGCCTAACCTTATCCTTAACCTAATTTTAATTCTAACCCTAACCTCATTAATTTGATGCCTAACCTTATCTGTAACCTAATCCTAATCCTAACCCTAACCTCAGTCCTGTGATGCCTAACCTTATCTGTAACCTAACCTTAATCTTAACCCTATGTCAGTAATTTGATGCCTAACCTTAAGTTGACCGTAACCATTTACTGTAAATGTTATTCGTAACGTTTCTTATAATTTTTTACAAATTACATTAAAGACCAACGTAAATGCAAAGCGTTAAGGAGCAACGTAACTGCAACTCATGAAGTACCAATAGCACTGGGGATACTTATAGCGAATGTAATTTAAAAAATAGTTTCCACACGAACGTAATTCCTGAGAGGTATGGTTGCAACAATCACCCAGTGATGCAGGGCTAATGTTTTAAGTGTGATTCCATGTTGGGTTTTAGTGCCCATGTCAGTTCTTCAGAATCAGTCATTGCCCTAGTCACTAATCCATCTCACAGAGCCATACTTTTCAGATCTCTACTCCCAGCTCTCTTTGCAGTACAGTCCACTTCAGCCAATTTTCCATCCCCTCAGACTTGTCTGTGCTGGCCGATTGGGTACAGATATATCCCCCCAATCTCCCTAGCTTAAAAAAGTTATTAGTCAGCATTGCATTTGGGGATAGGGCTATGTTTCCTTGCTAAGCAAGCTCAAGTTCCTAAACTTCTTTTCATGACTTGAGTGAGTCATGTTTTGGATTAAAGGCAGCAAAAGCCTTTTCATTTCATTGATTCAACAGATCTTGTAAAAAATCATAGCTGAGCTATGGCTTGAAAATGCACTGGGCCGAGACTAGTAATTGTGATTTCTTGGGAAACCTAGAGAAAATAGACCATTATTTAGATTACGTTTACTAAATGTAATCAGTTTTCAAGAAATACTGACCTTATCCATTATATGTAAGCTTTGGCGCTTGCTCTGTAATATGGGTATTTTATTCTATTATAATATTTAATTAATTTAGAAAAATATTTTGATATAATTATAAAAATATACTATTGTTCATTTGTATTGATACATTTTGAACATTATAATTCTTTATTAAGTTCCAGATTAGGATCTCTGTTACTTTCTAAGAGATCTTTTAGAGAGATGTTTTATCTGCTAGTGATTTGCGAGATGTGAAATGATACAAGCAAACAGTGATCTGTAACATTGCCTTTAATGCCAACATCTCCGAAAAAAACAGGCCATAAGAGATCCCACTCTGTAACTTTCTGTCACAATAAAACAATCTACAGAACATCATTAAAATATTAGAAAACAATATTACTTAACGTCTTTTTGTAAAGTGATTGTTTATTGTTTTCAAAATATTATAAAATCTTTAAATATTGCATACATTTGTATTGCTACATTTTAGAGCATGCAATGAGGTTTCTGGGATATAATTTTACAGGTATTGTATCTTGCTGTGCTCCAGGGTTGGCACAAACTATCATAGACATGCCACTTTAATGTATTATTTGTCAAGCTTGTTGAAAGGTCTGTGCAAGGGACTAGCATTGAGGTCAAAGTCACATGTTGTGCTACATGGATTGAAGAGATATGATGAGGCCACAATCATTCTAAAAGGTATGATAAAAAGATATATACAAGTATATAAAAGTTTACTTTTCTTCTCAAAACTAGGCTCTGTCATATTCTGGCACTGATACCTTCCAGACTGAGTCTCCTTTTCACGCTGGCTGTAGGCATTTGTTATTAAACTACTGATCCCTTCACAGTGCTCCTGTCTGCTTGGAGACTGCTTTTTCAGGCCCACTACAAAGTACCTAAAGGAGACTGCTCAATGCTCCCATGCTGCGTCGCAGCAAATGAATGCCTCTCTCTCTCTCTGCCACTATCACCAAAAGCCTCACATGAATAAAGTACGATGCATCATTTTCCAAGACACAGACACCACATTTGGGTGTTTGGATGTCCCTAGCTACTCACTGTGCTTCCAAGTAGGGCACTGGGGAAATCATCTAACAGATAAGTGGCATGTGGCCTGAGAAGGACCCTTCTAATGGAAACCACATCAGAGGGATGAAAACCAGAATATTTGATGAGGATAACGGACGTTCCACTGAGAGAGAAAGAGATCAGGGATCTATTCTGACCTCTATCTCTTCGACAGAGCTATATGTCTTCTTCAACGTCAGGCCTCTATTTGTACTTGATATGATTTATGTGATTTCTGTCTTTCAGTTGCGTATGAAATATGCAGTCCCTTTGCCGTATCGTGTTAATACAACGTGTTGTCTTCCCACGCAGACTCTCTGTACTTCCAGCCTCCGAGACCCTTTTCTGTCTAAGCAGACTTGATGGCAGATTCACTGGAATAGCTAGAGCATTCAGTACTTTAAGGCTATCACATCGATTTCCCCCTTAAATCTGTGATCCTTTAAAGAACAATCCACAAAAACAATATCCTAGCAACATTTCTTTCACCGTACAACTTACAGGTGCTGGTCATAAAATTTGAATATCATCAAAAAGTTTATTTATTTCAGTTATTCCATTCAAAAAGTGAAACTTGTATAATTTATACATTCATTCCACACAGACTGATATATTTCAAATGTTTATTTCTTTTAATTGTGATGATTATAACTGGCCACTAATGAAAATCCCAAATTCAGAATCTCAAAATATTAGAATATTACTTAAGACCAATACAAAAAAATGATTTTTAGAAATGTTAGATGATAAAAAAACTTAGATGATATTCAAATTTTATGACCAGCACCTGTATTTCATGGCTTGGTTGACTCAGTTTGAACATTGTTGCAGTCTTTTTTGCAAATATCGTTAGGGAATGAAAAAGGGAGAAATCAAACACTTTGAAACTCCCTCCTCTCGTACTCCACTTTGCAGAACACATCTGATACATCAGCTAAAGGTGATCGATCTGTTGAGCAACATAAATAATGAATACCAAATTCTTCTGTATTGCCTCAGTTTGTTGCATAGGATGGTCTGCAGTTTAACATGCAGTCTGGGATTTTTAGCCACTGGTTGTAACAGTTTTGCTATTTATTTTTAAATGATTATATATCTTACTCAGACTTGTAAGGGGGTAGCGATGGTGGCTGTTGCGAGGGTATGAAGTTGAAGACAGAACGAGTTTGAAGTGACAATGAAGTAACCCTATTTGACATGTCTCCATAAATAGATGGTGTTCACTGCAGGGGCTGGAGACTGTACAGCATCACTACCTCTGTGTTTACTGGTGTTTGATGTTTCCACCTACAGTATATAAGCAAGAAGACAGAACATGAAACATTTCAATGTGGGGGCTGATTGCTGACTGAGCTGAGGCCCTACTGCAATGTATACTGGATGGATTGTATCTGTGTTTGTTAGTCACCAGGCTGTAGCCATTGGCAACCACTGCACATCGTAAAACTTGGGATTATCAAGCAGCCTGAGGTTCTGTCTATTTTCTATCAAACTGAGATGTTTTTATTGTCCCTGCACGGTTTCAATTGACAAACAAAATAGAATTTGTGTGCTTGAAGCTTAATCTGATGTCCTGTTATGGCTAGCAGACATCATTTGCGTAGAGGTCAGCTACAATGCCAATGTTATTTTAGACTTCGCTGACAAAAGTGATTGCATGTTAAATCAAGTTCCTCCAACAAGTGAAATGAGATGTAATCAAATCTGATAGAGGAGTATGATACAATAATGATCATGGTGGACTTCCAAACCAACGAGTGCCTGACATATCCATTGTGACCGCCAACATTTTCTGATGCTCATTCCAATGGATGAATAATGCATTCATATGAATATTCCACTACAGACCCATTACAAATTAGATTTTGTTTACTGCTGCTTTTAATGAAGTCAGGTTAGGAAATCTTTTACCTGGTATACCCACAAATTAAAATAGAAATTTTGTGATTGAGTCCCATTGTAATTAAGAAATGCAATTGTTTGTATATCTTTTTGGTATAGTTCTGGTGACATTTCTGTGCACAAATTGTTTGTAGTAATTATTATAAATATTTTTCTGCCTCCTGACCATCCACTGGTCCTGGCTGCGGTCTTGGCAGGTCCTGGCTGGGGGCCACAGTCAGGACCTGAATGCAGAGGTGCAGTTTTGGTTGTCCAGAAATAGAGGCAGCTGTCCCGTGTTGCCTCTAATTGGGGACCCTATTTAAGTTGCTCTGTTTTACTTTTAGTTTGTGGGTCATTGTTTGCACAAGCTGAAGACACACCTACAAGCCGCATAAAGCCTCCACTGCCCTAAAGGGGACGCTTGGTGTATTGGCCTTAAGTGTAACTTTTACATTAAAGTCACAACCACAAATTGTATAGAAATGGGATAGAAGCATGTTAATTTGGCAGCATGTTTGGTTGAGTTTGATGCTTTGAACATAACGCGCTCATCTGAAGCGAGCTCCCGTCTGAAAATAGTAGATAAATTATGTTCAGTCCTTCGGTTTTAACCTAACACAGCTGCAAAACCGTGGGTGTTTCACTGAAACATGTTTGTTTGGGTTTGAGGTAAACATATTTCAGTGTATCCTGTTCAGAGGAAGGGAGATCCTCTAGTAATTAGTTTCTTTTTTAACTTTTCCAAGATGAATAGGCCAAAGATTAAATCTGTTTAGAAATAATTTAGAGAAATCACATTAGGAACAGAACATGTTTATTTTAATTGACTATAACCTATGGTTTACAAAAGAATATTGTTGCCCTGCTTATATATTGTGAAGACCACTGTACCACCGCTATCACTTCTTAGTGGTGTAGTGTTTAGAGAATTTCTCCTTAGAATTCAATCGTGGAGGGCACACAGCTTGTGTTGACACACAGCTTGTCTCATGTCATATATTATTTGGTTTAATTCACGTTAATGTATATAAAAGGTCACGTAATTCAATTAATCTCTTAAATATATTATGAGATTCATGATATAACAAAGTGAATATACAGTTAGGTCCGGAAATAATTGGACACTGACACAAGTATTGTTATTTTGGCTGTTTACCAAAATATATTCAAGTTACAGTTAAATAATAAACATGGGCGTGAAGCGCAGTCTCTCAGCTTTAAGTTGAAGTTATTCACATCCAAATTGGAGGAAGGGCTTAGGAATTACAGCTCTTTAATATGTAGCCAACTCTTTTTCAAGGGACCAAAAGTATTTGGACAATTGACTCAAAAGCTGTTTGATGGACAGGTGTGGCCTATTCCTTCATTTTTTTCTTTGTCAATTAAGCTGGTAAAAGGTCTGGAGTTGATTCCAGGTGTGGCATTTGCATTAGGAAGCTGTTGCTTTGAACCCATGCAGTCGAAGGAGCTCTCAATGCAAGTGAATATCCATCAGAGAGATAGCAGGAACATTAGGAGCGGCCAAATTAATAGTTTGGTACATTCTGAGAAAAAAAGAATGCACTGGTGTGCTCTGCACCAGAAAAAGGGCTGGACGTCCACAGAAGAAAACAGTGGTGGATGATCGTAGGATCCTGTCCATGGTAAAGAATATACAGAAGACAGAAGCACCCAGATGAAATCTGAAGTGTATAGGATATATTGTCTGCTCTGATTCAGTCAAATTCAGCTAAGTTTATTGGACACGCTTCACTTTACAGATGGACAATGACCCAAAACATACTGCGAAAGCAACCCAGGAGTTTTTTAAGGCAAAGAAGTGGCATATTGTGCAATGGCCCAGTCAGTCACCTGATCTCAACCCGACCAAGCATGCATTTCACTTGCTGAAGACAAAATGTAAGGCAGAAAGACCCACAAACAAATGACGTGTCAGGGTTTTCAGGGCCTGAACCCAAAAGCAGATCGGATACAGAAAGTAGCAAAGAAGATTTATTGAAGCAACAGTGAGAAATGCAAGGTGGGGTTGGATTAAGAAGCGGGGTCGGGTCAGGTGAGTATTCCAGGTGGTGGGGCAGGTGGGTAATCCAGGTGGCGGGGCAGGTGAGTATTCCAGGTGGTGGGGCAGGTGGCGGGGCAGGTGAGTAATCCAGGTGGCGGGGAAGGTGAGTAATCCAGGTGGTGGGGCAGATGAGTAATCCAGGTGGCGGGGAAGGTGAGTAATCCAGGTGGTGGGGCAGATGAGTAATCCAGGTGGCGGGGAAGGTGAGTAATCCAGGTGGTGGGGCAGATGAGTAATCCAGGTGGCGGGGCAGGTGAGTAATCCAGGTGGCGGGGCAGGTCCAGAAATCCAGGTGAGACCCCCACTTGTAGCCCGGGAGACCGGAAAACAGACAGATAACAAAATACCCACTGACAGAATCAAGCGCACAGGGAAGAAACTCATTCAGCAACGAGACTAACGAAAAACACACAACACACACATCACGGAGGAGGGGTCGTGACACAACAACTGAAGACAGGTGCAATAAAGGCAAACCATCACAAAGGAGGAAACCCAGCGTTTGGTGATGTCCATGCACTTCAAGCCGTCATTGTCTGCAAAGGATTCTCAAAAAAGTATTACATTTCTTATTTATGATTGTTTTAATTTGTCCAATTACTTTGGAGCACCTGAAATAATGGGACTTTGTATGAAAATGGTTCCAATTCCTAAACTTTTCATATGATAGTTTCATTCAAAACCTTGAATTAAAGCTGAAAGTCTTCACTTCAATTGCATCACAGTTGTTTAATTTCAAATCCATTGTGGTGGCGTACAGAACCAAAACTATGAAAATTGTGTCAGTGTACAAATATTTCTGGACCTAACTGTATATTGTTGTGCAACGGCTTTAAAAGTACTGAGTGGGTAAAAATTGGAATGTCTGAGAGGGGTATTGAATGTCACGGTGTGGTGAGGATCAGTGCCACCATCCCGTACACCTCCAGTTCCCATCACTCCACAAACACATCCCGGACTTGTCTTCCTGTCACGTCTTCAACTATTCACACCAGGTCCCAATCATCTCGTTAGTATGTGTTTAAATGTTTCCCCTCTGCTCCCCATATTTGTCGACCATTTTTGTCACTGTCTGTATGCACACTTAACTGGCGAGTGTTTTCCGTTTTGTGCTGTTTAAAGGATTCAGCCCCTTTGTTTTCTTTAAGTTTGTTTTTGTATGCTTGTGTTTGTTTTTTCATTAAACCCTACATCGAGTATATTTCGCCTGTGCCTGGTTCCTCCACTATGACTACCGTTACATTGAACCGGGGTCAAAATGTTAATAATGGGCATCAAGTTCGGATGTCCCACAAGACAACAGGGCTTGATGATACTCCATATACTCTGTAAATGCAACTTTTACCTTAAATATTTTTGCTGAAATAATTTTGACAACAGAACGTTTATTAATGTGTTAGGACAACTCCTATCACGAGGTATGGGCAGGATTTGTGGGGCCCATCAGTAACAGGCATCAAGTCCTATCTATTGTCCTTTGTTCAGAGTTAGTCAGCACTTATGCGTTGTGTTAGGTTTCTCATGCCCATTTCCTATCAAATGGAACAAAAGTGTGCTCTTGTACAAAGATTACTGGAGATGATCGTCCATGCAGTAACAGGTGAACTACGCTATGTAACTCGAAATCAAAAGCGATATGTTTGTTGCCATAGTTATTTGTCCATCACAATATAAACAAAAACAGTTTTATTTTAGACTTTCTAGAATGTACATCCTAAAGCTTAATTTGTTTTGTCTGTGGTGAGGTCGACTACGTGGCAGTCCGCGTCTCTAACCACTATGTTATTTAACAATAGGTAGTCACTCAGTCAGTCACTCTGGCACACAATCAGACATTCGCTATTTTTGGTCGGCTCCACTTACGCGGTCCGGCAAAAAACACTAGGGGCCATTTTGCAGACACAGATTAAGCGTAGTCCAAGACTAAAACACAAGTTCAATGTAGTTTTATGTTAAATTAGATTTTTATAGTCCTAGACTAGGCTTAATCTGTGTCTGTGAAACCTGTCCTAGCAATGTAGTTGAATGATTTAAATGTCTTTAAAACAAAAATGGTGTTTAAATGGTGTACTGTACACAATCAACTAGCCTCCAACTGACTTAATGGAATGTTTGTCAGGTTTCATTCACACTATCAAAAAAATGTTTCTCTGTTAGTTTGGACAACACCTGGTGAACCCATATGTGATACCCACATGTCTTTGTTTTTGTTGGTAATATGGTTTTGGGAATGGATTTCTATATACTGTAGAAACAGAATATTTTTGAGAATGATGGTTACTCCAACACCTATTCCCTACGTGTCAGCTCTAAACTAATTATAACCATTGGTATCACGATTCAATGCTGATTTCATTCATTCAAGTTTGAATGTCAGGATTTAGCTGTGTTCTATGTCTTGGTGTAATTTATAGTTTATTCATAACAATAAATTGTGGGAATTTATTTATACTAAAACATATTATTGGAAGACATTTACATTTTACAGTTTTTCTCATTGTTAAAATGCTTTTAATGAAACTGGAGACCAGTTGATCATTTGAACTGTCAGTAATGAGCATAGCAGTGTTCTTTGTTTGCGTAAGAGTAATTTTCCATTGCATTCACACAAAATGTCAATTCTAAGCACAGTTTTGCATGAGAGTAAATACAACTGTACTAAAAACAAATGACTCTGAAATTAATGCCAAACAAAATATATACATTTGGGCACAGCTGATACAAACTACTATCTTGAATGTGAAACTCTGTTAACATATACAAATCCTCTTGACGCAATTATTTAATCAGCAATGAACTGTTATTCATGAAGAGGTCCCCTACAGTATGAGTTGCTATTTGCAAGAATGGACCAAAGAAAGATGTAGTTAAGGGAAGGGGGGTTCAGATGCATAGTGGTGGACTAGTTCAAAGGAGAATACGAAGAACAGATTTCATCCTTGTTAATGTCATGACAGAGATGGACGCAGGGGAATATCGCTACCTGAGTTTATGGCAGAGAGAGGAGCAAACTCTGTTTCTGAGACAGGGCTTCAACACATGGTGAAAATGTAACAAATTCATAATTTTTATGCTTATAGAAACTACTAATGAATTACAGTTGTAGACTGAAAAGAATGATGCCATGATGAAGATGAATAAATAGTACTTAACTATGCAAATAAAGGCTAAGGAAGCCAATTGAAAGTAAACAAACTCATTTTATTATGTTGTTCATGAGTAAAAACTGTATTTTCCACATATAAACATACTCAGGTTATCCAAAACAATGGACTCTGTAAAGAAGTATAGGTGTCCTTTTTGGAGGTTAAATATATATTATATAAATACCCCTGTTAAGCAGTGTGACTGTACTTGCACTTAAACATTTTCCCACTGAAACTGACAAGATGACACAAAGACAAAAAATTACACAAAGATAACTGGCAAAATACTTCCTTAACCAAATAGTGTACAAAGCCCTTTTTATTACTCAGTATAACACCAAAAACCAATCTCTCTCAAGGATGTAATATGACATTAGTGTTCAACCAATGTAAATTATATAATAATTCATAAAGATATCTTACCTTCTGAGCCTTTCTAAGTCATATCTGAGGCATTTTGAAGGAGATTAAGGATGAAATTCTGACTCATGAGGAACATTTAAGCTGTAAAACCTCTTAATTCTCTAATACCAATGCCTCCGCCCTGTTTGTGATGCTTCATTCTTATACAGTGTAAGAAGTTTAGATGGTATGTTGGTTTGTCTGTCAGTAGAATGTAGTGTCGTGGAGTCATAGCCCAGAGAACTTCAGACAGAGAGTTAGACACTGGGACGTAGAGGTTTGGACAAATGTTGCACACACCACAAAGTCAATCAAACAGGTTGCAGCAGAGTAGCCTATTGGCACCGTTGTAAAATGTACTCAGCTGTATTCATCTGTGTTCACCAGTTAAGGGACATTTCTAATGTAGACCTAAATGACCAGGTAAAGGGTTCATCACTAACCAGTGATCAATGAAATGAGTCTTGGAAATTAATGTCTTAATTAGGAACTTTCCGTTACTGGTGAACACAGCATAATATATATATTTTTTAATATTATTATGATTATTATAATTAAGTTTTTACACACACCTCTGCCTAGTGGCAGGGCCGTAGCTAATGCGTGGAAAGGTGGATATGATTCACGGGGCCTGTGGATTGGCAGGGCACACTGATTGTAATAATACCCACCTGTCAAAACACGTCAATTTGTCCAGTTTTTATTGAAATTCACACTATTTTATGTACTCTGAAATTAAAGCATAAACCAAATAAACAATTGGAGACAAAAGAAACAAGAAAAAATATGGAACAAATTGTAATAAAAATGTTTGACTCATCAAGGCAGCCACCATTTTGCAGGCCTAACAGCCGAAGGCCTGCAAAATGGTGGCATTCTTTCTACAATGGAAATCAAATATTGTTCAGAATGTTCTTCCCAACAATGTTGCAGAAGTTCCCACAAATGTGTTAGACATGTAGGCTGCTTTGCTTTCACCCTTCTGCCTAGTTTATCCCAAACCAGTTTGATGGGGTTTAAGTCTGAAGACAGTGCTGGCCATTCCCTGATTTAAAGCCAAATGTTTTACTCTTTTCTTCTAAGTATTTCTGACATAGCCTAGAGGTATGCCTAGAGGTCATAGCCTAGAGGTCATTATCTTGCTGTAGGATGATCCCCTGACCAACTAGGTGTACACCAGAGGTTATTGCATGGGGCTGCAATGCGGTAGTAGCCATTTTGGTTCGGGGGTGCCACTCTGTGCAAGTCATAGACTCTGGATACTGCTTGAGCATCAGACCATCACGTTTCATCCTCCATGTTTGACAGTTGGTGTCACACTTTGAGGAACCATCATTTTGCCTACTTGACAGCATACAAAACCCTGCAAGATGAACCAAAGATTTCAAAATGTGATTAAGCTGTCCATAAGACCTTCCAGTCATCAGTAGTTCACTGGTGGTGCTTCATAGTTGCTTAATTGCTTACTTTGACCAGTGGTAAGCTGTGTTTGAACTTCTTGTCACATGAGCTGACAAGAAATCAGCCGTTTTGTATAGTGGTTGTAATAATTATCGCATACCCCTTTGTCAAGGGAGAGAGTAATTCAATTATTTATTGCAGCATTAGATAGTCTTGTTCACAAGGTTACGGACCTGGTCTTGCTTACACAACCTCAATCTCATCTCACTCAATCTCTTCTCACTGTAACGTTACAAGCTGATATATACATTGAAGGGTGTGTCTACCTAGCAAAGATCAGGTTTCCAAGACATTAACCCCCATGCCAAATGGTCAATGTGAACATTCCTGGGGTTATCAGAGCGCAAGCTACAGAGAGATAATCTAAACAGAAAGGTTATCAAGGCACATCCACTTCCAATGAAACGTACATTCACATTGTAATTGTTAATGCTCAGATTCCACAGCTGCCTATCACTCAAGCTGTTGACTCACAGAAACTTGTCTTCTGATTCTGTTGCGGCTTTGGGTCTACTAGACCTCTTCCTGTCAGTTTCCAAATGTTGTTTGATGGTGTACAAAACTATACTCCCAGACACCTTGGCTTTCTTTACAATTTCTCTAAAGGAAAGACATACACTATAAGGGTTATAATGGTCTGTCTGTCTTTCTTTGTTAATTGCCATTATGATAGCACTATATTACTTCCTGCAGTACAACACTGTCCAAATAAGGGGGTTGTAGTAACAGTCTGTTCCAACACTGCTTTTAAACAGACGGGATTTGTAAGTTATCAACAAAAGTTAGGACACTGGTAGGAACAGTTAGCATCAACTTTCAAAGCTTAATTTACTCTAATTGCTGCAGAACATCTGTAAGTTGTTAACCCATCACTTGTTCTTTGACAAATGCCTTTTTATAACTCTAAAATGTATATTATTTTAGTTTTTGGTGACCTAAACTTTTTTTTAACCTCTGTCAGTTTATTGCTTACATTTGAACCATTTCAGATTATTCACTGGACTTAAACTGCTTAAATTTCAATAAAACTCAAAGTTGGTGTGTTCTGAAACTTTTGACAAGTAGTGCATATATCGTAAGGAGGATTCCAGGCGACGGGCCTGCTTAGTGGTCAGAAGCATTGAGGGGTGCAGGATTCCTGCAACAGCCTTGCTTAGTAGTCAAGACCATTGGGCCCAAAAATATTGATCCCATAGTATTGTTATCCCGCCATATTTGTGCCCTCTTCTGCCTCTATCTGGAGCCTTTTCATCCTGACATCCAGCCAGGCATCACTTTATGTCAGTGAAGAGTTTGGTTTATACTGGGCAGTGTGGCTGGAGCCTTATCCTGGCTCTCTGGAGCCTTATCCTGGCTCTCTGGAGCCTTATCCTGGCTCTCTGGAGCCTTATCCAGGCTTACAGACACAGCAACCGCATTCCCAGTAGGGGCACTAGGACCAGACAGTGCCAGCACATCTAACACAATCTGTCTATCCTCCACTTTAACCATTTAACTCTTTGGAATGAATATAGAAAAATGTTCGGCTAAGGATCTAGATCCACTTTACAACACTTATTAAAACCTCCCATGTAGTGTTTTTAACTCAAAAGAAGCCATTACACTAAACTACAACAAATCATGCTGTCAAAGCTGCAAAGTTCAACACTGAGCTACAACACCACACACAACAACTACACAAAACAACTCTACAAACAAAGAGTGCGGGCACAGGCTTCTCAATGTATCCTGGATGAGCCCCTAGATCCTCCCAGGTGTAGCTCTTTTGGAGGTGGAGGCGTAACTATCCGTGCCTGGCAAACCACTGCAAAAATACAGGGATGACACCCGCTCACATCAAACCTAGTGTATATAACAGAGGGTCATCAGCGGGGAAATGTTTAACCCAGGGTATCTTACCTGTCCTTTCTCCCTGAAAAAGGAAAATGGATGGAACACAGAAGGAAGGACAAGCATGAACACTAACAAAGGTATTGAAACCAACACTTAACCATCCATAGTCGACGTCATAAATATTTCGAAAAATAGATTCGCCATAATCGTCCGATTCCAATGGTATATTATTTGTAGCCACTTTCCTGAAGCGTTCCGTGTATAATTGGGGTTTTCCGTGTATAAAATGGGTTGTATAGTTGTATAGTTTGGGTTGCTATGAGAACTTTTCACCAGGCAATGACATTGCCTATGCATCTTAGAAAGGCTCATTTGTACACCAGAATAAATATTACAAGCGTGTACATCACTATATATGATGTTTTGAACCATAAAACATCGTTTGTATTATATATAAGATATAAAAATAAATATTTAGTCAAAATAGTATGGGGATGTTCTTGAGTTTTTGGGAAGAAGTTGGTAATTTTTCTGAGTTTATAAAATATATAAGTCCAAACGTAACTAGCGATCTAGTGCTGTTTTTATTGTAGCCAGAGGGGTTGCTATTACCAGGATACATCATAATAGGTTGTATCTGTTACAGAAATAAATCTAGGACCCAAAATGTCCCAGTAGTGAAATCCGGCCGAAAGCCCCATAGGCTACCAAGGGTTAACAAATACTCTGCAGTAGAGAGTTATTTTGTCTTTTTTTGTTGTTGATTCTACTGTTCTTCTGATTGCATTTAATTGGTCTGGGTTGGAAAAAGAAGGGTTAATACCAAAGAAAAGAACATCCAATCAGAATAGTTCTTTGGTGGTCTCTAGGCAGCTCAACCAGAGCTAGCCATTCAGGATCAAGACAGTAGAATCAGCCAATCACAATTTCACTTTCAATAGGTGGGACTGCTGTGGAGGGGGTAAATGACGTGTTAGGACTTCTAGAAGTTCCACAGACTTACTGAGAGCAAATAGCTAGCATTTTCTTTGTTTGATAAAAAATTTTGAGCTGCTGAAGCAGTTGGTCAGTGATGGTCTGGCGAGGCATATCTTTGCAAGGTTGCACAGACTACCATCTGCTAGCCCATGATACCCTGACTGCTGTTAGGATGAAATCCTCAGATCCATCGTCAGACCTTAAGCTGGTGCAGTTGACCCAGGGTTCCTCTTAGTGTAGGACAGTGCCTGGCCTCATGTGGCCAGAGTGTGTAGTCGTTGGATGATGAAGGCATTGATGCCATTGACAGGTCCTCACGTTACCCAGACTTGAATCCAATTGAGAACCTCTGGGACGTTACATATTGGTGCATCTGACGCCGCCAAGTATCACCACAGCCTGTCCAGGAGCTTACTGATGTCCTGGTCCGGGTCTGGGAGGAGATCCCCCAGGACAACATCTTCTGTTTCATCAGGAGCATGCCCAGACTTTGTCAGTGCATACAGGCACGTGGGGGCCATACACACTACTGAGTCACATTATGAGTTGCCCTGATGAAATTCCCGCAAGTTGGAACAGCCTCTGATTTCAATTGTTTACTTTGATTGTCTGTGTGAGTTTGAATCCAGCCCTCCGTTGGTTGGTGATTTTTGTTTCCATTGACTGTTCTGTAATTTTATTCTCAACAAATTACACAATGTACAGTTAAGATTCAGATCTTTAATATATTTTGTTCATAGAGACCCAATGTGTGATTTAAGTGTTCCCTTAATTTTTTTTTAGAAGTGTAGCAATCCCCATAGACAATGAGCAAAATATGCAGTACCAATCCCTCCCATGAAAAGCAGGGCTCGACAACAACGATGGCCTGATGGCCCTGGGGGTCATGATTCAAGGAGATGGAGGCAAACGCAGAGTCGAAAAATTTAGCTTTTAATATAAACAGAAAGAAAACAAAACTTAGTGCTGTGCACTGAGATACAAAACAAACTAATCACTGGAACCTGGAACGCCACGGTGACAACGCAATGACCGACAAGAAACACTGGGGCAGGGTTAGGGTTAGGAACTTACATACATAGACTAACAAGGAGAATAGAAACAGGTGGGGGCTAAACATGTGAACGGAATATACTGATTAACTGAAACGAGAACAGAAAAGACCAAACAAGGACATGACAAACCAAGGACACACAGAAAAAACAAAGTGGAACGGTACCTTCCGGCCGGAACCGTCACACCGGGCCAGTAAAAACTGAAGTTGGAATAATAAAACTAGTAAGTCACTGTCCCGTTCGGCCCAATGCCATTTTTTTTTTTATTGCATTATAAACTTGACATCATCCAGTTTTTTCATCATCTGGCACGCACAAATCACTACCTTGCAGCACTTTGCGAGTGCTGTTGGCCAGTCAAGAGTTGAGCAGTGATGTGACATGTGGCGGTCTGGTATTCTTGTTCAATAAAACATTTAAAAACGTGCGCAAATCACTCAAGCGCAGAAGGCAGCGAAGGATAACTATTATATATTTAGAAATTGACCTATTTCCAATGAGAAAATGGGCAAATCTGTGATTTTTCATTCCATAATGGTTACAAGTGCCAAGTACCCTGGCTCACTCAGTACACCTCAAAGAGGATTACAACAGCATCAAGACTGGATGCCTTGAAGTATGATGAGTACGGCTGGAAGGTCATAGGAGACTTCAACATGGTGGCATTACTGATGGGTCTCCAAGGCGGTTTGACCAAGTTTCAATGCAAGCTTTGCCTTTGGGACCAAAGCACACTACCACAGGTGGGACTGGCCACAGCGGACCGACCGGAGCCACTGGTGGACCCCGGAAGGTGCTGATGACACCACTGCACATGAAATTGGGCGTTATGAAACAATTTGTCAGAGCTCTAGATAAGGAGTAGGCAGCCTTCAAGTACCTTCAAGACTTCTTCCCTAAGCTGTCTGAGGCGAAGGTCAAAACCAGTGTCTTCATCAGACCACAGATAAAGAAGATCCTGTAATGCAATGAATTCCCCAAGAAGCTCACTAGTAAGGAGAAAGGAGCTTGGAACAGCTTTGTCGCAGTGGTTCGAGGCTTCCTGGGCAATCACAAGGCCACACACTATTTGGAGCTGGTTGAGAGTCTGGTCAAGAACTACGGCACAATGGACTGTAGGATGTCCCTGAAAGTCCATATCCTTGATGCTCATCTTGATAAATTCAAGAAGAACATGGGAGCATACTCGGAGGAGCAAGACAAGCACTTCCACCAGGATGTGCTGGACTTTGAACGCCGCTACCAAGGACATTATAACGAGAACATGAGGGAAGACTACATGTGGGGACTGATTCATAAAAGTAATTTACAGTATAATCGTAAATCTCGAAAAACGTCTAAATGTTTTTTTGTCATTTTTGTATTACCTTAGTATGAATACATGTTAATGTGGATTCACATTTTTTTTTTCTGACTTTCTATTAATGAAAAGAAAAATGTGCCCGTTTTCTCATTGGAAATATTTGTAGGTACAGTGATATATTTCAAAATATCACTGTCGTGGTTACAAAAGCAAAGTTTGTGGGGAATAATAGCCATTTTCTATACTTTTGAGGCATAAGCAGTTAGGAAGTAACACTTATTACCCAGGAACAAAATAAAAATGTGCATGGTGTCATCAGTAACAGGTAGTAGTGCCAGATTGAATATGTATTGAGTTTAGTGAACTTTTTGAGGTCAAAAGATACCGTTTTAAATTTCATTTAGTATATCTTATGACACTCTGGCCATTATAATCCAAAACATTAGAATGGATAGACAGTGCAAAAAAAGATAGCTGGAAAGGCAAGAAGAATGTGGGATACCAACCTCACTTTCTAATTTCCCTTCCCAATGCACACGCCTAACCACTGCCCCACAAAGTCTTGTCAGATATTATGGAAAAATACGTCTATATAAACACTAAATGTGATATTTATTCCTGATGAGCAGAGTTTTGGTTTACCAAGATTTTATCTTTTGTTCATTGTGCATTATAATGTTTCACTGAATCACTCAACTGATTACCAATCCTCATTACTGGAGAGTTTTTTGTATTTTGTAGATACATTTTAAATTCATCACAGCACACAGCTGTGACAGTAAATCACCTTGAACTTGATTGATTATCAAGGACTCTTGCTAACTGTGTTGTTTGGTTTTTTAAGTTGATGAAGCAATAAGGTGAAGGATATTTAATTCAAATCTCAATGGGCTATACAAGAAGAAAAAGAATGTGTGTTTGTGTGTGTGCTCTGTGTCACATGAAAATATGAATTGGGTTTTGTTAGGTTAGGGTTATGTTGGGTTATGTGTTAGGTTGAATATTTTTGATGTTAGGGTAATGATAAAGCATAGAAGTTAAGTTATTGAGGTTTTGGGTCTACACATTCCTCCAAGGGAAATAACATAGTTTTGAACAGCCTTTGTAGGACGAGAGAAGTTTGTCTCTTTACCATTTTAACTAAACATTTAGCACCAATATGTTTTTAAAGCATTTTTTATTAAATGGCAGGATTGTAATGTAGACCACTTGGAGATTTCCATAATTGTAATGAGTTAATTCTTGCTATTCCTACATACAGTAGGTCCCAGAAATGACTAAATAATCCATGTTGACGATGCATGTGGGGAGGATTGCGGCACATCACAGAATACAAATGGAGAAACAGCAATGATGCTCGCTCCCTGACGAGCTCAACACCTATGCAAGGTTTGAGGCGACCAACACAATTCCTTCAGTGAGGCTTGCTGAGGAACAGGTCGACTACACTCTGTCCCTAACCACGGCTGACATGAGAGGAGTTTGAAAAAAAGTGAACCCTTAGAAGTCCCCAGGGCCAGATGGCATTCCAGGCCGTGTCCTCAGTGGGTGTGCTGGCCAACTAGCGCTGGTTTTCACCTCCATATTCAACCTCTCCCTGTCTCTGTCTGTAGTCTCCTCCGGTTTCAAGCAGACTACTATCGTCCCTGTACCAAAGAAACCTTCCATCACCTGCCTGAACGACTACCGCCCTGTAGCACTGACTTCCACCATCATGAAGTGCTTCGAGCGAATGGTCAGAACATTTGATCCACACTTCCCATACCTTTCGACCCCTTTTAATTTGCATACCGCCCCAACAGATCTACGGATGATGCCATCACCCTGACGATACACACCGCCCTCTCCCACCTGGAAGAAGGTAACACATACATGAGTAACACCTCCCTCTGCAATTGGATCCTGGACTTCCTGACGGGCCGACCCCAGGTGGTGAGAATGGGCAACCTCACGTCGTCTACACTGACCCGGAGCATTGGAGTCTCATAGGGCTGAGTACTCAGTCTCCTCCTGTACTCACTGTTCACGCATGACTTTCAAGGCCACACACCGCTTCAACATCAACCTCAAATTCATGGACGACACTACCATCCTGGGTCTTGTCTCCAACAATGAGACCACTTACAGAGAGGAGGTAAGGAACCTGGCTACATGGTGCCAGGACAACAACCTCTCTCTCATCGTATGTAAGACTAAAGGGATGATCGTGGACTTCAGGAAGCGGGTCATGACCCCATACACATCGATGGAGCTGAAGTGGAGAGAGTCTCCAAATTCAAGTTTCTTGGTCTATTCATCAAAGATGACCTCACTTGGTCCAGACAAGCGAATGCAGCATTGAAAACTGCCCCAAAATGACTGCTTCCTGAGGAGACTTGTGAAATGTAGCATGTCTGTAAAAACTCCCACCAACTCTACAGTTGCACCATTGAAAGCTTCCTCTCAGGCTACATTACTGCCTGGTACGGCAGCTGTTCCGCTAAAGACTGCAAGTCCCTCCAGAGAGGCCATAAGGCTCCTCAATCAGTAACACTGATCACAATGATCACACACGAACATTCCAGATGCTCTGATGCCCTTTCAGGTAATTTAATGGACATTACATTTAAAAATCGATGCTAGTTTACATTTTCTATGTATATTACTGCCATACTTGCCTTTTCTACAATATTCAGTACTACTACCAATATTGCTGCTAATCTACAGTACTCTTTTTAAAGTTCTGCTAATTACAGAGTTGTGTATATGATCGCATTATCCTCATGATATACAGTGGGGAGAACAAGTATTTGATACACTGACGATTTTGCAGGTTTTCCCACTTACAAAGCATGTAGAAGTCTAATTTTTATCATAGGTACTCTTCGACTGTGAGTGACAGAATCAGGAATTCACATTGTATGATTTTTAAGTAATTAATTTGCATTTTATTGCATGACATAAGTATTTGATACATCAGAAAAGCAGAACTTAATATTTGGTACAGAAACCTTTGTTTGCAATTACAGAGATCATACATTTCCTGTAGATCTTGACCAGGTTTGCACACACTGCAGCATGGATTTTGGCCCACTCCTCCATACAGACCTTCTCCAGATCCTTCAGGTTTCGGGGCTGTCGCTGGGCAATACAGACTTTCAGCTCCCTCCAAAGATTTTCTGTTGGGTTCAGGTCTAGAGACTGGCTGGGCCACTCCAGGACCTTGGGATGCTTCTTATGGAGCCACTCCTTAGTTGTTGGCTGTGTGTTTCGGGTCGTTGTCATGCTGGAAGACCTAGCCACGACCCATCTTCAACGCTCTTACTGAGGGAAGGAGGTTGTTGGCCAAGATCTCACGATACATGGCCCCATCCATCCTCCCCTCAAAACGGTGCAGTTGTCCTGTCCCCTTTGCAGAAAAGCATCCCCAAGAATGATGTTTCCACCTCCATGCTTCACGGTTGGGATGGTGTTCTTGGGGTTGTACTCATCCTTCTTCTCCCTCCAAACACGGCGAGTGGAGCTTAGACCAAAAAGCTCTATTTTTGTCTTATCAGACCACATGACCTTGACTCTGAGCTCCTCCCGGGTGACCAAGCTTCTCACCCTATCTCTAAGTGATCGCCCAGCCACCCTGCGGAGAAAGCTCATTTCGGCCGCCTGTATCTGGGATCTTGTCCAAAGCTCATGACCATAGGTGAGAGTAGGGACGTAGATTGACCGGTAAATCGAGAGCTTTGCCTTGCGGCTCAGCTCTTTCTTCACCACGACAGAGCGATACATCGACCGCATTACTGCAGAAGCTGCACCGATCCTTCTGTCAATCTCCAGTTCTATCCTTCCCTCACTCGTGACCAAGACCCCTAGGATAATTCACACCAAGCATTATGTCATGTTCATTAACTAGTGTGGAATCTGAGCATTAACAATTACAATATGAATGTACGTTTCATTGGAAGTGAATGTGCCTAGATAATGAGAACAACAGAAACCTCTTCTCTTTAGGTTACACTCTGATAACCACAGGAATGTTTACATTGACCATTTGGCATGGGGGTTACTGTCTTGGAAACCTGATCTTTGCAAGGTAGAAACGCCCTTAATGTATAGGCTAGCTGGCAACTATCTTTACAGTGAGAAGATAATGGAACATTCACCGAATGACATCTGTGCTGCAATTTTCCAATAAACTTGAGCAAACTTCCCCCTCGATTTGATACGGGTTCTACATTATTTGACCACTATACGTAGCCGCTGATTTCTAACACTACCTACACTTCATACAGTATTAGGGTATGATCTCCCTCTCTCGTCTGTTGTCGACCAGGGGCCCGGTCAAGGATTCTAATTCTCCCAAGCAAAATATCACTGTCACTTTTCTTTTGTTAGAAATTGGTTTAATGTTAATTAAGCTCCCGTTCCCAGGTTAAGAATAGGGTAAGCATAGAGACATCGCAAGCAGTTTCCATTTGCAATAAGAGGCAGTTATGAATTCAAAAATAACTTCTATTCACATTTCCCTCTAATGTTAGACCAAATATTTTGTAGCTACTGGCAAAGAGTTACTAATTTTGACAATTGCAAACAACCATTTACCTATATTTAAGATACTTTTTGTGTGATGAACACAGCAACACACAATTAGCCTAATATTATATTTTCGACTCAAAACCACATTTTGTAAATTAAATACCAACTCTACAATTCAAAATGCAAAACACTTTCTATACATACAGTACACTATCAAGCATGGCAACCCCAACTCAGTGTCTAATAATCCTCTCAAAACACGTTTTCTATCCAAGAGGAACATATAGTTAATCATAGTGCAATTTTCAAAATGCTAACAGTTGATGGCATTACAAAAACTGCATTACTTTTCAGTTCTATCTGCATAAAAAAGACAATAGGAAATTGTTTTTTATAATTCAGATTCCTTTTACTGTAAACCACTCCCCATTTTTTGGAGTGTCAAATGCCTGCATTTTTGGAAACATACTATCTTTACTTTACAGAATGTACAGTAGAAAAAAGTAGTAAGAGACAGAAATGCTGCTGTAAAAGCTTTATTAGCAACATAGAACTCTTGCCAGTGTTCAACAAAAAATTCACCCTACATGACCCCTGCTTCCAAATGTGTAAAAACAAAACAAATTACAGTAAACCAGCTATTTCTCAGTGTTTCAGTGATCTGTTCATTCAAAAATGCTTATCAGCTGTTTCAATATAACTTTTGAACTGTGGTTGTTGCAGAAGTCGAGCCGTTATGCTATATTTAAGGCTTTGAACATTAGGCTTGAAAATGTGACTACATTTTGGACAAAAGGATGTTAGCGATGGTAAGAAACTGTAAAGTGAACTGAATGTAAAATTAGACACCATTTGGTTAGTCATATCATATCTCTCCCTCCTCCCCTTCCTTTTACTTCCCCTCCAGATACCGGTGATGACTGGGGCATTCATGGACTCCTCACCCAATGACAACTACAGTGGTGAACACTCACTTTTCAACTCCTCGGCCAGCGTCCATGCTACCTCCATGGCTGCCTCATCCCAGGCCCAGCAGGATGACCCGTCCTCGTCCAGTGATGCTGTCTGGCTTTGGATTGCCATCATCGCTACTATTGGCAACATAGTGGTGGTGGGAGTGGTCTACGCATTCACCTTCTAAATCACCTTCCTCTCCACCTAGCCAAGAACTAAAGAGCCTCTAAGCAAGAGTGTCACATAATATATGATCAAAGGGCTCATGGAGTCTGAGGGTTTTATAGCTCAATAAAATCATGTTTAGGATAGGAAGAGTGTATTAAATACACACAAGTTCAACTGATGTCTGAAGGGCATTTTCAGCTTTAGTCGCCCAACTTTCAAAAGACATTGCACTCCAGAATGTTGTTGTGTTGCATTGTGGGGTTGAAAGGGGCTTAAGACACAGACTTGATGAACAGGACCATCTTAAATGTTCCCCAGATAGAAGAGAGGCAATTAGGAGGACTACTGCTTAATTATTTGGATGAACAGAGACATGAATTTTAAAACATTTAAGGGACGCTGGGATTAATTCTGCATTAGCTGTGGGCTCAGCTTCTTAATGCTCATTATCTATTCTTCCAAAGGAAGACTTAAAGTATTATATTTCCTTTGTTAAATCAACAGGAAATGGACCTCTCATGAAAAATTCCTACAAATGGCTTTTAGATCCTCAGAGAGCAAATCTGCACCTGAAACCAATCAATAAATACATTGAGCAGACATTTAACTTTTTTACAACAAACTTTGCAGAAAGACATCAAAGTATATGAACAAGGTAAACCTGAAATGTATAAGCTCGGTTTTCTTTTTATGGGCAGGAAGATTATGTAGTTTTACTGTAGGTTGGGAACCTAGTTGTTATTTAGCTTCTTTCTTTGGAGTGTATTGTGTTGTATACGCTAAAATAGTCAATGAGGCAGAGGGGTTGGTTGGGCCTACTATGTCTCAGAGTAATTTTTTAAAGATCTACAGAGTATAGAAAATGTTACATTATTTTCTTCCCATAGGTATTTTATAGTATGACAAAATGTCAGGGTACAAAACTCTCTGGAATGTTCAGATCAACACAACTTGCCCTTTGTACCCTAGGACACATTTCAGAATGAACCGCAGTAATTACTTTAAAACGGACACTATGATACATGGTAAAATATCAAATTATGTACGATATTATCGACTGTGAAAGCACCACCTACCACTGTGGTTTCAGAATTGCCCATATTGTGCAATTTCCATTAGAATGTCGGAAGCTTAGATATGTAATATGGCAGCTGTAGGGGTTTGGATTCTAACTTCGGTGACAATTGACCAAATTTCAACTTTTCAAGGTTTAACAAATAGTTGTAGATAAAAGGCTACAACAGAATTTATGCATTAACCCACAGAGAAACGTTTCAATAGCAAACAACTCAACTGGGTAGTATTGAACACATTTTCATGACTACAGTGCCCTCCACTAATATTGACACCTGTTAAATTTTTTTGCTGTTAATCCTCTTGGTTTATCATCTTTCATTTCAAATATTCCCAAAAATCTAAATGGTTTGAGTGGACAAAGAATCTCCAAGGATCACAACTAAAGAATTGCAGATGATTAGTTGGGTTTTGGCACCAGAAAGTATCCAAAACTACGATTAGACGGCACCTATATAACCACACGTTGTTTGGGAGTTGCCATAAAAAAGCTTTTGATTGATTTGATTCATTGTATTATTTGATACATTAGCACATTGCTGCCACAATTTTGTGAATAATTTTGTGAATAATATTTTAACTGTACTTGGTACACATGGCTCATGTGGTTGTGTAGTATACATTACCATTAAAATATATGTTTAAGTAGAAATATATTCCTCATGCAGGTATTGTCATTAGACAATAAAACTGAATTGAGAAGCTTCTGTTGTGTTAATGTGTGAATTCTATGGTGGCAATTAATCAAAAAAATATTTTAGGTCATTTTGAAATGTACCCTTGGGGTCAAAGATTAATTTGTGTTAACATGAACATTCCAAATATGTGCCTGTGGATACCAGTGAATCTAGGTTTTATTATGTTTAACGGGTATACTTGAGCGTTCTCACATGCCGACGGTACACACCATATGAGAGAAATATATATGTGATATCACACAGAAAGCTACCATTGACACCCTGCTGTAACAGATTTTCAAACTCTAGGGATCTTAAAACAATAAATACGGTCAGCCCAAGTTTTAGATGTCTGGTTCATTTACAAAAAAAAGTCTGGTAATAATAAAGCTGGGCATTATTTCATCTGTTTCTGTCAAACTAGTTTCTCTAAATTTAGAACTGTACAGTGAATCACATTTGTGCTGCCATGGGATCCAGAGGCAGTTGTTACCATGGTGATTAATCCTTATCCTTAATTGAGAATATTAACAGTCTCTTTTCTAGATTCTAGCCTTTGGTGTCACCACAGTGGGGATTCTCACATCCCAAACTCCATCCAAGTGTTCTACTAGCACACAGATTGTTGTTCATGTACCTGGATGTGAGGGCTCTACTGCTCTTAAGGTTGCCAGTAACAGCGCTATTACGATCAAAACTAATGACTGCTTTCAGTGCAGAAAAGACCTGAGAAGAACATACAATACTCAATATATGATGATGGAGACTTGTTAGCATATGTATTGTAAATTCTAATGATATCATTCTAAATCTTAGCGCCTTTTTTTTGTTCAATTAATAATTTTTGTATACTTTCTTGAAGAAAAAAAAAGACTTTGTAGAAAGAAAGTTGTAGAGAGTTGTCTGGCTATATAGCATCTACCCATGCTACATATTGGTGTTTATTTATACAACACACTGGTACTTGCATTAAACATCTGTTATAGAACTTCCTTTGAATTGTACTATATTAATCAAAAAAATTGAGATAAGTTAATTCTTGTACTTTTTTATGAGAGTATATGTGTACGTGTTAGCAATGTTGTAATTCACATGCACAATATTCATTTTTTGTAAAATAAATATATACTATGAAAGTTCCAGGATTTCTGTCTCCATAAATCTGTATTGCATGAAACTACACTCACCTAAAGGATCATTAGGAACATCTGTTCAATTTCTCATTAATGCAATCATCTAATCAACCAATCACATGGCAGTTGCTTCAATGCATTTAGGGGTGTGGTCCTGGTCAAGACAATCTCCTGAATTCCAAACTGAATGTCAGAATGGGAAAGAAAGGTGATTTAAGCAATTTTGAGCGTGGCATGGTTGTTGGTGCCAGACGGGCCAGTCTGAGTATTTCACAATCTGCTCAGTTACTGGGATTTTCACGCACAACCATTTCTAGGGTTTACAAAGAATGGTGTGAAAAGGGAAAAACATCCAGTATGCGGCAGTCCTTTGGGCGAAAATGCCTTGTTGATGCTAGAGGTCAGAGGAGAATGGGCCGACTGATTCAAGCTGATAGAAGAGCAACTTTGAAATAACCACTCTTTACAACCGAGGTATGCAGCAAAGCATTTGTGAAGCCACAACACGCGCAACCTTGAGGCGGATGGGCTACAACAGCAGAAGACCCCACCGGGTATCACTCATCTCCACTACAAATCGGAAAAAGAGGCTACAATTTGCACAAGCTCACCAAAATTGGACAGTTGAAGACTGGAAGAATGTTGCCTGGTCTGATGAGTCTCGATTTCTGTTGAGACATTCAGATGGTAGAGTCAGAATTTGGCGTATGAGAACATGGATCCATCATGCCTTGTTACCACTGTGCAGGCTGGTGGTGGTGGTGTAATGGTATGGGGGATGTTTTCTTGGCACACTTTAGGCCCCTTAGTGCCAATTGGGCATCGTTTAAATGCCACAGCCTACCTGAGCATTGTAGAATAAAGGCAGTTCTGAAGGCGAAAGGGGGTCAAACACAGTTTAGTATGGTGTTCCTAATAATCCTTTAGGAGAGTGTATATTGAAATGTTCTATTCAATCCAAAAGGGAAATACATCAATACAAATGTATGTAAAAGAATACTGAGATACTGTATTATATAATGGCAATGTAAAACATTTACTAGTAGGAGCTAACCTCAGTCATCTGTCCCTGGTCCTGCTCATGCAATCTATCAACAAAAACTGCCCAGCCCACTTGTTACAATGACCCTCAGTTTATAGCCATTCATAGTTTTCTACACAGGGCAAGGGATAGTAGCTCAAAAGCAGGTCTAAAAAAGTTACAATTGCTTTTCAGATTTTGAAGTAAGTTTGTCCTGATCATGTTACTGTTACTAAAGAGATGCAATTACATTCAGTGTGGTTAAATTTCTCCAGCCCCATTCCACACCTTTTTACACAAATAGGGGCCAGGACACCACTTGGATTTTGTTTTAACTGCTGATTCCTGCTTATAAGGGTTTGAAAGCTATAACATTTCAATATAAATTATGAAGTCAGTTGGAAACAGATGTTTGATGTACCAATTTCATGGCATCCCATTATTTAATATACAGTGTATTTGGAAAGTATTCAGACCCCTTCAATTCTTCTACATTTTGTGACATCACAGCTTTTTTCTGAAATTGATTAAATAGATTTTTCCCCCTCATTAAGGTCCACACAGTACCCCACAAAGCAGAAACTGGTTTTTAGAACTTTTTTGCAAATATATAAACAAACAGATATATCACATTTGCAAAGTATTCCAACCCCTTCCCTTTGTATGTTTTTGAAGCACCTTTGGTAGAGAGGATAACTTTCCATATTCTTGACAATTGTAAGGAATATGAGGGAATACAGGGGCTGGTTTCAAGTGCAGAGCACAGCTGATGTTTATTGAAATAATCCACAGGAGGAGGCAGGAAGTGTGGTCAAGGGACAGGCAGAAGGTAATACACTGGGAATCCAAAAGGCAGGCAAAAGTACAGACGTAACTGTAAACTAGGCAAAAACAGGTCGGTACACAAAAATCCAATAACAGTTGAAATTCAAGAAAGGACTTAGTATAGTTGCAGTGGGGGGGAAACAATACCTCACAAAGGAAACAGTGTGTGGAACTGAACTAAATATTGGGGCTAATGGGAAACAGGTGGTTAGAATTCCGGTGATTTTGATCTGAGGAGTGAGTTGCATTCAGGGGATTGGTGGTTTGGCGGAGGGAGTGAGTTGATGGCAGACCTGACAACTATAATGCTACAGGCTTGGTACACCTATATTTGGGGAGTTTCTCCCATTCTTGTTGCTCTGTCTGTTGGATGGGGAATGTTGCTGCACAGCCATTTTTTGGTCTCTCTAGAGATGTTTGATCGATTTCAAGTCTGGGTTCTGGCTGGGACACTCAAGGACATTTACAGACTTATCCCAGACATCGCTTCAGCATTGCCCCAGCCATGGTTGTGTGAACGCAATATTTTTTTACTTTGTCATAATGGGGTGTTGTTTGTAGATTGATAAGGAAAAACAGAATTTCATCAATTTTAGAATACATTTTTAATGTAGCAAAATGTTGAATTCTTGACTGCACAAAAAAAAAATCCATCTGTGCCTTTCCAGTTAGGATAATATTGTAATAATAATTTCTCAGATTTCCATAATATATGTACGGCCTATAATTACGTATAATGTTTTCCTTATGTTATAATGCTGATTTTCATGGTAGGAACATACCACAACAGTGGCGTTGTTGTAGCTGATATACTCTAGCTACAAAAAAACTCAAATGAACTGGTTTGTTCCTTTAAAGGCTTTCCCAGTGCACCAAATATATTGTGAAAGGACAACGTGACTACAAGTCAGTCTAGAAGCAGGGACATGGGAATTTTACACCAGTGGAGGAGGTCACTAGGGTTCACATACACCCAGGTGCTCTCCCTCTTGGCTTGTTTCTTTACAGCATGTTTTTCAAAATTGTTGGAATGGAGAACAGGAAATCCACCCCACCCCACCCTAAAGAACTGTTCTAGTCTAAAAATACATTTTGATCAACCACAAATACATCATTTACAGAAGCACTAAGAAGCATGTTGAAAGACCTCTTTGTAACGTATGCAGGACAATTATAATCAGATAAATAAACACGTAAAGGTTTCTTTAATTCTGTTGCATCAGTGATTTCTTTTTCAGAGCAAAGTTGCAGGTATTGCTTCATAGTTAATTTTTGCAGGATGTCCAGTACAACAGAACTATTCTCTTAGTTTGTTGGAAAATTAAATTGAGTAGGTGAAGTATTGGAGGAGGAAATAACACAGATTTTATACACCCCTTAAAAGGTGTTAATAAAATCTAACAACAAAACAAACTGCGCAGTACTTTAGGCTTTATACCAAGTACCAGGGGAATTTGAAGGGGTGATCATGAGAGCCTAATGTGTACAGTGGGTACGGAAAGTTTTCAGACCCCTTTACATTTTTCATTCTTTGTTTCATTGAAGCCATTTGCTAAAATCAAAAAAGTAAATTTTATTTCTTATTAATGGACACTCAGCACCCCATCTTGACAGAAAAAAACAGAAATGTAGAAATGTTTGCACATTTATTAAAAAAGGTCCTGAGCACTCTGGAAGATTTAAACCAGGTTAGAGCATGTCGGCGTAGCCCAACATGGGCTTACAATCTCTCCAAGAGAAGGGAGTGATCAAGGCAACACAAAGATCAAGAAGCATGAGCTAAGCCATTGTCTGAGACAAGTGTGTCTCAGTGCTATGATGGGGTCTGAATCCGGACTTGAGCAATACGCTTGGAAAAACAAGTTTGCAGCAACCTAATTTGGAGACTACCAAAAAACAGTCTCATTCTCTTTAAAGGGATGGGCCTAACTCACAATTTGTTTTATAATTACAGAAAATGCAACTTTAAAATACCTTTACGACCAAAGCACCACAGTGAAATAACAAAAACAATCAATCAAATGTATTTATAAAGTCCTTTTTACATGTGCAGTTTTCAGAGTGCTTTTATAAAACACCCAGCCTGAAATCCCAAGGAGCAAGCAACAACAGTGTTGAAGCACAGTGACTAGGAAAAACTCCCTAAGAGGGGCCGAAATCTAGGAAGAAAACTAGAGAGGATACAGACTCTGAGGGGTGACCAGTCCTCTTCTGGCTGTGCTGGGTGAACAATTTAACAGTACAAGTTGTAATAATTAATAAGGGCAAGTGGGCTGTGTCCAGAGTCTATAAAACCTAATCCAGTTCTGAAGCATGATCAGATGGACATGGACAGGGACAACCCGGGGAGAGGAGGATGGTCAGCAGAATGTCACCTGGAATCTTCAGCTGCAACACAACCAGGAGGACATTGGACAGGGACAGCAACGAGTCTCGAATCTGGTACTCCGGTGTGGGCCAAGACCTCATGTCCTCCAATGTTTAAATGGAGCAGGAGACAAGGAAAATTTAGAAAGCGCATTCCTTGGATTTACAAGGATTTACAAGGGGAACTGACCCTACTCCCCAGTACAATATTATAACAGCGTAAAACCTTGAGGCTGAGACAGGGGGGTCCAGTGACACTGTGGCCTATTCGGGGGAGGTCGCGAAGAGGGCCAAAAATGCAGGGAGTCAATCCATCCACACTGCCAAGCATTAACCACAGGGACACCAACCAACCACAACTACCCTGAAATGAGGGCCGGGTATTGCCAGCAGAGTTGTACAACTGAAATGGATGTAGAAGTCTCTTTTCTAGATTCTAGCCTTTGGTGTCACAACAGTTGTACAATGGGCACAGCGGAGAGACAACAGGTCAGTGACTCCGCCCCCGAATGGCACTGGAGGGAAGGAGTCCCAGTGGCGATGAGAGCCCATCTGGCAAGACAGCAAGGGTGGACAGTATCAAGCTTTTCTGGTCTCCTTCACGCCCCTGGGCCAGACTGCACTTAATTTTAGACCATGCGGAAGAGATGTGTCTAGTAGACACTTGAAAGTTAGCACTGATTTCTAACCTTAATTGGCAGATCATTCCACACTAGTGGAGCTCTATGAGAGAAAGCCCTGCCTACAACTGTTTGTTTAGAAATTCTAGGTACAATTAAAGGCCAGTATCTTGCAATATTAGGTTACATGTGGGTATTTATGACTGGATCGTTTCAGCAAGGTAAGTAGGAGCAAGTCCATGTATTGCTTTAAAGGTTAACAATAAAACCTTAAAACCAGCCCTAGCCTTAACTTAACAGGCAGCCAGTGTAAAGAGGCAAATACTGGAGTAATGTGTCAAAAATGTTTTGTTCTAGTTAAGATTCCATATACATACATCTTGGATATGAATACAATTTCCCCAGAAAAATAATAGACCAAAGAAAAATAAGGATTCAGGCTTTATAAATGATAGATAATGAAGAAGGAGAGAATAACTGAATGTGTAGATCTCTCAGCCCACAGTTGAAAGACATCCTGGCTAACAAAGAAACCAGCACAGGTGAAGCCAAGTGAAATCTCATAGTGCAAAGAAATAACAAGATATACTGTAAGAAATAACACAGTTTAGCAACACAAGTTAACAAATCACATATCATCTGTAGACTACAGTCGGTAATTCCATGTTTTGTATTCAAATCGATAAATAGCATCTTATAGAGGGTGTATTTGGAAAGTTCTTGGGGGTTTTTGTCAGAATATTAATTAATCGTGTTGCTTTTATACACAAATGGGTTTTATAGCAGAGAAGAGTACTAACTGAAAAGGCACAGTCATGACCACTCGACCCAAGGTTATCAGATAAGATTTAGACATACTAACTCAAAAACTACGTGTTCACTGTGATGGAATGCTGATTTATTTCAACAGTGTTTTACATAAGAGGTGTGTAATAACCTACATTTTTTTTATTAATGTTACCTTTATTTATAAAAGGGAATCAAGCTGACACCTCAATTTCTTTTACGGTTGACTGCTGTATTATAGCAAACCCTCGACATTATCCACCATTTTTCCTCTTTCTAGTGGATAACAACCTGAATCCTTTCAGGATCGAGGTGGTCCTGGGTCTCTGCTTGTTGACAGCAAACATACTCGTGGGATGAATTTTGGAGAAAGCTGCCCTTTCAGAAAATAATAATGTAGCCACTGCTTCACCTGAGCCCACTGCCGCACCTCCATGGTAGCTGACGGAGCGCACAGAGTTACCCAAATGTCACCAGGATTCATAACAAATGTTCCTGCAACTACACCCATCTTCCTAATGAGTCTTGTGTCTCCACTGTGTGTCTATGGACTGTCACAGAAAGGATGGATATCAGCATGCAGGGCAGGTCTCCTGTGACCACAGTGATTGACATGTATCAGTCTTTTAACCAGCTCATCCAGCCTTGCAGATTCTAGCCAGCCTCCCTACAATATCTCTTTCAGAGCCGTTGGCCAAAATGGGGAGAAGCCACTCTGATGGCATGTTTTATGCATCATCTGTCAAACAGAGAATGACGGAGAAGATGAAGGAGAAAAATAAACAGGGGTTCTTTCTATCTGTCATTATTGTCTGAGCTGATGTTCACACAATATGAGCTGGTGAGATTGTTGTTTCATAAAATGTATAACATTAAAATGTTATAAAATGTAGGCATACAGTATGGAATGGCAGTGAGAGACTTTTCTTGAAATGCTGCATCAGTGAATTCTTTCAAATCTTACCTAAAAACAAATTTCTATAACTTGGGTTTTAAGAATATTTTGTTATTGTGATTTTCTATTTTGTTTATTCTTTTGACTTCCTTAACTTGTTTTAAATAATGTGTTTTTATATATTTTTTATTATTATTTTAATGTATTCCTATTTTTATTGTGTGTAAAGCACTTTGTGTAATTGTACTAGGAAAGTGCTATACAAATAAAGTTTTTATAATTTTATCGTCATTACTGCCTTCTGACCCTAAAGTACATCAAGGTGAGTTTTTTCCCCTGTTGCTTTCTCATACTTCTGATGCCTAGTTAAAATGTTTGCAATAAAACCACTGTTAAGGTGTTATGCATTTAACGCATTTGTTTAAGTCAAAATATGGTCGCACAGTGTGAGTGGGTGTTTAAAAGATGTATGTTGTGATGTACAGTCCACAAAAGTGTATCGTATATGCAAGTCACTATTTTGACCAGAAGGGGGCACTGAATGTTATAAAATGTAGGCATACAGTATGTATTTGCTGCGAGAGGTTGTTTTTATTGTTTGGCTCATCTGTCACATCAACTGTCTTTCACAATTCAGGCTTAGCAGATCTGGAGGATATTCCAGGAATACCCTGCCAACCCTTATATACTGCTCAGTGCACCATTACATCCTTAGTGAAGTACTGACAGGAAACTTTGGGCCATTGATGCTATGTGCCAGGGAGATAAAATCCTTCACCCAATGGAACCTTCACTGCTCAGACAGCACTTTGCCCCAGCTGGTTTCAGCACAAAGCTGGTCGCACAACCACAAGTGAGTACTGAATAGGAGTATCCAGCTAACTGCTGGTTACACAGCTACTGCTACCCAATCATCCAGTACAATGACCCCTTGATAAAAGGGATAGAGGCTCATGCTGCTTGCTAGGTGCATTTTCTTTCTGCCAAATCTTAGCACAAGAGGACATTCTGCAGACCTGCAGTGGAAACCCAAGCTGGGATGTGATGAAGGAAGAAAGAATACTTACAACCAAGGAGTCCAAGAATGTGGACCTACCACTACAGTAGGGAGAACAAGTATTTGATACACTGCCGATTTTGCAGGTTTTCCCACTTACAAAGCATGTAGAAGTCTGTCATTTTTATCATAGGTACTCTACAACTGTGAGTGACAGAATCTAAAACAAAAATCCAGAAAATCACATTGTATGATTTTTAAGTAATTAATTTGCATTTTATTGCATGGCATAAGTATTTGATACATCAGAAAAGCAGAACTTAATATTTGGTACAGAAACCTTTGTTTGCAATTACAGAGATAATACGTTTCCTGTAGTTCTTGACCAGGTTTGCACACACTGCAGCAGGGATTTTGTCCCACTCCTCCATACAGACCTTCTCCAGATCCTTCAGGTTTCGGGGCTGTCGCTGGGTAATATGGACTTTCAGCTCCCTCCAAAGATTTTCTATTGGGTTCAGGTCTGGAGACTGGCTAGGCCACTCCAGGACCTTGAGATGCTTCTTATGGAGCCACTTCTTAGTTGCCCTGACTGTGTGTTTTGGGTCGTTGTCATGCTGGAAGACCCAGCCACGACCCATCTTCAATGCTCTTACTGAGGGAAGGAGGTTGTTGGCCAAGATCTCACGATAAATATCTGTGCCCTTCTCTGGCTTCTGCTACATACCTTGTCTTTCCAGCCTTTGATTTCAACGACCTGTTGAGAAATTAATAAGACTAGTATTATATAAAATTTAAATACAAAATATATTTGTTACTACTTTGTAATACAACTGTAGGAAACCTTGAAATATCAAGGGGTTAGAATACTTTCTGAAAACACTGCAAGTCAAACAATCTAAGCATTGAGAATTCATATACATTGAATTAGCTCCATGTGGACCAACAGGGGCATTTATGAATTGCATGGCCAATCTGACATTCACATTGGTTACATAAGTATGTAGAACTAGCCTGGTGCCAGAGGAATGTTTGGTTTCCGCCTCACAGGAAACTGAAATCATGTGTCTCCTTCTACATACTCAATGAGCTGATCCACAAGATAAACGGTAGGTGGTAGGACCAAAATGGAAAAAATATATATATTTCTTCCATTTCAGTAATACAACTTGAATATCCAGTGATTAAACATTGACTTAATAATCAAACAAACCTCCCAAGCTTGCTGCCTTCTCTAACATAGTTTACCACAGTTTACTATGCTCCCACACTGCTCTCACCAGTATTCAGTAAACACGACAAATGGTTGGCTTCCAGAAAGATAACACACTTGCTCAGTGCATATGCTGTTACTGTAAACATAAATTAATCTTCCCAATGGAAAGTAAATGGTTTCTCAGCTACTGGTGTGCAAGCTTTGAGTAAATGGTTTTGATAGCAGCTCTAGGTGTGTGTGAAACCATTTACAAAAATCCAATTTTACCAGTTGTAATTTTACTTTTACTTAAGTATATTTAGAGCGAGGCATTGTACTACTTTTTTGAAAACCATTACAGAGTATATTCCATCACATCATGTATATTCCATCACATCCCACTCCTCAATTAAGATGGGCAAAAGAAGACAGACCCTGGAAGATAGGTAAAAAAAGGCCAGCATTGAAGATAAGAGTCCAGTGTAAAGTTTCCATAGTCAGTGATGGTTTGGGGTGCCATGTCATCTGCTGGTGTTGGTCCACTGTGTTTTCTGAGGTCCAAGGTCAATGCAGCCGTCTACCAGGAAGTTTTAGAGCACTTCATGCTTCCTGCTGCTGACCAACTTTATGGAGATGCAGATTTCATTTTCCAACAGGACTTGGCACCTGCACACAGTGCCAAAGCTACCAGTACCTGGTTTAAGGACCATGGTATCCCTGTTCTTAATTGGCCAGCAATCTGGCCTGACCTTAACCCTATAGAAAATCTATGGGTATTGTTTCGTCATGGAAGAAAATGAGGCTTTACTTCAAGTTCCTCCATACCAAGAAATTCCTGAAGAGGGCAGTGCAGTGGGGTAGCTGTGGAGGAACCTGAGAAGTTGTGTTTCCAGGGGGGAACAATATAGTGGCGCCCCTCTGAGAGCACATGCCGGTGGGAAAGTTTGGAGAAGACCTCTTGTTTTACTGACAAAGACTTTCACACATTCAGCTCAAAATTCTAACTTGAAGACGCAACTGGTATGAACATTAATTTCAATTGTTGACGTAAATATAAGGTGTAAAATGTTAGAATTGTGTTTCAGCTTATTTGATGGATGTTGCCAATTTGCTACAGTATTGATTGATGCTAAGATTTATATGATTTGTGTTGATTAAATATTTGAGTTTGAAATGTGTTCTAAGTTTAATATTTATAATTTATTGTCAAATCAATTGATTTAGTTGATTAAACTGTAGGTAATATGTGATTGTGGATGAGACGTTAAATGTTACTTTAAATAATATCTTTCTTTATATTAAGGTGTCTTTGTTGTTTCAATCTATCTTTTAAAGATTATCTACTACTGCTGCTCAGCAGGGGAGCGAAACACTTGACGAAAAGTGAACTACAAGAGGAGTTCAAGAAGCTAATTTCTGAGGCAAGGAATGTCAGCGGGACAAATGATTAATACAGGGCTGGCCTTCTAGCAGACATTGAAGCTGAAACCGATGATGGTGAAGAAGCTGAACTTGGTAAGCAGCAGCAAGCTGATTTCGAAAAGACAATCCATGAATGTGAAACAAGATTGGGAGAGGTCAGAGAAATTGTCCTGTTCAACTTATGGTCAAGATATGGTAAAGAGGAGATAGGAACAGCAATCCAGGAAGCAGAAACAGCCTGTGATAGAGCTGCTGCAACACCGTTATCACTGTAAACCGAGATGGTTATGAGTTCCAGCTGGATGGCGCAAAGAGAGTAATCCAAGGTGTATTTACAAGTCTAGCAGCTTGGGAGATGTGGATTCCAGCAGAAGATAAATCCAGTCTGGAAGCTAGAGTCAAGGATCTGAAAGAATGCAACAACAGCCTTGAAGCAATGAAGGTGGAATTCATCATTGCACAAAGACTAGAAGAAGACAGAAGGGAGCTCCACTGCTGAAGACATTTTCCGAGTGCTGGAGAACAGATATGGAAACAAGTCCACAATTGCCTTGGAAATAATTGAAGATCTTGAAAGAATTCCCATTTTGAGAGCAAATCAGCCGAGGAAAGTCATTGATTTAATCCAGAATATAGAGAAGGCCCTGGATGACCTCACAGAGCTTGGAAACACAGGGGCCATTAACAAACCTCTAGTGATCAAATCAATAGAAAGTAAGTTACCTGACAACATGAAAAGAGATTGGTTTGTCTTCATGGTTAACCCAGCAAATGGTGTCACGCCGGACAATCACTTTGAAAACCTTTTTAAATTCCTGAAAACACAAGAAGAAATTCTAGAGAAATTAGAGCAGTTGGGAGTGAGTGAAAAGCCAGAAAAGAAATATGCTTGTACGGAAAGAAGATATGCGTCCACACGTTCCACAAGGAAATGCGGTTGTGTTGTCTGTGGAGATGAAAAGCATAGAGACAAGATCTTCTTTTGCAAGCGTTTCAAAGAACTGAAGCCTGAGGAAAAGTTGGATGCTGTAGAAAAGCTGGGGGCCTGCAAGAGGTGTTTGGTCTGTCATGGGGAAGATGATGAATGCAAAGACACTGAAGAGACAGTGAAGAGGAAAATGCGATACGCCAGACCCAACAATGCAGAAGAGCTGAAGGCCACTATCAGAGCAACCTGGGCTCTCATAACACCTGTGCAGTGCCACAGGCTGATCGACTCCATGCCACGCCGCATTGCTGCAGTAATTCAGGCAAAAAGAGCCTCAACTAAGTATTGAGTGCTGTACATGCTCATACTTTTAATGTTCATACTTTTCAGTTGGCCAACATTTCAAAAAATCATTTTTTTATATTGGTCTTAAGTAATATTCACATTTTCAGAGATACTGAATTTGGGATTTTCATTAGTTGTCCGTTATAATCATCACAATTAAAATAAATAAACATTTGAAATATATCAGTCTGTGTGTAATGAATGAATATAATATAGAAGTTTCACTTTTTGAATGGAATTACTGAAATAAATCAACTTTTTGATGATATTCTAATTTTATGACCAGCACCTGTACTCGCGACATGCTGCAGGGACAAGAGGTTGGTGTTTGTGCCCTTAATAAATGACCCTGCCTTATCAGCTTTCGTCGGAAACGTACAACATGAACGGCAGTACATGGGTCCTTTGCCATTATCGTTTTTGACCCACAGAGCCAGTTCTTTCCACAAAATATAAATGATCGCATTTACTTTACCTTGTACAGTAGTTTACAATACCATATTTGGGTCCAGCTCTAGAATGCACTATGAACTATGATTGGTCAAAACAGACAAGACATTGTTCATAGTGCACACGACGTTAGGTCTTAATGTTGAACCCTGAAGGGCGGGAAGTGAAAATGTGAATAGCATATCATTGGATGTATTAAAATGACACGACTAGGTGATGTCATGTCCTCAAAGCAAAATCAAAACCGAATGATTCAGAATCAAGTCACATGATTGGACTGTCAGATTAATTCAGTAAAAATTCAGATTTTGCTGTGCATACGAAAAAACTGGGTTTGCATAAAACCATGTATATTTTCCATCTTTCTTTATTGCATGTTGAAAAACATAACATTGCCATATGGATTCAAATGTATGGCAACCAGCTGTGATAAAATTGTGAATTTGACAATTTAATCAACAAATGTTAACAAACTCAAAAAAGTTAACACAGCTTGTTGCCTTACAATTGTACATTCATTTTTTTGTAGTGGCTACGCACGCTAACCGATCTGTGTATTTTTTATACTTATTTACTTGACTTATCAGAAAAGTGTTTTTGTAATTCTCCATAGTCAGGTGAATCATCGACTCCTCCAATGTTATCTATGCAGTACTTCTCTAAAAAGTGTTTGTTTTGAATCACAGATGACTGCACAAAACTTCCCCTCGTAACTTTTGGTGGTGTTACTCCTACACTGCTCCGTGCTCCTCCCTCACCCTCTCACAGCTTTATTTTCCTTTTCCCCAAAATGATATTCTTTCTTATAGGTCTGTGGTTTTCTAACCTGGAGTTGAGCCAGCGGGAGACTGGAAAAGACAGAAAATATAATGTTTGAGAAATAAACTGCGAAAGCTGGTGTCGCATCCAGACATAATACCATTTTCCCCCAGCTGCAGACAATTTTCCAAAACACAGTCTACCCATAATGCAAAAACAGCTATTTTACACCACACCAGCAGACATTGGTTTCGTTTCATAAATGAGTCTGGATCTGAGTACCTCACTAAGGACTGCCCGGTGGCAACAACAACCGAACTTCATGGGGTCACAGAAACTATTGGTCTGGGCCATGAGCCAGAACACACGTGGTTAAAGAGACATTTTGAAACATTGTGATACTCTGATGCTGGTAAGAGATCATCCGATCGCTGATGGCTTTTGTACAACACATGTTGGTGTTACCTATATGAATGCAACTGAAGTACTTCAGCATAAGAAGTTTGAGTCATCAAAAACAGTGTCAGTGTTGCATCAACATTTTTACTGGATTACTGTAACTTTATAAAAGCCATGTAATTTAATTGTAACTACAGTTGCCTTCAAGTAGCTGCAGTTTATTCTCTCCAACTGCACTCAATCAACTGGTTAGTGGGATGCACGTTTTGTGGACCAAAGATTAGGGTATTTTTGGATAACTCACCCAAACTAACATTGCTGTGATTTATGGTAACAGTGGAGAGATTATTGTGATATTTCATTTGTAGGTGAAGTGTTAGTTAATGATACAAAGAATCAGGTTTAGATTATAATATATACAAAAAGCAGACTAGTTTGGTTATGTTTGGATATAGCTATGAGTAAAATATATGTTTTTGTAGCTATGGTCACATTTCCATAATCAACAATTTGGGATTCAGTGTTTTTGAGAAACATGACTTACAGCAAACTGACCTAAAAAAAAGATCACTAAATATTTACGGAGCCTGAAAAAACTTTCTCAATGAGAAAAATACTTGTGGTTCCATTGGCAGTCGTATAAAAAGTATGAACTAAAAGTACTATGCTGGGTTTGGCTGTGTTCAACAGTTTAGGGAAGTTTCTATGTAAGATCTATATAACTAGGTAAAAGTCTTAATGAAATAAAATGAAAGATCAGTTATAGATGGTTACCTAATGTATGAACTATGTATGACTTGAAAAAACCTGTAAGATCTGTAAACCTGTAAAATATGTAAACACGAAGTCAGTGCAGTTTGAAACGAAGTTGGAACAGGAGCGCGTCAAGTATTGAAAAATTATAAACCACCACAGGTGCACTTGGAGTGGAGATGATAGACAAAAAGCAAAGAACAATGTACACTGGGTAGCGTAAACAATTCAATTCCAGGCACTCATGTGGATTTCAAAGTTAAAACGCTTTGAAATGCAAATTAGTTCCTGGAATTATATTTTTTACACTACCCAGTGTTCATTGTTCTTTGCTTTAAGTCAGTGTAGTTGTTGGCTTAGAATGGATGTGTTACTTCGTCAATAATTCCCAATACATATTAATCTAAAACCATTGCTTTGTATAAAGCCAGCAGCAAACCATATTTCTTTACTATTTGTAGGTACTTTAGGCAACTCAGTAGTTGACTTTGAGGAAAAACAAAAAAAGTTCAGTCCTAGACACCAGATGGCAGGTTTTGTGGATGACGCAGTTGTTATCTTATCAAACCATGAAATCTGATTAATCATAGCAAGACATCTGTCTTCCAAGTTTTTGCTTGTGATTTTGTAATTTCCAAGTGGAGGAAATGGTTGCCAGACTAGGAAGTCCTATATGACACCAAAGGATTATTAGATTGTATGATGGCGGGATGAAGCCTAGTATGGGTTATGCTACACATAGGACCTGTCATTTGAGACAGACTGATTGAAAATAACACGGCGCCAAGACCCGCATAAATGCAACAGAGGCTGCTGGAGTGTTAGCATCACTGACCACATGGCCCTTGATCCTGTGTAGAAGTCAGCTCCCAGAGGTCAATGGCCACTCTCCTCTGGCAATGACTATTACTCACACTGAAAAGCAGCTGAGACGATTGTTCAATGTCATGTGTTATTGCTTCATGTCAAATTTGGTCAAGCTGGAGACATTCTATAGTACTGCTGATTTGTGTTGGTGACAAAAAAAATGTATTACTAAATCTAAACACATGTTATCTGCTGTTTTTGTCTGAAGCAAACACATCAATAATTCTTTGTTTCTTAGAGACCCTTACCAGACATTTTGTGGTCATGCTAATTGTTGTATACATTTGCACTAAGTGCAGCAGCATCACTGAGACACAGAGACAAACAAATCCTGTTGATTTTGGTCGATATAAAACCTGTTTACTGTAATTATTATTGTCTGCTTGGTGGTCTCATGTGGAAAGGCACTTAGTTTTAGGTAAATTCCTACATTCATGACAATCGAAAAACAATAGCCTATGGAAAGTGAACATATTACACTTCATGCAATTACTTTAATTCCTTTAGGCTGCTAGAGGAGCAAAGGGCCTCAAAAGTGCCTCAACATTATAAATGTTTTGGGGCAGTACTAATGGAGTGTTGTTTTGAGCTTTGTATTTGACCCTTGATTGTAATGTTCCTTATATTAAATAAGTAACACTGATGCCTTATTGTCTAATTGCTCTATTGTTGCTAACTGATCTCTAAAACAGACATTTTCCAAGAAACAGCACATAATCGAACAATGATTCTTTAAAGGTTATTCTGAAAACATTTTCTGGGACCTGGAGTCATGAAAATGTCAGGCTGTCAAATATAAAGATTGGATTTAGCATTTTCCTCAGACACCAATGTAAAGATAGAATCCATGAAATACCTGGGTTCTCAATGGAAACAACAAAGTTTCTGTCTGGCTCCAAAAAATAGTTCCCCTATGTGACAGCGGAAGAACCATTCTGGAATCCTTATCTGAGAGTGAGTCACCCCACCCTGTCTGTGTTAACAATCAAGTCTTTACAAAAAAAACTGATTAGGTTCACATCATAAATATACAGCTCCGGAATAGACCACTGCACCTTTTCTTTCCTCTCCAAAAAGTTGAAAAGGAACGTTTTTAGTAAGGAACAGAAGCGTTCAATTTGCAGTGGTCCCTTAATTTTAACCCTTCTGTTAAAATTGATCTGAATGATCTGCTTTAGTTCTAAGATTATGCTCTAATGCAAGGTCATAGTATTTCATTCCGTTCATTATTATTGTGGGCACAGTAAAAAAAATAAAAATATGTGCACTTTATGTAACTTTGCAGTGTTAAGTAAAATAAATCTCCACTTTTATTTAAGGGTAGTTGTGTTACATATTGGTTTAAGCATTTAGAAATGTTTTTCACATAGTCAAAAAACTATTGGCTTTACTGTCCTTTCAGGTTGTCAAGTGTGTACCGTCGCACATCTGTCAATATGTAGTCTTATTCTAGGCTTTACATTGGCTTTTGGCAACTTCTATTGGTGTCTGTCAACACAAGACCAAAGAAGGGTCAGTGAAGAAAGCGGTCAAGGTATCCACTATGATGCTGAAACAGCAAAAGTAAACATATCCATAACATTAGGTGTAACTAAAAGAGTTTAAAATATTATTAAAAAGATTGAAAAGTGAACATAGACACCGCAAACGGCCTGGTAAGCCGAGGAAACCCCTTTCCGTAATAGTAAAAAAAACATCACTTTGCCTAGAAGACATCTGCAGAAAACCTACCAAGGCTACATGGCAAAATAGGATGACCAGGTTACGGTTTCCTGAAAAAAGGTATTACGAAGGACATGCAGAGTCCTGGAAAAAGGTAGTTTGGAAAGCAGGTAAGGGAACTCTTTCTGATTCCATGGTTTTTTTAGGGGTTTCAAAAAGAGAGCAACAGTACGGTTGCTAACAGACAAACAGTAATGAGGTGAGGTGCTGTGGGTGAACAACAGAATATAAACACTAAAAAAACACTAAAACTAAACAGTGATTGGAAACAGGTGAGTCCTCGGGGTGCGCTGCTGCCATCACTCTCCTGTGGGTGGTTAGTACACCGGCGATGTGGAGCACCAGAGAGGAAGGGCAGCCGCTGTGCCACGGGGAGTAGACGTTACACTGAGTTTACACATGCAGACCAATTCAGATCAGAACATAGTCTAGACGGAACCTATTATCAAACCTTTTTCAGTTACTGTACCCCCAAAATGTGTTTGCACTGCTTTCAGTACCCCTGAAGTACCCCCTCATGTTCATTTCACTAGTAAGTCTATGGTGTCATGAGTGTTTTCATGTACCCACTGTGGAGAGGCCAAGTACCCCCAGGGGTCCTAGTACCCCTGGTTGGGAACCACTACTTTATAACAATTACATTAACCAAGTGTAAACATCCATTCTCTGGTTGCACCAAATAGGGAAGCTGTTCAGGTTGTAGGTTGTGGTGGGAGCATTCAATAATCTTTTTTGGTTTCTGGCATGAATTGAACAAAAGCTGGTATATACAGACTAAACAGCAGAGTTAATAGCAAAACATTATTGCTCTTGGTGTAAGTACCACGATACATCCCGGAACGGTGAGACGATACAGCCAAGAAGAGATTTCAGACAGCAAATAAATAAAATCGAAAGTGTCATATGAGTGATCTCATTTCAGTATAGGAGTTACAGAGGGTTGGAGGAAATGAGAAAAAAAGAAAACTAGGAGAAGTGTACAGATGTTGAATGACACCCCTGGCGTGATGGGCTCCCTCCTCCTTTAAGAGGGTGAGTCAGTCAACCACAGGGAGTAAAGGAGCCCAGAGCAGTGTAGGAAAACATCTTGGCTGGATTGAACAGACACAACATATCTGGATTTATACTTAGTCAAGAGGACTCTCACTACAGACAAAAAGGTATATAAAATAAAATACTATTTGTTTTTACATGTAACTGCTGTAAGATATTTGCAAATATCAGCTGCTTTTATAACGGCTACTAAATCAAAGTAAACTGTTAGTAAAAATCATTAATAGCATTCATATTTGAACTTGAATTACAGCCTCCTGTTATTTTAGAATCTAACATACAAAAGGGAAATGACTGTGTAAATCTATATTATGGCAGAGTTTTATAACACAAAATGTGTTAGTTGACTGGAAAACCAAAAGTTAAACCTGGACAGAAAAAACACCCCAAGACAGAAGGATGTGAATGATATAATGTGTTCTACAGCACGTGGGATACCACATATAGAAGGGAATCGGCTCAATGAAAATGTAAATTGGCATTCCATACACAGCTTCAGATAAAAACTCAAGAATGTGTGTACTACTACTGCAGCAGCACAAATGCAAATATATATATATATTTATAGAATTTTTCTGTTTGTTTTTAGTTGAGTTAAAGCTGGTAATCACGAGTTGAAGGTGGTAATCATACTGATGAAACAGCAGTAACAGCATAGGTAGAAGGTATACCATTCTGCTCCAATCTTAACGATGAGGAGTGTTATTAAACAATGTCCTGTAACACGATACATTGATTGTCACTAAATGTAATGAATATTTCATTACCTTTCTCTACCTGAGAGGCTTCAGTTATGTACAAAATACATAAGGAATTAAATATTCAAACCACCACTTACCAACTTGTACAGTTCGTGCTCATGATGACTTTAGTAATTTTCTGGTGAGTCTCTCACTAAATAAAAAAAGGTGGGCATATAAACCGCATGAATCGCAGCACCCATCACCAAAATATGTTAAGTATTGATTGTTTTTTGAGTGTCTGTGTCAAAACTGAAACATGTCAAATAACCTAAAAAAAACAAGCTGTTCATGTGTGACTTTAGCCAGGAGACAGTTTTCCATTCAGTCGAACATGTAATGGCTTAATAGAAACATGTTCTTGTAAACATTGACACAAGTGCTTGGCTTGCGCAATCCAAATTCAGAGTAACCATCCTTCTTAAATTTCTTATTTAACATTCAATTTAAAGCAGCATGTTAAATAGTGTTATTCACAAAAAGATGTAGTTATGAAACAACCCGCAAGAGCCTGTGACAATTGTGGGTAATGGATTGTTAACCACCCCTGTGAAATCAATGCCTCCTGGTAAATGTCTGTAAACGGTACTTGCCGTGTAACTCCATCCCCCTCCTTGAACCACCACAGTTACATTTACACAACATATTTCTCTACAGCTCCAAAATGGATGTCATCACAAACTCCACAAACATGACTGAAAACAACAGTACCAACAACACCAACCAGTGCCCCGAAGCTGAGGAGTGGGAATGGCTTCATACCATTCAACCGGCTTACATCCTGGCCATCAGTGTCCTTGGAATTCTTGGTAACGTCTTCGTCCTGTTGGTGTTCTGTCTGCATAAGAAAGCGTGTACCGTAGCAGAGATCTACCTAAGCAACCTGGCTGCTGCAGACCTTCTCCTGGTCTCCTGCCTCCCCTTCTGGGCAGTCAACGTGGCCAACGGCTTCGACTGGCCCTTCGGGTCCCTGCTGTGTCGTCTGGTCAGTCTGGGCATCAAGATGAATGCCTACTGCAGTATTTACTTTGTGGTTCTAGTCAGCATGGATCGCTATGTGGCACTGGTCCACGCAATGAGTCACGGACGGATGAGGAGGCCATCCTACGCCAAGCTAAGCTGTTTATTGGTTTGGTCCTTTGGCCTTTTGCTGGGCACCCCCACGTTGCTTTTCAGGGCGGTGGAGTGGTTCCAGGAATTTCAGGTGAATGCCTGTTACCTGAATTACCCCAGTACCCAGGTGGGGCTAACGTTCGATGTGATGCTCACTGTCTTTGGGTTTGCCATACCAGTGTCGGTGATATCCTACTGCACTTGTCAGATCATGCAGGCCCTGAATAACCAGGCCATGGAGAGATTCAACGCAGAGCACACCGAGAGGAAGGCTACTATGTTGGTGCTAGCGGTTCTTCTGGCCTTCCTCATTTGCTGGGTGCCCTTTCATGTGGTTACGGCCCTGGATGTCCTCATGAGGGCTGAAGTGATCTCTGGCTGCCTTCTCAGCAACAATCTGGAGATCAGCAACCAAGTGTTCAACTACCTAGCTTTCTTCAACAGTGTGCTCAACCCAGTCCTTTATGTGATTGTAGGGAAGAACTTCAGGAAGAAAGTGAAGGAGACGTTTGGACAGCTGTCAATGAGGAAGAAGATGACTACTGGGTCTCAACAATCGCACCTGTCATCCACGCTCAAAACAATAGCTTGAGTTTGAGACACATTTTGAGAGACAAAGAAAGAGCATCCTGGGCTAAAACTAGAGGTTAATGGGAGTAGAAAAATCTCCACTGAGCTTTAATGTAAAACTAGAGTCCATCTGTTTTTGGAATACCAACTCAAAAAAGAACAAGTTATAACCGTTACCTCTTTGATGACAAGACTTGATTACTTACACCTTAGTTGAGATGACCGCATTGTCTTTTATTTAAATAGACTAATAGCCTTGACAGTATCAATGTTTCATTATAACAAGAAAAACATGCTTTAGTTGAGAATGTATTTATCAGCATGATATGTTATCTTGGATGACTGTGTCTTTTAGATTTGCAAGATGTGCACTTTATTAAAATACTTTACATTGTGTGTTTTCTGTCAGTTCAGATGTGTAAGCAGAAGCCTATAGTATTCGTTTGAAAAATGTGTCTTGTATTTACAACAAATGTACATAGAACAGTTGCAAACTTACTGTTACATTTAAAATATTATGAAGTTAAACAAAACATGTCTGTCTGATTCTTCATGTTAAATGCATTTCACTGTCTGACCACCGTCTAAAATTAGCTTTGAATTCCACTGGCTAGTAATTTATAGTGTTTTCTCTGAATAAATGTCTGGATGATTATATCTGTGAATGTGTCAACTTTCCCATGGTGACGCAACTTGTTTTCCTTTTGTGTGGGTAGAGAATATTATGCTCTCTTATTCAGATTTTTCCAAACCCCTACGTTATTGTCTGAAGAGACTGTGGTTGTGGGCACACCCATTTTATCCCGATGTACAGTTGGTCTTGCCAACCTGGAAATCAATGTTATGAGTGTGTTTTACCATTGTCTAATTGCTGACTAGTGGAACAGACATTTTTACTTTTCTTTTGGTAGTAGAAACAAAACCATTAAGCCACATGTCAATCTGGCCCTAAATCGACAGTAAACCATGACATATTATGTGACAATAATTATTGATCTAAATCCATGAAAAATCTCGATAAAGTAAAGGCTCAGTGAGCACAATGAAAGAACCAGAGTATATAGTTGTCTGTTTCCATCTTCCATTGATAATTACTTATTTTATTGTAATATTGTGTTTTGGCAGTACATTATCTAATTTTAATTGGATATAAACATACTCTGGATTCCAATGAATAAAGCTTTGTTAACTTAATACAGGGCCAAGGAGATGGAGAGAGTCCAGAGTGTGTTCCATGACATCCAGATAACAGATGCCCATCTGTTTCCTGCAGCTACATTTAGATGACTGTGCGTTATCGTGGTGTATGTATTTAAGAGCTGAGGTTCACTCAAAAGACAACAGCACACTCAGCCTATGTACTCTGATAACAATATTAGCCTTTCTCCCCATTCCATTAACACATTATTCACTTTACTTTGAACCAGTGGGTAATGTAGCTAACAGTTTACATTGTAGCTAGTGTAGCAGTGGTACATATTTTCAGTTCACTCTAGGAAAAAAATTGCAGTTTGTCCTCAGGTGGGAGAAATGTTTGGTGCTAGGTGAAGCCTTTTGCTGAAGGCATGTGGGCAGGGAAGGGCGGAAGAGGCCCCTGCCTATTGGCCCGGCCACTGACAGCACCATCCTGTCCAGGTTATTTTAGTTTTTTAAGTATTTTACCATTTCTGATCTCAGCCAACGATGGCAAGCATGTAATATCATGAAACAGAGGCAAACAAATCTTAAAAAAGGAAACCTCTCTCCTTCCAAATGCTTTTGCTTAAATTGAAACTTTCCGCGTGTCTTGTGTTTAATGTGTTCATTTAAAACGTCATTGGTGTTTTAACGCATTGCACTCTGGCTGGCTAGCACTTAAATTCCCTTGGGTTAGTTACGTTTATTGCAGTAATGTGGATGCTAGTTCAGATGATATGAACATATGAGCAGCCAGCTAGCAAACTCACTAGTGAGAGCGTGAAGTAATTCTTTCTGCTGCTGTTTCACCATACCTGTCTGACTCGGTCTGACTCAGTCAAAATACTTGTCATTTAGCTAATAACAATACGTTGTGTTCCTAACAACTGAAATCAGGCTGCCTAGCTTCATTAAATTTAATGCCAAACCGTGACTACTGAAGCTAGGCCCTCAGTAGCGGAAAAAGAGCTGACATCATACATATAGATAAAAACCTCAGATGCCTGTATATACAGGGCATGACTTGAGACCTTTTTTTTGGAGACATATGTAGGGGAAGCAATTCTTTGACGACAGAGTCAAACGGTCGGAAGCAGCAAATGTACACAATGGTTGTAAATATCGATAGCAGGAACCACTTTAGAAGAAAATACGGTGGTGTCGTTTCAAAAAAACATTTGCCAAAACAATCACTCAGATAGTAATAAATTCAACTACTCGCATTGTTTCAAGACCACGGACAGTATATGCTGTCATAGAGATAATTTGTGCTGAATGTCCAACATGCAATAAAAAAGCACAACATGTCATGTACCCTGTACATCTTATTGCAACGTCATTACCTTTATTTTAACCACAACCAGTAAAAAATATTACGTTGAAGTATTATTTTAAACATTGTATTCAAAATGATATGAACAAGATAACAACAAAGAGCAAGCTGTAGATGTAAAAAAAAATAGCCCGCTCTCCATTATGATTATCATTTAAAAGTCCATTCTCCTGTCCTTCTTTATGAAATGGATAATGGCAGGATAATGTCTGCATTATCCATAGTCTCTCTTTTGATTTGAAATCCAAAATAAGTAATTTTTTTAATGAGATCAAAGCCAGGACTGACAGCCGGACCATGGACATCCTTATGTACAGTCACTGCAAATAGCTAGCCAGTTAGCTAGGCTCAGGCGGGCTCAAGCGTGAGGAAACAAGATAAGGCTTGTTATTGACTCTGAATTTGTGAAGTGTACTTAGGCCAGAGGTGTCAAACCGGTTCCATGGAGGACTGAGTGTCTGCAGGTTTTCACTCTCACCTTGTACTTGATTGATTAATTAGGTCACTAATTGGTTAATTTCTAACCTCACCTGGTTGTTTAGGTCTGAACTGGGAACAATTTAAAGGAAAAACCAAAAACCTGCAGACACTCAGCCCTCCGTGGAACTGGTTTAACATCCCTGACTTCGACACTTTGGAAGGCCTTGAGGCATCATACAGATGTTCCACCAATTACAAGAAAATGTATGATTGGTTGGTTTGTGCCTTTTATTCAAAGCCTGAGGGCCTAGCCAATGAGCGTTAAGCACATCTAGATAATTTCTACCAAGAAACAACCAAAGAAAAATTCAGATTGGATATTTTTTTCTCTTGGATATTAACCCTTCTTTTTCCAAAACAAACTGAAGAAATACAATAGGAAGATCATTACAATTAAGACAAAAAAAGATTAGCTCAATGAAAACAAAATTAATTATTATATAAATATACAGTGGGGAGAACAAGTATTTGATACACTGCCGATTTTGCAGGTTTTCCCAATTACAAAGCATGTAGAAGTCTGTAATTTTTATCATAGGTACTCTTCAACTGTGAGTGACGGAATCTAAAAATCCAGAAATTCACATTGTAGGATATTTAAGTAATTAATTTGCATTTTATTGCATGACATAAGTATTTGATACATCAGATAAGCAGAACTTAATATTTGGTACAGAAACCTTTGTTTGCAATTACAGAGATCATACATTTCCTGTAGTTCTTGACCAGGTTTGCACATTGCAGCAGGGATTTTGGCCCACTCCTCCATACAGACCTTCTCCAGATCCTTCAGGTTTCGGGGCTGTCGCTGGGCAATACGGACTTTCAGCTCCCTCCAAAGATTTTCTATTGGGTTCAGGTCTGGAGACTGGCTAGGCCACTCCAGGACCTTGAGATGCTTCTTACGGAGCCACTCCTTAGTTGCCCTGGCTGTGTGTTTCGGGTCGTTGTCATGCTGGAAGACACAGCCACGACCCATCTTCAATGCTCTTACTGAGGGAAGGAGGTTGTTGGCCAAGATCTTGCAATACATGGCCCCATCCATCCTCCCCTCAATACGGTGCAGTCTATCCTGTCCCCTTTGCAGAAAAGCATCCCCAAAGAATGATGTTTCCACCTCCATGGTGATTGGAGTTCAGACCAAAAAGCTCTATTTTTGTCTCATCAGACCACATGACCTTCTCCCATTCCTCCTCTGGATCATCCAGATGGTCATTGGCAAACTTCAGACGGGCCTGGATATGAGCTGGCTTGAGCAGGGGGACCTTGCGTGCGCTGCAGGATTTTAATCCATGTGTGTTACTAATGGTTTTCTTTGAGACTGTGGTTCCAGCTCTCTTCAGGTCATTGACCAGGTCCTGCCGTGTAATTCACACTGATTAAATTAATACATACAATTTGAATATTACTTAAGACCAATACATTCTTTTTTTTTACAAATGTTGGCCAACTGAAAAGTATGAGCATGAAAAGTATGAGCATGTACAGCACTCAATACTTAGTTGGGGCTCCTTTTGCCTAAATTACTGCAGCAATGCGGCGTGGCATGAAGTCGATCAGTCTGTGGCACTGCTCAGGTGTTATGAGAGCCCAGGTTGCTCTGATAGTGACCTTCAGCTCTTCTGCATTGTTGGGTCTTCCTCTTCACAATACCCCATAGATTTTCTATAGGGTTAAGGTCAGGTGAGTTTGCTGGCCAACTAAGAACAGGGATACCATGGTCCTTAAACCAGGTACTGGTAGCTTTGGCACTGTGTGCAGGTGCCAAGTCCTGTTGGAAAATGAAATCTGCATCTCCATAAAGTTGGTCAGCAGCAGGAAGCATGAAGTGCTCTAAAACTTCCTGGTAGACGGCTGTGTTGACCTTGGATCTCAGAAAACACAGTGGACCAACACCAGCAGATGACATGGCACCCCAATCCATCACTGACTGTGGAAACTTTACACTGGACTTCAAGCAACGTGGATTCTGTGCCTCTCCTCTCTTTCTCCAGACTCTGGGATCTTGATTTCCGAAGGAAATGCAAAATTGACTTTCATCAGAGAACATAACTTTGGACCACTCAGCAGCAGTCCAGTCCTTTTTGTCTTTAGCTCAGGCGAGACGCTTCTGACGCTGTGTCTTGTTCAAGAGTGGCTTGACACAAGGAATGTGACAGCTGAAACCCATGTCTTGCATACGTCTGTGTGTGGTGGTTCTTGAAGCACTGACTCCACTCTTTGTGAATCTGCAACCACATTTTTGAATGGCTTTTGTTTCACAATCCTCTCCAGGGTGTGGTTATCCCTATTGCTTGTACACTTTCTTCTACCACATCTTTTCCTTCCCTTCACCTCTCTATTAATGTGCTTGGACACAGAGCTCTGTGAACAGCCAGCCTTTTTAGCAATTACCTTTTGTGTCTTGCCCTCCTTGTGCAAGGTGTCAATTGTCGTCTTTTGGACAGCTGTCAAGTCAGCAGTCTTCCCCATGATTGTGTAGCCTACAGAACTAGACTGAGAGACCATTTAAAGGCCTTTGCAAGTGTTTTGAGTTAATTAGCACCAGGTGTTTTCAATATTGAACTTTTCACAATATTTTCTGAGATACTGAATTTGGGGTTTTCAATAGTTGTCAGTTATAATCATCAAAATGTCAATAAATAAACACTTGAAATATATCAGTCTGTGTGGAATGAATGTATACATTATACAAGTTTCGCTTTTTGAATGGAATTACTGAAATAAATCAACTTTTTGATGATATTCTAATTATATGACCAGCACCTGTACATTTCTATTAACTTTATTGAAAAAAGGTTTTACCATCACTGTCAATTTTCCCACACTATACTGTGCTTATTCTGTCCTTGCTTCAGGGACTCTACTGAACACAGAACACATTTTTATTATTTTAAAGTTTTAACTGGAAATGGTAAATTCATTTATTTGTAAGTGTACCTGATGGGGGGGATTTTCCACTGACTCCTTAGCTTGGCTTTTGGTGGATAGCCTGGCTTGTGGACCCTCCTGATTCAAATGGACAATTATTTATGAGTTGTAGCTCTAACTATTTGGTCATCGTGATTGCGTATGTGACAAGACAACAGTCACTGACGACTCTGGACTGAAGCTAAATCTAAGGATCTTTCCGTCTGTCGATGTCAAGCCTATTCCCCTGGCTCTCCCCTTTCAACTGATGTATACCACAGATGTGTGTCACAAACGGTTCGATATTTACAGACCTCCAAGTGACGTCTGGCTAGTTAGGGCACCCCAAACACGGAAAGATCCGCTAATGACACATTCTGGTAATGCATTTACACGAATGGCTTATATTGCCTGGTTCGCAAGATTCTGCTGAACACAGCAACTGAACAATGGTTCGTCAAGCATAAACATAACTCAGGCGACACGTAACGTAATGACCAAATTCAATCACGCACAAGTTATGTTAGATTCGTATAGATCTAACCCAATGTGTGTGTAGCCTTACTAGACTCAGCTTGCTCACATCCTCTTGGTAGGCAGCCAAATTCATACAAACAGACATAAATATGCCATCAATCTATATATCAGCTCAGGAGGTCAGTTCATCCTTTCTGGACAGTCACATCAGAAGTCAGAAGATAGGCTAATCTACTTATTACAAATAAACTAATCAAGAGAAGATAGACTAATCTGCAGATCATAAAATGGCCTATTTGCAAATGTCATCATATATAAAAAGGATCATATGAATGCACTTGGGGCATGCGCACAGGCAGATTTTGAATAAATTAAAGAAAATATTTAGAATTGACTTTGTAAGCCAATTTATAATTAAGACTTCCAGGATTTAGAGTAAAATTACTGTTGTTTCATAGATGTCACTATCAGCAGCCAGCAGGACTATACATATGCAAATTGTTTCTATGATTGCTTCAGTATACCATACATATTTAAGATATAAATAGTTTTCTTTTAGAGCAAAGCCTCACAGACATCCTGCCCTGCTGAGATGTAACTTCCCAGGTTTCTTTAATGGTTATGTAGTGGACAGGGTTGACAGATTTAATTGAAAGTATACTACCCTAACACCCTCGGAGTCCACAATAAAACTGCACAAACGCCAGTTTTACTATACAACACTATCTGTAAATTGACCATCCCAAGCCATATTTAACCCTGTACACTGTCATTAAAATAGCCCAATTGTGCGGGAAAGCTTCCCATATGGCAACGCTGGTTGTGGATAAAAAGCTAGCCCAAGCAAGGTAATAGTGTCATTGATACATTCCTTTTGTCTAAGTTATGCAAAACTACACTGTTGCCCTCTAGTGACCAAATTGGTAACCCTTACAATTAAGGCTTTTTCTATTAAATATTTCTGCTTTCTTTGATGGTTGCAGTGCAAACATGCCACGCAAGGTGAGAGCGAAGGAGAAAGAGCTACAAAAGGCTGTCAAGGGTCTTAGCTCATGGCCAGAACCAAGTAGCAGGAGAGAAGATGTAGGGACAGAAAAATATAACTCAGATTTGGAACAAGTTACAAGCACACTTCAGAAAACTCAAACAGTAGCATACAACAAAATAGTGGTCAGCATGATGTTAAAGGAACAAGTGCAGCTGAAGAAAGAGTCCAGGGAAGAAATGTCAAAACAGCTTTAGATGAGGACAATACGATGGAGACAGGAGTAGCATCAGCTGCAGCTACAGAGGGGACTGAAATGTAAAGATCAAACAAAACAAAATGGGAAGAGGCAATGTCAAACCTTCTTACTTGAAAGTATCCTACAGATACAACTCTCATCCAGACTTTTAACATAATATGTAACAGTATGGACCATGAAAACCAGCCCTTACATATCACGAAAACAGTGGGACGGTCTTTCCATAAGGACAGATTTGAGAACAACATCCCCCAAAAAGGATGCTATGTATAATTTCAACTGTAACTTTTTTAGACAAGAGAACACTTACAGCAGCAGAACTGCTTGGGAAAATTATGGTATCGATAACTGGAGAAAGGGGATATAAAAAAAGCAAAGAACATTTCAGTACAGTCTCACATGAAACGATTATGAGAAGAAAGCTTTACAAGGAGCAGTCGATGCCTTAGACACCCATGGCAAAGTAATACAAATAAATACTATAGGGAGGTGTTGACAAGATTGACTGAAGTAACACTGGCACTACATGGAAAAGCATTCCATGGAGAGGATGAGTCTGACTCCAGTTCTAATCAAGGTGACTTCATGGAACTGGTGAAGATGTTTTCACAGCACGATAGCATCCTAAAATTACATTTAGATTGTATTAGGACCCCAAGTGACACTGCAGTCAAACAGGACACAAAATGGTATAATCACAGCCTGGGTCACCTTTCTCAGGAGAGAGATTCAGGATGAAATAGAGAATGTCCAAATCTTCTCAATATTCCTGATGAGATCTCCCAGACAGTGTTGGTCTTTTTTGTAACACGTTACGTTCACAAACTTTGCTAAGAACTGCTTGTAAAAAATACTTAAGAAATCATTACGACATACACCCCCAGGTCTTATTTAATGAAACTGTCTGTGTTGCAACACTGGCGATTTATGCCATCTGAACCCTCACTGAAAAAGATTTTTAAGATCCTCCTGTTTTTGTGAACAAATGAGGTCCTGAACATTTTAATAGAATTTACAGAGGGAGCCTTCCAATTGGCCCCTCAAAAAAACAACTTGCTATATATGGTTGTTAATCTGCCTTCGATCATCACTTCTCAGGGTAAGAAGATTGAATGTGTTTCTAAATACAGATATCTCTGTATTTTAATAGATTAATCTCTTTCTTTTACTTCTCATATTCAGCAGCTGGCAAATAGATTAAAACTTAAACTAGGATTTTATTTTAGAATCAAATCCTGTCTCTCATTCAAATCTAAAAAGAGGTTAGTTGCTGGTACTTTTATGTCTATTCTTGACTATGGTGATGTTTTATATATGCATGCTTCGTCTCAAAGTTTACATGCACTGGACACTGTATACCATGGAGCTCTGAGGTTCATCACTGGTCTTAAAGTTCTCACTCACCACTGTGAACTGTATGAACGTGTTGGATGGTCTTCTCTATCAACACGGAGACTTCAACACTGGTATGTTTTTATATATAAGGCTATTTTAGGTCTTCTTCCATCCTACCTTCTGACCTACATCAGTGCAAATAATATTGGGACTTACAATCTTCGTTCCCAAGATCTTTTCCTTCTGTCTGTACCAAATGTTAGAACTGAGCTGGGAAAAAAGGCGTTTAAGTTTTCTGCTCCCTCTGCATGGAACAAGTTACAGAAACATTTGAAACTTAATAAGCTTGTCCCATTGGTTGCTTTTAAGAGGATATTAATTGACTTGGAAGAAGCCACATCTGGCTGTAGTTGTTCTGCATGATATTTTAAGGATTTGTGGTTGATGGATTAGCTAAGTTAGTTATTTTATGTTCTTGTGTATTCTGTGTTGTATGTGTGGTTGTACTGCTGCCTGTCTTGGCCAGGACACTCTTGAAAAAGAGATTTTTAATCTCAACAAGTATTTTCCTGGTTACAAAATAATAATAATAAATATATTACGCCACAACACAGCTAATTAGTCTGATTTCAAACATCCTCAATCTGGCAAACTGTTTACAGTTTTTTACAATTGCTAACACCCTTTTGTCCAATAATTTTCAATGCTCAACACAAGTAGCACAACATTTGTCTGTTGTGGAACCATCCTATTACAGTGCTAGTGTTTTGACAGAATTAATAGATATTGAGTCGTGTGTATCTAATGAACAAAATTTAGTTTTGAGCTGAAAATTTACTATTTGGGTAATTGTGTGATGTAGGTGCTTTGCTGTGGTAAGAGTTTAGAAAAAGTATCTTAACTATAGATAAATGCTTGTTAGCAAATATAAAAAACTGTAATGTTAAAGACTATATAATATGCAACACTACTCATTTTAATAACATATTTTGCTGCCCATGAGATATACCATATGCACCCGAAATAAGGAATCAGCTAACAGTATCATGCTCTGATGTAAATTACCCAGTAGCATGTCATTTTAAATGTTCTCATAGCGTGTCTTCATTGCGTTTCCAGGGTATCGAATATGTGAAATTCTCATTGAGAGGAGGGGACATTGACAAATGAGAATTTTACGTGAAGATTGCTTTGATGTTTAATGGTTCATGTCCCCATGTTGTTTTGGCACAGGGGCTTCTGTTATTAATGGTGGTCATTTACCAGATGCTTTTATAGATCACTTTACGTTCAGCATTTTTCCCAGTCTTAACTTGTAATCTGTATACTTGGCAAACACAATGTTATGTGTATATCTGAAAATGTGTGTATACTGTTAGTGAAACAAAATGACTTTTTATGTAAAAATTACTCTAAATATTGAGGTCCAATGAAAAGATTGTTTACTAACTGATTCAATCCAGCTGCCCATTTTAGCGGACTATGTAGTGACTCATATTTCCGGTGTCAGTAATAATGTCTGATCGCATCCTTGAAATTGAAAGCTGCATTGATCCTGAGTGTGTAATGATCCTACACTATCAAACCTGGCAGAACCAATCATAGAGGGTTCTAGAAAGAACCAACATTTTACCTGGAACCAAAAGTGGTTTGCCCTTGAATCAGGTTAAGGGTTCTCCTACAGGGACAGTCAAAGTACATGTTGGAAGTTCTTTGACTCATTTTCTTGACCGAAAGCCTGAAGCCACACGGGTCCATTAGCAATTGAAACCAAATGAACATTCTATTTGTTCCATAATAAATGGACTGTCAGGTGGACATTTCTAAATAGGGACGTGTCAACACTGCTGTTTGTCAATTTGCATTGACACACAGTGAAAATAATAATAATGGATTCATTTATTGAGCTTTAATGGAGAAAGGTGGAAACTTACCTCATATCACCACCAATGTGTAGCAATCACCTTGGTGATGTACAGCAACGAATTTCAGTTAGAGAGCTCACCATAAATCAGCTATCAGGCTGAGAGTTGAGAGTTTATAGTTATGCCGTAATAATAATCAGAGACCCATTAAATCAATGTGCCAACCTCTTCTAGGACAGCTCATCAAATGGTCTACAACTGGTCGTCCCCCTCAATGGATGAGGCGCTCCCGGCGGAGGACAAGTGTAACCACACGGAGGCCTGGGAGTGGGTCTACTCCATGCAGCCAGCCTACATGTCCATCATCTGCCTGCTCGGCATTGTGGGTAACGCCTTTGTGCTGTGCGTGTTCTGCCTCGAGAGGAGACACGGCACGGTGGCGGACATCTACCTGGGGAACCTAGCCGCCGCCGACCTCCTCATGGTGTCCTGCCTGCCTTTCTGGGTGGTGGCGATCATGCAGCAGTTCCAGTGGCCGTTCGGGAAGCTGATGTGTCGCCTTGTGAACATCGTCATCGGTATGAACTACAACTGTAGCGTGATGTTCCTTACACTGGTGAGCTTTGACCGATACCTGGTTCTGGCCCGGCCCCTGACGTCACGGGGCGGGAGTAGAAGACCGGCATGGGCCATCGGGATCTGCTTGGGGGTTTGGTTGGTGGGCGGGCTTCTTAGTCTCCCCGCGCTGCTCTTTCGATCCGTCCAGTTCTTCTCGGAACTGGGAGTGGAGGCATGTTACTTGGCGTACCCCCATGATGGCTGGAGGCTGCGCTACAACTTGACAGTGAATATAATAGGGTTCCTGGTTCCGGTACCCGTCGTGACCTTCTGTAGCTACCACATCATCAGAGTCCTTAGAGACAACCAAGCAAGCAGGATCAGGAGCACGGCAGCGGCTGGCACAGAGAAAAAGGCTGCCCAGCTGGTGCTTATTGTCCTGGCCGCATTCGTCCTCTGCTGGCTGCCCTACCAGGTTGTTATTATCCTTGATACCCTGTTTCACTTCAAGGTCATCTCTAGCTGCAACTGGGAGGATGCATTAGACATCAGCACTCAACTGGCAACATACCTGGGCTACAGCAACAGTTCACTCAACCCTTTCCTGTATGTGATAGTGGGAAAGCACTTTAAGCAGAGGGCCAAAGCAGTATGTAAACAAATGATGTGCTTTGGTAAAGGTAGGAGCTCCTATAATGCAGTCAATCTGAATTCCACCAAAAAGTACACCGATTCAACTAAGGTATAAAAAATCTATGGTTAAACAGGCATGGTCAGGGAAGTGGTATTTCAAAGCACACAGTTTTGCATTAGCTTTTTATCTAATAGGATGATTATAGCTGTGAAAGTGTTTTGTGTTTGTTATACTTAGCTTTTGCTACTGTTGAAATGTCTTTGTTTCGTATAGCTGCTGTCCCCTCAAAAGGTTTCTTAAGATTGGTGTTGATGTGTTTATTGTAATCTGTTTTGAATGACTAGTGATTGTAATTCTGGGCATTGCTATGGAATAGTTCTTGAATCGTTTTACTACATAATAAAATTTGCATTGGCTGAAATACTGACTGTTTTTTTATCTGTTTGTTTGTATTCAATATAGTAACAAAGTAAATGAAATCAAGCTTAGATTGGTATCTTTTTTTATATTTATTTGGCAGACAGAAACTAGAGGCCCTGGAGGCCAATAGAGAATATTTTCAAAACTTTTGTCCCTGGCAACAGTTTATGCTGGCTATGGGGCAGATGGATAATGCTATCTTCCCATGAAGTGTCCCTGGAGATGTTTATTAATCTTTTGATGGGCAGTGCCTTCTGAGAGAACTAATAGTCTTCCAAGTTTTGAAAAACAGCTATGATCAAAGATTAAAATTGTTTTCACAAATATTAAATACTCAACAATATGGGCTACCCTTATTTGAAACAATTCCAAAAGATTATTCACCAATTAATCAAAAGGAACATTCTCTCAAAATGTATTAAAAATACTATCCTATTGCTTACCCTCTATTGAGGAAATCTCTTAATATTTGATCAACCCTCGTGTTGTAATTCATCCTATTGCCATACTAGTAGACACACACACACATACACACACAAGTAGACACACACACACAAGTAGACACACACACACACACACATACACACACATGCAAGTAGACACACACACACACACACAAATATACACTAGTAGATACACACACACATACACACACTAGTAGACACACAAACACGCACACTTGTAGACACACACAATCATGCACACTAATAGACACACACACACACTAATAGACACACACATGCACAGGTGGGGCTGGTGACACCATACCCTATGATAAAATGTCTAATATTTACAGTTTTTTACAATCACTTTGGCACTAATCTCAGAACCTTGACGTAATTTTTCCAAACTCTAAACACAAAACTCAAAACAGTCATCACTTGTAACACAGGCTGTCCAATGTTCAAAACATTGCATTGTGAATTCATATCTTTAAAGAAATCTTGCACTTGCACAATCATTGGTTCAAAAAACATTTATTGTGAAATACCATTGAAACGTTAATTTAATCAAAGCAAAATAATTAGCTACGAAATAGAAAAGACAGTACTGTAAAACATCAAATGCAATGTTCCTCAACTTGCTTGCTTGTACTGTAAAAACCATAACATAGGAGTGATTACTGTACTTGTACATTAACTCTGTCTTGTGGATTTGGCCACAGGTTCTCATCTACATCACAATGGATGTTTTCATTAGCCAAACATCTTGGAAAAAACCTTCAGGCATGGCGAATCCAGGCCTGACACTACTCTGCCGTGATATCATTGCATGCATCATCCATGGCCTGGAGAAGAGTGACTTGTTCATGAGTTGCCTATCATAAACCTTCCATCTCCATGTGGAGAAAAATTCCTCAATCGGGTTAAGAAAAGGAGAGTATGGGGGTAAATACAGGGTGGTAAATTGTGCATGGGCCTGAAACCATGCTTGCACCATATGAGCATGGTGGAACCTGACATTATCCCACACATTGACATAGGTCACGCCATCAGCTCTACAGACCTGATCAAGCACATCAAGGAAGGTTACAAGGAGAGCTGCATTATATGATCCAATACGAGGTCTGCGTCTCACCTCACCATCTTCTGATATAGCCGTACACATGGTAATGTTGGCCACACGTTGTCCAGGTACTTGGATGGTTGCCAGCTTGCCAATGAAATTCCGACATCTCCTCGCTGTCTTGGCCAGGGCCTCGACCTCTCCTCGCCTGCCTCATCCAAATATATGAATTTGTGATGGTTGTCATCAGCATCCAGCTCCATCACCCTCTAAAAATAAATTATGGAGATTTACTGATTACTGTACAATGTAGAATTTTTAGGGAATTTTATTACAACAGCCATCTTGAAATTGAACATACTCAGTCCTCATTTGCTTCACTCTGTATGCATTTCTTTCAAAAGGCACGCGGTATAGTTGTTTTAAAGACACTTGGTGCCTTTTCAGCATGCGTGCAATAGTCGGCAAACTTATGGATTCCACATTGTTGAACATGACTTCATTGTTTCAAGATATGCTGGTGAATTTCTGTAAGGTGAATATCATCCCTGGCTGGAACCAAATCGACCACAGCCTGCTCTTGTTGGTCAGTCAGAATTTTGCCTCTGTCTCCCCTATTTGGCTTAGTCTCAATTCTACAGGGAACATTACAGTAAGAAGACACTTGGTCACATCACCTACTCTGTGATACACATTGGTATGCAGTCATTTGACAGTTGAGAGTAGCATGATGTTTAGTGCATGCTGACGACTTACTGGTTCTCAATGCGGAAAGTTCTAATTACTGAGGCCACGGTTGACCTTCTGAGGTTTGGTTGTATCATTGTAGCTTCCTCAGTCATTGTCATGCCATGATTTATGACATTGTCAACAACTATTGCTCAGATTTCATTGTACACTCTTTGCTGTTGCTGACGTTGTCTTGGTCCGTGGCCTTGTCCTCTACCAGGTTCCCCCACACCTCTCAAACAAAGCCCATGACCACCTCTCAGAACGGGTGCTTGTCCCCTGCCATTCCTTTGACCAACACGTCTTCCTCCCACCACTGCTATTGTGACCGAGATCACCTGCCGGCTCCATGTAACGTTTCGCTATGTTGTTGCAATCATCAGTAACGAGTTGGCAGAATTGGACAAGCAATTACAATGGCCTGCATCCATACAGTGCAGCACTGTCAATACTGTAAATAGTCTGAAAAGGTGGTGCATGGGACCATATGAACATTGTCTGATGAAGAATTATGATGAAATATTATATCCATAGATAATGTAGTCTAATTTGTTCATGCTCCATGCTAATTGGTGACAATGAATCTCATTATCTTGAAACTTTCATGATCTGAACATGGAATATTGTTTGTCGGTTTCCATACACTTATGCATTACGAGTAATGCAACAGATACCTATTTTGAGCAGTTGTATCAATTGATAGTTGGATCATTGTAATGAAATGAATAGACACTCATCTGAAATGCAATGTGTGAACTGCCTTTTGAAATAGTAGTGCCTTGATGTTAAGTTGTCATATTGAACAGGTGATTTTTTTTTTAAATGAACAAATTATTCTTAGTTTTATGTGATAAAAATTTGCATTTTGATCATTGGTCGTGAGTTTTGTGTCTAGAGTTTTGAAAAATGACATCAAGGTTCTGAAATTAGTGCCAGAGTGATTGTAAAAAACTGTAAAACACGGAAGTAGCACAAACGAAATTTGCAACAGCACAAACCAGCACAAACAAACAATTTTATGGGTGAATTTGGAGGATTTGGGGGGCTGAGTGACCTCGGAATTATCTATAAAATATTATTTTGGATATAATAAATTTACAGCAGCACAACTGGAGGACAAGTGATTAAAGGTATTTTATCTGCGTAAAGATGGTCCCCCATCCAGCGCAAAACTACGGCAAAATAGGCTTAATTGTTTGAGCTGGTTTGTGCCGATAAAGGCTTGTTTTTGCAACTGGTTTCTTACGGATAGTGACAGAGCTAAAATGGAAAGAGTGGAAAGCCAGTGCGCTATCCAGTAGGAATGTAAGTTATGTACCAAAAACAGTAGCAGCAGAAACAAACCTTTTAGCAGCACAAATGGAGCACAAACGATTGAGCCTATACTGAGGCAGTTTCGAGCAGGTTGGGGGGCTGGTGACACCTAAATTAAATGTCATATATATAAAATGCTGCGTCACCACAAACAAAACTGCACCAGTACAAACCAGCACAAGCAAAGCACAAAGGACAATATTTTGTTTGAATTTGTAGCATGTTGGGGGGCTGAGTGCCGTCACTGCCTATAATTAAATTTAGAATATTAAAAACAGAAGCCTTCGAATCCAAAAGTAGACTTTATTAACGTCATAAAGCCGTACTGATCTGCAGAGCAACCACTCTGTGCCTCAGATATGTTGCTTTTTGGTCTCACCGTTGATGTTTTCCAGACATAACAAGGTCAGGCCTTCTACCATCTCCCCCAAAGAAACATTCATGAATCAGGTTCTGGAACCCAGAAAGTGCCGAAGGAAATGGTCGCAAAAGGTTTCACTTCACATCATTGTTCCCAAATCGTCTCCATGCATTGAGTTAGAGGTCCATGACACCATCCTTATAGGAGAAAAGAGAAGACAAAAACACTACATCAGTTTATCTATTCTCCTGGGCCCTTACATCTGGGCTGCTGCCATACTATAATAATACTCAACTATTAGAGATGGTGGGACCATTACTTAAATGTCAGACAAATAAACAAATGTTTCAGATGTATGGAATCATCACAAACAATTCACAACAAATCCAAAACAATTATCAATTTAGATTTAAAATAAACAATATGAATTATCAGTGCCCTAATAAAAACTTTCCCTTTTATGTCCAAGTTATTTTTCCACCCATGTGAATATTTTTTGGACAATAGGTTCCAAATCACAAAATCAGTAAAAACTGTTTTACAAAATATACAAAAACACTGTTTCACATACATTTCCAAATGGGCAAAAAACAAAAGACTATAACTAGCTGGAAGTACAATAGCAATGACCAAATAAACTATTTAATCAGGATTTGCCAGAACATTTCTAAGACCCAAACATAACATTGATATAAAAAGTGTATTAAAAATTTAAATAAACTCCTCTCTCTTTTCCCCATGTCCAGTCAAGTGGTTCCTGGCTGTTACAGTCATGCATGTAGGAGCCTTTTTGTTCTGCGTGCCTTCAACCTCTCCTTGGCTGTGGTGTAGGTGGAACCATCAGTGTCCAATATTCTTATTCTGAACCCAAGGCAGTCTCTCACAGGTCTGGGCTTGGTTTGGCCTTGGAATTATCTGGGCCATCTGTGTGAGGTTCCCCTTTATTGGACAAGGTGTATCAGGGTTGCACTTGGACGGTTTTCAGCCGAGTGTGAAGCGGTGGGGATGAGAATCAGTACCTCCAAATCCGAGGCCATGGTCCTCAGTCGGAAAAGGGTGGCTTGCCTACTTCAGGTTGGTGGAGAGTGCCTGCCTCAAGTGGAGGAGTTTAAGTATCTACGGGTCCTGTTCACGAGTGAGGGAAGGATGGAACGGGAAATTGACAGACGGATCGGTCAATCTACGATCCTACTCTCACCTATGGTCATGAGCTTTGGGTCATGACCGAAAGGACAAGATCCCGGATACAGGCGGCCGAAGTGAGCTTTCTCCGCAGGGTGGCTGGGCGATCTCATTAATGCAATTATCTAATCAACCAATTACATGGCAGTTGCTTCAATGCATTTAGGGGTGTGGTCCTGGTCAAGACAATCTCTTAAACTCCAAACTGAATGTCAGAATGCAATTTTGATTGTGGCATGGTTGTTGGTGCACAACCATTTCTAGGGTTTACAAAGAATGTGAAAAACATCCAGTGCCTTGTTGATGCTAGTGGTCAGAGGAGAATGGGCCGACTGATTCAAGCTGATAGAAGAGCAACTTTGACTGAAATAACCACTCTTTACAACCGAGGTATGCAGCAAAGCATTTGTGAAGCCACAACACGCAGAACCTTGAGGCGGATGGGCTACAACAGCAGAAGACCCCACCGGGTACCACTCATCTCCACTACAAATAGGAAAAAGAGGCTACAATTTGCACAAGCTCACCACAATTGGACAGTTGAAGACTGGAAGAATGTTGCCTGGTCTGATGAGTCTCGATTTCTGTTGAGACATTCAGATGGTAGAGTCTGGCGTAAACAGAATGAGGACATGGATCCATCATGCCTTGTTACCACTGTGCAGGCTGGTGGTGGTGGTGTAATGGTGTGGGGGATACTTTCTTGGCACACTTTAGGCCCCTTAGTGCCAACTGGGCATCGTTTAAATGCCACGGCCTACCTGAGCATTGTTTCTGACCATGTCCATCCCTTTATGACCACCATGTACAAATCCTCTGATGGCTACTTCCAGCAGGATAATGCACCATGTCACAAAGCTTGAATCATTTCAAATTGGTTTCTTGAACATGACAATGAGTTCACTGTACTGAAATGGCCCCCACAGTCACCAGATCTCAACCCAATAGAGCATCTTTGGGATGTGGTGGAACGGGAGCTTCGTGCCCTGGATGTGCATCCCACAAATCTCCATCAACTGCAAGATGCTATCCTATCAATATGGGCCAACATTTCTAAAGAATGCTTTCAGCACCTTGTTGAATCAATGCCACGTAGAATTAAGGCAGTTCTGAGGGCGAAAGGGGGTCAAACACAGTATTAGTATGGTATTCCTAATAATCCTTTAGGTGAGTGTATTTCTTAATGTCCCAAATTGGGAATTACCATTTTACCAATGTTCCATAAACGTAGCACTTTCTTTCTCTCCTTTTAGAGTGAACCTCAAATCACTGATCTTGTAGACATATAGAACAAATAACCCAAATAATCAAGCATGGCATTAGTTTCCAACATAGATGCATAACATGACGAACACATGTCCTACAAATACACAAACAATACATTTAACACTGGCCAGTTGATTTTAATTTGTCTTTGTCGTGTTTCATAATTTAGATTAGCTAAATTTTCCTACAATTTCATGTACACAGAATTCTCCAGTTGGAATGGGAAAACAATTGCCATTTTTATATTACAGTATAGAACCTGATTTTGCTCTATTTTGATTTATTTTAGTATTGGGAATCTACTTCCCTGAATCTCATTTGGTGTGTCGGTCATCTTTTGCACCTCTCTCCTAGAGTGTCTCTGTGTTCTGGATTGGAATGCCTAGCGTTACTCCCTACTTTCTGGGATGGCAGCCAAAAGCCGTCTTATCTATGTGACTCCACTCACTATCCTTTGTCTGAACTCAGTCAAACTTAACCAACAGACCACCTATACAATATTTTCAAACAATTGAATGAAACCACTTTGATGAAACCTATATTTACACAAATAATTAACCAAAACTAGACCAGATCCTTTGTCCACTGTTGAATACTTTCTCGTGGCACATCTCCCACAAAATCTTTGTCTATCTGTCTATTTTCTTCATTAACCCTTCTTCCCATCTATCCACACGTCCCTTTTCTAGCACTCGGGCAAATATCACTATCATCTACTCCTATCAATTTACCCGATATGCGCATGACTCCCAATGAATCTCCTTTCACACACTTCCTTACAGACAGGAATTCTCTTCCCTCACACACTTTCTCTTTCGCACACACATTCACACACGCAGTCTACTGGTCCCCGCCTGCTTCCAGGTCCACAGGACGTTACCATACAGGTCTTCTTACAACCCCACCCGTTCAGCCCTCCAACCTTGTTGGAGCGGTATCCATGGGGTGTGCACACAACATATAGTATACCTCCTTGGAACTAAATTCCTGTTTGACCTCAGCATGTCTTCTCGAATATTGACCTTCATCCCATTCACAAACAACTCAACAATTCTCTTAAAACACAATTTTCTCTATTCCTACACCTCTTAACTCACTTCTCCTTGACGACAAACAATTCAACACTTCTCTCAACAATTCTCTCTGCGCCTACACACCCCTTAACTTATTCCCCTATAATCCTCCTAGCAGGAAAGTGCTATACTTTCCCACTCTTGGCCCTAACCATTTACACTCTACGTCGTATAATTAGAATATCATGAAAAAGTTGATTTATTTTAGTAATTCCATTCAAATAGTGAAACTTATAATGTATACATTCATTCCACACAGACTGATATATTTCAAGTGTTTATTTCTTTAAATTTTGATGATTTTAACTGACAACTACTGAAAACCCCAAATTCAGTATCTCAGAAAAGGAGCCCCAACTAAGTATTGAGTGCTGTACATGCTCATACTTTTCAGTTGGCTAATATTTCCTATTATTATTATTTTTTATTGGTCTTAAGTAATATTAAAATTTTCGGAGATACTGAAATTGGGATTTTTATTAGTTATCAGTTATAATCATCACAATAAAAAAAAATAAACATTTGAAATACATCAGTCTGTGTGCAATGAATGGAATTACAGACATAAATCAACTTTTTTATGATATTCTAATTATATCACCAGCACCTGTATATGCTTTTAGATACAAAATAGCTTCTCACCCTATCTCTAAGGCAGAGGTGTCAAACCGGTTCCACGGAGGGCCGAGTGTCTGCAGGTTTTTGCTCTCTCCTTGTACTTGATTGGTTAATTAGGTCACTGATTGGTTAGTTTCTACCCTCACCTGGTTGTGTAGGTATGAACTAGGAACCAATTGATAGGAAAAACCAAAAACCTGCAGACACTCGGCCCTTTGTGGAACCGGTTTGACACCTGGGCTCTAAGGGATCGCCCAGCCACCCTGTGAAGAAAGCTCATTTCGGCCGCCTGTATCCGGGATCTTGTCCTTTCGGTCATGACCCAAAGCTCTTGACCATAGGTGAGAGTAGGAACGTAGATTGACCAGTAAATCGGGAGCTTCGCCTTGCGGCTCAGCTCTTTCTTCACCACGACAGACCGATAGATCGACCGCATTACTGCAGAAGCTGCACCGATCCGTCTGTCAATCTCCCATTCCATCCTTCCCTCACTCATGAACAAGACCCCTAGATACTTAAACTCCTCCACTTGAGGCAGGCACTCTCCACCAACCTGAAGTGGGCAAGCCACCCTTTTCCGACAGAGGACCATGGCCTCGGATTTGGAGGTACTGATTCTCATCCCCACCGCTTCACACTCGGCTGCAAACCGTCCAAGTGCATGCTGAAGGTCCTGGCTTGAATGTGCCAACACGACAACATCATCCGCAAAGAGCAGAGACGAAATCGTGTGGTCCCCAAACCTGACACCCTCCGGCCCCTGGCTGCGCCTAGAAATTCTGTCCTTAAAAATTACAAACAGAACCGGTGACAAAGGGCAGCCCTGCCGGAGTCCAACATGCACTGGGAACAAGTCTGACTTACAGCCGGCAATGCGGACCAAGCTCCTGCTTCGGTCGTATAGGGACCTGACAGCCCTTAGCAAAGGACCCAGGACCTCATATTCCCGAAGCACCCTCCACAGGACGCCGCGAGGGACACAGTCGAATGCCTTCTCCAAATCCACAAAACACATGTGGATTGGTTGGGCAAACTCCCATGAACCCTCCAGAGGGTATAGAGCTGGTCCAGTGTTCCACGGCCCGGACGAAAACCATACTGTTCCTCCTGAATCCGAGGTTCTACTATCGGCCGTATTCTCCTCTCCAGTACCCTGGCATAGACTTTCCCGGAGAGGCTGAGAAGTGTGATCCCCCTATTAGTTCGAACACACCCTCCGGTCCCCCTTCTTAAAAAGAGGGACCACCACCCCGGTCCGCCATCCCAGAGGCACTGTCCCCAACCGCCACGTGATTTTGCACAGGCTTGTCAACCAAGACAGCCCCACAACATCCAGAGACTTGAGGTATTCAGGGCGAATCTCATCCACCCCCGGTGCCTTGCCACCGAGGAGTTTCTTGACTACCTCTGTGACTTCAGCCCGGGTGATGGACGAGTCCACCTCTGAGCCCTCATCCTCTGCTTCCTCAATGGAAGACGTGAGGGCAGGATTGAGGATATCCTCGAAGTACTCCTTCCACCGCCCAACGCTGTAAACAACCCTAACCCTCTACTGTAAACAGCGTGGGTAGGGCACTGTTTCCCTCTCCTGAGGCGCCGGACGGTTTGCCAGAATCTCTTCGAGGCCAGCCGATAGCCCTTCTTCATGGCCTCACCGAACTCCTCCCAGGCCTGAGATTTTGCCACCACAACCACCCGGGCTGCCGTCCACTTGGCCTGCTGGTACCCGTCAGCTGCCTCAGGAGTCTCACAGGCCTGATAGGACTCCTTCAGCTTGACGGCATCCCTTACTTCCGGTGTCCACCACCGGGTTCGGGGATTGCCGCCTCGACAGGCACAGGAGACCTTACGGCCACAGCTCAGAGCGGCCGCTTCGACAATGGCGGTGGAGAACATGGTCCACTCGGACTCAATATCTCCAGCCTCCCTCGGGATCCAGTCGTTGCTCTGCCGGAGGTGGGAGTTAAAGATCTCTCTGACAGGAGACTGAGCCAGATATTCCCAGCAGACCCTTACAGTACGCTTGGGCCTGCCGAGTCTATCCAGCTTCCTCCCCCGCCATCGGATCCAACTCACCACCAGGTGGTGATCAGTTGACAGCTCCGCCCCTCTCTTCACCCGAGTGTCCTGGTGCCACGTGCACTGATGGACACCCTTATGCTTGAACATGGTGTTCGTTATGGACAAACTGTGATTAGCACAGAAGTCCAATAACTGAATACCACTCGGGTTCAGATCAGGGGGGCCGTTCCTCCCAATCACGCCCCTCCAGGTGTCACTGTCGTTGCCCACGTGGGCGTTGAAGTCCCCCAATAGAGCGAGAGTCCCCAGTCGGAGCACTTTCCAGCACCCCTCCCAGAGACTCCAAGAAGGTCGGGTACTCTGCACTGCCGTTCGGCCCGTAGGCACAAACAACAGTGAGAGACCTATCCCGACCCGTAGGCGCAGGGAAACAACCCTCTCGTTCACCGGGTTAAACTCTAACACATGGCGGCAGAGCTGGGGAGCTATAAGCACGTCTTTTTGGTCTTAAGTAATATTTAAATTTTCGGAGATACTGAATTTGGGATTTTCATTAGTTGTCAGTTATAATCATCACAATTAAAAGAAATAAACATTTGAAATATATCAGTCTGTGTGTAATGAATTAATATAATATACAAGTTTCTCTTTTTTAATGGAATTACTGAAATAAATCAACTTTTTTGATGATATTCTAATTATATGACCAGCACCTGTACTATCACACAGCAGTGGACTCCCAAACACCTGTGAGAGGCAGCCACTCATTCAGCCCCCACCCGTGATGTCCCCCAAAGTTTATGTCTGAGGCGGGGCACACTCATACAGCTAAGTTCAAAGCCGCCCAGTCCAGTCCCACAGCAGTCTTCTTCTCCTGCTGAGGGTGACTCAGCGTGGTGGATTCATCCATGTAGTCACTCGGGCCGTCGAGCTGGTATCACGAATCCTGCCTGCCTCCAGCTCTCATGGTCGGCCCTAACAGACCGTGATGGGAGCACAGGACTTAAACTAGTTGCAACCCTCACACTTATTTAAATATGACCTATCTTGTTGTGCTGTGTCCTACCTAAAATGTGTAGCATGCCATTTACCCCCCAGTTTTTTTATTCAAAAGCTCCCCATTGTATCAATCAAAAAGTTTAGTTTGTTAAATTTGGTGAGGTCTTACGTGTTGCCAAACTGCCAGGCTAGGTGTTTCAAGTCACACAAACCACTAAATTAAAGTAAGAACATGCTTAACTCTCAAAGTGGCCATGTGTTGTTTGTGGGACTCAACCCACGGCGCCTTCTGCAGTCGACAGCCAGCCAGCCCGATGCCAACCCTGCTCGCAGCGCCAAGATGATGTTGTGGAAAACACTCAGGAGGCTCAGGAGCCTTCAAATCCAAAAGTAGACTTTATTGACATCATAAAGCCGTGCTGATCTGCAGAGTAACCAAGCCATGTTGGTCTGCAGAATAACTGACTTCCAAACCTTAAACACACATGTTGGGGACAGCCCCACTGAATGCTAGTTCTTTAATGTACTAATTCTTCAGTACTCCGATCAGAGAGTAGGAGTCATCATATCTTTTCCACCTATTATTTGTGCAGGGTTTCACCATATAAACATTACACATTGGAGGTAGTTTCTGCAATAAACAAATAAACAGATGTAAATAAGTAAATGTTAAACAAACATGCTCACATACTGCTGTAATAAACAGTACATTACTAATTAGGTGGACTCGTCCATCACCCGGGCTGTAGTCACTGAGGTGGTCAAGAAACTCCTCGGTGGCAAGGCACCGGGGGTGGATGAGATCCGCCCTGAGTACCTCAAGTCTCTGGATGTTGTGGGGCTGTCTTGGTTGACACGCCTGTGCAACATCGCGTGGCGGTCGGGGACAGTGCCTTTGGGATGGCAGACCGGGGTGGTGGTCCCTCTTTTTAAGAAGGGGGACCGGAGGGTGTGTTCCAACTATAGGGGGATCACACTTCTCAGCCTCCCCGGGAAAGTCTATGCCAGGGTTCTGGAGAGGAGAATACGGCCGATAGTAGAACCTCGGATTCAGGAGGAACAGTGTGGTTTTCGTCCGGGCCGTGGAACACTGGACCAGCTCTATACCCTCTACGGGGTGTTGGAGGGTTCATGGGAGTTTGCCCAACCAGTCCACATGTGTTTTGTGGATTTGGAGAAGGCATTCGACTGTGTCCCTCACGGCGTCCTGTGGAGGGTGCTTCGGGAATATGAGGTCCTGGGTCCTTTGCTAAGGGCTGTCAGGTCCCTATACGACCGAAGCAGGAGCTTGGTCCGCATTGCCGGCTGTAAGTCAGACTTGTTCCCAGTGTATGTTGGACTCCGGCAGGGCTGCCCTTTGTCACCGGTTCTGTTCATAATTTTTATGGACTGAATTTCTAGGCGCAGCCAGGGGCCAGAGGGTGTGAGGTTTGGGGACCACACGATTTTGTCTTTGCGGATGATGTTGTCATGTTGGCCCCTTCAAACCAGGACCTTCAGCATGCGCTGGGACGGTTTGCAGCCGAGTGTGAATCGGTGGGGATGAGAATCAGTACCTCCAAATCCGAGGCCATGGTCCTCAGTCGGAAAAGGGTGGCTTGCCCACTTCAGGTTGGTGGAGAGTGTTTGCCTCAAGTGGAGGAGTTTAAGTATCTAGGGATCTTGTTCACGAGTGAGGGAAGGATGGAATGGGAGATTGACAGACGGATCGGTGCAGCTTCTGCAGTAATGCGGTCGATGTATCGGTCTGTCGTGGTGAAGAAAGAGCTGAGCCGCAAGGCGAAGCTCTCGATTTACCGGTCAATCTACGTTCCTACTCTCACCTATGGTCATGAGCTTTGGGTCATGACCGAAAGGACAAGATCCCGGATACAGGCGGCCGAAATTAGCTTTCTCCGCAGGGTGGCTGGGCGATCCCTTAGAGATAGGGTGAGAAGCTCGGTCACCCGGGAGGAGCTTGGAGTAGAGCCGCTGCTCTTCCACATCGAGAGGGGTCAGCTGAGGTGGCTTGGGCATCTGTTTCGGATGCCTCCGGAACGCCTTCCTGGGAAGGTGTTCCGGTCCCGTCCCACCGGGAGGAGACCCCGGGGAAGACCTAGGACACGCTGGAGGGACTATGTCTCCCGGCTGGCCTGGGAACGCCTCGGTGTCCCCCCGGAAGAGCTGGAGGAATTGTCTGGGGAGAGGGAAGTCTGGGCATCTCTGCTTAGACTGCTGCCCCCGCGACCCGGCCCCGGATGAAGCGGAAGAAGATGTATGTATGTATGTATTACCAATTAGACTATTTCAACAGCTCTCCCAAAGTGTTTAGCCAGATAATAAACAAGCAAACAGAATATAACAGAGACTATAAACAACTTAAACTACATTATACAGCGTCCTTGTTATGTTCTTAAAGTATAACAAATATAGAATATCCTCATACAGATGTATACACATAGTTAAATGATGTTAGCAAGATAAGTCACGATGCTAGCGGCACTTTCACGTGCGTGTAACCCGACAAACTAATATACATAAAGATCGTGAAACACCTACGACCTAAAGGCTTAATGTTAAATATAATATCAGCAGCATAACTATTCAGTATTACGAACATAAAATTAGGAAATAAACTCACTTTGTCAATAACTTTTGTCCTGCACTCAGAGATGCTGCACTGGTGGAAAAATATGTCATATCCTGACAGGTCTGTATGCATAATGGAGAATGCGTCACTTACGCCAAAACAGCATCCAATGAGATTGTGTACTAAATACTTCCATATACTAAGTATTCTACATAATAGATGCTTAAAACATATAGAATAAAGCAGTAGATAATACTAAAATAAATAAACCTTAAAGAATTCACAACAACGCATTTTTATACAGTATGGTTATACAATGATATTAGGTCCTCCCATTATGCTAATTTCTGGATGGATCCTTCTCGAATCTTTCATCAATGTTTTCACAACCCTCTGGGATTCGCTCCTCCAGCCACTACTCATCATGACTCAGCATATTCTCTGAAATGGAAGGATTTCCTTATCTATGGGCTCATTCACCCTCCCAAGATTTTGCCAAGAGAGTCAAGGACAAGCTAAAGGTCCTTCTGTCCTCAATATGAGATAACAACAACAACCACTCATTGCACTTACCATTGGAACAATAGTTGAGCCAGAGCACAGTTCATCACTCTCTCTTAACAATAAACTGTTTGGGAAAATAATATGAGCCCTGGTTAAATATTTCATTAACAACCAATTCATATGCAAGATATCACATGAGATGTCTACTCTTCATCAGGTTAATGTGAAATAACAACATTTTATGAAAATATCCAGACACTATCCCTTTAAAGAAGCAACAAAACTGGCCTTCTTTAAACTAGTTATTTCTCTGGAGCTTCAGCAATTGTGTTTGATTACAGGCTGTAATGGTTGTGGTATGAATGAGAGTTGGAAGCAGAGATGCGGGTAAACTCAGTCCAATTGTAATGCAAAAACACTCAAGCAGTCTATCACAACAGACGGTCACAAAAGAACAAAACAAAAGGCATGTAAGCCAGAACAATATCACAGACATCAAGTAAGACTAGCAACTAACAAACAGACAACATTCACAGACACTGAACCCTCTATAGACACAAAGCTTAAATACAAACACTAACAACCCTAATGACAAACAGATGAACAGAGACCCATAGTCAGGATGGATGGCAACAGGGGCAAGAGATGATAGTGGAACAGAGGGACGAGGTGTGCTATGTTTGTGTGCGACGACAATCCAGGAGTGAGGTGAAGGTGCAGATGGTGGATCTGTGACACAGGCTCAAAATGGCCAGATACAAAGGACTTTCTTCTGAAGCTCATCAGTCAATCCTGACTAGGCCACGAATTGCAATTGTGTACAATATCTCTAGGGGTGGATAAATTGGAGAGAAGACCTGGTTACTCCCTGACTGGACCATGAATTACATTGTGTAATGTGTAAAAAATCTCCAGGGGTGGATAAATTGGAGAGTAGCGCTGAACTGTATTTCGTTGACAATGCTAATTGCTTTAGCGATTATCCAGTGATCCAGTACAAGTAAAACATAATGCCGTCCAGTTGTACAAATATGACAGGAAGAGGGGTGCAGCCTCTGGCATGATGCGTTCATATTTAAATAGCATGGCGCAAATAGGACACCATCAAGAACGAAAAGGATCATTAACAACGATACATGGAGTCGAAATGGACTGAAAGAAAAATAACGTTTTCCGGCTAAACAAGATGGATTCCGAGGAAGATGTATATAGAGAGATGGAGAGTGTGGTACAGACAAAGAGAGAAGACAAAGGAAAGTTAAGATGGCCGAGAAAGGACAACAGTCAAAAGGCGGGAAAGGAGACAATCGAAATGGATGAAGATTCATTCTGTTTGACCACCTGGCTGACCAACAGTAGTCTCAAGATGGAGTCTCTCTTATGGGATCCTGGAATCATGGACGATACTAGGAGTTTTCATAATCATTGATTCAGAGTTATTAAATATTTATTTCCTAAAATGGATCATACCTAACCATTAGATGAAGCTGGAACTTATCAAGGAAACTTGATCACCTTCCTCTGTAATAGCCAAGCTTATTTAATTGAATATTACATGTAGTTTGAGAAGCACTTTGATTGTATATAGCATTTTTTAATAGGCATTCGAAATAGCCAGTTTTTCGTCATGCTTGAACATGTTTTAATGGGTATTCAAGAAATAACCAGTTTTGTTGTGCTTTTGTTGTGATGTCATTTTGATTCAAACATATTTATTGCGTTGATGATAATGTTTAAAACCGTAAGGCCTCAAGGGGGGTCTCAGGACAATGTATGTAGGTACCACCACATGGTACCGGTCTGTTGCATTCTGAGTAGCACGAGTGGGTACATCTGAAATTTGGTGATGATTTGGAAATTGGTACAATGATTTTATAATCTGGTAAAATAGTCTCATGGTTGTCTTACAAAAAGTTAAAGTATTGTGTTTCTCTCTCCTTATATATTGTATAAGTGGTAGAGTGAAGAATCCACATGGTGATATACTTGAATGTTAAGGAGACATGCTGTGTCCCATGAGGACTGAATTTAAATACAATATAGTCATAGCCTTAAAAAAAGCATAATACAGTTAAAACAAGTTTACTCCCCATAATAAAAAAAGTATGAATTTTAAATGCTGAGTTTTGTTTAAATAATATACTGTGGGGAGAACAAATATTTGATACACTGCCGATTTTGCAGGTTTTCCCACTTACAAAGCATGTAGAAGTCTGTAATTTTTATCATATTTACTCTTCAACTGTGAGTGATGGAATCTCAAAAATCCAGAAATTCACATTGTATTGTATTTTAAGTAATTTGCATTTTATTGCATGACATAAGTATTTGATACATCAGAAAAGCAGAACTTAATATTTGGTACTGAAACCTTTGTTTGCAATTACAGAGATCATACGTTTCCTATAGTTCTTGACCAGGTTTGCACACACTGCAGCGGGGATTTTGGCCCACTCCTCCATACAGACCTTCTCCAGATCCTTCAGGTTACGGGGCTGTCGCTGGGCTTCCTCCAAAGATGTTCTATTGGGTTCAGGTCTGGAGACTGCCTATGCCACTCCAGGACCTTGAGATGCTTCTTACGGAGCCACTCCTTAGTTGGCCTGGCTGTGTGTTTTGGGTCGTTGTCATGCTGGAAGACCCAGCCACGACCCATCTTCAATGCTCTTACTGAGGGAAGGAGGTTGTTGGCCAAGATCTCGCGATACATGGCCCCATCCATCCTCCCCTCAATACGGTGCAGTCGTCCTGTCCCCAAAGAATGATGTTTCCACCTCCATGCTTCATGGTTGGGATGGTGTTCTTGGGGTTGTTCTCATCCTTCTTCATCCTCCAAACACTGTGAGTGGAGTTTAGACCAAAAAGCTCTATTTTTGTCTCATCAGACCACATGACCTACTCCCATTCCTCCTCTGGATCATCCAGAGGGTCATTGGCAAACTTCAGGTGGGCTTGGACATGCGCTGGCTTGAGCAGGGGGACCTTGCATGCGCTGCAGGATTTCAATCCATGACAGCGTAGTGTGTTACTAATGGTTTTCTTTGAGAATTTGGTCTCAGCTCTCTTCAGGTCATTGACCAGGTCCTGCCGTGTAGTTCTGGGCTGATCTCTTACCTTCCTCACGATCATTGATGCCCCACGAGGTGAGATCTTGCATGGAGCCCCAGACCGAGGGAGATTGACCGTCATCTTGAACTTCTTCCATTTTCTAATAAATGCGCCAACAGTTGTTGGCCACTGGAAATATGTAACCGTTTTACATTATGTGCACATTAGTACATATTATGTGCAAAGCTATTTCTAAAGATGTGATCTTGACTACTGAAGCTAATTGGACAACTTAAAAAACATATGTACTCCCAATGAATGTTAACATTATATCTAGCTAGCTAGCTATCTTTTATTTCTATAACAGTTTAATTTTACTTTCATTGTAGTGCAAAACTGAACTCATCTGTGATATTTTCACTGTTAACGTTAAAAATCTACAGAAGTTTTAACAATGTTTGAAAATAATTCAAAAAATGATTCTTTAAAAATAATTAAAAAAGTGGTCAATATTCTAATATATACATTTGTACCATTGGAGAGCAAACTTTTTGCTTGAGAGAATTAATGTTCTTTCCTTGAGTATTTGTACATTCAGACTTGACCTTTGGCCCCTCAGGAGACAAACTGAAAGTAGCATATAAACAAGGTGATGTAAACACTGGGATAAGGGTGTGGAAAAATGTTGTATACAGAATCACATTTTCCAATATGATCTCTTCTTAACTCAGTGAACATCTTAAAGGCAAACAGCATGGTCTTCTGGGTTATAGATGTCTGCGATTAACTGATGTATTTTCTCCTACGGAAACTTTCACAAAATTCAACAGATCAGGACAAGGTAAGCAATTTATTACAATACATTTTCTAAATGATATCCCTATGGATGATGTTATGAAATATGACTTTGTGAGACAAGCATGTCAATTAATGATAAAAAACAAAGTAGTTTTGTAGAAAACCGACAGACAGAAACAAAGGGACATTCGTATTTACCTTGACAAGAAGCTATTAATTAATGAATAGTAAGCATATATAAGTATTAACACTTTACTACTACTTACTTTACTACTTTACTATGCTTTAATAAAATATTAATTATCCATAACATTTGTCATAAGGTGTCCCAAATAGTTTTAATATTTATAAGGTATAATAAGAAAATGTCATGCTGATTATAAATTATTTTATAACGGTAGCTGTAATGGGTCTGGAATAATTGTCATAAACTCTAATGTCTGTGGGGGTGGCACTAAATCAGATATTTATTTACCCAAATTACGTTATAGTCATGCCATATTCCATCCACATAACAAGAAGTATTCTCCTCACGAAATAGCTCAACCACGGAATCAACGCGATGTTCCAAATCAAACGTCATCTATGCACTTACTAATCGTCTGCGCATCTTCCCCTTTTCACAGCTGTCACTAAAGTCTTGACAATTTGTTTTTCCCATTTAGTACATCTTTTTTGTGGACATGTTTATCCAAGTTTATAGTGATACTTTCAACACCTGGCGGCAGTGACGCAGTTGTGCTGTGTGTGTGTCCCCACTGCGCCACTCCAAATCCTCCATGACATTCCTAACTATTTAAAACTGCATATGATAGCTTATGACGTATGTGTTTGTGTTATACAGCTGTTATAAATATGTTATTAATGCACCCTTTAAGGACACAGTCATGAACGATTGCGGATATGACTTCATGTTGACATTTTCATTTGGACGTTTTCAGAGAAGCATCACAGTTCCGGGTCAGTCTCCATGATGAAGCTCCTGTCACATAACAGTAGCACATTCCTACCCACCAGCGAGACCATTCTCAACAACACCACAGAATGGATCCTGGTCCACACCATTGTCCCTCCCTATATCTTCACCCTCTGCGTGACAGGGCTGCTGGGTAATGGTTTCGTGCTGCTGGTCTTTCTTCTTCAGAGAGGCCCATGCACAGTCCCAGAGATCTACCTGGGAAACCTGGCCCTGGCTGACCTGCTCCTCCTGGCCTGCTTGCCCTTTTGGGCCATGAACATCCTCAATGACTTCAACTGGCCTTACGGAGACTTCCTGTGTCATATAGTCAGCCAGTCTATTCTCGTCAACACCTACACCAGCATTTACCTGTTGACCATGGTGAGTGTGGATCGCTACTTAGCGCTAGCGAGGACCATTAGGGCCAGATGGCTACGGAGGAAGTGTTACGCGTGGGTGGTCTGCCTTGGCCTGTGGCTATTTGGACTGTTGTTGGGTGTGTTGGCAACAGTCCATAGAAAGGTCATATTTGTTGACAGACTTCAGACAATGGCGTGTGTTCTGGAGTATCCTGACCACTCTACGAAATCTTGGAAGCTGGCCAACAATCTCCTGATGAACATAGTGGGCTTTGTTCTTCCTGTTATTGTGATTATTTCCTGCAGTGGGAATATCATCAAAGCCCTATGGAGGAGGAGGGAGCATGTTTACATTGAGTATGGAAATGACAGGAAAGCTAACATACTTATTTATTCTGTGACACTTCTGTTTCTTGTGTGTTGGAGTCCATTTCAACTCTTCACCCTCATCGATACGCTGTGTGATGCAGAGCTACTGGATGAGACTTGGCATCAAACCCTGGACATTGGAACCCAGTTTTCAACCTACTTGGCGTTTCTGAACAGTTGCCTTAACCCTGTGCTGTATGTCTTCTCCGGTCAGTACTTCAGGAAGAAAGTTAGCACCATCTACAGGAGAACAATGAGTCGCAGGAGCTCTTATTCAACTGCATATCAGCTTTCAGTTGTATCCACCTATCTCCACAGGACTGATCAAATCAAACCTGTTGTAATATAAACATGGTCTATGGCATTTATTTGCTTTTTATATTGCTTTTTTCATATTGCATGTTGTTTGTTGAAAAATTCTTATGTGCAATAGAACCACATTGTGTATTGATATCAGGTTTAGATTTTTAGCACATTATGCATGCGGTGTGACAGTGCAGATGTTTTATGATGCGTATTCTGTGTACTCCCATTGTCGATTGGATGTCACATAGTCACTATTAATGCAAAATGTAACTGTTCAAGATTTTGGCACAATATAAAAAAGTATTTATTAGGATAGTTATTACCATCTGTAGATGCGCTACAGATATTCGTAACAATCAACAAACTATCAAACACCAAGTAAATGCTTGCTAAGGTTAACATTATGGTTAGGTTTTGGAATGTTAGTGTAAGGTGACAGAAAGGGTTGTAGTTAGAAATAGGAGGTTTAAGGTGAAGGATAGGGTTAGTAGACAGTTCATTAAAATGTCATTGACAGTCGGTAGATAGTTTGTAAAGCATCTACAGATTGACTATCCAAATAAAGTTTCACTGATGTCTCTAGATATTATCGATTCAAAAAGCATTAAGTGAGTAGATATGAAATTAGTGTTTCACCATTCCAGATACAAAAGCTTGCATTTCTCTTGATAAATGGTCACTTTTAAATGTCACCTCTAAATGAAGCCCTAACCATTGTATGTATATATCTATACCAATACCCACATTTGCTGTGCCTCAGCTGTCCCTGTACCATTCATATTTTCAATCAAGATATTTAATGAACCATGACCAAATCTACAGTGTGACATTGCAGAGAATACTGTTTCTCAAAACACCGATTGAAAGTGTTTTTGTAGTCATTTCATAATAATATTACAGTATCAGTGTGTGCGGAGAAGTCTGCCTAGCTCAACTCTTCAACTCTCCTTCTCTTAATTTGTTTCCTGGTTCTGGTGGCCGATCTTTGCATGCATCGAAGATTAACTTGAGTTGATGACCACCAACATTCGGTAATAATTTGTGAGTAGGCCTCAATGTCCATTTTGTCAAAGGTATTCACAGTGGAAGTAATAAACTGAATATGATACATTTGCCTTGTCAGTTCCTATTACTAATTGCCATGGTTTTTAGACCATTTTAGAAAGTAATCGCTACTGTGAAATTATTGTTCCTAATTTGACCACATTGATAAACAACACTGCTTTTTTAAACATATACATTTTTATCTCTCGGGGGGAATTTCCTGGAGACAAAGTGCCACACACTAAAACAATTTGACAGTTAACTTCAAAAGCTCCAAAATCTCATCCCTGGGACTTGAAATAGTGCAGGTTCTAGAGCAAAAGCTATTAAATTCCTAGTGAAATCCTGGCTTTTAGAACCATTTAGGGTACTGGGTATTAAATACATAAACGAATCAATACATTATTCACAGTAGTACCTCAGACTCTGGTCTACCACCGTTTCAGTGGATCCCCCATCAAGAAAAACTGGTAACAGGCGGACTCTAGGAAGGCCATCGGACGTACGACCAAGTCCGTTTAGTGTGACTGATGAATATGTTTAAGACTGGATGCGCATCTTATTTATATACACTGCATTTTTCCAGAGCCAATGCATTCATCCACTTATGCCAGGGACCTCAGATTAACCTTTACCACACAAATGGGGGCATTCTGAGGAAAACAAATATTGTCCTGGGTGGTGCCAGAAAGCTGACCCATAAACAAATATAGTGTGAGAGCCAAAGAAAAACCGGCCTAGGACAACAAATCACTGATGTGTTATTTTCCAGATAAGAGCCAAATAAAGCACATTGTTATCACTTCAACCTGTCCGTCACAACGAATGTGCCGACTGGCTCACACCAATTTACATGGTTAGATATGTATCATCTCCAGATTATTTACATAAAAAAGAATGTCTCTTCCCTTTAAGTTTACAGGATGTAGAATAATGGCTAAGTGGGTTACGCATTCACAAGTGTTGTCTCAGTATCAACGTGTGCTATATGCCACTGACATTCGTCCACCCACAGAAATCATATCAAATTGTTGTTAATATAGTAGTAATGCTGTTCACCCACCAATCATTTGATCTTGGCATGTTTGGTCTTTAGTCATCTGAAATCTGGACCATCTTTTGGGCATTTGCTATTTGGGGCTCCCAAAGCTCCAACATATCTTTAAAATTGTCATGGTGTACTCTGCCATAATGAAAGCTATTCTATTTTCACCTATTGCTATATATAGAGGACTAGGGTTTACATTGGGTGCCATATTTGTGGTTTAAAAATGTTTATATTAAAACTTACTTATATCCGAGAAAACATCTGTTTGAGAATAAAAACATGTTTTCTTTAACCTGAACAACACGTGCAATTGTTTCTCTCCGCAGTGTTTCAGTGGAAAATCTCTCAATGTAACAATGTGTGTGGTCAAATGTTGACAGAGCAAAGGGCCGATCCAATAAGGCTGTTTGTCAGCTTGCCTCACTCAAATAAATGAGGAAAAAAATATTACATCACCTTCCACAAACACAACCCTAATAAAAACATGGAGACCATTATTTTACTAGATGTTATGTGTGCCAGATCAAATCAACCAGATCAATTGTTTCTTTTCAGGTAAGTATTCACGGAGTGTTTCAAAGATTAGCAATAAGGCCTTACACAACTCACCACTAAATTGCGATCAGGTAGTTAAATAACATTTAAAATATCAAACAAAAACTTTATCCCACTCATTTTGCTATTGTAACAAATACAGTAACTACACCGGAGACCACAGGCGGACCACAAACACCAATAGCGGGCTGTTGCAAGTTCTCCAAAAAATTTGCATGCATAGACTTTGCATGGCATAGAGGACTCCAAACAAACCTTCTGTTGTTGAACCATTTGAGTGCAGTGGGAGACTAGAAAACAAAGCATTCATAGTCACCCAAAGATGGACTCAACAGCACTGCCGCCTCTCAATCAGACCAGTTAACTGTTAACATGTCTAACATGCCTGACTCCGCCTGCGTTCGAACAGACTGGGTGAACGGAACGATGTACCCCGCCACATACTTAATTTTTGGCCTCTCAGGGAACTGCCTGTCTCTGTGCATGGCCTGGGTTCTAATGATGAAAGGCTACAACACGACCATGTACCTAGGTAGGGTTGCATGATATTGACAAATTGTGATATTGAGATCATAAATACAGCAAAATATGTAAAAACACAAAATATATGGGAAAATCCATCAAAATAGATTAATAACATATGAAAAGAACACTTTCTTACAACAAAAGGGTTTATTTCAATGGACAGTCATATCGGACTGGTACAACATGAATAAATAAAGACCATGTCTACAGAACAGGACATGTTGTACTGGTGGTACAGCAGACCTGCCAACGCTGTCCAACTTTTTGAGTGCCAGACACTTGCGGCAAATTGGGGTTCATAACTGTCATTTGCACTTGAATTTGCCTTCATTGCACATTTATACATCCAACTTGTACATACTTTATACTTAATGCTTGTAAATGTTCTGCCCTCTTCTATTTGCAATTCCTATTTGCAATACGGTTAAAGGAGTAAGTACAGAGACAAAATTCCCTTAGCACAAATAACAGTTTATTTGTAAATAGAGAGACACGTCAAATGCTTACAAAATAATCATCCGAGGAGTCTCTCTATTTGCAAATAAACTGTCAATTGTGCAAAGGAAATTTTGTCTCTGTACTTACTCATTTAACTGTTTGATGCGTACGATCACACCAGTGTGATCAAGCTAGTGGTCCCTGAAGCGTACGATCTCACCGGTGTGATTAGAACGTCTTGTTTAGAACGCACCATTAGCATGCCTAGCTACAAGTAATGTAACAATGGCTGGTCAGACCGCGCTGTTATTTACTCACATTTAGCTCAAACAGTGTTTATAACTTTATTTCCTGATTGTAATTGTTTCAAGACCACACTATGATATTAACCAGGTAGAAAGCATTCAAATCGGGACAAGAAGTGTTACTTACGTACCAACAGACAGCCAACACTAATACACAAAAACGAATTATATTAGCTAAAGAGCATCTTAACATTTCCAGGAAGAGCTGACAACCGATCAAAACCATTGTAAAAACCTTCTAGAAGTTACGTTACCTGTTGTATGCTTTTTATATAGTTTATTCATTTTCACTGCACTGAATTACTGGTCACACTTTGTTAGCTAGCGGTTAGCTGAAGTTTGCTAGCGGTTAGCCGACGTTTTCTAGCTAGCTACAGTTATACATTAACCAACTTTTCCAGCTCTTAGAATTCGAGTCAACAAGAGAAGCTTGCAATGCAATGCATGTAGTGTTCCTTACCTGGCAAGGTGACTATTCAAATGCTGGAGTGAGTTCAAATGCTGAGTTCAAAAAAACTCACGCTGGGGGGTCAGTAAGGAATATTTGAAACTCACGCATGAAAAGGTTAAGTGTATCGATTGATGGAATTGCCATCACACTTTGGGAGTCATATCCTAGCTGGTCATCCGTGCACGGCCGGAGACTAGGTCTCTGGAGCCTAAAATCCTCCCCCGCTCGTGGACTGGCTGCGAAAGGGGTGAGAGTCAGGGCGCCCGGCTTAAATAATTTTTGGGATTCATCAGTACAGGTGCCCAGGCTTAAATTTTGAACTAAGGAGGTAAGAGCGCAATACAGTTGCAGTTGGACCGCAAGGTTAAAAATCTGCAGTTAAGGTTGGACCTTATCGATAAAATCTGCAGCAAAGGTTGGACCTTTTGAGAGGTTTTGCATCATCCCACCCTGCACAGTGACACTGCATCAGTGGTGAACAGCTCCCTACAATCGACGTAGCCAACCCCGCTGGTGACCGAGATTGCCCCCGACTCCTTTCGCTCTATGGACCTTTTTTGCTACGGCTGAGACCAAAGAAAACTACGGATCCGGGGTTGAGGAAGAAACTATGCTAAGCGCTACATTTAAATTTATGAAGCAACCACCAGACATTCGACTGGACATTGGATTTGGGAAGATACCCATGGGACTCAAGACAACGGCTGTTTAGATGTTGTGTTCCTGCAAGAATAGACAGTTCCGGCTGCCTCTTTGGCCTCTCCACGAGTGACCCGACGGGAACACGCAGGAATGCTAAACCGCCTGAGGGAGGGGTGCAGACGGTCAGAGGAGACGGACCAGGGCACATCAACCAGTGAGATTATTCCTTAACACAACCCTGGTTTTTCTCTGACATATTTAGAGTATACAGGATTTATACCTTTTCATAGGGTTTAGTAAACGAGTTGTTTGGTTTCAGAACGTCAGGATGTTGGTTTTGAGAAAGCGAGGTTTGAAGATGGTAAAAGTGATTTTTTTGACTGGGTGAATATGTATACTGGTCTTCGGAAGGTTTTTGTGCGTGGTCTGTGCGAAATGTGAGAGTGGTGTCTCGCTTTTTTGAAGTGGAGGGCTTGGACCCCCATGTCTCCCTCGCTAAACCTGTGTTTGGTACGTGAGACAGCTTGGGTCCTTGGGTGTGGAGGTGCTGTGGAGTAGTAGACTGGGTCCCTTGTCATATGGTGGGAGTGGAATTTTCCAAAGCAGCCCAAGCCTGTAGAGAAAGATTTGGGTGCACCGTTTTGGGTAAACGGGAAGTATATCTTATGCCACATGATGACTGGATCCGTCAGGTCTGTGAAGTCCAAGTGGCTGCTACAGATCCTAGGTTAGCGTAAGTTCCACTCTCCATGTGGTCATAGCATAACTATGATGATGGGCTAATGAACAATGCACAGCCTCTTGTGGTTATACCTAGAGGACCCCATAGACCATGCCACGCTCAATACCCACTGTAAGCAGAGGCTATTGAAGGGATAGCTCCCGTGTTTAAAACGTTAAAGAAAGGCATAATCCAAGTCCAAACAGCCCCTGTCACACTTCTATTTTCCCAGTAAAGTAAGCCAAGGTTGTGGGACAACCTGTGGTTTGATGATTTGTACAAGATCTTCAAAACGTTAAGCTGCGGCAGTTTGACTGCGAGATGGAGTAGAGATTGCTATTTAATTGTCAATACCTGGTTATGGTCGACCTAGTATATGCCATACCATACCATCTTCTTCCGCTTATCCGGGGCCGGGTCGCGGGGGCAGCAGTCTAAGCAGGGATGCCCAGACTTCCCTCTCCCCAGACACTTCCTCTAGCTCTTCCGGGGGGACACCGAGGCGTTCCCAGGCCAGCCGGGAGACATAGTCCCTCCAGCGTGTCCTAGGTCTTCCCCGGGGTCTCCTCCCGGTGGGACGGGACCGGAACACCTTCCCAGGAAGGCGTTCCGGAGGCATCCGAAAAAGATGCCCAAGCCACCTCAGCTGACCCCTCTCGATGTGGAGGAGCAGCGGCTCTACTCTGAGCTCCTCCCGGGTGACCGAGCTTCTCACCCTATCTCTAAGGGATCGCCCGGCCACCCTGCGGAGAAAGCTCATTTCGGCCGCCTGTATCCGGGATCTTGTCCTTTCGGTCATGACCCAAAGCTCATGACCATAGGTGAGAGTAGGAACGTAGATTGACTGGTAAATCGAGAGCTTCGCCTTGCGGCTCAGCTCTTTCTTCACCACGACAGACCGATACATCGACTGCATTACTGCAGAAGCTGCACCGATCCGTCTGTCAATCTCCCATTCCATCCTTCCCTCACTCGTGAACAAGACCCCTAGATACTTAAACTCCTCCACTTGAGGCAGGCACTCTCCACCAACCTGAAGTGGGCAAGCCACCCTTTTCCGACTGAGGACCATGGCCTCGGATTTGGAGGTACTGATTTTCATCCCCACCGCTTCACACTCAGCTGCAAACCGTCCCAGCGCATGCTGAAGGTCCTGGTTAGAAGGGGCCAACACGACAACATCATCTGCAAAAAGCAGAGACGAAATTGTGTGGTCCCCAAACCTGACACCCTCCGGCCCCTGGCTGCACCTAGAAATTCTGTCCATAAAAATTACGAACAAAACCGGTGACAAAGGGCAGCCCTGCCGGAGTCCAACATGCACTGGGAACAAGTCTGACTTACAGCCGGCAATGCGGACCAAGCTCCTGCTTCGGTTGTACAGGGACCTGACAGCCCTTAGCAAAGGACCCAGGACCCCATATTCCCCAAGCACCCTCCACAAGATGCCGCGAGGGACACAGTCGAATGCCTTCTCCAAATCCACAAAACACATGTGGATTGGTTGGGCAAACTCCCATGAACCCTCCAACACCCCGTAGAGGGTATAGAGCTGGTCCAGTGTTCCACGGCCCGGACGAAAACCACACTGTTCCTCCTGAATCCGAGGTTCTACTATCGGCCGTATTCTCCTCTCCAGTACCCTGGCATAGACTTTCCCGGGGAGGCTGAGAAGTGTGATCCCCCTATAGTTGGAACACACCCTCCGGTCCCCCTTCTTAAAAAGAGGGACCACCACCCCGGTCTGCCATCCCAGAGGCACTGTCCCCGACCGCCACGCGATGTTGCACAGGCGTGTCAACCAAGACAGCCCCACAACATCCAGAGACTTGAGGTACTCAGGGCGGATCTCATCCACCCCCGGTGCCTTGCCACCGAGGAGTTTCTTGACCACCTCAGTGACTTCAGCCCGGGTGATGGACGAGTCCACCTCTGAGCCCTCATCCTCTGCTTCCTCAATGGAAGAAGTGACAGCGGGATTGAGGAGATCCTCGAAGTATTCCTTCCACCGCCCGACGACATCCTCAGTTGAGGTCAACAGCTGCCCACCTCTACTGTAAACAGCGTTGGTAGGGCACTGTTTCCCTCTCCTGAGGCGCCGGATGGTTTGCCAGAATCTCTTCGAGGCCAGCCGATAGTCCTTCTCCATGGCCTCACCGAACTCCTCCCAGGCCCGAGTTTTTGCCTCCACAACCACCCGGGCTGCAGCCCGCTTGGCCTGTCGGTACCCGTCAGCTGCGTCAGGAGTCCCACAAGCCAACCAGGCCTGATAGGACTCCTTCTTCAGCTTGACGGCATCCCTTACTTCCGGTGTCCACCACCGGGTTCGGGGATTGCCGCCTCGACAGGCACCGGAGACCTTACGGCCACAGCTCCGAGCGGCCGCTTCGACAATGGCGGTGGAGAACATGGTCCACTCGGACTCAATATCTCCAACCTCCCTCGGGATCCAGTCGAAGCTCTGCCGGAGGTGGGAGTTAAAGATCTCTCTGACAGGAGACTCGGCCAGACGTTCCCAGCAGACCCTTACAGTACGCTTGGGCCTGCCGAGTCTGTCCAGCTTTCTCCCCCGCCATCGGATCCAACTCACCACCAGGTGGTGATCAGTTGACAGCTCCGCCCCTCTCTTCACCCGAGTGTCCAAGACATACGGCCGCAGGTCAGATGAGACGACAACAAAGTCGATCATCGACCTGCGGCCTAGGGTGTCCTGGTGCCACGTGCACTGATGGACACCCTTATGCTTGAACATGGTGTTCGTTATGGACAAACTGTGACTAGCACAGAAGTCCAATAACTGAACACCACTCGGGTTCAGATCAGGGGGGCCGTTCCTCCCAATCACGCCCCTCCAGGTGTCACTGTCGCTGCCCACGTGGGCGTTGAAGTCCCCCAGTAGAACAATAGAGTCCCCAGTCGGAGCACTTTCCAGCACCCCTCCCAGAGACTCCAAGAAGGTCGGGTACTCTGCACTGCCGTTCGGCCCGTAGGCACAAACAACAGTGAGAGACCTATCCCCGACCCGTAGGCGCAGGGAAACGACCCTCTCGTTCACCGGGGTAAACTCCAACACATGGCGGCAGAGCTGGGGAGCTATAAGCAAACCCACACCAGCCCGCCGCCTCTCACCATGGGCAACTCCAGAGTGGTGAAGAGTCTATCCTCTCTCAAGGAGTGTGGTTCCAGAGCCCAAGCCGTGCGTAGAGGTGATCCCGACTACCTCTAATCGGAACCTCTCAACCTCACGCACTAGCTCAGGCTCCTTCCCCGCCAGCGAGGTGACATTCCACGTCCCTAGAGCTAGTTTCCGTGTCCAGAGATCGGGTTGTCTAGGCCCCTGCCTTCGACTGCCGCCCGATCCTCTTCGCACCGGCCCCTTATGGTCCCTCCTGTGGGTGGTGAGCCCACGGGAGGGCGGCCCCACGTCACCCGTTCGGGCTGAGCCCGGCCGGGCCCCATGGGGGAAGGCCCGGCCACCAGGCGCTCGCATACGAGCCCCAACCCCGGGCCTGGCTCCAGGGTGGGGCCCCGGCTGCGCCATACCGGGCGACGTCACGGTACTCATAATGTTGTTCTTCATTAAGGGGGGTTTGAACCGCTCTTAGTCTGACCCGTCGCCTAAGACCTGTTTGCCTTGGGAGACCCTACCAGGGGCATATAGCCCCAGACAACATAGCTCCTAGGGTCACTCGGGTACTCAAACCCCTCCACCACGTTAAGGTGGCAGTTCTTGGAGGGGCTAGTATATATGCATTTTCCATTTTGGTATTCCCTGTGCACGAGGGATCCGATTGGCTGCATTGTGTATTCCTTGGTGGAATATTTGATCTCATTTACCGAGGTTGTTGTTAAGTTGGAGGTTTTAAATTTGCAAGGTTTTGCTTTGTTTGGTGTACACTTGGGTGAACGCATTCATTGCGTCGTTAATGTGATTCTTTGGCGAGGCCCACTCTTTCGGCTTTTGCCTAAGCGCCAATTACGCAAAATTTTAACTTGCCTTCTAGTGTTGTGCTGGTGACTAGCACACATGGAGGTATTCGCCTGATAACTTAGGCTTTTATACGAGAATAATGTCCTACATTTTATTAGAGGGATAGATTGGAAATTGGTACAGTGATGCTTTTCTGCTTTGGTAGAATATGGTCTTGTAGTTTCATTAGGACAGGTTAAAATATTGTGTTTCTTTCGCCTTGTGTAGAGTAGAATGAAAAACCACATGGCGCTATAGTCTTTAAACGTTAAGGACACAGCAATAACTCTGAACTTTCAGTTAACGTCGGTTATCGGCTAAGTTGACAGCATGACGTCTCTTACTACAGACAGTCTGAAGACCATGTCACGTTTTTTTGTGTGGAACATTTCATAAACCTTTTAACCAATCAGTACTGGGGAAATGTCCTGGGCTCCAAGAAGGGGGGCAGACCCCCCTGGGTTGGCCTCTACCAACCTTTCCCATTAAATCATTGTAGTTTATAACTACGGGTTAAATTTGAGTGTTCTGACTGTTCTCACCTGTGGTAATTTCCCCAATATGAGAATATTCAGTTTTGGGTTAATCATTCGTTAAGTGCAAGCTAACTATGTTTTCCTGTCAGAATGTATGGTTTTGAACCATACTTGCAGTGAGGGAGAGACCTAAAGTCATCCCCTATTGTTAATAGCTAGAACAATCTTGATGTCGTTGCATGACATATGCATAAAAGTAGAGATTTTGGCTGACCGCCACTATTTGGTGGAACATAGACATGCATTAAAGTTGGACAAATTCCCTAGACTTTAGGAGGTTACATGAGTATTGATGTTTGTGTTGTCACAACTTAGTTTGGCCGTTGCCTGTGGGAATGTAAAGTTTGATATGCTAATTTGGGAGTTTCACTGGGTGACACAACTTTGTTTGTGGTTGTTGTGTTTTTATCGTTTTCACATTTGTTTTTGATGGATATTCAGTTTGCGACTCTTTACTGAATGAATGTTGGATTCCTCCCTACTATCAGTTTTCTTTTTCATGTCCATCCTGTAATGGTTCTGCTTTCGTGCATGAAGTCATTTTCCATTGACTCCGCCGTGAAAGCAAGGGGGAATGTATGAAATGGTTTAGCTAAGAAAGAACTAATTTGATGGGATGAATAAGTGACTATGAAAATTTTACTGTTCATTTTGTTTGATATTTGATCAGAAGTAATCATATTAATCTCATGCATTATGGAATACAGGTGCTGGTCATAAAATTAGAATATCATCAAAAAGTTGATTTATATCAGTAATTCCATTCAAAAAGTGAAACTTGTATATTATATTCATTCATTGCACACAGACTGATATATTTCAATTGTTTATTTCTTTTAATTGTGATGATTATAACTGACAACTAATGAAAACTAATGAAAATATTGGCCAACTGAAAAGTATGAACATGAAAAGTATGAGCAAGTACAGCACTCAATACTTAGTTGGGCCTCTCCTCTCTTCCTCCAGACTCTGTGTCTTGTTCAACAGTGGCTTGACACAAGGAATACAACAGCTAAAACCCATGTCTTGCATACGTCTGTGCGTGGTGGTTCTTGAAGCACTGACTCCAGCTGCAGTTCACTCTTTGTGAATCTCCCCCACATTTTTGAATGGGTTTTGTTTCACAATCCTCTCCAGGGTCCGGTTATCCCTATTGCTTGTATCCCTATATCTTTTCCTTCCCTTCGCCTCTCTATTGATGTGCTTGGACACAGAGCTCTGTGAACTGCCAGCCTTTTTAGCAATGACCTTTCGTGTCTTGCCCTCCTTGTGCAAGGTGTCAATGGTCATCTTTTGGACAGCTGTCAAGTCAGCAGTCTTCCCCAAGATTGTGTAGCCTACAGAACTAGACTGAGAGACCATTTAAAGGCCTTTTCAGGTGTTTTGAGTTAATTAGCTGATTAGAGTGTGGCACCAGGTGTCTTCAATATTAAACCTTTTCACAATATAAAATTTTTCTGAGATACTGAATTTGGGGTTTTCATTAGTTGTCAGTTGTAATCATCAAAATTAAAAGAAATTAAACACTTGAAATATATCAGTCTGTGTGGAATGAATGTATACATTGCACAAGTTTCACTTTTTGAATGGAATTACTGATATAAATCAACTTTTTGATGATATTCTAATTTTATAACTAGCACCTGTAACTGGGTAAAAAGGTGCATGGAGCACATTTTGTTATTCCTTAAATGTTTACTAAGTTTTGTTATGTTTTAATTGATACTGAGGGAGCAATTCTGCATCAAGTTCTATTCTAGAAAACCAAGTTGAAAAGTTTTACATAGTCTAAATTGCAAAAATGTTTTTTTTACATTTTCAATGACTCTTCACTTTTTTATAGACTATGTACTTAATTTCTGTCCTAGTAGGCAATCATTGGGATGTTGACAGTTAACAGATGTTTCCTTAAGGTGTATGCTGAATGGATGTTTGTTTGTGCTTCATCTGTGTTTTTAATAATAGAAATTAAATTTTTGGCGATGATGTCAGTCAGATCCCCAACATGCTCCAAATTCAACCAAAATAGTCTCCTTTGTTTGTCCTGGTTTGTGTACGCGCAGATGTGCCACAGCTCGAGCGTCCCGCCATTTCTTGTTCGTTATAGTCTCTACTAAATAGTCGTCAGACGTTTCTCAGCAGACAAACAGTGGCTATAGCACGTTTATTTGACTCCAGTTTGTTAATTCTGATTTATATTCTGATTTGGTCATGTCTGTGAGTTTTCACCAGTACTCTTCTGCTACTGTTAGTAGTTATTGTTATTTACAAATGTTATAATCATTGATGTTAATCATACTTTCATTATCTAATCTATCAATTTTCCAATTTAGTTATTTTCTAATTTAGTGGTGTTGCCAACATTATAGTACTGTAATATACGTAGCTAACTACTGCAGGTAGCGCAAGTTTTCTTTTAAGGTATACCTGGCTAACTAGCTACTGCAGCAAGCAAAAAGACTACGTTAAATATCAGTTTAGTTCGTTAAGCCGACATCATTTCTGGACAAGGAATCTCTAGTAAGCATATTAAACTTATTTACAGTACAGGAAGTCAACTACTTACTAGCTTGGTTGGTAACTTTTTTCAAACATAGATGAACATTGAGTCACCTCACAAGTACTCAAATGTAAAGAATTTTAATGAGTTCCACAAGTAATGATTCAACAATATATTTGACAAAATTGTAAAAGTGATATAAATAAATTATGAACAAATTGAATCAAATGGTTGACACTCTGTTTTATACTGTTTTTAAACTGGTTTTCATTGTCCATGTCCAAGTGCAGCAACGTGTCCAATGGCAGAGGAAGGTGAAGATAGAATTGAAGACCGCTCAGTCTCATTTCTGACCACAAGAAAGAGTAAAGTGTCCGTCTTTGCTTGTGTGCTTGTATTTTGTCATTTGGATAATATTAATAGTTTGTTTTATTTTATTGTAAAAAAAAAAAAATAATCTAAATTTGATCAGTTGATAGCTTGAACAAAAATGTCAATGATTGGAGAAGGATAGAATTCTACTAGCGGGAAAAAATACTGTTTATCTTGGCTACTGTCATTGAAGATCTACAGTTTCATCTGTGTTAACTAAATGGGATTTGCTACTTTATACCTCCTAATGTTTATGAAGTCCCACACAGTTCTGATTTTAATTTCTGTGCTGTTGACCAACTTGGGAGTGTGAGGTGGGTGATAAATAAAATATTTTTTAAATTACATAAATGTTCTGGTTTGTTTGTAAATGTAAATAAGTTTTTGCTACATATGGGGCTCTTGTATATTACAGGATATGTCATGTAATTTGCTAGGAGAAAATGTCTGGACTGATGATCTAACAGCATTGCCATTATTATATCTGGGAAGGGGTTGAAAAAATCAATGTATCATATTTATACATAATACCTCACTCTAAAACTAAACGTCGGTGTAGAACCCTGCTAAAATGTGTTGTGTTTATTTAAGATTTCATGGAACAGTTGGAGCAGGTAAACACAAGGTTGGAGAAAACTGTCAAGAAGTTGCCTGGACAGAAATGAACTTAGCTGTACATATCCTACCTGTACGTATGAATATAAAAAATGTAAGAGGAAAAGGGGAATGAATGGTCAACTGGATAGGGTGCCTGGGATTCGCGATTACCAACCGACAACCTTAGAAATACCACGTTGCTAGCGAGCAACTGACAACGTAAATTAGTTACGTCGTAGTGACAACAAGAAAACTTTCACTTTTCCGGTTGTGACAACGTAGCTGACAACGTTGCTGCTACCTTATTTGGGTCGCCAGATAACGTCGTAACAACATTGTGACAACAGAAAATTGTTAGCTGGGTAGCTACATTCCCACTGGATAGCGCACTGGCTTTCCACTCTTTCCACTATAGCTCTGTCACTATCGGTAAGAAAGCAGTCAAAAACAAACCTTTATCGGCACAAAAGGAGCACAAATGATTGAGGCTATTTTGAGTGAATTTGACCTATGAAATATTATTTAGTATCTAAAAAATTATAGCAGCACAAACAAAAATTTTTACGGCACAAACCAGCACGAACGATTAAGCCTATTTTTCCGTAGTTTTGCGCTGGATGGGGGACCATCGTTACACAGGTAAAATAAGTTGAATGGCTTCTGCTCCAGTTGTGCTGCTGTCATTTTTTTAGATATTTGTCCTAAAAAATATTTTATAAATATTTATTTCGTTTGTGCTGCTTCGTTATTTTATATATTAGACATTTCATTATTGGTGATGACGTCACTCAGCCCCCCAACATGCTCCAAATTGAGTCAACCTAGGCTCATTCGTTTGTGCTAGTTTGTGCCGTTAAAATGTTTGTTTGTGCTGCTGTCATTTTTTGGATATTAAATAATATTTTATAGGTCATTCTGAGGTCACTCATCCCCCCAACATCCTCCAAAATCAACAAGAATAGTCTCCTTTGTTTGTGCTTTGTTTGTGCCTTCAAAAGTTTTGTTTCTGCTGACATTTCATTTTAGGTCACCAGCCCCGAGCCTACTCCAAACTGCCTTAAAATAGGTTCAATCATATGTGCTCCATTTCTACCGCAAAAATGTGTTTGTGCTGCTATAGTTTTTGTTAAATAGTCTACATATCCACTGGATAGCGCTCTCTCACTATCGTAAAGCAGTCACAAAAACAAACCTTTATCGGCACAAAAGGAGCAAGTTTTGAGTAAATTTGACCTATGAAATATTATTTAATATCTAAAAGACGATAGCAGCACAAACAAAAGTCCATGGACCTTAAGTTAACTATTGCAATCCCAAAATATTCGCTATGGTTATGCGGGCATCTGTATGTGTGAAAAATAAATTTCACACATACATGGATATATTAGTAATAGCAACTATTTCTTTACAGGTGTGAAAACCCAAGGAAGACTTGAACACCATCATAACCCTTGATAAACTTTAGGTGATCTACCGGTGAACCCGCAACCCTCAGTTTTTTTAGGTGATTGGTGAATAGGTCTCTAAAATCTGCCCTCGACAGCAGAAAGCACTGTTGTGTTAATGATCATCCGCCTCATCTCATCTTCATCCGCTTATCCGTATCAGGTCGCGGGGGCAGCAGCTCCAGCAGGGGACCCCAAACTTCCCTTTCCCGAGCCACATTTGCCAGCTCTGACTGGGGGATCCCGAGGCGTTCCCAGGCCAATGTTGAAATATAATCTCTCCACCTGGTCCTGGGCCTACCCCGAGGTCTCCTCCCAGCTGGATGTGCTTGGAATACCTCCCTAGGGAGACGTCCTGGGGGCATCCTTACCAGATGCCCGAACCACCTCAACTGGCTCCTTTCGAGTTCCTCACGGATGGCTGAGCTTCTCACCCTATCCCTAAGGGAGAAGCCAGCCACCCTTCTGAGAAAACCCATTTCAGCCGCTTGTACTCGCGATCTTGTTCTTTCGGTCATGACCCAGCCTTCATGACCATATGTGAGGGTAGGAAGGAAAATTGACCGGTGTATCGAGAGCTTTGCCTTCCGGCTCAGCTCTCTTTTCGTCACAATGGTGTGGTAAAGCGAATGCAATACCGCCCCTGCTGCTCCGATTCTCCGGCCAATCTCCCGCTCCATTGTCCCCTCACTCATGAACAAGACCTCCATAAAAGTTACAAACAGGATTGGTGACAAAGCACAGCCCCGGCGGAGGCAACCCCCACCTGGAACGAGTCCGACTTACTACCGAGAACCTGAACACAGCTCTCACTTTGGACATACAGGGATTGGATAGCCCTCAAAAGGGACCTCCTCACCCCATACTCCCGCAGCACCACCCACATAATCTCCCGGGGGACTCTGTCATACGCCTTCTCCAGATCCACAAAACATGTAGACAAGATGGGCATATTCCCAGGCCCCCTCCAGGATCCTTGCAAGAGTAAAGAGCTGGTCGGTTGTTCAGCGACCAGGACGGAATCCGCATTGTTCTTCAATCTGAGGTTCGACTATCTGCCGAACCCTCCTTTCCAGTACATTTGATTAGACTTTCCCAGGGAGGCTGAGAAGTGTGATACCCCTGTAATTGGCACACACCCTCTGGTCCCCCTTTTTGAACAGGGGAACCACCACCCCGGTCCGCCACTCCTTAGGCACTTTCCCCGACTTCCATGCAATGTTGAAGAGGCGTGTCATCCAAGACATCCCCTCCACACCCAAAGCTTTCAACATTTCGGGACGGATCTCGTCAATCCCCGGAGCTTTGCCACTGTGGAGTTGTTTGACTACCTCAGTGACTTCTGCCATAGAGATTGACCATGCTTCCCCATCAGTCTCCAGCTCTGCCTCCACTAAAGAGGGTGTGTTAGTGGGATTTAGGAGTTCCTCAAAGTGTTCCTTCCATCGCCCAATTACCTCCTCAGTTGAGGTCAACAGTGTCCCATCCTTACTGTACACAGCTTGGATTGTTCCCCGTTTTCCCCTCCTGAGGTGGCGGACAGTTTTCCAGAAACACCTTGGTGCTGACTGAAAGTCCTTCTCCATGGCTTCCCCAAACTCCTCCCACACCTGCTGTTTTGCCTCTTTCACAGCAGAGGTCGCAGCCCTTCGGGTCTGTCGGTACACTGCAACCGTCTCCGGAGTCCTCCGGGATAACATATCCCGGAAGGCCTCCTTCTTCAGTCGGACAGCTTCCCTGACTACCAGGGTGTTCGAGGGTTACCACCCCTTGATGCACCTAAGACCTTTAGACCACAGCTCCCCGTCGCAGCTTCGGCAATGGAGGTTTTGAACATCGACCTCTGTGATGGTAATTTCATCAAACTCATTAATAAGGAAGTACAGAGACAAAATACTCTTGGCACATTCTAACAGTTTTATTAACTCAATATAGCTCATTCAACAGTATATATCACATACAAAAAGGGGTGTGGCAAGTTGTTACCCATCTGTCTTGTGTAACATTTACCCAAAGGGCGGGCTGTCCCCCCACCTTATCCTTCTCAACTCCTGAGGAGACACAATGTCTGGTTAATCAACAGAGACACTAAAGGGGTTATACAGATTTACGAGTACCCCTCTAATCCACCTGTGCCGGTCAAGGATGCTGGTCAAGGATGTCCCCCTAGGACAAATACCAGATCCCTCTCGGCATCTTTAACTAATAACTCATTCATTCTCACATCCAAACAATGGGACTGTCACGGGTGTTGTCGAGGTGCGTGAATAAGGGAGCCAGACACAGGGAGGTAGTTTCACTCTCTTTCTTATTTGAAAAAAATGGCACGCGCAACAAAGACAAGAGCGCGAAATAAGCGTGCAAACAGCTTCACAATTAATAACACCAAACATAGAACCATACCACACAAAGACAGCCGGAAACACAGGAACTTATATATGCGATCTATTGAGGGAATGGACACCAAGTGCGTGCAATAACAAGACATGACAGTGCCGTGGGAGGAGGAGCGGCGTGGCTAGAAGGCCGGCGATGACGCGCGCCGAAAACCACGCCGGGAGGGGTGGCGCGCGTCCTTCGTGCGTGTCCTTGTTACAGGGACTCAGTCCTTTAAACAGTAAGAATGCATCAGGTTTCAGAATTTCCACAACAATCCATCCTCTTGATACCATGTCAAACCTTGGTATCAATCCTTAAACAGTTCACTCATTAGGATGTAGAATGCAACAAACCAGTACTCTTTAACAACATGACCCAGTCAATATAATTACCCTTACTGATTAGAGAACGGAACAAATCTGAAATGTCTGGATCCTCCTTTACATTCTTCTAGATCATTACCTTCGTTGTAACTCCAAGATCACACATTTTCATTTATACAGAATTATAACATAGTACAGCAAAACCTTTCACTGCTACAAAGCCCCCTCATGCCAATTACTTGATTCACTGAAAAGTCCTCTCCATGATTCCATTTAGGTGTACTTCCAAAGTCATCACAAATGATCTGCTCCTTCAAATGTCAGACAGTCAGTTATGAACCATTTCTTTGGCAGGCTGGTGTAACAGAACGTAAAAGTCAGATGTATATTCCAAGGTGTTGTCCTTCTTTCTAGCTGCTTTATCAGCCAGGCCAGGAGAATCTGTGTGTTCTCCCTTGTGAACGCCAAGATGACCAGTTTTAGCTAAAGGCCAGGTAAAAGTGACTGGTTACTAGCACCAGAAAATGAACTTTTCCCTCAGTGACTTCAATTCACTGTGCCTAACCTTTAAACACTGAAACCCTCCTGTAGCGTGTGTTGTCGACATCAGGCTCCTCTCTCAGCTACCTGGACAGCAGATGAGATGTCTGGTATATCCCTGGTATGGACCCAATCAGCGTGGCATGATGTCGTGCAGTTGCTCTTTCCACGCCCCCGTAAATGTTGTCCAGAATCAGAGTTTTCCTTCACCTCTATCCTCTCGGTTGGAGGTTGCCTTCTCCATCACATGGCAGAATCATCAGGACTAGAATTAGTCCAGCTCACAGGAACCCGGCCTCACTGTAGACGTGCAGCGCCTAGATGTGCAGCGCCCCAGAGTAGTAGAACAGTCTGTCTGTGTGTCTGTGAGATCCATCTCATCTCAGCCACCTCACAATTGTCCTTAAAGCCAAGTCTCAGTCTCTCTCTGGGCTCCAACAAGTCCCCTATTGCCGAATCGCTTTCAAGTGTCCTGTACCTGTCCGTGAATCTTGAGAAGATTAGTTGCAACTGCACAGTACATCATCACAAATATGTCCATTACATTAGCTTGTTGCATCTCGCTGATACATTAGAATCACACACTATCAAACACTCAAACCCTATATTTCCAATGTCTTTCCACTTCCCCTGTCCAAACAGACCAGAACAGCTGCAATCAGTAACAGTATCGTTAAAACATTAACATTTCTGGTGCTTCTGTTTTGCCAGTGCAGCAAAATAACTCCACTCTTTTCTATAGTTGGTTTAACAACCAACAAAAAGAACAGAAGAACACTATTTCTCATTTCCCTTTACTGTTTCAATTACTCATCAGTTAAGATAGTTTGCTTACATTGAAGTATCATTCTCAAAGAGTAGTTCATGGACAATTCTCAGTTAACCATCTAACCAGATCACAGTTGCTATATAATTCACATCTGATTGTATTGTATTGGAACTACAATCAAATTCACCATTGTTTCACATAAAGGATCAAATACCTTATTGCAAATCAAAACATTTCACACCATCTTGAAGGTCAGCTAACATGTTATTTAGCCTAATTTCTCTACAAGATGAAACTCAGTGTGAATGTCTCCAAGTCTCCTATAATCCTAGCACATAAAAGACACTTCTGTAATCCTGTCATAAATCATGACCCCCCATCTCTCCAGAGCTCTCCCTGGAGTGGGGGGTGGTCTATTAACCTAAGGATAAGTCCAATCTCATAGGACAGAGTAGTGTTATCTTGAGGCCAGACAATAGTAAACAAAAAATTTTGTCTCATCATTCACCTCACAGAAACATCTGTTAACCATTAACATTCCAATGATTGCCTACTAAGACAGAAATTAAATTAGAATTAGAATACCCAATTTTTATAATGTCCCCAGTAAGTTTGTTTCTCTTCTAAGAGAGTTCAAACAAGTTAAAACCCATCTCAAACTGGTTTTTGTGTCAGTGAGTGGAGTGCTCCAGGGGGTCTATACCTCTCAGAATTACTTTCTCAGTGTCAGTTAAAACATGACAAAATTTTGTAAACATGTAAGGAATAACAAAATGTGCTCCCTGCACGTTTTTACCCACTTATGCATGAGATTAAAATGATTACTTCTAATCAAATATTAAACAAACTGAACAGTAACACTCCCATCAAATTAGTTATTTTTGCTAAACCATTTCAAAATGGTAAGATGTATTCCACTCAACCATAGCCATGTTAGATTTTGTATAAAACAAACGTTTCAAAAACCCAATTAGACAACCACTGTGAACGGACACTTTAAGGGATGTTCCAATGCTATAATTACGGAAAACAGAAAAACTAAAATTCTCTATAAAAACTCTCTAAATACCAATTTAATAAGTTCAACTCTTTTTCATCATAGATAATCATTTCATATAGTCCCCCCTGCTTTCACGACAGAGTCAACGGAAAATGAACCATTACAGGACGGACATGAAAAAAATCTATAGTTGGGAGGAATCTAACATTCATCCAGTAAAACGTCGCAAACTGAATATGCAACCAAAACAAACGTGAAAATGATAAAAACACCCACAAATAAAATAAAAAACATCCATAAAGGAAAATAAAAAACAACTGTATCACACGGGCGCTCGTGTGAAAGAAGTATATCGAAACAACTCCCAAATTAGCATATCAAAATTAGCATTTCCACAGGCAATGGCCAAACTAAGTTGAGACCAAACAAACATCATGTCTCAATTTACCTCCTAAAGTCTAGGGAATTTACTCAACTGTAGATGTATGTCTATGTCATTCAAAATAGTGGCGGTCAGCCAAAATCACTACTGTCATGGATACGTCATGCAAAGACATCAAATTTGTTCTAGCAATTAACAATGTTGGATGACTTAAGGTCTCCACCCTTACTACAAGTAGGTTTCAAAATCATAAAGTTAAACATTAAAACCATTAAGAGGAAAATGTATTTAGCTTTCACTTAATGTTTCGTCCCAAAACTAATCATACTAATGTAAGGGAAATTACCACTGGTGAGGACAGGCTGAATACTACAAAAGCGTGACATGGTCTCCAGACTGCCTGGAGTAAAAGACGTCATGCCTACAACCTAGCCGATCTCCTACGTTAACTAAAAGTTCAGAGTCATTGCTCTACCCAGCTAACATCGTTGCTGTTCGCCAAAAAAAAAATCGCTTATCTTATCAACAGCAACAGTAGGGGGAAAAACTCTCAAAATAAAGGCAAATCAACAGAAAACAGATGCATGAAGTCCCTAAAATCAAGGAAAAATCAGCGAGTGAACCCCATGATACCCCAGGCTAGAACTCTAAACGCAGACACATCAATCAACCCCATGTGTCAGTTTACCAGGCTAGAATTTAAAACGCCAGTAACGAGCATCAGGCGTAGGTCCGAGAACACAGGTATTATGGGCTTTGGCCATTTTACCCCCTTTTGCAGGCTATGACTATATTGGCTGAATCCTGTCTTCATGGAAAACAACGTGTTACCTTAATATTAAAAACTTTCGCTATGGTCTGCATCCCACTCCATACAAGGAGAGAGAAAACACTATATTAACCCCTCATTACGAAACCACGAGACCATAGTTTACCAAATCAGAGAAGCATCATTCTACCAATTTCCAATCCATCCCTCTAATTAAATTTAGGACATTATTTCCATATACAAACCGAAGTTATCAGGTTAACACTCCCACATGTGCCAGCCATTAGCACAACACTAGAAGGCAAATTCTATTTCGCAATTTCAGCACAAAGGCAAAAGCCGAAAGAGTACGCCTCCCCAAAGAACCACAACAACGACGCAATGAACGCGTTCACCCCATTGTACATCCAACAAAGCAAAACCTGGCAAAGGCAACACTTCCAGGATAACATCAATCTCGAACAAATACACAAATATTCCACCAAGGAACACAATGCATCCAATCGGAACCCTCGTGCACAGGGATTACCAAAATGGACAATTGCATTTAATAGATCACATACAGAACAAACACAATCGGTGTGCGCACACATCCAAATTCATTAGTACAACTACTGATTTAAATCATAAGTTGACCAACAAATTTGGCTATTGACAGGAGCAATCCCTACTCCTTCCAACAGTCTCTGAAATTGGTGGACATAGAGCTTTGACATAATCCGCGAGGTTCCCTGAGCACAGCAGTAGGAAGAGACGCGCAACAGATATAGCAATCTGCGTGGTTGGAAATTCTCCCCTACCTATAATACAGGTTCCATGGGGAGACATAGGGGCACAATAACCCCTACTGTCGAAACAAACGAGACAACCTACTCGCACTTCGCACAGACATTTGCACAGAAACCAATTCCACCAACAGAGAGCTGCTTAAATCCTGCACAAATCACCCCGCAATAAGTTAACTGCATGGGAATGGTAGTCAGGACATGGAACAAAACGACAGTATACTAACTACAGCCGCCATGACTGCAATACTCCAAAAATAACTCCTAGTCACCATACTTACTCAAATCCATCTATCAACTTCCACAAAACCATCAAATCCGACATACAAAAACCAACCACACAGTTTACTAAAGCAAATGAAAGCTGTACTAAGGAATGATCTCACTGGTCGATGCTCCCTCTGGTCCGTCTCCTGTCTGACCGTCCGCACCCCTCCCTCAGGCGGTACAGCGTTCCTGCGTATTCCCATGGGATCACTCACGGTGAGGTCAAAGAGGCAGACTCCCCACTTTTGGACATTTTCTTGACCCGTGTAGACACGCTCAACACTTCCAAAGCGGAGCAGAAACGGCCTCCAGACTGCCCACAGCATTTACATGTTCACAACTAAAAAGGTCCATAGAGCGAAACCAAACGGTGGCCAGTTTGGCCTCAGGCGGGTGTTGGCTACGTCGATTGTAGGGAAATGGTGGGACCACGCAAACCTCCAAGGAGTCCTAGCGGGGGGGTGGGGGCGGTCAGAGGGGACAACCTGAACGAAAAGGGCTACAACACAGATCAATACACCCCACACAACTGTCCCAAAGCTTCCATCAGTCAACACTGTCTACACAACGTAGCCTACGCCTTCCAAACAACTTTACATCACGCCTCCTGCAACTTCCATGCGTTACCTCGTCCATCTACTTCCAATCAGCCCGGCAGGCTGCGCATCCATCACCGAATGAAAATGCCAGCCACCGGAAAACCTAATAACACTCAAAGAAACATTTGTTCACATGTCCATGCACCATAAACATCAGACATAATCTTTGCCGGTCCATCGTAAAGATGAGAGACTGGTAAAGACGTACTGCCGCACATACCCATCAAACCAAAGCGAGGCAAAAACGCCGGATCCAGGGCGAACCCAAATGGGGCTACCAAGCCGCCACCTTTCACCCTGGTACCTCGATCAACGTTCCCAGCATGCATTGATAAGCTTGTCTGCCCTTACGCGAGATATACCTTACACCAGTGCTTTACACAGTGGGCCAACCACCGTACTGTTAACATTTTTTCCTTAAGCACGGACTGTAATGTGCACGTACTTCCTGAGGACGAAATACCTGTACTGATCAGGCACGAGTCCCAGCTCCAGTCAGGCACTCTTTCTCAGCTTGTCAAACGGGGGATACTAGTGTTCCAGAGACTTCACTCTGGCCGTGCACGGTTAACCTGTTTGGAAAAGGACTCGAACCGAGCAGGATCAGGATCCCAGACGAGCACCCAAATTGTGATGGTAATTTCATCGAACTCATTAATAAGGAAGTACAGAGACAAAATACTCTTGGCACATTCTAACAGTTTTATTAATATTTGCAAATATGAGAGACGCGTCAAACGCTTACAAACATAATCATCCGAGGAGTCTCTAACTCAATATAGCTCATTCAACAGTATATATCTAGGGTTGGGTATCGTTTGAATTTGAACGATTCCGGTTCCTAACGATTCTCGTTTCCCACCTACCCAAAGGGCAGGCTGTCCCCCCACCTTATCCTTCTCAACTCCTGAGGAGACACAATGGCCCTCATTTATCATTCTTGCGTAGAAACGGGCGTATATGTTGGTGTAAGATTTTGCTTACACTCCTCTCACCGCCTGATTTATGAAGTTGTGTCAGTCTGAATTATATTTTGGTAATTAAAAGCCTTTTATTACTGAACCCAGTCCGTGCGCAACTGCCGGGCCTAACCCTGAAACGTCATGTAAAGCGCACAGGCTCGCATCTGAAGGAATACATATAAATCAAATGCTTTGGTAAAGTCACACAAATTAAACATTGAAGTCCATGTTGCACAAAAATAAACACTGAAGTTTGTAATTATGTTGTTTTTTATTTCCAGTGGGTCATAATACATCATATCTTTTAGTTTGTCAGTGCGTTAGGATTTTTTTTTCTGTGCATTTCCGCACTAACTCAAAACGTGCGTACACCACCTCCTGAGCTGGCGTAGGATTTGAGAGTGCCGTACCACAACGTCCATATTGATAAATCTCAAAGTCACCGTGGTTTTGGGTGTACGCCAGGTGTACGCTGGAAATTTGGTGTACGCACTTTTGATAAATGAGGGCCAATGTCTGTTTAATCAACAGAGACACTAAAGGGTTATACAGATTTACGAGTACCCCTCTAATCCACCTGTGCAGGTCAAGGATGCTGGTCAAGGATTTCCCCTTAGGACAAATACCAGATCCCTCTCTGCATCTTTAACTAGTAACTCATTCATTCTCACATCCAAACAATGGGACTCAGTCCTTTAAACAGTAAGAATGCATCAGGTTTCAGAATTTCCACAACACCACTCAGGTTCAATGCCCCCAACCTCCATAGGGATGCCAGAAAAGCTCAGCCGGAGGTGTGAGTTGAAGATCTTACGGACAGAAGCCTCCTCCAGACGTTCCCAGTTCACCCGCACTACCCATTTGGGTTTTCCCGGTCTGTCCAGAGTCTTCCCCCACCCCCTGACCCAACTCACAACCAGATGGTGATCGGTTGACAGCTCCGCCCCTCTCTTTACCCGAGTATCCAAAACATGCGGTCTCAGATCCGATGACACGATCACAAAATCAATCATCGACCTTCGGCCTATGGTGCTCTGGTACCACGTACACTTATGAGCATCCTTATGTTCGAACATGGTGTTCGTTATAGATAATCCATGACTAGCACAGAACTCTAACAACAAATGACCACTCGAGTTCAGATCAGGGAGGCCGTTCCTCCCTATCACGCTTCTCCAGGTGTCTCCATCATTGCCCACGTGTGCGTTGAAGTCCCCCAGCAGAATTATGGAGTCCCCTACTGGAACCCCATACAGGACTCCATTCAGGGTCTCCAAGAAGGCCAAGTACTCTGAACTGCTGTTCGAGGCATATGCACAAACAACAGTCAGAGATCCCCCCCCCACAACCCGTAGGCGTAGGGAGGCGACCCTCTTATCCATTGGGGTAGACTCCAACATAGCTGCACTTAGCCGGGGGCTTGTGAGTATCCCAACCCCTGCCCGGCGCCTCACACCCTGGGCAACTCCAGAGAAGAATAAAGGCCATCCCCTATCCATGGAGTACGGTTCCAGAACCGAGACTGTGAGTGGATGTAAGCCCAACCAGATCTAACTGATAGCGCTCCTTCCCCCACAGAGAGGTGACGTTCCACATCCCCAGAGCCAGCCCCTGCCGCCCGGGTCTGGTCCGTCGAGGCCCCTTGCCTTCACTGCCACCCATATGGCAGTGCACCCGACCCCAGCAGTTCCTCCCATGAGTGGTGGGCCCATAGGATGGAGATGGGGGTGCCACGTTGCTTTTTCGGGCTATGCCCGACCGGGCTCCGTGGCAAACCTGACCACCAGGCGCTCGCCGGCGAGCCCTCCCTCTGGGCCTGGCTCCAGACGGGGGCCCCGGGCTTCCTCCGGGCAGGGTAACTCCTCCTCTTCCTCGTTTAAACATGGAGTATTTTTTAACCATTCTTAGTCTGGCTCCACCCCTGAGACCACTTTGCCATGGGAAACCTTACCAGGAGCACTAAGGCCCGGACAACACAGCCCTCAGGTTCATAGGAACACACAAACCTCTCCACCACGATAAGGTGATGGCTCCCGGAGAGGTCAAAACGATTACAACAGTAACCCCTCGACTCAAATCCCAACACAAATAAAACCGTCAAGATAATTTGACAGTGTAGCAACCGATACAGATCATTTGTCAATAAAAATAATGAAAATTAAACACACAAAAAGAAAAGATTCCGCGACCTTTTCTATTTGTAAATTCTGAACTGAAAAACGCCCTGCTCAGTCCCATGAGAGCATGTCTTTCCTAGTAGGTTTTATGACAGAAAATAGAGCAATCGAGCGGAAGATTTTTATTACTATTGTGCAGTGAATAGCAGGTGTGTCAATTAATTTATTCAACAGCTACACGATACCAATGTTGTTTAGAGGACCCGTAACACGTTATAGAGATGCGTTCATTTTAAGACTTTCAATTACCAATTCACTCGTAAAACTATGGAGGGTGATTCATGCATGCAATAGTATGGAAGGCCAAGTTAGTCAAAAACATGACACATTACGGCGTCCCATGTCGTCCAATGACAAAATACGCCGTTCTCCCAGTAAACCGTCGTCCAAAATGCTGTTCCCCCAGTAAACGTTTGTGACGCCGTCCAAGAGCTGCAATAAGCGTCATCATTTACGGCGTTTTCACTCACTCATGTCGCCGTCCAAAACGCTGTTGCTCCTGTACACAGCATTTGCGACGCTGTTGTTGATGTCAATAAGCGCCGTAACTTACAGCGTTCAGTATACCTAAACGCCATTATTAACGCCTGTTTGGTTTTAATTCCTTATTTGGATTTTGCATCAATCACATGGCTAGATTTCAACCAATCGCTGAAGAAAACAAATTTGAAACACAGAAAAATAGCAAGAACAGCAGCAAGTAAAACTGCACTTTTTTTTTTATTGACAAAAAGAGAACAGCAACATACAAAACTCTCGTAGGGGAAAGAATATACATGCTTGTATACAAATGTTATCAATATTCAAAAGTATTGACTAAGCAGAAAAACAAAAAACAAATAAGGCAAACCAAAAAGGGGGCGCTGTTTAAAAATACGCAGGTCAAAAGCAAGAAGGCCAGAGAAAAGAAAAACATTTAGAGCGGCACACAAGGGGAGATTATCAAAACAGTAGTTTCCTGGATATGTCACTACACATTGTTCTGGCAATTTTAGAAGAATTGCTATTTTTCAAAGAGGAAATAAACTATTTAAAATAATTTATGAACCAAACAAAAGAAGGCTTAGAATATCTCCACTTACTGCAATGAATATGATATAAGAGTAATCATATTGACTAGATCTGACACTGATGAATCTAAATTATCCATATAAAGAGGATGTGTGGCAAAGTGAGAGTAGGGATATTATCAAGTGACAGCCAATCAAGTAGTTCGGATCAGAAGCTGTTGGACACGGGGCAAAAAAAGAACATGTGTTCCAGAGTCTCATTAGCCAACTCACAAAATAAACAGGGGTCTACATCAAATTAAAATATTTTTCTAAGAAAGTCAGCGACCAGTTATATCTTATAAATTGTTTTAAAGTGAGTCTCTGACTTAGGAGAAATGGGCCATGTAATGAATTTAAAATGTGTTTTTCCTATGGTCAGTGGAACCATATTTGGAACCTGTACACACAATCCTCTGTTATAATCAGAAAACAATTTAGATTTCAAAGCATCATTAATATATTTATTACATTTACTGTCAATCAAAGCACAGTCATTAATAACTACATTTGGTAAAGATGGTGAGGGTCTTATTCTAGCATATATCAATGTGCTTTGAATTAACTGTAATAATGGTACAGGTATTGCTTTACAGATATTAATGTATCTTAAAGTACAGTTTAAATTATATTTGTCTAAGAAAGCTTCATATTCCAAAAAGTTACCATTATCATCTATAACATCATTCACAAACACAATGCCCTTTTCATACCAATCACTCCTGAACAATGATTTCCTATTGATTACAATGACCTTATTATTCCATAAGGTGGATCCATGTGGAGAAAAGTTATGGGTGAATATCATTTTCCAATATTGGAGAATTTGTTTGTGGAAATCTGATAACTAAATAGGAATTCTGGTCACCTCAAAATCACATTGCAAAAGAAAATCAAGCCCTCCTACTTTTTTAAATAGATGTCTAGGTATGTGAAACCACATAGAATCTGGTTGAGATAGATAAGTTATCAACCAGTTAATCTTAAAAGTCCCAAACATTGATTCAAATACCAAAGCTTTGATACCACCCATATCATACTCTTTAACAAGCTGTATATAATGGGTTTTATTTTTCCACAAGAATTGGAAAATAATTGAGTTGGCTTTCTTGATATTACCGGATGAAACATACAGGGAATGACATGGATAAATTACTTTGGAAATACTTTCTGTTTTAGATAAAGTAACTCTACCAAAGATAGTGAGGTCTCTAGTAAGCCAGCGACTCAAAGATTTCTTCATATCTATTACACGGTTAGAAAAATGTGCATCTTCCCTTCTGATAGTATTTTTAGATAAAACTATTCCTAAATAATTTCACTTCAGCTTTAACCTCGACTGAAGAGATGATGGAATCCGTTGATGAGTGAATGGGAAGTAACTCACATTTATTAATATTAAGGGTTAATCCTGAAGCTTTAGAGAAAATCAAGACTGAATCAACAGCAACATCAACCATGAATTTATTTCTTAAAAGGATTGCTATGTCATTTGCAAAGTGACTAATTTTTAATTCCCTACCAAAAATTAAAACCTAAAAAATCTAAGACTTCAGATAAAAAGGTATGTTCAACAGTATCAAATGCCTTATAAAAATCAAGAAATAAAATAAAAGCATCAGTATCAATGAAGTCTCGATAGTCAAGCATGTCTAGTAGCAATCTGGTATGATTATGTATATTTCTACCCCTCATGAAAGTTGATTGACACTCATCAATAATATGTGATAATCCCTCATTTAGACGAGTAGCATAGACAAGTGCCAGTATTTTATAATCATTACATTATAAGGTAATTGGTCTCCAATTATCCAAAAAAAAAGACTATCTTTGTTAGGTTTGGGAATTAGAGTGATGAGACCATGTTTCATAGTGAGAGAAAGATTACCTTTTGAGATACAATCTAAGTAGGCATTATAGAGCATTTTCCTTATATCACTCCAAAAGAAAGATAAAAATTCCACGGTTATCCCATCTATCCAGGTGATTTCCCCTTAGACATCTGTCAAACTGCTAAATCTAGCTCCTCAATTCTTAACTCATCTTCCATAAATTGATTAAAATTATCATCCATTGTCTTTTTAAACCCCTGAATCTTATCTAAGAAAAAAAGGCAAACTTCTTTAGAAAAAAGGGATTTATACAAATTACTATAAAAAGCTTTGATGTTTTCGTTAACTTCTTCTTGATTTTCAACAAGAATATCATTGATATTCAACTTCCGAATATTTTTCTTCGTCTGTCTTTGATTTTCCAGACTAAAAAAATAAGAAGAGTTTTTTTCTCCTTCAATCCAACAATCCAGCCCTTGAATGAATAAATGCTCCCTTGGCCTTTTCCAGACATAGATTATCAAGATGGGACAGTAGATTGTTTAATTCAGTCTGCTCTTCCAGTGTCAAATCATCTTTACAGCACAGTGTATTAATGTGGCTAATGATTTCCCTTTGTCTCATCTTTTTTTTAAGTGTAGACGATTGCTTACTTGTCCTTATAGCTATCTGTTTAACTTTGAATTTAAACCATTCCCATTTAATCAGAAAATACATTTCCAATTAATCTACTTCTTTAACTAATTGTTTAACTACGTTACAGAACTCAGTATCTTCCAAAAGGGTATTATTAAATTTCCATATGGAGTTTGTTATTCTCTTTTCCATCTGGAGAAAGGGTCAAAGATATTAAACAATGATCAGTCAGGGGTGAAGCCGAAATTTCACATCTATTTACCTCATTAACTAAATTATCTGAGATTAAACAATAATCCAATCTTGAGCACTGGCCATTATTAGATGAGTTGAACCAAGTATATTGTTTTCTCGTTGGGTTTTTCATTCTCCAATAATCTATTAGATTGGCCTTTGTGATCAGTTCAACTATTGTCTCATTAAATGTGTGGCAGTGTCTCCTTGAAGGTAGGCGATCTAACCATAGATCAGGGGCCAGGTTAAAATCTCCCCCAATTATTACTTTATCCATTGAAAAAAGCATTTTCCATTCCTCTAAGCACTTACTTAAGGATGAGAAGAGTTTTGTTCTGTGCTTTTTTGTTATAACCATACACACATAATAAGATGTAGTTTATACCATTTATTTCTGTTGCAACCATTAAGGAATAGCTGGTAGAGTCACTTTTATGGTCAATAATGTGACGTTCCATGACTGAAAAAGATAGTCTCCCCATTGCACTTTCCAACATGTTGTATCAGCCTCAGCTGAGTGGGTTTCTTGCAAAAAACACAATTAGCTCTTTGCTCCTTACAGAAAAGAAAAATAGCCTTACTATTATCTTTCATCCCCCTAGTATTTAAAGAAATAAAGGATAACATTTATATGTGTTAAGTAAATAACCTGTAAACAGGGCACAAGAGAGTGTAAAGATGCGCAGGAATGAGTAATAAGTCCTAAATCTACATGTTAAGTGTAACTAACCCTCTAAACACTATGTAGGGAAACATCATCCCGCACTGTTCTCATCCTGAACTGAATGATGATTGCTCTCGGTGTGTTATTTGAGGTAGCGGCGTCGCCTTTCCTTCCCAGCCGGTGAACAGTGTCTACTGTGTCTCACAGCCGCTCCACAGACATTGGAACAACTCTTGTCAGTATGCCGATGGCAACTTCTCTCGTATCCTCTCCATCCTTTTCAGGGAGACCAATCATCCTCAGATTCCACTTTCTTTTGTACCGGGTGTGCTCTGCACATGCTTCTTTTAACAGGCTATTTCCTCTCAGAAGGCCTCCCATCTTTCTGAAGCACGCAAATGTCTTCACGGTTTTCTTAAGTTGCGGTCGTCTTAGCTTCAATACGTCTATCGAAGCTTTTCAAAAGTTCCGTCTGCTCGTCCATTTTCCTGGTCAGAGCTTGTACTGCTTGTAGAATTGCAGCGCCAGTATTCGCGTCCACTGTTTCCCTTTGGTGTCTCGGTTTCTTTGGATTCGGCTGTTTAATTGGCGTATGTTCTTTGTTAATGTTGTACTCTTTGGATGAATGTTGCTCCTCTTCCATATCTTCCTCAATGTCAAAGTCGTCACATGCCTCATGGAGAGCAGCCAAGTTGTAGTTGTGATCGGAAATGGTTCCAAAAAACAAAGAATAAACCCCAAAATGTTGTAATAGCTTACTTTAGTCACTAAATGTTGAAATTACGTTAAATAGCTGTTTAGTAGAGGGATTGTTACACTGCTTATTCACATTTCAAGGACTAAAAAGAAACATTGCAAAAGTGCTGCCATTCAATCCACCATCTTGAAGTATTGTTGAAGTCTAACACTTCCCCGAGTTGGTTTGTTGGAAAGGAGAATAAAACACCAGGAGTCAGGTCAATTACCGTACCGTATATTCCGTTTATTACAAAAGCTTTTGGAGACAAGGTGTCACCGCACAATGTCTAAGGATCAACAGTCAAAACATCATTTTATACTTCTACTACGCCCAAAAGATAGAGTCGTTAAGTTCACAAAGCAAGTGTGCTATTGGTCCAGTTCCAGTTCTATTCCTTATAAGGATAAATGCAAACATCTTCTTGCCCCCTTCTGGTTTCTGTCTTGTCTGTCAGACTATGTGTGTGTGTCTCTAACCTGTGTCCTGTTTCTCAAAAGACAGACATACTAAATCTTTCTCTCCCCGGCAACCGCTTGAACAGGGTTTCCTATTCTCCTACTTGCACCTTCCGTTTTATCTCATATTACAAACAATTAATATTTTGCTTCATTGGTTACAACAGCTTACAACAGTTCACTAACTTATACAATCAATACATCTACATTGGTTACAACAGCTTACAACAGTTCACTAACTTATACAATCAATACATCTACAGTATGTTGCCTGTTGGACATTTTCTTATGACATAGGCTTACAAAAGATTAATAAGATGTAATCAGATTGTTTTAGAGCTGTGTATTACTAGCTGTTGTGTTAGCAATGAAGATAAAATGATATTTTCACTTTGAAGCTCTACATCGAACGGCTGCAACTTTTATCTAACTACAGCTGGTTAGCTCACTAGCTTGATGGTTACTGCAAGTGGCTTTAATGGTTTTATAATCAGGTAGCTAGATTGTCTAGTTTGCTCTTACTTGTATGCTAAAAGGCTGTGTGCAAATGCATACACTGCTTTTAGGTGTTGTGCAGAACGTTCTGTGTTAAATTTAGTTTCTGTCACCTTCATGTACTGGGGAAAGCTGGCATTAGCTAGCTAGATCACCTTTAGTTATGCCTGTTATTTATTGCAAATGGCTTTTCTGTCTTGGTTGCAATACTATCCATGTTACATTGCACAAACTTTAGGGAACATTGTTGTGTCTATGGCCTGGTATCAGCAAAAATCACTGTGTTTTACAATTCAGTGATACAAAACAAGGTTTTTCCCTACTGTTGGTTTTAAGTGTTGGGCAGAACGTTCTGTGTTATCATTAAGAGTCTGTTACATTCATTAACTAGGTAAAGCTTGCTTTAGCTAGCTAGATTACGGTTATGCCTTTATTTGTGAAGTCAAGTACTTCACAATGGCTTTTCTATTGGTTTACTGTCTTGGTAGCAATAGTACACATGTTATATTGTTTTAGGGAACATGGCTGTGTGTATGGCCTGGTAACTAAACATCCAGCAAAAAGCAGGCTATTTTAGAATTCAGTGAAACATGTTTTTTCCCTTACAGTCACATGACCTCTCTTCCCTACTGTTGTCCCTATCTGTACTCTCTTGCTATCAGTTTGTGCCATTTTTGACATCCCAGTTTACTTGGTCTGACTCGCCTGTTACTGTATAGTATATCATATCCAACACATTGTTCTAAAGTAAGAATTCCCAACTCACATGTATGCATTTCATTGTCAAATGTATTACAAACACTTATTACCAATAACAGATGTTCCTAATGTATAGAAATGCCACCTAATTAATCAATTTCATAAACATGGTGCCTGTGTTTACAGAGACGGTGTTGCATCCAATTATGGATCTATTAGGCTTCCTCACATCTCTGGGGTTGAAGGACAGAACCTTGGGCAAACGCTTTCCTATACTTCCCTCTACAAGTCAGGAGGATCATCAACACACAAGCCAACTTCCTGGACATACATGTTTGAGTCATTGGGCCTTTGGATGGTCAACAAGAACTTTGCAGAAGTTTCTTCTCAGTGACATTGAACCAGAGAAGCTCTTCCATTCCCCAATCCTTTCCAAACAAGAGACTGCTCACTTAAATCTCATGACGCCACTACTTGTGATTTTTAGCAGGATGCATTGGCCACACAGAATCATCTCTTCACAAGTATGTGCATTGGAACTTAAATCATTAGAATCAACTAACAGGCATGGGGCTCTATGATGTAAATAGTCGAGGCAGTAGGGCTGTCAAAATTCCTCCTGTAATTAAAAAACAAAAACATATTTCAAGAAGATTTTCTATTTCTGAAGTACACTGATGATTTAACTAAGGTACTGTATTAAAATGAGATTTAATACAATGTTTATACACGTTTAATGTTCTTAAGGACATTGTTTCTAAATAGTAAATGTAAGTATACTTTGGGCCAGGGGCACCCTGATAGTGTGACTTTGTATCCCGTACCCAAAATCAGCATGTGAGATAATTAACCACTGATACTGGTATCAGTACTGGTAAACACTGCAATCCAAGTTTGACTGGATTGAGCCAATTAATCCAGCATGTTAAAATATCCCTCGATGCAACCTGTCCTGAATACAATTCTTTTTAGAAATACATGATCTGCTCACTAACTTATTTGCAATACCCGTAATTGTGTCATTATCTTGGTCTTCAGGAGACATTACCTTGTCTCTTTAATTTATCTATTACTCCATTGCTCTCCCTGTATCCACAGGGGTCACAGTGCTGTAAAAAGGAGTTCCTGGTGTCAGTCACATCATCCTATTTAACATCTTCTCCATTTTCAGGAAATACACACCCACCAGGACTGAGGTTAATCTCATTTTACTACAGTACCTTAGTTAAACCATCAGTGTACTTCAGAAATAGAAAATGTTCTTGTGTCAGAATGGGTGTCGTTGTGGTGTGCGTAGAATAAAGGAGTTAAACGCAGGGAGGCGGTTAACGTACTTAGTATTAAAACTTAAATGACATGCAGAAAATCAAACGCTGAAGCGCAACAACAAGCGTGCAAATTTCTTGTACAAAACCAGACACAGAACAATACCTCACAAAGACGGCCAGAAACACAGGAACTAATATAGGCAACATAATGAGGGAAAGGACCCCAGGTGTGTGCAATAACCGTGGGAGGAGGAGCGGTGTGACTAGAAGGCCGGTGATGATACCACGTCGGGAGGGATGGCACGCGTCTTCCACGCGCGTCTTCGTTACAGTACCCCCACCTTGACGCGCGGCTCCCACCAGCCCCGGGGCCGACCCAGAGGAAGGACGCCGCGCAGGACGAGCAGGGCGCCGACGATGGAAGTTAGCGAGGAGCTCCGGATCAAGAACTTCCACCGCCGGCACCCAGCAACCCTCCTCCGGGAAGTACCCCTCACACTCCACCAGGTACTGCAGGCCCCTCCCCTCGAATCGAGGATGGAACGGACCGAATACGCAGGGCCCCCCTCGATGTCCAGAGGGGGCGGAGGGACCTGCTGTACCTCAGACTGCTGGAGGGGACCAGCCACCACTGGCCTGAGGAGAGAAACGTGAAACGAGGTGTTAATCCTGTAATCAGGGAGAAGTTGTAATTTATAAGTTACCCCGTTCACTCTCCCCAGGACTTTGAACAGCCCCACAAACCGCGGCTCCAGCTTCCGGCAGGGCGGGCGGAGAGGGAGGTTCCGGGTTGAGAGCCAGACCTGGTCGCCCACAGCCCCGGTCTCGGGCTGGCTCTGCCATGGTGCCAAGACTGGCTGGTACCCCAGGACACACTGAAAGGGGGACAAGGAAGTGGAGGAGTGGCGGAGCGAATTCTGGGCATACTCTGCCCAGGGCAGGAACTCCGCCCACTCCCCCACCCGGTCCTGGCAAAAGGACTGCAGGAATCTCCCCAGGTCTTGGTTCACGTGCTCCACCTGCCCATTAGCTTCGGGGTGGAATCCAGAGGTGAGGCTGACCAAAACCCCCAAACAGCCCATAAAGGCCTTCCAAACCCGAGACGTAAACTGGGGGCCCCGGTCAGATACAATGTCCTCCGGTAGTGCCGAAAGACATGGGTAAACAGTGCCTCCGTGGTCTGTAGAGCCGTATGGAGACCGGGGAGGGGAAGGAACTGGCAGGCCTTTGAAAACCGGTCCACAACAACCAGGATCGTGGTATTGCCTAGTGAGGGGGGAAGATCGGTCAAAAAAATCAATGGACTAGTGAGACCATGGTCGTTGTGGAGTGGGCAAAGGGAGTAACTTATCCGCCAGAAGGTGTCTAGGTGCCTTACTCTGAGCGCACACCGAACAGGATGTCACATACGCCCTCACATCCTTGGCCAGACCAGGCCACCAGTACTTATCAGTAAGGCAGCGCACAGTATGGTCTACAATGCACAAGGCGGCAGAATTGGTGTTTCGTCTACCCGCACAACCGAGACAGCACGTCTGCCTTGGCGTTTTTCGTACCCAGCACGTATGAAAGCGTGAAATCAAATCGGGCAAAAAACAACACCCACCTGGCCTGACGAGGGTTCAGTCTCTTCGCTGCCCGGATGTACTCCAGGTTACAGTGGTCGGTCCAGACTACAAACGGGTGTCTCGCTCTCTCGAGCCAATGTCTCCAAACAGTCAAGGCGCTAAACACAGCCAACAGCTCCCTATCACCGACGCCATAGTTGCGCTCTGCCTCACTGAGCTTCCGCGAGTAATAAGTGCAGGGCCGACGCTTAGGAGGGGTACCTGACAATTGGGATAGCATAGCACCTATCCCCACCTCTGAGGCATCCACCTCCACTATGAACGGCAGTGACGGATCGGGGTGAGCCAGAACCGGGGCAGAGGTGAACATTCTCTTAAGGGTGCGAAATGCCACATCTGCCTCGGCTGTCCAGGTGTTCCGGCTCGGCCCACCCTTCAACAAGGAAGTAATAGGAGCTGCTCCCTTGCCGAAGCCCTGGAAAAACCTATGGTAGAAATTGGCAAACCCAATAAATCGCTGCACCGCCTTAACCGTAGTAGGAAGGGGCCAATTATGCACGGCTGACACGCAATCAACCTCCATTTCCACCCCATCGCGGAAATCTGAAACCCGAGGAAAGAGACCCGCTGGAAGAACACGCACTTCTCTGCTTTAGCGTACAGGCCATACTCCAACAGCCGCTTCAGCACCCTGCGAACGAGTGACACATGCTCAGCACGTGTAGTGGAATACACAAGGATGTCGTCAATGTAAACCACAACTCTGCGCCCCAGCATGTCCCTAAATACATCGTTCACCAAGGACTGAAACACTGCCAGGGAATTCATCAACCCATACGCATCACCAGGTATTCGTAGTGCCCCGTGGTGGTGCTGAAGCCCGTTTTCCACTCGTCTCCCTCTCGGATTCTCACCAAATTGTACGCGCTCCGGAGATCCAGTTTCGTGAAGAAGCACGCCCCATGCATTGAAAATTGGAAATCAGGGGGATGGGATATGAATACCCGACCGTCAGTTTATTTAACGCCCTGTAGTCAATGCATGGACGCAAACCTAATGCATGGACCACCCTGTCAACACTCTCTGCGACCAGGAAATCGTTGGGTTGTGTCCCGACAACCACGGAAGACCCAGCACCACAGGGAAAGCAACCTTTTTCAGTTACTGTCCCCCAAAATGTTTTTGCACTGCTTTCAGTACCCCTGAAGTACCCCCTCATGTTAATTTCACTAGTTAGTCTATGGTGTCATGAGTGTTTTCAAGTACCCCCTGTGGAGAGGCCTAGTACCCCTGGTTGGGGACCACTGGTCTAGACAACTGTACCAGCGAAATGCGCAGTCTCTGTGCGTAACCGCTGTCCATAAAATTCCCAGCTGCGCCTGGGTCTACGAGCGCCTTACACTGAGAATTAGCAAGGAAATCAGGGAAGGCCACCTAAAGTGTCATGTGATTCGCAGAGAGCCCTGACAGTGTGTGTGGTCTACTCACCTGACTCAGTGTAGGGGTGTCAGGCTTCCTCCTCTCATCCCTTCTCTGTTGGAAGCAGTGGGAGGCAGAGTGCCCCTTCAGGACTGACGACGGGGTGTGCCGGAGGGGGCAGATCATTCCCGGTGCGTCTGCGGGTGGCTAGCAGGTTGTCTAGACGGATCGCCATGTCGACGAGCTGGTCAAACGTCAACATGGCGTCCCGGCATGCCAGCTCCCTACGGATGTCAGGCTGTAGATGGCACCGGAAATGATCTATAAGCGCCCTCTCGTTCCAGCCCGACCCCGCCGCCATGGTCCTGAATTCCAGGGCGAAGGCCTGCACGCTCCTCGTTCCCTGGAATGGACACCAGGTGTGTGCAATAATAAGACATGACAGTGCCATGGGAGGAGGAGCGGTGTGACTAGAAGGCCGGCGATGACGCACGCCGAATACCACGTCGGGAGGGATGGCATGCGTCTTCCACGCGCGTCCTCGTTACATCTTGTAAGATGTTTTTGTTTTTTTAATTAAAGTTCCTGAACTACATTTACTGTTATGACCCCATCATTATGCTTCATTAAACAGAAAATTGGTCAAAGTAATTTTTTGCTCAAAGAGTAATGGGACAGGTTCAAAGTTCAAACCCATGCCTCAGCAGTACATGTGCACTGGAGGAAGTGGCCTAGACTGCAGGAGCATCACACAGCCTGGGGAGGTTGTCAAGGGAGATCCAGTGGAGTAACAACCCTTACACTTCTTAGCCTAGTCATATTAAAAAGCAGTGAACGTACTCTGGTGAAACATGGGGAAGTACTTTTACCACCTTTGGTTAAAAGGCTACAGTAACCTGTGTTCTATACACAAGCATCTTGCATATTATTGTATTGCATATCTCTTGACATTTACATTGCGATCCAAGACTGGTATTGGTTGTATGTTTGTGTTCTTTTTTGTGTTTTATCAATCCAACAGGTAAATTTACTGAGACACTCCTTCATTAAGACTAAAAGATGTTGCCTATCACTGACCCAAAGTATCCTATAAATGTTTGCACGTTGTCTTTGTATGATTATTTTGATGATGGCAAAAACACAACATTTTAACTATGGTATGTATAGAAATGTTTAATGGTGAATGAGTGCCATTTTCTTGCCATAAATTACTTTTTCTAATGTTTTTTCCTCAGATTTTGAGAGAACAGGTACCCCCTTGCCATGAGGACCCACTTTTCTCTTGATATCTGAAGATGTGCAGCAGACAGAATTAAGTCTCAGGATAAAGATGCCAAAATATTGTTTTTACATATCAACACCTGGGGACTGCTTCTACTGTGTTCAATATTCAGGAGCAATGCACAAAGAGAGCTGGCCCCTACTTCAGGAATACTTTATTGTGGAACTGTTAACTTGACAACATTAAGAATTGTATTAACATCTCTAAAAAGTATAACAACAAGACACTTCCTCGACTATTTACATCATAGACCCCCATGCCTGTTAGTTGATTCTAATGATTTAAGTTCCAATGCACATACTTGTGAAGAGTTGATTCTGTGTGGCCAATGCATCCTGCTAAAAATAATAAGTAGTTGTGTCATTAAATACACCGCCATGAGATTTAAGTGAGCAGTCTCTTGTTTGGAAAGGATTGGGGAATGGAAGAGCTTCTCTGGTTCAATGTCACTGAGTAGAAACTTCTGCAAAGTTCTTGTTGACCATCCAAAGGGCCAATGACTCAAACATGTATGTCCAGGAAGTTGGCTTGTGTGTTGATGATCCTCCTGACTTGTAGAGGGAAGTATAGGAAAGCGTTTGCCCAAGGTTCTGTCCTTCAACCCCAGAGATGTGAGGAAGCCTAATAGATCCATAATTGGATGCAACACCGTCTCTGTAAACCATGTTTATGTAATTGATTAATTAGGTGGCATTTCTATACATTAGGAACATCTGTTATTGGTAATAAGTGTTTGTAATACATTTGACAATGAAATGCATGCGTGCGAGTTGGGAATTCTTACTTTAGAACAATGTGTTGGAAATGATGTACTGTACAGTAACAGGCGAGTCAGACCAAGTAAACTGGGATGTCAAAAATGGCACAAACTGATATCAAGAGAGTACAGATAGGGACAACAGTAGGGAAGAGAGGTCACGTGAAAAAAACAACAGAAAAGCCATTGTGACGTACTTGGCTTCACAACTAAATGCAAACTGTTATCTAGCTAGCTAAAGCCAGATTTACCTAGTTCATGAATGTAACAGACACTTAAGGGTACACAGAACGTTCTGCACAACACCTAAAACCAAGAGTAGGGAAGAGATGTTACTTAACTGTCAGGAAAAACCTTGTATCACTGAATTCTAAAACTGACTTTTTGCTGTTACCAGGCCATACACAACCATGTTCCCTAAAGCCTTATAACATGGATAGAATTCCAACCAAGACAGAAAAGCCACTGGCAATCACTAACAGTCATAACTAAAGGCACTATTTATCTAGCTAGCTAATGCCAGCTTTCCCCAGTTCATGAAGGTGACAGACACTAAATTTAACACAGAACGTTCTGCACAACACCTAAAAGCAGTGTATGCATTTGCACACAGGCTTTTAGCATACAAGTAAAAGCAAACTAAACAATTTAGCTACTTGATTATAAAACAATTAAAGCCACTTACAGTAACCATCAAGCTAGCGAGCTAACCAGCTGTAGTTAGATAAAAGTTGCTGCCGTTCGATGTAGAACTTCAAAGTGAAAATATCATTTTAGCTTCATTACTAACACAACATCTAGCGAGTAATACACAGCTCTAAAACAATCTTATTACATTTTGTAAGCCTATGTCATAAGAAAATGCCCAACAGGCAACATATTTACAGATAGTGCCGTTTAACTTGCTGCTGTTGTTATTTTTCCGTGTTTCAAAGTTGTTCTCCTCAGCGATTGGTTGAAATCTAGCCATGTGATTGATGCAAAATCCAAATAAGGAATTGAAACCAAACAGGCGTTAATAACCGCGTTAAGTGATAATGAACGCCTTACGTTAGGACGCTTATAGACATCAACAACAGCGTCGCAAACGCCGTGTAGTACAGGGGCAACGGCGTTTTGGACCGCGACATGAGTCAGTGAAGACGCTGTAAATGACGGCGCTTATTGCAGCACTTGGACGGCGTCACCAACGCCGTTTTACAACAGCGAAAACGCCGTTTTGGGCTGCGGTTTACTGGGGGAACTGCGTTTTGGACGGCGGTTTACTGGGAGAACGGCGTATTTTGCGTGTCACTGAACGACGTGGGACGCCGTAATGTGTCATGTTTTTGACTCACTTGGCCTTACATACCCTAGGCCTAATACATGCACGAATCAACCCTCATATAAAACTGACACGTGACGTGTTCTGTAGGCCATTTACGTGTCGTCTTACCGTTGACGTGTCGTGTGGGTGTTGTGGACGTGTCGTCTGTAAGAAAAACACGTCTCCATTGATGGACTGTGTTAATTTAAGATGTAATTTTAAGGCCCTGTTCAGACGTTAAGTGACTTGGTGAGTCATATCAGTATCTTCCCTAGGCCTATTAAATGCATGAATCACCCCTCATATTTTCAATGTCGGGTCCGGTCTATACTGCATCTCAACGGATCGCTACCCGACAGCGGTCTACCCTCTCTACTTCAAGTGGGTGCGGCAGTACTTCGCTGTGGTGCATGGAACTCTCCATCCACATAAATCTTCTTCACCACTCGGGGGCGCTGGAGGACTTCTACTCCTGGCAGCTGTGTGACCAGCCTACACTACTGTCAAAAGCATGCTGGGCCCTATTTTCAACTGTCTCGCAAAGAAAGAGCAGACCACATTACTGCAAGTTGTAATATTTGGCTCGGTTGGGTAAAACAAAAAAGACCCAAAAAGTTAACACAGATACAAGGGATTGAAATAGTAAATTTTTGATAGATCCTTAAAAAGTATTTTACAGGGAAAACATCATGTAATATTGCAGTGCTGTTTAAATGATGTTGAGCCTATAAATGCTGCATTATGCCTTCATAAGGACTAGATTGGTTTGTTGCAAAGCATCTATAACTGTATGTCATGCTTTCTGAAGGGTTACAATATGGCATTACTGTGTAATATTAATATAAAATGTGACATAACCCACTATGTCAAATGTGCAAACATTTGTGCATCATTAAGAGTGGCACAGGCACTGTGTTAAATAATTCAATCAATTGAGGCTACACAAGGTATTTATAACATTGTGACTGAATGGTAGGGTAGGAGTTTTCACTCCTGAGAGCACACATTGTATGTATAATTGTGAAATTACTATTAAAAATACAAGCATAAAGGACCCAATGACATCTGTAGTTAATGTTTAAGTTAATGTTAAAAAAATTTTGATTGCATTTAGATATATCCCATTTGAACTTTTTTGCCAGTCCTTCTAACAGTTTGCAAAGTCCAACTAGTCGATTTCGATAATTGCAAGTACTACCGTTCCATCCTAAATCACCCTGGACTAGGTAATACTATTAGGTAAGGGAAGAGGTGGAGGAGACAAGTTGTGTTAAGTTAGTGAGGTAAATGTAGGATTGTAGAGTGCCCCTTCAAGTGACATGCCTTGGCACATACGTTAAATTGTGACACCTTTGGTCATTTATAAAACCTACAGTTATTAGTTATAACATATGATACTGTAATTATACTAAATCTTTTTTATCATTCATAAAGCCTTATTCATAGAGCCTGATCTTGTTTTCTCATGCTTGAGGCCAGCTAGCTGGTGAGCTTTTGGTGAGTGTGTGTAGGTAAGGATGGCGTTGGCCGGGCTGCTACCCCTGGCTTTGATGTCAATCAAAAAATAACTTATTTCGGATACAGTACATAAACGACAGGATACAGTACATAAACATTCCATTATCCATTTCATAATGTAGGTCAGGAGAATGGACGTTTTTAAATGATAATCCCAGTGGTTTTCAACTACTGTACAGCTTGCTTTTTGTTGCTATCTCGTTCATATAATTTTGAATGCAGTGTGTAAAATATTATTTCAACTTTCACTGGTTGTGTGGTAAAAACAAAGGTAATGATGTTCCAATAGGAAGTACTGGGTACATGACATTTCTTGTTATGGTGCATTTTTTTGTTGTTGCATGATGGACATCAAATACAGCGCAGCTTTTTTCTCTCTGACAGCATATACTGTTCATGGTCTTGAAACAATGTGAGTAGTTGTGAGGTTGAATTTATTTCCGCCACTATTTCAGTGATTGTTTTGGCAAACTGTTTTGGTTTCTTTGAAATGACACAGCCGTATGGTCTTCTAACGTGGTATTTCAAACCGTTGTGTAGCCTAGGTTTGCTGCTTCTGTGAGCCACAGTCGAAGGCCGTTTGATATGTCTGCGAAAGAAAGGTCTCAAGTCATGCCCTGTATATACAGGCATCCGAGGTCTCTATCTATATGTATGATGTCAGATATTTTTACGCTACTGAGGGCCTAGCTCTAATAGTCACGGTTCGCCACTATTCAGAAGATGCATCAAATTGATGACATTACATGTATTACACAGGGATATGAATGGTATAGTGGCATAGCTTGACCCTGAGCTCCCAGATGAATGGTTCATGCCAGTTGTGAATGTTGGTTTCAACCTTAACTCATGTTCTTACTAGGAAGAAGGTCTTCTTGAGCATCAATAGAAGAAATATGATTCAGACTTCCATATAGCATTTCTTTACTGAAATAGAATAATTCTGTGGTATGTGTACAGCTTTTATGCGCATCACAAAGGCCCAAAGGAATATTAGTATTTCAAATAAAACCAGAGAAGAATATGTGATGTGTATGTTGGTGAATTTCCAAGACGATGCTTTCCATATGTGCACAGAAATAGTTCGGTCTTTCCCCACTCCTCTTTCCCATGTACTGATTCACTTGACCTTTCCCAGAGCTATTGCGAGGGTGATTAGAGGGGTGGCTCTGTTTCTATATGAGTTGCTATCTCAATCTGTTTCTATCTTAGTTTGGTTTCCTCTTAAACACTGCAAATGGTATATAAATTAGATATGACCATTAAAAAAAAAAAGCCTCCTGGGCCTGTTGTGATATGATGCTATACTTTAAATTATGACCCCTTTCGTCATTTATAAAGCATACATAAATCCATTATAACATATGACACAGTAATTACTATAAAGTGCAAACCCCTTTATCATTCATAAAACATACATCCTTATGACACTATATATACTATAAAGTAAGACCTGTTTCATAACTCATGAGACATTCCTAATGATGTTAACAAAAATAAATGATTACTTAAAACTAAAAATTATGAATGTTTTGTTTTGATATGATAATCCAAATACAGTAAGTTTCAGAAAGTACATCCATTTGATGGTATTAAATGGTATTACACAGGGATGTGGTTGCTGATAATGCTGGCCTTTTTTTTCTCCTATCTTCCTGTCCACAGTCTGTGTTTGTTTGTCCATCTTAATCTTTTCTTTTTATTTACCAGTGTGAGATATGGCTTTTTCTTTGCAACTCTACCTAGAAGGCCAGTATCCCAGAGTCTCGTTCTCATTTTTGACATTGAAACTGGCCGGTACTATTTAATGAAGCTGCCGGTTGAGGACATGTGAGGCATCTGTTTCTCTAACTAGACACTCTAATGTATTAGTCCTCATGCTCAGTGGTGCACCGGGGCCTCCCAATCCTCTTTCTATTCTGGTTAGAGCCAGTTTGCACTGTTCTGTAAAGGGGGAAGTACACAAGGTTGCATGAGATCTTAAGTTTCTTAAAAATAGATCTGAAAAATAAGATCTTAAAATAGATTTGAGCACATACACATTAACTCAGGTTTTTACCAGGAAGGTCTTCTTGAGCATGATGCTGTCCATTATCAATCAACCAATAAAAGTAACAGGTTTTAGACTTCCTTACAGCAGGAGACACTCTCTGTACTGAAATCAAATATTTCTGTGGTATGTTTGCAGCTTTTATGTGCACTAAAAAGGCCAGAGGGAATATTTTAAAATAAAATAGTTTTTCTCTCTGGCCCCTCCCCTTTCCCATGTACTGTCTCACTTGACATTTCCCAGAGCTATTGCGGGTGTGTTCAGCATTGTCTGTTGTATGTTGAATAACCTTGCCCATTCATTGATATAGACCCTGATTTACTTAAGTTGCAAGACATTGCAAATCTTTTGATACACATAATGCACACAGCTCATTTTTTATTCCACCCCACACGGAAGTATTATATATTAACATCCATCCATCCATCTTCTTCCGCTTATCCGGGGCCGGGTCGCGGGGGCAGCAGTCTAAGCAGGGATGCCCAGACTTCCCTCTCCCCAGACACTTCCTCTAGCTCTTCCGGGGGGACACCGAGGCGTTCCCAGGCCAGCCGGGAGACATAGTCCCTCCAGCGTGTCCTAGGTCATCCCCGGGGTCTCTTCCCAGTGGGACGGGACCGGAACACCTTCCCAGGAAGGCGTTCCGGAGGCATCCGAAAAAGATGCCCAAGCCACCTCAGCTGACCCCTCTCGATGTGGAGGAGCAGCGGCTCTACTCTGAGCTCCTCACGGGTGACCGAGCTTCTCACCCTATCTCTAAGGGATCGCCCGGCCACCCTGCGGAGAAAGCTCATTTCGGCCGCCTGTATCCGGGATCTTGTCCTTTCGGTCATGACCCAAAGCTCATGACCATAGGTGAGAGTAGGAACGTAGATTGACTGGTAAATCAAGAGCTTCGCCTTGCGGCTCAGCTCTTTCTTCACCACGACAGGCTGATACATCGACTGCATTACTGCAGAAGCTGCACCGATCCATCTGTCAATCTCCCGTTCCATCCTTCCCTCACTCGTGAACAAGACCCCTAGATACTTAAACTCCTCCACTTGAGGCAGGCACTCTCCACCAACCTGAAGTGGGCAAGCCACCCTTTTCCGACTGAGGACCATGGCCTCGGATTTGGAGGTACTGATTCTCATCCCCACCGCTTCACACTCGGCTGCAAACCGTCCCAGTGCATGCTGAAGGTCCTGGTTAGAAGGGGCCAACACGACAACATCATCTGCAAAGAGCAGAGACGAAATTGTGTGGTCCCCAAACCTGACACCCTCCGGCCCCTGGCTGCGCCTAGAAATTCTGTCCATAAAAATTACGAACAGAACCGGTGACAAAGGGCAGCCCTGCCGGAGTCCAACATGCACTGGGAACAAGTCTGACTTACTGCCGGCAATGCGGACCAGGCTCCTGCTTCGGTTGTACAGGGACCTGACAGCCCTTAGCAAAGGACCCAGGACCCCATATTCCCCAAGCACCCTCCACAAGATGCCGCGAGGGACACAGTCGAATGCTTTCTCCAAATCCACAAAACACATGTGGATAGGTTGGGCAAACTCCCATGAACCCTCCAACACCCCGTAGAGGGTATAGAGCTGGTCCAGTGTTCCACGGCCCGGACGAAAACCACACTGTTCCTCCTGAATCCGAGGTTCTACTATCGGCCGTATTCTCCTCTCCAGAACCCTGGCATAGACTTTCCCGGGGAGGCTGAGAAGTGTGATCCCCCTATAGTTGGAACACACCCTCCGGTCCCCCTTCTTAAAAAGAGGGACCACCACCCCGGTCTGCCATCCCAGAGGCACTGTCCCCGACCGCCACGCGATGTTGCACAGGCGTGTCAACCAAGACAGCCCCACAACATCCAGAGACTTGAGGTACTCAGGGCGGATCTCATCCACCCCCGGTGCCTTGCCACCGAGGAGTTTCTTGACCACCTCTGTGACTTCAGCCCGGGTGATGGACGAGTCCACCTCTGAGCCCTCATCCTCTGCTTCCTCAATGGAAGACGTGTCAGCGGGATTGAGGAGATCCTCGAAGTACTCCTTCCACCGCCCAACGACATCCTCAGTTGAGGTCAACAGCTGCCCACCTCTACTGTAAACAGCGTTGGTAGGGCACTGTTTCCCTCTCCTGAGGCGCCGGATGGTTTGCCAGAATCTCTTCGAGGCCAGCCGATAGTCCTTCTCCATGGCCTCACCGAACTCCTCCCAGGCCCGAGTTTTTGCCTCCACAACCACCCTGGCTGCAGCCCGCTTGGCCTGTCGGTACCCGTCAGCTGCCTCAGGAGTCCCACAAGCCAACCAGGCCTGATAGGACTCCTTCTTCAGCTTGACGGCATCCCTTACTTCCGGTGTCCACCACCGGGTTCGGGGATTGCCGCCTCGACAGGCACCGGAGACCTTACGGCCACAGCTCCGAGCGGCCGCTTCGACAATGGCGGTGGAGAACATGGTCCACTCGGACTCAATATCTCCAACCTCCCTCGGGATCCAGTCGAAACTCTGCCGGAGGTGGGAGTTAAAGATCTCTCTGACAGGAGACTCGGCCAGACGTTCCCAGCAGACCCTTACAGTACGCTTGGGCCTGCCGAGTCTGTCCAGCTTCCTCCCCTGCCATCGGATCCAACTCACCACCAGGTGGTGATCAGTTGACAGCTCCGCCCCTCTCTTCACCCGAGTGTCCAAGACATACGGCCGCAGGTCAGATGAGACGACAACAAAGTCGATCATCGACCTGCGGCCTAGGGTGTCCTGGTGCCACGTGCACTGATGGACACCCTTATGCTTGAACATGGTGTTCGTTATGGACAAACTGTGACTAGCACAGAAGTCCAATAATTGAACACCACTCGGGTTCAGATCCGGGGGGCCGTTCCTCCCAATCACGCCCCTCCAGGTGTCACTGTCGTTGCCCACGTGGGCGTTGAAGTCCCCCAGTAGAACAATAGAGTCCCCAGTCGGAGCACTTTCCAGCACCCCTCCCAGAGACTCCAAGAAGGTCGGGTACTCTGCACTGCCGTTCGGCCCGTAGGCACAAACAACAGTGAGAGACCTATCCCCGACCCGTAGGCGCAGGGAAACGACCCTCTCGTTCACCGGGGTAAACTCCAACACATGGCGGCAGAGCTGGGGAGCTATAAGCAAACCCACACCAGCCCGCCGCCTCTCACCATGGGCAACTCCAGAGTGGTGAAGAGTCCATCCTCTCTCAAGGAGTGAGACGAACTGCATTGTGGGATTGTTGACGTGCTGTACCCTGCCTGCTGTTACCTACCTGGCTACCTGCCAAACTTTTTCGAATTTACTCGATATAAACTAATTGGTCAAAATTCTATTTTAGAGTTTTACCAACGCAATATTTATCTGTTGACCTCTTACCCAACTTTTCTACACCGGGACTCTTTTTGGACATAATTAACAGAACTACTCACCCCTGAAAACCCGAGGCTAAGTATCATTACAATGCCTTTTCACTGTAATTGTTGTAGCAACAACACGGAGGAGAATGTTCGTCTTAAGTTAAAGATAGCAGAGTTAGAGGCTCGGCTTCTGACGCAAATGCCAGGCAAGGATTATGCTAGTGTAGAAATAGAAAAATCTGCGTCAGTGCCACCAGGTAGAAACGATAGTTTTGTTAGCCCCCCGGCACAGCTCCTGCAGCCGGGCAATAACTTTCTCTTGGTCACTGGGAAGAAATGCCGTCGTCCAGTTAAACCTGAATCGTTGCTAAAACCAACTGAGACTTTGAACAGGTTTTCCCCACTGGAGTCGGAGTCAAGACCCGAGCCGTCTTCGGAGGGGAATGGTCGGCAGGCATGTTCTACCGGTGGACTTGAAAAACTGAAAACTTTAGTCATTGGCGATTCCATCACACGCAGTATTAGACTAAAGAATCAGCCGGCGATCGTACATTGTTTACCGGGGGGCAGAGCCACCGACGTAGCCGCAAATCTGGGGTTGGTGCTAGCGAAGTCTAAAACTGGCAAGTATAGAGAGTACAGAGATATTGTTATCCACGTTGGCACCAACGATGTTAGGATGAAACAGTCAGAGGTTACGAAGCAGAACATAGCATCAGCGTGTAAATTAGCTAGAAAGATGTGTCGGCATCGAGTAATTGTCTCTGGCCCCCTCCCAGCTAGGGGTGGTGACGAGCTCTACAGCAGACTTGCGCAACTCAATCGCTGGCTGAAAACGGAGTTCTGCCCGTCGCAGGAGGTAGAGTTTGTAGATAACTGGCCTTCTTTTTGGGACTCTCCCAGAAATAGGGCCAGGCCTGATCTGCTGAGGAGCGACGGACTCCATCCTAGCTGGAGTGGTGCTCTTCTTTTGTCTAGGAACATTGACAGGAGTCTCACTCCTATAGCTTTAACATGAGATAGGGTGCAGGTCAGGCTGCAGGCTGTTAGCCAGCCTGCTAGCATAGTGGAGTCTGTCAATAGCATAGCCAGAGTAGTTAGTACAGCTTTACCTATTGCCACTGTGACTCGTTCCAGGCTGAGAAAAGTTAAACAAGGTAGTGCTAACAAAAACAACCTTATTAAGATAAAGCCTTCCTCCACCTCGGTCAAAAATAAAAATAATTGTATCACTTCGCATCTCAAAATGGGACTCCTAAATATTAGATCTCTTGCTCCAAAGGCAGTTGCGGTAAATGAATTAATCTCTGATCATAAACTAGATGCTATTGGTTTATGTGAAACGTGGCTAAAGCCTAAAGAATTCACTGCCTTAAATGAGGCCTCTCCTCCTGGCTATACTAGTGATCATATCCCTCGTGCATCCCGAAAAGGAGGGGGTGTCGCAAATATTTATGACAGTAAATATAAACTTACTCTCAAACATATCACAGAGTTTCATTCTTTCGAAGTTTTACTCATGAAAGTTAACCAGGCCGATAAATCATTTTACATAGCTACTATTTATAGGCCCCCCGGGCCATACACATTGTTCCTCAATGAGTTTCCAGAATTCTTGTCTAACCTTGTAGTCATGGCAGATAGTATTCTAATTTTGGGCGATTTCAATATCCATATGGAAAACCCCCATGATCCTCTTCAAAAAGCCTTTCAAGCCATAATCGACTCAATGGGTTTCATCCAACATGTATCAGGTCCAACACATTGCCACAATCATACCTTAGATTTAGTCCTGTCACGAGAAATAGATATTGTAGATCTAATAATTTACCCCCAAAATCCTGGATTATCGGATCACTGTCTTATTACATTTACCGTTAAAACAAGAAATTCACTTGCCCCCCAAACAATGAGTTTCAAAAGCCGTACTATAAATTCTCGGATTACAAATAAATTCCTTGATATTCTTACTAGTTCGCTCTTAAATGACAGAGTAAATAAATCTGTTAACGATCAAATCGAGGATCTAAACTCAATACTGCGAAATACATTAGACATAGTTGCACCACTAAAAACTAAAGAAATACGCAACAAGAAACTTGCTCCTTGGTACACCCACAATACTAGAGCACTTAAGCAAGCCTCCAGAAAATTGGAGCGAAAGTGGCGCTCCACCAAGTTGGAAGTATTTAGACTAGCCTGGATAGACAGTACAGTACAATACCGAAAATCACTCACGTCTGCTCGATCAGCTTATTTCTCCAACCTGATTGAGGCGAACAAAAACAATCCAAAATTTCTCTTTGATACAGTTGCAAAGTTAACAAAAAAGCAAAGCTTAGCATGTGAAGTGGGTCTTCACTTTAGTTGTAATGAATACATGAACTACTTTGATGAAAAGATCGTCACCATTAGAAAACAAATAACTGAATCCCTAAATAGTTATGGTCCTAAAAATCTCGGTTGTCCGGAAAATTTCCGGAGCCTCCCTGATCAGGTGTCAATGGGGACACTTGAGTTTTTTGATACCGTATCGCTCGACACATTTACAAAATTTGTAATGAGTTCTAAACCCACAAACTCTCAGCTAGACCCGATTCCTACAAAATTACTTAAGGAGTTATTTCCTGTGCTAGGTCAGCCAATGCTGAACATAATAAATTGCTCCCTTTCCTCCGGATGCGTACCAAACTCACTAAAAATTGCGGAAATTAAGCCTCTTCTAAAAAAATCTAATCTAGATCCCGACATATTAAACAATTATAGGCCAATATCGAACCTCCCGTTCCTCTCAAAAATCTTAGAAAAATGTGTTTCCCAACAACTGAATGCCTTCCTAAAGACAAAAAACATTTATGAAATATTCCAGTCTGGTTTTAGATCCCATCATAGTACTGAGACTGCACTCGTGAAGGTAACAAATGACCTTCTAATGGCCTCAGACAAAGGTTCCGCATCCGTCCTGTTGCTTCTTGATCTTAGTGCTGCTTTTGACACTATTGATCACTCCCTTCTCTTAGAGAGACTGGAAACCAATATTGGGCTACGTGGACATGTTCTAGCCTGGTTTAAATCTTATTTATCTGAAAGATATCAGTTCGTTAGTGTGGATGGCATATCCTCTGACAAGTCAAAGGTATGCTTTGGAGTTCCTCAAGGCTCGGTTCTGGGCCCATTACTTTTCTCACTATACATGCTCCCTCTGGGCGATGTAATCCGAAATCACAATATTAACTTTCACTGTTATGCTGATGACACACAGTTATATATTTCAATGAAGCATGGAGAAGCCCCTAAATTAGCTATTTTGGAAGCATGCGTTTCAGATATTAGGAAGTGGATGACAGAGAATTTCTTGCTCTTAAACTCAAATAAAACAGAAATGCTCCTTTTAGGACCCAAAAAACAAATAGCGTTGTTAGCAGATCTCACTGTGAACCTCGACGGCTGCATGGTCGTATCCCAAAAAACTGTAAAAAACCTTGGCGTTACCCTTGACCCTGACCTCTCCTTTGAAGAACATATAAAATATGTCTCAAGAGTTGCTTATTTTCATCTTCGAAACATCGCAAAAATTAGAAACTTCCTATCAAAAACTGATGCAGAAAAATTAATCCATGCTTTCGTTACTTCTAGATTAGATTACTGCAATGCTCTTATCTCTGGTTATCCAGACAAATTAATAAATAAACTTCAATTAGTGCTGCACACAGCTGCTAGAATCCTAACTAGAACAAAAAAATTTGAACACATTACTCCTGTCCTAGCGTCCTTACACTGGCTGCCTGTTAGGGTTAGGGCTGATTTTAAGGTTTTACTCTTAACCTATAAATCAATACATGGACTTGCTCCAACTTACCTTGCTGAAATGATCCAGCCATACATACCTACACGTAACCTTAGATCGCAAGACGCAGGCCTTTTAATTGTACCTAGAATTTCTAAACAAACAATTGGCGGCAGGGCCTTTTCTCATAGAGCTCCACTCCTGTGGAATGATCTGCCAATTAAGGTTAGAAATGCAAACTCAGTGCAAACTTTCAAGTGTCTACTAAAAACTCATCTCTACAGCACGGTTTATAATTAGGTGTAGCCTGGCCCGGGGGCGTGAAGGTGACCAGTAGGCTTGATACTGTCCACCCTTGCTGTCTTGCCAGGTGGGCTCTCGTCGCCACTGGGATGCCCTCCCTCCAATGCCCTTCGGGGGAAGAGTCACTGGCTTGTTGTTGATTCTCTATTGCGCACTTGTGCAGTTGGGCTGTACGCTACTAGCAATACTCGGCCCTCATTCAGGGGGGTTGCGGTTGGTGGGTGTCCCTTTGGTTGATGCCTGGCAATGTGGTTGGATTGATTTCCTGCCTGTTGGGCCCTGTCCGGGGCCTCCCCCGGGTAGGGCCACAGTGTCACCGGACCCCCCCGTCTCAGTTTCCAAGGTGTTACGCTGCTATATTATTGTGCTGGGGGACATGAGGGATGTACTACTAACTTTTCTCAGTTTCCTCCAATTTTAAATTTTAGAAGGAGATGAGGTCCTGGTCCACACCTGCGGATTACCTGGTTTGGGGGGACCGTTGCTGTTCCTGTCCTTGTCCACCTGGTCATACTTCTGACCTAGTCTAAAATCAAATATACTCTGGATTTAGCCAAGAGAAATTTATTTATTATTCCAATTGGACTCTTAATATCTCACCCGGCACAGCCAGAAGAGGACTGGTCACCCCTCTGAGCCTGGGTCCTCTCTAGGTTTCTTCCTAAAATTCGACCTTCTTAGGGAGTTTTTCCTAGCCACTGAAATTCAACACTACTGTTGTTTGCTCCTTGGGGTTTAAGGCCGGGTGTCTCTGTAAAGCACTTTGTGACAACTGCTGTTGTAAAAAGCGCTTTATAAATAAATTTTGATTGATTGATTGATTGAGTGTGGTTCCAGAGCCCAAGCCGTGCGTAGAGGTGATCCCGATTACCTCTAATCGGAACCTCTCAACCTCACGCATCAACTCAGGCTCCTTCCCCGCCAGCGAGGTGACATTCCACGTCCCTAGAGCCAGTTTCTGTGTCCAGAGATCGGGTTGTCTAGGCCCCTGCCTTCGACTGCTGCCCGATCCTCTTCGCACCGGCCCCTTATGGTCCCTCCTGTGGGTGGTGAGCCCACGGGAGGGCGGCCCCACGTCGCCCGTTCGGGCTGAGCCCGGCCGGGCCCCATGGGGGAAGGCCCGGCCACCAGGCGCTCGCATACGAGCCCCAACCCCGGGCCTGGCTCCAGGGTGGGGCCCCGGCTGCGCCATACCGGGCGACGTCAACCTCCACCACGTTAAGGTGGCAGTTCTTTGAGGGGATATATTAACATATATTTTGAAAACATACAGCTTTTTCTTTCCTTTCCAAAAAAGCTGAAAAGGAAAGTTTTGAGTGAGGAACAGAAGCGTTCAATTTGCAGTGGTCTCTTAATTTTAACCCTTCTACTCTTCACTCAAAACCTTCCTTTTCGACTTTTCTGGAATGGAAAGAAAAAAGGTTCATTGGTCTCTTAATTTTTTCTGGAGCTGTATATTTTTAATATGTGCCTGTATTTTTTTTGGTAGGGCAACATGTGAAACATTTGTGTGAGTGGTAGGGCAACATGTGAAACAGTTGTGTGAGTGGTAGGGCAACATGTGAAACAGTTGTGTGAGTGGTAGGGCAACATGTGAAACAGTTGTGTGAGTGGTAGGGCAACATGTGAAACAGTTGTGTGAGTGGTAGGGCAACATGTGAAACAGTTGTGTGAGTGGTAGGGCAACATGTGAAACAGTTGTGTGAGTGGTAGGGCAAAACGTGCTTACTAATGTATAGCCATATATTTTATACATTTATTTACATTTTCGATGTTTCCAAATCTGTTTTAATATGTCTTAAATACATATAAATGTATTTACATTAATGACAAAATTATAGTTGGTAATATGCATTTACTCGTAAGGAGATTCTCTGGAAAATAATGTTTTGATGGTTAATTCCATGATGTGTTGATGAGAAATGCTTTAAGTACTGCATATTCATATATTTCATTATTTTAACACATAATATTAAACATTAAAATATATTATGATATTGTGAGAAACACAAGTTATATATTTTATGAAGATATTCAAGGCACATATGTAAATATATTTTGAGAAATATGTTTTGCATGAGTTTTCTGTGTGGGGCAACGTGTTTTTGGAGTAGAGAGGTAGTTGTGTAGCACTCTTCATTACACATTAGAAAATGAATAAGGATTGGCCTTGAACCTCCATAACCAATGCACCCTCGCTCGTCGGGAAGCACAATGCCTTATATTCAATGGGAGAAAGACAAGGCACACTCCGCTGATTCTTAAGTGCATATAGTATTAAATATGGGTGAGGGGGAGCCAGACCCCTCTCTTCTAACTCCCCCCTCAACTCTATTTACCCTCCCTCATCCATCTCTTCTTAGCTCTTCCTTTCTCCCCTTTCTACTACCGTCTTTCCTGTCTTCTGCATTCACATACAGGATATTTATGTATAGATAGATTGTTGGTTGAATCTCCTTCCTTCCCTCTGTCTTCTGTCTTTCTTCTACTTCTCTTTCTACTCTATTTTTCCTGCCTCTATCTTCCCCCTCTCTTCCAGCACTTCTCTCCCGCCTCCACAAATTGGATATCGATGCATAGACCTGCATCAAGGACATTGACAGTCTGGGGGGGACTGTGAGACTCGGAAAGACAGATCAATCTCTCTCTATTTGCTAACCCCGTGCTCTTCTCTTGCTGTCTTCTCTCCCTCCTTCTCTCCCAGCCAAGTCTCAGACTCCTGGCAGAGGTAACAAGGTTTCTGGCCGAAATATCCTGGTACTTAGTGGAATTAATTATGACATTGACAGCGGGAGTTTTATCTATAGGCAACATGGGCAGCCCTCCAGGGCGGCATCTTGCCATGGGGGCACGAGGCGCCCCCGCAAAACAAAAAAGCCATAATGGTGACATTTGCGTGATCAGTTTTTGTATCGCTCTTTTGCATGTCATGTAAATGATATCATGTCACTGTGTGTGACTGTGGGTCAATTAACCTGGTCAGAGTAAGCGCCATGATTCTGGTTTGTGAGCTAGGCAGATTACTGCCTGGGAAGGTCTCCCACTCAGAAGTACGAGATGAGAAGGTCTCGACACTGGAAGACTGAGGTAGGGGGAGCGGGGGAATCTATCAAAGGGTGCACACTAACTTTGGACAGTACTAACACAATTAGGAAAATCAGTCACACTACGAAATGATACAAAATAAACCACAATTAATTCATAATACTAATAAAAACAAACATTGTTGCATTTTTTTTGTGGTTTGTGCAAAATCGTTAAGAATAATATAAAACCAGTCTGCACATCATCAAGGTGAATTGGTTTAGACTTGACTCTTGGTTGACAGTGCTGGGGGGTTGGGTAATGTATTGATGCTTGAGTGCCAAATTAACACAAATGGATAAGAAAAGATGTAAGCCATCAAGTGTCCAGTTAAGGAAAAAGAGGAAAGTAGGAGAAACGGGCAAAAGATAAACGGTATGTAGCTATGTCATCTCTTTATGAGTATAATATGTGTGTAGGCTAGTATAACATTAATGTTTGTTAGCCTATGTTGATTCAGTTTTCTGTCCAACTGGCCATTGGATATAATTTCACACAGTATTATCCTGAGAATGTGTGCAGCCTGCACCAAAAAGATTACAATCTAACTAGCACATTATTGATGTGGTTAACTTTCAGTGAGGGGAAATCACAAAGATTTTCTGTGATTGTGTTTCCTAGATCTTGAGCTCAGTAAGGGGAATTTCCAATGCTTGTAGCTAACTTAGAAGACATCTATATTATGCTGATATTTTGTATCTATTATGATATACTCTTTTGGGGTGTCTTATGCCTATAATTTGTCAATGAGGTGGTAAGGTTCTTTTGGTTCCTATTCTGAAAGTTTTGTAAATTGTATATAATGATATGTATATTTAATTGTGCAACCAATGTATTTAGGGAGTCAGGGTATAGTGTCAGGTGTCAGGGTATAGTGTCAGGTGTCAGGGTATAGTGTCAGGTGTCAGGGTATAGTGCCAGGAGTCAGGGTATAGTGTCAGGTGTCAGGGTATAGTGTCAGGTGTCAGGGTATAGTGCCAGGAGTCAGGGTATAGTGTCAGGTGTCAGGGTATAGTGTCAAGGGTCAGGGTATAGTGTCAGGTGTCAGTGTATAGTGTCGGGAGTCAGGGTATAGTGTCAGGTGTCAGGGTATAGTGTCAAGGGTCAGGGTATAGTGTCAGGTGTCAGGGTATAGTGTCAGGTGTCAGAGTGTAGTGTCAGGAATCAGGGTATAGTGTCAGGTGTCAGGGTAGAGTGTCAGGAGTCAGGGTATAGTGTCAGGAGTCAGCCTATAGTGTCAGGTGTCAGGGTAGAGTGTCAGGAGTCAGGGTATAGTGTCAGGTGTCAGGGTATAGTGTCAGGAGTCAGGATATAGTGTTAGGTGTCAGGGTATAGTGTCAGGAGTCAGGGTATAGTGTCAGATGTCAGGGTATAGTGTCAGGTGTCAGGGTATAGTGTCAGGAGTCAGGGTATAGTGTCAGGTGTCAGGGTATAGTGTCAGGAGTCAGGGTATAGTGCCAGGGGTCAGGGTATAGTGTTGGGTGTCAGGGTATAGTGTCAGGAGTTAGGGTATTGTTACGTCCCCAGTGCTTTCCTTTGCTCTGTGTTCGTATGTGTTTTTGTCCCTTGGTGTTCTATGTGGTGGTTGCAGGCTAATTGGCTTCCTGATTGCCGGTTGCAGCTGATTGGTCGGTTTTGGGCTGATTGGAGAGCCCCTACGCCAGCTTGTCAGTGGTTACAGCTGGTTTAGCCTGCATATAAGCCACAGTTCTGGTATCTCACTGGAGAGTCACACCTGCTGTTGCTTTTGGTCTGTGAGGTAGAAAGAACATTTGTGATTAATGATTAAGTACATTGTGTGTTGTGGCAAGTGTTTGTGTTCAACTCTTTAAGTGCATTGTGTGTTGTGGCAATTGTTTGTGTTCAAATCTTTTTCATTTGTGTCCAGGGGGAAGGGGAAATCCATTGTGCTTTAGGCAAGAGGCCCTGGGGCATACACCTCCCATAGCTTTACTCTGTCTAAAACCACTAGGTAAGACCTGGGCGGACCACCCCCTGTATTTTGGTTAGAGCACCGGCGCAAGAGGTGCTAGTTAGGTTAGATCTCTGTTTGGCAGGTAAGGTGGGGTTAGAGGGTTTGGGTTTATTTCTATGTTCTTTGCTTTGGTTCCGTCCAGCCCCTTTTTCCTGAATTACTTTTACGTTAATTAAATAGTCCTGTGAACGGTAGTCCTGCCTCTGTCGTCCATACTCGCACCCACGACCCCATACCCATTCTGTGAAGTCCTAGTTCCTGCTTTACGTGCTTTACGTGTAGCGGGGTGTTGCGCTCTCTCCTCCGGGAGGCGTTTCAGGAGTCAGTCATGAGGAGCCATCTATACTTTGTTTTATTTGTGTGTTTTTGGTTAGCAATAGGGTAATAGTGTAAACATTAGATTATATATTTTTTATTTATTTATATACTACAATTTGTTTCTATTTGTCTGTTACTTCTTTTGGATATTTAAGAGACTTATTTTTGTAAATATGGCTCTCTGGGATTTGCCCAGGAAGCCATGCAAGCTAGAACCACAACTGACCATTGATCTTAACCACTAGTGCCAAAACATCCCCAAGCATCAATGATTGACCACCCTATTTTACTGTGGGTATCGGGTGCATTTCCTTGTATGCAGTCCCCTTCTAACACCGAACATGTAATGGTGTGCATAGACAAAAAGTAGTTTTAACTTTCGACAAGGTAAGACAAAGATGAATACCTTTATTTAAGTGTTTCACATTTCAGGATATACACTAGGCTGAGACAGAGGTGAATAATGGCTTTGTTGTCAAGAATTACTCCATGTGCCCTAAGAAATAACCAGCACTTGACTTGGGATAAAATAAGTGCAGGTACTGACAAATCGCACATTTGACTATGTTCATCAAAATGTATGGTTGTTCCATTAAAGTAGCCCATCCCAGACATTCCAGATGGCTCTTTTGCCTAAAAAAGGAACTGGAATAATGTTTGCCTAAAATTGGGACCAAGTCAAATTTCACCCAAATATGAAATAAGGTCACTAAAAACACATATATTATGAGGAGTGCTTAACAACTGAATTCAACAAATGTTCATGTTAGTTACATAAATAAAAGGGATATCTTAAAGCAGTGTTTCCCAATCCTGGTCCTGGGGGGTATTTCATCAACACAGCTAAAGAAATCTGCACTTATTTGAAAAAGCCCAGTTTGAATGAACGCCAAGTCATTCACATTTACTGTTAATTAGCCTAATTCAATGAGGCTTGAAGCCCTTCTGACCTAGTAAAACTTGGCCTATATTCATTGGTGCCAGCTGAGGAGCCCATGCAGTTGGGTAGGGCCTCGCCTTTCTCCTGAGGAGCGTCAACGTCGCATAAGAGAGGGACGCTGTCTCTACTGCGCCCAGCTGGGTCATCGCATCGCTTTCTGCCCAGTAAAAGATGGGGCTCATCAGTAATCCAGAGGGCGCTGGTGAGCCGTACACGCATTCCTAGTTGTCCCTCTCGTCCCAAGGTTGAGGTCACTTTGAGCAATGGTTCTGTGTCTCTCACGCAGGTGGTGTTGATGGATTCTGGCGCTGACACCAGCCTAATGGACACCAATCTCGCCAGAGAACTTCTTTTGGACTCCGTCCAGCTTTCCAAACTGTTGGAGGCAGCGGCTCTGGACGGACAGTTACTATGGAGTATCACTCACCGTACATCTCCAGTGACGTGTCCTTTTTGGATGGTCACACAGAGACTTTAGCATTCCACCTGTTTGACTCACCTGCACACCCAGTGGTTCTCGGGTTTCCATGGTTCTCTACTCACAATCCACACATTGACTGGCTCTCGGGCGGGATTGTGAAATGGGGAGAGGACTGCAAACGGACTTGTTTTGCCACTCGCTTGGAGGTGGGTGGCGATGTGACTGTTTCCTCCAACGGGTGTCAGGAGGAACCTACATCGGATTTTCCCGATCTCACCGGCGTTCCTGAATGCTATTTGGACATTAAGGAAGTATTCAACAAGACCAAGGCCACGTCACTGCCCCCCTACCGACCTTATGACTGCGCCATTGACCTTCTTCCTGGTGCCTCTCCTCCCAGGGGCAGGTTGTTTTCTCTGTCTCCTCCTGAAATGGCGTCCATGACGGAGTATATCGAGGCGTCGCTGAAGGCGGGACTCATCCATCCTTCTTCTTCTCCGGCTGGGGCTGGATTTTTCTTCGTGGGCAAGAAGGACAAATCCCTGCGACCCTGTATTGATTACAGAGGGCTCAATAACGTTACTGTTAAGAACCGCTACCCCCTGCCCCTGATTGCCACTGCCTTCGAACTCCTGCAGGGGGCCAAGATCTTCACCAAGCTCGATCTCCGCAATGCCTACCACTTAGTAAGGATCCGAAGTGGTGACGAGTGGAAGACGGCGTTCAATACTCCTACCGGTCACTATGAGTATTTGGTGATGCCTTTTGGCCTCACCAACGCCCCTACGGTGTTCCAGGCGTTGGTGAACGACGTTCTAAGAGACATTTTGAACATTTTTGTGTTTGTCTATTTGGATGACATCCTCATCTTCTCCCCTGACCTGCAGACGCACATTCAGCATGTGCGGCGGGTGCTGCAGCGGTTGTTGGACAATTGGCTTTATGTTAAGGCTGAGAAGTGTGTATTTCACGTTACCACGGTTTCCTTCCTTGGTTTTGTGGTGTCCGAGGGGGAGTTCCGCATGGACTTGGAGAAGGTGAAGGCGGTGTCTGAGTGGCCCACTCCTACCAACCGCAAGCAGGTACAGCGGTTTCTTGGTTTTGCTAACTTTTACCGGAAGTTTATCAGGAACTTTAGCTCTGTTGCTGCCCCTCTCCATGATCTCACATCCGTCAAGGTGCCTTTCCAGTGGTCACCGCCTGCTGAACTGTCATTTGTTCACCTGAAGAAGTGTTTCTCCACTGCTCCTGTGCTCGTTCTGCCGGATCCACATCGCCAGTTCGTGGTGGAGGTGGACGCCTCGGACGTGGGTGTTGGTGCCACTGGTTGGAGGGGGCGGAGCTACCTTTTTTGGTATGGACTGACCACAAAAACCTGGAGTACCTACGCTCGGCTAATAGACTGAACCAGAGGTGGGGGACTCGAGTCACATGACTTGACTCGAGTCTGACTCGAGTCACAATTTTCAGGACTTGTGACTTGCTTGATTAAAGTATGAAAATGACTTGACTTGACTTTGACTTGAGAACAAGTTGCTTGAGACTTGACTTGACTTGAAGTGGAAGACTCCACAATGACTTGAACTTATAATAAACAAACAGCAATAAAATAATTCTATATGTTGTGACATCAGCACTACTAATCAGCGTATGTGCCTTTAACGCTGCACAATTCAAACCGCGCCAAACATGGCAGACAGTAACGTTAGTCGAGCTCCACAAATAGTATCGTTTGGATACTAGGACTTTAAACTGGACCGTGTGAATAAAAAAAGATTTGCCAGATGCAAAATATGCAACAACGTCAAATTTCATTCGTCATTTTAAGAACCACAAGGAAAGGTAAGAAAGTAATCTCTTTATATTCAGTTTCACTAAGATCTATAACGATTAAGTTACTAAAGTAATGAATTAATCTTTTGTTTGTCAGAATTTGGCCTTGGTTGCATTTTATGTTTTTTTTTTTTCTTGTTAGAAATGTGACCATTATCATTACTGAATACGTCTGGTAAATAGATGTAAGGGAATTTGACTATAACAGTGGCATAGCCTGAATTTTAATGTTGAAGGGCATCTTAAAATGAGCGGGCATGTATATTATTACACGTAGGCTATAATGTCTGTATTAAATGTGCGCATGTGCGCAAGTGTTTGTGGACTGCGTGTGGAAACTTAAAAGCATTGTGCTTACACCATAACAGTTAACTTTACTGCATGAAAGGCTAACATGGAGGCACCGATGTGATTACTAGCACCTAAACATTTCGAAGAGTTTTTTTTTTTACTCATACAGACAAGAATAATTACAGCGTAATTACATATTAGGCAGTTTTTCAATCACAATAATTAGTTTATAAGGTTGTTATTATTAGTCCTTATTACATGTATTGGCTGAATTCCAGTGCAGAATGCGTGTTATTTCTTGATAACAGACCGTTGCCATGAAAAACAGCGCGTTGCTATGGACCCAGCAGGATTCTAATATTTTGTGCTAATTATTGATTTATTTGGTAGGTAGCCATGTAATAAGCGGGATAAGGTATAGCGAGGTGGTTGTTATAGCGAATACAATCCCTTCAGGCTGATTCAAGATCCCTCCGCTTCGTCCCCCCAAAAAATTGTACCGCGGAAGAGAAAAATATTTGATTTTGAAATCGAGGTTCGCACCGAGCGCACGTCAGAAACAGAGGACAGTGTGTGTGTGTGTGTGTTCATCTCTTTAGTACTGTGACTTGACTTGACTTGATTAGGGTGAACCCTTGACTTGACTTGACTTGCTTGATTTATCTGGACTGTGACTTGACACTTGACTCGAGACTCGATGGTTAAGACTTGAGACTTGCTTGGACTTGACCATGTGTGACTTGTCCCCATCTCTGGACTGAACGCACGTCAGGCGAGGTGGGCTTTATTTTTACCAGATTTAACTTTACTCTGTCATATCGTCCTGGCTTGAAAAACGTCAAAACTGATGCTCTGTCTCGCCTGTTTGACCCTGACCCATCACCCTTGGCTCCAACCGACATTTTGACTGACACCTGTATTATGGGGGCTGTTACTTGGGAGGTGGAGGCGAGGGTTAAAGAGGCATTGGAGGGGTTAACTGTTCCTGAGGGGTGTCCTCCAAACCGTTTGTTTGTCCCTCCTGAGCTTCGTTCCCAGGTCACTCATTGGGCCCATACATCTCCGCTTACCTGTCACCCTGGATCCAAGAGGATCATGTTTGTGGTTAGGCAGCGCTTCTGGTGGCCTTCCATGAAGACTGAGGTTATGGATTATGTCGCGGCCTGTCCAGTCTGTGCTCAGAACAAGACTTCTTGCCAAGCATCTATGGGTCTTCTTCAGCCTCTGCCAGTCCCCAAGCGACCATGGTCGGACATCTCCCTGGATTTCGTCACTGGCCTACCCCCTTCTGTTGTTCTGTACACTGATCAGGGCCTCTGTCAGCTTGTCGTCTGGATATCATCCTCAATCCAATGGACAGACAGAGAGACTCAACCAGGAGATGGAGACGGGTCTTTGCTGTTTGGTCTCCCGTAACCCAGCCACATGGTCCAAGCATCTGCTCTGGGTGGAATACGCACATAACTCCCTGCCCTGCTCTTCCACTGGTATGTCACCATTTGAATGTGCCTATGGTTATCAACCCCCCATGTTTGACCCTGAGCAGGGAGGTGTACAAAAGGCAGGCCGACCGGCGGAGGTCCGCTGCTCCTCGTTATCGTGTGGGTCAGAGGGTGTGGCTGGCTACCAAGGACTTGCCACTGCGCACTGAGTGCCGTAAGTTGGCTCCTCGATTTGTGGGTCCTTTCCCGGTATCCAACGTTATTAATCCTGTGGCTGTTGCGTTGAAGCTTCCCAGGTCCATGAGGGTTCACCCCACGTTCCACGTGAGCAAGGTCAAGCCTGTCAAGGAGAGCGTTTTGGTGCTGGCCTCGCCTCTTCCTCCACCTCCTCGCCTCGTTGATGGGGGTCCCGTGTATACTGTCCGCCGTCTCTTGGCAGTTCGGAAACGGGGTCGTGGACGTCAGTTCCTGGTGGACTGGGAGGGATACGGTCCGGAGGAGAGGTCCTGGGTCTCGGCCAGTAACCTCCTGGATCCCAGTCTCATATGGGATTTCTATGGGCTCCATCCTGAGGTTCCTGGGCCGTCCGGTGTTCGGCCCTAGAGGGAGGGGTACTGTCATGTTCCTGCTTTTTGTGTTGTTTTGTTCATTTGCACTTCCTGTTTTATTTTGACATCATTAGTCGCTCTTATCCCAGGTCACTTGTCTTCCTCCCCTTGTTTGCTTTCCCGCCTGTTTGATTACTGTTCCCGCCCCTAATGTGTTTCACCTGTTTGTTTTCAGGTTCCCCACTCATAAATACTCACCAGTCCCACTTCCCAGTGCCAGATTGTAGTTGTACTTATGTAACTCTCTCCAGCGTTTTCCTCCAGTGTTTGTTTTCCCGTGTTTCTAGACCTCTTGCTTCGGTTCTCAACTACGATTTTTTGCCTGCTTTTTTTGTACCTCTGCCTGCATTTTGTTCTTGGAACAATAAAGACTGTTACTTGTGACACCCCTCTGAGTCGTGCATTTGAGTCCGCCGTTGTACCTTGTCACAATGGGGAGAACAAGTATTTGATACACTGCCGATTTTGCCGGTTTTCCTACTTAAAAAGCACATAGAGGTCTGTCCACACACTCAATCAAACAGACTCCAACCTCTCCACAATGGCCAAGACCAGAGAGCTGTATAAGGATATCAGGGATAGAATTGTAGACCTGCACAAGGCTGGAATGAGCTACAGGACAATAGGCAAGCAGCTTGGTGAGAAGGCAACAACTGTTGGCGCAATTATTAGAAAATGGAAGAAGTTCAAGATGAAGGTCAGTCTCCCTTGGTTTGGGGCCCCATGCAAGATCTCACCTCGTGGGGCATCAATGATCATGAGGAAGTTGAGGGATCTGCCCAGAACTACACGGGAGCATAGGCGCCGATTTATGTTTTCCTCCGTGGGTGCTCATAGGTGCACGCCATTTATATTTATATATATATATATATATATATATATATATATATATATATATATATATATACACACACACACACCTATATATACCTATATATACATATATAAACGCACTACGCACACCTATTCATTTACTTATTAATAAAGCCGTAAAGTAGATCTTTCAAAATTTACCACTTATCACAAATACAGGATTGGAGATGAAAAGTTTAACTGACACGTAGGCCTAACCGCGATCAGTTCATGGGAAATTAATGTTTTGCGCTATTATCTAAATATCGATAAAAAAAAACGACACATAGTTTCTGGGAGTTTCTCCCTAATTTCTGCTACGAGTTTTTGATAGTGGCATTTTTTCATCTGAGAAACGCTGTGATTGGTGGATAGGGAGCACCCGGAGCAGGCGACTGGTTATGTCGCTGTCACTAACATCGACATTACCAATCACAGTGTGACAGACGCTTTACATATCACCAACGGCAAGTTTAATTTTAAATTAATGTAGCCTACTGGCGGTCTGGCACACGTGGGTGCTCGTGCTCTGTATTTTCGTGGGTGCTCGCTATTTTCCGTGGGTGCTCGCTATTTTCCGTGGGTGCTCGCTATTTTCCGTGGGTGCTCGAGCCCCGGAGCACCCACGGTATCAGCGCCTATGCACGGGAGGACCTGGTCTATGACCTGAAGAGAGCCGGGACCACAGTCTCAAAGAAAACCATTAGTAACACACTATGCCGTCATGGATTAAAATCCTGCAGCGCACGCAAGGTCCCCCCTGTTCAAGCCAGCGCATGTCCGGGCCTGTCTGAGGTTTGCCAATGACCATCTGGATGATCCAGAGGAGCAATGGGAGAAGGTCATGTGGTCTGATGAGACAAAAATAGAGCTTTTTGGTCTAAACTCCACTTGCTGTGTTTGGAGGAAGAAGAAGGATGAGTACAACCCTAAGAACACCATCCCAACCGTGAAGCATGGAGGTGGAAACATCATTCTTTGGGGATGCTTTTCTGCAAAGGGGACAGGACGACTGCACCGTATTTAGGGGAGGATGGATGGGGCCATGTATCGCGAGATCTTGGCCAACAACCTCCTTCGTTCAGTAAGAGCATTGAAGATGGGTCATGGCCGGGTCTTCCAGCATGACAATGACCCGAAACACACAGCCAGGGCAACTAAGGAGTGGCTCCGTAAGAAGCATCTCATGGTCCTGGAGTGGCCCAGCCAGTCTCCAGACCTGAACCCAATACAAAATCTTTGGAGGGAGCTGAAAGTCCATATTGCCCAGCAACAACCCCGAAACCTGAAGGATCTGGAGAAGGTTTGTATGGAGGAGTGGGCCAAAATCCCTGCTGCAGTGTGTGCAAACCTGGTCAAGAACTACAGGAAACGTATGATCTCTGTAATTGCAAACAAAGGTTTCTGTACCAAATATCAAGTTCTGCTTTTCTGATGTATCAAATACTTAAGCCATGCAATGAAATGCAAATTAATTACTTAAAAATCACACAATGTGATTTTCTGGATTTTTGTTTTAGATTCCGTCACTCACAGTTGAAGAGTACCTATGATAAAAATGACAGACTTCTACATGCTTTGTAAGTGGGGAAACCTGCTAAATCGGCAGTGTATCAAATACTTGTTCTCTCCACTGTAGTTGGAAATGTAAGAGAGGACAACTGAAGGTGGGTCGCCAATATCTTATACCCAACCCAGCAGCAGGACTGGTATCTGCTCCTTTGTGCAAGGTGGAACAGGAAGAGCACTGCCGGAGCCCTACAAATTGACCCACAGCAGGCTACTGGGGGGCATGTTTCTGACGAAACTGTCAGAAACATACTCCATGAGGGTGGCATCCTCTAGTGGGACCTGCGCTCACAGCCCAGCACCGTGCAGGTCGACTGGCATTTGCCAGAGAACACCAGAATTGGCCGGTCTGCCATTCGTTCTCTTCACAGATGAGAGCAAGTTCACACTGAGCACGTGAGAGATGTGAAAGAATCTGGAGATGCCGTGGTGAATATTATGCTGCCTGCAACATCATCCAGCATGACCAGTTTGACGGTAGGTCAGTGATGGTCTGGGGAGGCATACCTTCGGAGGGTCGCACAGACTTTCACGTGCTAGCCAATGGTACCCGGACTGCTGTTACTGTAGGTATGAAATCCTCAGACCCATTGTCAGACCTTATGCTGGTGCAGTGGTCCCTGGGTTCCTGCTACTGCAGGACAATGCCCGGCCTCATGTGGCCAGAGCGCAAAGGCAGTTCCTGGATAATGAAAGCATTGATGCCATTGACTGGCCCTCACTGGCTCCCCAGACCTGAACCCAATTAAGAAACTCTGGAATGTTATGTATCTGTGCATCCGACGCCGCCAAGTAGTGCCACAGACAGCCGTGATCCAGGTCTGGGAGGAGGTCCCCCAGGACATGTTCTCATCAGGAGCATGCCCAGACGTTGTCGTCGGGAGTGCATACAGGCACGTGGGGGCCATACACACTACTGAGTCACATTATGAGTTGCTGTGATGAAGTTGGAACAGCCTGTAATTTCAATTGTTTACTTAAGTTATCGGTGTGAGTTTGAATCCAGCCCTCAATCGGTTGGTGATTTTGGTTTCCATTGACCTTTGTTACGTAATTTTTTAGATAAAAATTACACCATGTACAGTCAAGCTTTTGATCTTGAATATATTTTGTTCATAGAGACCCGATGTGTGAAAGTATTCACTTCATTTTTTTGAGCAGTGTATAAACAATTTCCAATTCACAATTTCGCTGTGTGAAAAGTATAGATCCCCATCTAATTAATATTATACTGAATGTAGAATAATTCTAATATAGCCTAAACTGTGCAAGGGCAAACAGTTATAAAGCAAGATGAAATATATAAAGATAATATCAGTTTCATAGGGGATATAAAGGTATTAACTGAATATTTGTCAGAGCTATTGAACTTTTGGAACAATTAAATTGAGTTAACTGTCCACTCTCCCTTTATTCGGAATACCATTATTTCTATAGTTATGGAATGCTTGGTTTAAAATCATTTGGTACGGGAAAAGTACTTCCATTCCAAAACTACAGTGAAGTCAGCAGTGTAATGTGTCACAGGTTCAGGCATTACTCACTGCGACGTCAACGCAACGTGGAACGAGACCAAGTAGGCGGTTGCCTCTCTAGATAGATTTGCCAGTGAACACCACTCATAACGTGTGAGCGAAGTATAGTAAAACATTGTTTTTGACATCTTGATTTCGTCGCAATCGACGGTGGCTGTTTACCATAGTCGACAGATATCGACTCTGCTGGGAGATGCTGTGCCTTAATGACAAATAGGATATCACCAAAATGGAGACAAAATGAAATATTCTGAGTCCTCTATGCATTTCACGGTGGTAAGCAAGTGATCCTTACTTTAGATGAATATGATAGGTGTACTACAACACCACTAACGCGATGCAATAAAAGAGCTATCGTAACTCTGTTAACTTCTATGTTTACAGAATTAGCTATGGGAATTAATTTGGGATTGTGTAAACTTAATCGCTCGTAGGAGTAATGCATTTATTGGCTATAAATAACTTGACACCTAGTCTGATTTAAATGTCAAACAAAAGTTTTACATCATCTGTCCTAAAATACGGACTCAACAGTGCTCTCTGGGCACAGTTTTGAAATGTTCATATCTATGATTGCTTGTCAGAAAAGCGCTTCAATTGAGACTGTAAAAAATGCTTCATTTTTCTCCACTAGACCTCACTTAGTTGTACACTACTTAAAAAGTCTGGTGTCACTTACAAATGTCCTTGTTTTCCATGAAACCATACATGAAATTAGTTTGAATCAGAAGTAGTAAAATAAGAAATAGTCATTGCCAAGGTGAGAAATAGCCTAATGATTTTTTAAATTGAAATAATAACTGTCCTGCAAACCTTGCTTTTGTCAAATCATTCTCCATATGCGCAATTACAGCATATGCGCAATTACAGCTTTTGGCATTCTAGTTGTCAATTTGTTGAAGCAATCTGAAGATATTTAATCCCATGCTTCCTGAAGCACCTCCCATAAATTAAATTGGCATGTTGGGCACTTCTTACGTACAGTACCGCTAGGCTGCACCCACAACAACTCAATAGGTTTGAGATCCGGAATGGAGTGATAGCCTTCCTTCTTCAAGACCTCTTGTACCTGTACAAATCTCACACTTTACCACCACCAAAGCAACCCCAGACCATCACATTGCCTCCACCATTCTTGACAGATGGTGTCAAGCACTTCTCCTGCATCTTTTCATTTGGTTTGCATCTCACTATTCTTCTTCTTTGTGATCCGAACACCTCACTTAGATTTGTCTGTCCATTCCTCTGTTCAGTGTCTATGTTTTTTTGCGTATTTTTATATTTTCTTTTTATTGGCCAGTCTGTGATATGGCTTTTTCTCTGCAACTCTGCCTAGAAGGCCAACATCCCAGAGATGGCTCTTCACTGTTGATGTTGAGACTGGTGTTGTGGGTACTATTTAATGAATCTGCCAGTTCAGGAACTGTGAGGTGTCTGTATTAGAAACGAAACACTAATGTATTTTTCTTATTGCTCAGTTGTGCACTGGGGCCTCCTCACGCCTCTTTCTATTCTGGTTAGAGCCAGTTTGCGCTGTTCTGTGAAAGGGGTAGTACACAGCGTTGAACGTGGTTTTTTGGCAATTTTGGGCAATTTCTCACATAGAATAGCCTTAATTTCTCAGAAAAAGATTAGACTGATGGGTTTCGGTAGAAAGTTCTTTGTTTCTGGCCATTATGAGAATGCAATCGAACTCACAATTGCTGATTCTCCAGAAACTTAACTAATCTATTGAAGGCCAGTTTAATTTATTCAGTTTTCAGCTGTGTTTTAAGCTGTGCTAACATAATTGCAAAAGTGTTTTCTAATGATCAATTAGCCTTTTAAATTTATGAATAAAAAAAAAACACATCATACCATTGGAACACATGAGGGATGGTTCCTGATAATGGGCCTCTGTACCTCATGTATATTCCTTTCAAAATCAGCCATTTCCTGCTTCAATAGTCATTTACAACATTACCACTGTCTACACTTTAATTTGATGAATGTTATGTCATTTTAATGGACAAAAATGTTGGTTTACTTTAGAAAACAAGGACATTTCTAAGTGACCCCAAACTTTTTAATGGTAGTCAGTCAATCAGTCAGTCAGTCAGAAATTGCTCAATTCTTATGATTATTCCTAGGAAGTTAGGAGATACTAGTAAGCCTATTACTGGCTAATAAGCTGTTAAAACGGCCAGTGGCAAAAGCAATACAATTCATAGACGCTATTTGTGGTGGAGGTAAACTTAATAAGAAACGTCAGTTTCACACAATCCTCAATGGAGTCGAGCGAATGCTGAAATGTGTAATGCAGTGGCATAGTGGTTAAAGACAGTGCCTCTCATGTTGAAGACCAAAGTTTGAATATATTGAGAGCAATGACATTTATTAATTATTTCTGGTAGATTCCACGATTCCCTCGTCTTTTCACTTGATGAAAAAGTTAGTTATCGTCGCCTTTATTGATTGTTATTGTATAAATGTCATTCATGAATGAAAGAAAAAAGTATGTTGTTTTCCCATGAAAGAAAAAAATACGTTCTTATATTTAAATGAAATAGCTTTTGCAGACTCACTAGCAATTGCTCAATTCTTATGACTATTCCAGTAAGTTAGTAGATACCGGTAAAGCTTATTACTGGCTAATACGCTGTTCAAACGGTGGCAAACGCAATACATAGTAAGAAACTTTAGTCGGTTTAACGGCCAGTGACAAAAGAGGATTTGTTCAAGATAGGGACAAGAGGATATAACCAACAACTTTATAGCTCCGTATTGTAGTAGTTAACAACATATCCCTTTACGCTGGTGACCAGGGTTCAAATCTTGAAGTGATAATGTTTTCTATTGTCGGCTGGCTGAACTAGGCTTGCCTGGTTTCTTGTTCAATAAAACATTTAAAAATGTGCGCAAATTACACAAGTGCAGAAGTCAGCAAAGGGTGATTATAAGCTCAAACGTAAGCGAAAATGTTTAGATCCGTGCAAAAAATTATTTACCTGTTTAGACTTAGATGGAACTCAGATACACTGTATCATCTGTCAAAAGTTTCAGGCAAGAGCAAACAAATGTGGGTTTTGCAAAGGCAAAACTTTTGCAAACTGTCCCTGTTAACTTTTTATTCATTTCTATCATTAGAAATGTGATGTTTACATTGAGCCCTGGTAGCGTATCTGTAATTAAGTGATAACATCTTTTCCAGAGAGTTTAACAGTAAACACAGTCATTTGTTGGTTACTGCATACATTTTCAATTTCCCCCAACCACATTATTTACAGTATTTATATGGTGGTAAAGGTCTTGTGAAGCAATGGCTTCCTTCCTTTTTCTGACCTGGTTGAGCAAGTATCTACAAGCCCGTTTACAAAAGATTTGGGATGCCAGGTAAAATGCATATATAAACAGAATGCAATGATGTGCACATTTTTTGATTTGCACATCATTGCAACTTAGCACATTTTGAAACTGAGAAATGTAATTGTTTTTGGAAAAATACATGCCCATTTCTAATTTGATGCCAGCAACACGTCTAAAAAAGTTTGTGACAGGGACAACTAAAGACTGGAAAAGTTGTGTAATACCAAAAAAGAACCTGGTGGAACATCTCATAACTAATTAGGTTAATTGGCAACAGGTCAGGGACATGATTGCTACCAATCTTTTACTACAGAGCCATGCTGTTTTAATACGTGCAGAACGTGGTTTGGCATTGTCTTGCTGAAATAAGCCAAGCCTTTCCTGAAAAGGCGTTGCATGGATGGCAGTATATGTTGCTGCAAAACCTGTATATATTGTTCAGCACCCATGCCATGTGCACTAACGGATGCTGGCTTTTGAACTGTGCACTGACAACAAGTCAGATGGTCCCTCACTCCTCTTTAGTTCGGAGGATGCAGCGTCCATTATTCCCCCCCCTAAAAAATCACATTTTGACCACAATACAGTTTTCCACTTCGCCTCAGTCCATCTTAAATGAGCTTGGGCCTAGAGAAGGTGGACGAACGTTTCTGGATCTTGTTTATATATGTTTTTATCTTTGCATGCTAGAGTTTTAACTTGCATTTGTGGATGCAGCGACGTATTGTGTTCACAGACAATGGTTTTCAGAAGTGGTCCTGAGCACATGCAGTGGTGTCCACTACAGAATCATGTCTGTTTATATTGCAGTGTTACTGACCGGTTGCCAATTAACCTAACTATTTTGTGAGATTCTCCACCAGGTCATTTTTGCATTACACATCTTTTCCAGTCATTTGTTAACCCTGTCCTAGCTTTTTTTGAAACGTGCTGCTGGCATAAAATTTTGAGAGCTTATATTTTTCAAGGAACACTACATTTTCAGTTTCAGCATTTGATATGTTGTCTTTGTACTATTTTCTATTGAATATAGGGTTTTACAGTAAATTATCTTTCCATTATGTTTTCATTTCATTTTTACACATCGTTTCCCTTTGACACAACTTTTTGGAAACAGGGTTGTAAATTATGGTATATGTTCTGTCTACAAATTCCTGAGGGCGGTTATCGGCTGGGAGACTACTGAATGTTATGACTTGCATAATTTTCAATTACTCCCCCGTATACTATATAGGTGGTGTTATGGTTTTCATAAAGCAGTGGTTTCCTTCTTCCTGTTTTTCAACTGGTTGAGCAAGTATCTGAAAGTAGTGTTCTGTGTACCATTTATTTAGAGGGGGTTTTCGGGCAGGAGACGGTATGCATTGGATTATTTACTAAATACTGTGAGTATTGCTTTGCCAATTCATCATACAAGTGCCAGTTTGCTTAAGAGACATTCTAGTTATAGTCCTTGCTGTAGTTAAGGTAGGCAAGCAACCCATTAGGATGTTCTTTGCTTACTTAGATCAATAATTCAGTCCTAAAAGTAAAGTTTTACTCTTCTCGCTCTGTACTCCAGTACAATGGTATTGAAATGAAACAATGACTACGAGGTTAAAGTGCGAACTGTGAGCTTTCATTTGAGGGTATTCCAATCCATAAATTGTAAATGTGCATGAATTAAAGCCCTTTTCATTTATAGTTCTTCCTATTTTATGGGATGAAAAGTAATTGGACAAATTTACATAATCTTGAATAAAGTCATCTTTAGTATTTGGTTGAAGATTATTTGCATTGCATGACTGCCTGACATCTGCTACACACAGACATCACCAGACATTGGGTATATTCCTTGGTCATTCTCTGCCAGTCCTGTACTGCAACCTTCCTCAGATACAGTTTGTTTCAGTTCATTTTTGCCTTTTGCCATGATTTTAGAAAGTGAAACTAATGCTCAATTGGATTCAGATCGGATGTTTGAGTTGGCCAGTCTAGAAAATTACAGTTTTAAGCACAAAAGAAACAACTTGGTTGTTTTAGCAATGTTTGGGTCATTATCCTGCTGCAGGAGAAGTGACGTCCAGTTTTACGCATTCACTTGTATCTGAGCAGACATGATATTTCTGTAATACAGAATTCAACCATCTTCAACCATCAGCAGTTACCTCATCACTGAAAAAAAACATTATATACAGATAAGTACAGGTAAGTACCCACAGAAGATGTGATATGATAAAGATAAGGCTGTTTTCTTTCCTCTTGTTATTAATCTTGTTAATATTTGTCTCATCTGCGTACAATAACTATTTCTTGTAGTCTGCAGGATTTTATGGTATTTTTTTAGGTTTGCTTGTTTGTGAGGCTAAGTAGTGTTTTTGCACTCAAGCCTCTGTATTTCGTAATTGCTTAGGTCATCGTGTTTTTTAGGTTAATTAGTGTTTTCGCGCTTTGCAGTCCAGTCTCTGTGTTTTGTATTTGTTTAGGCCATCCTTTTTGAGGCTAACTGGTGTTTACTTGTAGCATATGAACCCCACAGAGATGTTTTTCTTTGGTAGGCAGTGGTTTCGCAAATAAACAGCAGTTTTGATTGTGACAAAAAAGGGTGGTTTTGAAGTCAGCTGTCCAGAGTCTCTGGCCGAGTTAAGCAAGCCAGTTTGTCTCTTTTTGACAGCAGAGGCTTTTTCCTGGCAGCCCTCCCATGAATGCCATTTTGATTGAGTGTTCTTGTTGAGGAAGCGCAGTAACCTGATATGCAGCACAGAGGTCTGAATTTCCAGATCTTATTATTTTTCTTGAGGCTCTTGAGGATATTTTGGAAGGGCGTCCACTTCTAGGCCGAGTTGCTCTGATGTTAAATGCTCTCTATTGTAAATGAGTCATGGAGCTGAAATCTTTTTGAGATGGTTGTATAGGCTTCCCTACACTGATATGCTGTCACTACCCTCTTCCTGATGTCTTCTAAGATCTCCTGAGCAAGGTATGTTCTGCATTTATCTGTATGGGTAACACCAAACTGATCAGGCTTCTTGTCTCTAAAAGAGTCCTGACCAAACTCTTCTATCGATCCATTCTTTGATTGGGTCATTTGGAAACCCAGTTGTTTATCCATCCACTTGCTTATCTTTTTGCATCTGCACTAATTCCTTTTCCTGTTTTTCTACAACAACCATGATTTCCTCTAAACCAACAAATGTAATTGGTAGCTATCAACCTCTAATGTCAGATAAAAAGACTGGTTCTCTATAAATGAAGATTTCAAGGTAAACACTGAAAAATCTACAAACCCGATTCCAAAAAAGTTGGGACACTGTACAAATTGTGAGTAAAAACGGAATGGAATAATTTACAAATCTCATCAACTGATATTTAATTTGCAATAGAATATAGATAACATATTGAATGTTGAAAGTGAGACATTTTGTAATGTCATGCCAAATATTGGCTCATTTTGGATTTCATGAGAGCTACAAACAAGTTGGGACAGGTAGCAATAAGAGGCCGGAAAAGTTAAATGTACAGATAAGGAACAGCTGGAGGACGAATTTGCAACATATTATGTCAATTGGCAACATGATTGGGTATAAAAAGAGCCTCTCAGAGTGGCAGTGTCTCTCAGAAGTCAAGATTGGCAGAGGATCACCAATTCCCCCAATGCTGCGGCGAAAAATAGTGGCGCAATATCAGAAAGGAGTTTCTCAGAGAAAAATTGCAAAGAGGTTGAAGTTATCATCATCTACAGTGCATAATATCATCCAAAGATTCAGAGAATCTGGAACAATCTCTGCGTAAGGGTCAAGGCCGGAAAACCATACTGGATGCCCGTGATCATCGGGCCCTCAGACGGCACTGCATCACATACAGGAATGATCAGAGATGGGGACAAGTCACACATGGTCAAGTCCAAGCAAGTCTCAAGTCTTAACCATCAAGTCTGGAGTCAAGTCTCAAATCACAGTTCAGATAAATCAAGCAAGTCAAGTCAAGGGTTCACCCTAAGCAAGTCAAGTCGAGTCCTTAAAAGTTTCAAGTCAAGTCACAGTACTAAAGAGATGAACACACACACACACTGTCCTCTGTTTCTGACGTGCGCTCGGTGCGAAGCTAGATTTCAAAATCAAACATTTTTCTCATCCGCGGTAAATTTTTTTGGGGGGACAAAGCAGAGGGATCTTGAATCAGCCCAAGGGGTTGTATTCGCTATAACAACCGCCACGCTACACCTTATCCCGCTTATTACATGGCTACCTACCAAATAAATCTATAATTTGACACAAAATATTGATTTCAAAAGGAATTTATTGATTTAAAAACGACTGTATTGCTTCCTCTAAAGAAAATAGTCCGTTCCGTCTCTGGTTAGAATCCTGCTGCGTCCATAGCAACGCGCTGTTTTTCATGGCAATGGTCTGTTATCAAGAAATAACATGCATTCTGCACTGGAATTCAGCAAATACATGTAATAAGGGCTAATAATAACAACCTTATAAACTAATTATTGTGACTGAAAAACTGCCTAATATGTAATTACGCTGTAATTATTCTTCTCTGTATGAGTAAAAAAAAAAAACTCTTCGAAATGTTTAGGTGCTAGTAATCACATCGGCGCCTCCATGTTAGCCTTTCATGCAGTAAAGTTAACTGTTATGGTGTAAGCACAATGATTTTTAGTTTCCACACGCAGTCCACAAACACTTGCCCACATTTAATACAGACATTATAGCCTACGTGTAATAATATACATGCCCGCTCATTTTAAGATGCCCATCAACATTAAAATTCAGGCTATGCCACTGTTATAGTCATATTCCCTTAAATCTATTTACCAGACGTATTCAGTAATAATGGTCACATTTCTAACAAGAAAAAAAATTATATATAATATGCAACCAAGGCCAAATTATGACAAACAAAAGATTAATTCATAGTAACTTAATCGTTATAGATCTTAGTGAAACTGAATATAAAGAGATTACTTTCTTACCTTTCCTTGTGGTTCTTAAAATAACGAATGAAATTTGACGTTGTTGCATATTTTGCATCTGGCAAATCTTTTTCCAAACGATACTATTTGTGGAGCTCGACTAACGTTACTGTCTGCCATGTTTGGCGCGGTTTGAATTGTGCAGCGTTAAAGGCACATACGCTGATTAGTGGTGCTGATGTCGCAACATATAAAATTATTTTATTGCTATTTGTTTATTATAAGTTCAAGTCATTGTGGAGTCTTCCACTTCAAGTCAAGTCTCAAGTAACTTGTTCTCAAGTCAAAGTCAAGTCATTTTCATACTTTAATCAAGCAAGTCACAAGTCCTGAAAATTGTGACTCGAGTCAGACTAGAGTCAAGTCATGTGACTCGAGTCAGACTAGAGTCAAGTCATGTGACTCGAGTCCCCCACCTCTGGGAATGATACTGTAATGGAAATCACAACAGCTCAGGAATACTTCCAGAAAACATTGTCGGTGTACACAATCCACCGTGTCATTCGCCGTTGCCAGCTAAAACTCTATAGGTCAAAAAAGAAGCCAAGTGGAAAAGTGAAAAAAGAAGCAAAGTGGAAAAGTGTTCTGTGGTCAGACGAATCAAAATTTGAAGTTCATTTTGGAAAACTGGGACGCCATGTAATCCGGACTACAGAGAACAAGGACAACCCAAGTTGTTATCAGCGCTCAGTTCAGAAGCCTGCATCTCTGATGGTATGGGGTTGCATGAGCAGCCTACACATCTGGAAAGGCACCATCAATGCTGACAGTTATATCCATGTTCTAGAACAACATATGCTCCCATCCAGACGTCGTCTCTTTCAGGGAAGACCTTGCTTTTTCCAACATGACAATGCCAGACCAAATACTGCATCAATTACAATGTCATGGCTGCATAGAAGAAGGATCTGGGTATTGAAATGGCCAGCCTGCAGTCCAGACCTTTCACCCATAGAAAACATTTGGCGCATCATGATGCCATGACATTTAAAATCAACTTATTTTTCCCTTAAAGTGATACATTTTCTCAGTTTAAACATTTGATATGTCTATGTATTCTGAATAAAATATTTAAATTTGAAACTTCCACATCATTGCATTCTGTTTTTATTCACAATTGTACAGTGTCCCAAGTTTTTTGGAATTGGGTTTGTATAATTGCAAAATGGGTACACATACTTTCAAGCAGCACTTTATTTGACAGCTTTGAAGCCAACTGTCCAAATACTTCAGGTACCCTTAAATGGGAGGGACTATGTTCAAAATGCACTGCTATTTCTAAATGGTTCATCCAATGTGGAGTAAATACCCTTAAATTAAAGCTAAAGCTGCAACCGTATACACTTATGGACTGCACCGTTAATTTGCTACACTTGTAAATGTATTTTTAAGTCATTTTATGCTTTATTTGACAGGAACATGTAAAAGATATAGAAGACCAGCCGGCCTAATTCAAATACAAACTTCTGCCAGAGACCGCAGCTTAAACTGATCGACGACCGAGTCCACAACATTTACTACGCTGGAGTATTATGAGTTGCATTGCATTTTTCTCGAAAGGTCAGAGGCTATGAATACCACATCTGTAAAGCTGAATTACAACTTTACCACCACAACTGGTCAACCAAGTTATGAAGATGGGAATAGGAAGGTGTTTCTTTTTCTGTACATGACCATTATAATCATTGGGATTCCCTTTAACTTCTTCTCCCTCTACGTGTCCTGGAAGCACATCAGACAAAGGAATGACCTGGGTGTGTATCTGTTTAACCTGGCCCTGTCTGACCTTCTATCCACTGCAGGCCTGGCCCTGTTGGTGGAGTTTATGTTTCAAGGTGTCTGGCGTCACGGAGAAGCCATGTGTCTACTCTCTGTTATCCTCCTCTACACTAACTTCTACACCAGCGATGGGCTGCTTTGCTGTATCGCCATGAACCGTTACCTAGCTGTGGTCCATCCGCTAAAGTACGGCACCCTGAGGAGGGTAGACACGGCCGTGGGGATCAGCATGGTTATCTGGGTGCTGGTGGTCTCTCTTAACACTGCTACTGTCATCTGGGTCAAGTCAGACAAAAGCCAGGAGGATATTTGTTTTCAGTTGCTTGAGACAAAGAAGCTTAAACAGGTCAGTGTGACTCGTTTCGTTCTGGGTTTCCTGTTTCCCATTCTGATGGTGTCGTTCTGCTGCCGGGGAATCTGCATAGCGGTCCGCTCTAACCGGGCCACCGAAGAGCAGGAGAGGAGACGGGTATCCCGGCTCCTTAGGGTGGTACTGCTGACCCTGGGGCTTTGCTTCGGACCCATCCACATTATCATGCTCCTGTGTAGTTTTTGTACAGGCTGTGGGATCCCCTGTCATCTGATGTACAATGTCAGTTTGACTATGTCAGCTCTCAACATCCTGGCTGACCCATTCCTCTACTGTTTCGTCACCAGACTGGGCAAGGCACACGTTACACAAGTGGTGCACTTCCTCAAGCGGACAAAAGAAGAGAAGAATCAGGAGTCAGTGAGGTTTGATTCTTTTCAACCTCCAACCAGTTTCCTGGGGCCAGAATAAAATGATGGATTTTTATCTCTCCTTGTAACACCTTTTTTCTGTCATGCTGTTTTGTCTTGCCGTTCATACGTTCATGTACAGACTAATGTTTCAGAAGTGACCAACTTTATTAATAACACAAATAATAGACCTTGACCATTTCACTCATTTAACATTTGTATTATAACTCTCTAACTTCATGCTGTCCCAGGGGTTTTGCTTTGTTATATATAATGTACGACAGTAGAGCAGCATGTAAACAGAGATATGGTAGAACATCATGTAGGCAGTATTGGTAAGGCATTGGGATGTCTATTTATATGTATTTGGCACCCTCTTTTGCTCTACTGTATATCTGCAGCCACTACTTACAGGTACAGTAGAGCTTGTAAACCAGAGGCCGGTTCTCTTGCTTTATCCTCTACTAACAATATGGGACTGATTCAGACCTGAGATGCCAGGTGAAGGCAATCAACTAGCAGGTAGAACCAAAAACCAGAAGTGTTTCGGCCCTCCAGGACCGGATTTGAATAGCCCTGCTGTAAACTGTCTGCTCCTATCCAGCCACCGAGGAGCAGGAGAAGAGACAGGTATGGCCACTCCTTGGGGTGGAACTGCTGACTCTGGGGCTTTACTTCGGACCCATCCACATTATCATGCTGTTGAACAGTTTTTGTGCTGTGAGAGCTGTGGGAGCTGTGAGAGCTGTAGGAGCTGTGAGAGCTGTAGGAGCTGTGAGAGCTGTAGGAGCTGTGAGAGCTGTGAGAGCTGTAGGAGCTGTGAGAGCTGTAGGAGCTGTGAGAGCTGTAGGAGCTGTGAGAGCTGTGGGAGCTGTGAGAGCTGTGGGAGCTGTGAGAGCTGTAGGAGCTGTAGGAGCTGTGAGAGCTGTAGGAGCTGTGGGAGATGTGGGAGCTGAGGGAGCTGTGAGAGCTGTTGGCACCTAAAGTAGAATGTCAGCATGACATTGTCATCCTTGTAATAGCCTGGTTGACCCATTCCCCTACAGTTTCGAAAACTGGGCAAGCCCAGTTATTCATTTTGCAGGCAATTTTATCTAGAGGAAATTAGTTATCTCACAGGGATGTATAGGGGGCCCCAAGAATCAAATCTCTAGATATACCAACTGAGCAATGAAGGACCATTGTCTTTTCTATGGACATGTTTACATTACATTTTCCGATACAAATCAAAGAAGACTTGAGATGCCAACTTAAATTTGTTGTGTAACCTTGCAGATCTTGATAGCTGGATGCGCCACCTACCGAGGTAGCATGCGTCACATTTTCAATAGAGGCTCCCCAGAGGTTTGCAAGTGTGAAGACAATTGTGTCTGGACTGTATCAGGTTTCTGTGCTGCAGCCATGATTATCGATCGATCTTTCCTAGACTGAGTCAATCCTGAGTAGTTGGTCGCATAAATGCCGTTGGAAATGTTATGGAAATGATTATCAGTCTATGGAGCATTTTATTCTTTCTCTCATAATGTAAATAAGCCCTATGTCTCCTTATATATTGGGCACTGAGATAAAAGATCAGCTCTCCCCAGTTAAACTAGTGGTGGTAATGCTTGGTTATGCAGGAGAAGATTGTCTCATGAGCTTTTGTTGTGTCTGACACATCCTTCAATCAACGCCTGTTAGAAAAAGTTCAGCCTGGGTATAACTAATCACTAAGGTTTTTGTTTTGCTTGCTGGTCATTCTTGAATTCTTGAGAAATGTGGATCCTTCCTGGATTCATTCCTTTCTTTATCTGAATACACATCCAGTTTTGTTCCAGATCTACACATAAGAGTCTCACAGACATTCTATAGGATGATGGATGAATAGACTGATCTATAGAGGTGATCTTAATCTCAAAATGCTCTGGATATTGTGGCACAGACAAATCCACTACTGAATCAGCATTGCACCAACATCTCCAAGGAAAAAACCTGCCAGGCTCCGGAACATTCCAGAGGCAGCTAGTGGGGCCTGCCCATCTGCAATCCATCAGGGCAGGGATATTAACGCCCCAGCATGGCATCTTTGGGGCAGGCTGCTCTGTTTATATTTATACAGTATCTAACAAAAGTGAGTACTGTTGAGAAAAAGGGCAGAGTGCAGGAGATGAGCCGAGGGTTTCGGGAGCAGCAGCCGAGGACAGATCATCAGCCTACACTAGGACCTGAGATGGATGACATACAACTACCCCCCTCCCCCCAGGTGTTTGTCTGTGAATCGAACGAAGACCCCAGTAAAACAGAAAACTTTCAAGGAATGGGGAGGGCCTACATATAACCCAAATAAGGACTATGGGAAGGGTGGTAATGTCTGGGGTCATGTGATAATGATAAACCAATCATTGAACAATGTTGTATAATATGTATATCCTTCATACACAAAAGGAGGGAACTGAAAGATGATATTATGGTAAACCAAACATTGTACAATTATGTAAAATGTGTACCTCCCTCAAGAACCTCAAGAACCTCCCTCAAAAACATTATAAAAGGGTCTGGTGGGTCCGATAACGGGGCTTTTTTGCTTTTGGAGCAAAGACTCTGAGCGAAGAGTTGATCTGACTCTTGGTTATTGGACCCTCCCGGAACCCGGTGCTGTCTGTACTAGTGATTGACTAAATAAAGGTAGGAACTTGTGAGAGCTCTGTCTCCCTCTTGGTCTCTGTGGGTGTGTGATTGTCAATTGCTTGATCATAATTCCTCTGCCTCTGAGCCGCATCTCTGTTTTTACTAGAGATAGTAGCCAGTGAGATTCTGCGTACTGCGTAAATCAAAACTTAGACCTTGAGACGATAACAGTTCCCCGTCCAGGTCCCTTGCAGGCAACTGAGCGAAAGGGGTAGACGCGATCGTCGGTGAGAGTGTGTTTGGTACTGGTTTGCTCCAAGGTTGGGTAAAAATACATTCATTCCTTTAGGTGTTGGTTCTGGGTTTAATAAAGTATTTTTGATAGTATATGTTAGGGTAAAAAGACGTGGGTTGACCAGGGATTCGTTCCCGAGAAGGAATACAAGACTTGAGTCCCCGCCATAAAAAGATCTGATCTCTGACCCCTTTTGAACTCACAGAGGGACAGAAGATCAGCATTAGTTAGATAAGATTTAAAAAAAAGAGTTTGTGAGTTATAGCTGGGAAGTACCCACACCTTGGAGAAAACCAGAAAATAGTTTAAACGGACCATAAGAGGACCTAAAGGCTATATTAAGCCAGCCCAATTACGATAGAGGTGACTATCAGTACCTCAGGCTCGGTGAGTGAACTGGTTCTAAACAAGCACAACTATAAATGTTGTTGAGCGTTAGGAACCGCCTGGGGGCAACATAAAAGTTCCTCCGTCGGAAGATTGATCGATAGGACCGTTCCAGACTTAAGACGCGTGTCATAAGCCAGGGTGGAAGTTAACTGACCTTGCAGTGGGTCAAGTTAAGCCTTACGCTACATTCCAGTGCCTGGTAAACTGAGTTCGGTGTAATCCCTCCAAAGACGTAAAATCTAAATAAAAAGATCCTAGGGCAAGTGTGAAATTACCAAAAACGCTTGGCACCGTCACCCGATTAAAACTGAGGTCTGATAAATAACTGGAGGTAAGTTGATCCCAGAGGTAAAGGCCATGAAAGTACACACCTCACATTTTTGTAAATATTTGATTATATCTTTTCATGTGACAACATTGAAGAAATGACACTTTGCTACAATGTAAAGTAGTGTACAGCTTGTATAACAGTGTACATTTGTTGTCCCCTTCCAGTGTATGAGGGAGTGTGAGAGCAATAACACCAAATTTAACACACCTGCTCCCCATTCACACCTGAGACCTTGTAACACTAATGAGTCGCATGACACTGAGGAGGGAAAATGGCTAATTGGGCCCAATTTGGACATTTCCATCTAGCGGTTTAGACATTAATGGCTGTGTGTGGTGTTATTTTGAGGGGACAGCAAATTTACACTGTTATACAAGCTGTACACTCACTACTTTACATTGTAGCAAAGTGTCATTTCTTCAGCGTTCACATGAACAGATATAATCAAATATTTACAAAAATGTGAGGGGTGTACTCACTTTTGTGAGATATTGTACATTGCCCTCCATGGCCTCTCACACTGTTATGTAAAAGTCCTTGAGATCTCTAGGGCTCGTACAGAGTTGGGGAAAACCTCTTTTGGATAACATGCATGCTTGATTGAGCTACAGAAAAGCCTGAAACCTGGATGTTTTGGTTTATATAGGGAAATTTAAAGCAATTCTAAATAGATGCAATGTTATGAAATATAATTTATTTGTAAATGTATTGTTTTTCTATTTGGAATTTGTGTAAATAGGGCACAGGTGTAAAAGAGGCCTTAGTCTGTATAAATAGAGGTATACAATAAATCTGTTTTGTCACATTGTTTGGAGCTGCTTGACATTTTCTAAAGGGATTAATAAATAGAATTTATTCCATTATTCACTTTATTTCCCATTGCTGGCTACATTAGCAAGACAATATCATAATCTCTAATTCATACAAGGGAATGACTATGATTACAACAAATGTTCTAATATATAATTAACTTATAATTCACATAATAACTGAAATGTACGGTCATTCAGAGCACCGTGGTTTGACCACCTAGGATCTAGACATTATACGTGTAACCTTTTTGGAGCACTTTGATTTTGAGCAGGGTTGTTTAAGTGTTCACGCACTTCCCACATCTTTTTTCAAAAGTGTGTTAAACTGTTTAGAAGTAGATCTCATAAAAGTGGTAAATGCCTCACTTCTCTCTGGAAGTTTCCCAAACTCCCTGAAAACTGGTGTTGTCAAACCCCTCCTGAAAAAGAGCAATCTGGATAAGACCATATTAAACAACTATAGACCGATCTCAAATCTTCCTTTCATAGGCAAGGTCATTGAAAAAGTTGTCTTCAATCAGCTGAACAAATTCTTAAGCTCAAACGGATACTTTGACAATTTTCAATCTGGTTTCCGACCGCATCACAGCACAGAGACAGCGCTCATTAAGATAATAAACGATATTCGCTTAAATACTGACTCAGGCAAATTATCAGTGCTGATACTACTTGATCTCAGTGCTGCATTTGACACTGTCGATCACAACATACTTCTAGACAGGCTGGAAAACTGGGTGGGGCTCTCTGGGATAGTCCTAAAATGGTTCAGGTCATACTTAGAAGCAAGAGGGTATTATGTGAGTATAGGAGACCATAGGTCTGAGTGGACGTCCATGACATGCGGAGTTCCTCAAGGCTCAATTCTTGCGCCACTCCTATTCAACCTGTACATGCTCCCAATGAGCCAAATAATGAGAAAGAACCAAATCTCTTATCACAGCTATGCAGATGACACACAGATCTACTTAGCCCTATCGCCTAACGATTACAGCCCAATTGACTCCCTGCTCCAATGCATTGATGAAATAAATAGTTGGATGTGCCAAAACTTTCTTCAGTTAAACAAAGATAAAACTGAAGTTATTGCGTTTGGAAATAAAGATGAAGTTCTCAAGGTGAACGCGTACCTTCACTCTAAAGGTCAAACAACTAAAAATCAAGTCAGGAATCTCGGTGTGTCTCTAGAGTCAGACCTTAACTTCAGTAGTCATGTCAAAGCAATAACTAAATCAGCATACTATCATCTGAAAAATATTGCTAGAATTAGATGCTTTGTTTCTAGTCAAGACTTAGAAAAACTAGTGCATGCTTTCATCACCAGCAGTGTGGATTATTGTAATGGACTCCTCACTGGCCTTCCCAAAAAGACCATAAGACAGTTGCAGCTCGTACAGAACGCCGCGGCCAGGATTCTCAGCAGAACCAGAAAATATGATCATATCACACCAGTCCTCAGGTCTTTACACTGGCTGCCAGTTACATATAGGATCGATTTTAAAGTATTACTACTGGTATATAAATCGTTCAAAGGCCTAGGACCTCAATACATTGCAGATATGCTCAATGAATATAAACCCAAACGAACACTCAGATCATTAGGATCACATCAGCTAGAAATACCAAGGGTTCACTCTAAGCAAGGAGAGTCTGCTTTTAGCTATTATGCCAGTCGCAGCTGGAACCAGCTTCCAGAAGAGATCAGATGTGCTCCTACAGTAGTCACATTCAAATCCAGACTCAAAACACATCTATTTTACTTTGCATTTAATGAATGAGCACTGTGCCACTGTCCGTCTGACTGTTTTCACTGTCCTTTATTTTATTATATTTTTTATTCTAAACTGTATTTGACTTTATATTCTTAACGGTTTTAATTTTTCTTATTTCTTCACTGTTCTGTATTTGATTTTATATTCTTAATGGTTTTTATTCTTTCTTATTTCAAATGGATATTTATGTAAAGCACTTTGAATGACCATTGTGTATGAAATGTGCTATATAAATAAAATTGCCTTGCCTTGCCTTGCCTTCATAAGTCCTTGACTGCCAGCTGAGACCTGGCTACTTATTGGAATAGTCACGAGCAGTCACATAGATATTTTGCCCACAAGTATAAATGTCAAATATTTTACATTTCTTTTCCTCAGACTCACTAGCTGCAATCATTAGATAGCTTGGGTAGTGTCAGTCATCTTAAAATATCCATTTGTGTTTTGTCCATTCGTGTGACCTTTGAAGTTGTCTTTCAAAATAGGTCAGGAAATTGAAATGCACCAACTGCCAGACTTGCTTTTAGCTCTGGTTGACTCAGGCTATTATTATTTGTCATAGCACCTAAATAGAGTATTTTCCATTTGAGTCATCTAAAGATAGTGATAGTGATAGCAATAGTCTACGATAGTAGCAGTGGTAGTTTTCACACCCTTCTTTCTATTCTGGTTAGAGCCGGTTTCCGCTGTTCTGTCATGGGAGTAGCACACAACGTTGTTTGAGATCTTAAGTGTATTGGCAATTTCTTACATGCAATAGCTTTCAGTTCCCAGAACAAGAATAGCCTGACTCATTTCAGAAAAAAGTTATTTGTTTCTGGCCATTTTGAGCCTGTAATCGAACCTACAATTGCTGATGCTTTATTATCAACTATTTGCAAATGTCACCATTGCAAATGAGAATAAGTTCTTAATCGGCTTAACTGGTTAAATAAAGGTTAAATAAATAACAAAATTATTGGAAATGAGGTCGCACACACCAATTATTATGTTATTTTACATCCTAATTAGCACACTTGCCAAAAGACAATAACGTAAATAATACTGAGCTTAATTATATGCAAAATAGATTGGGAAATTGTATTGCCAAATACTAATACAAATAACTCAGAGAAAAATACATGCTATATTGTATAATCTAAAACCTCTATTTAATTTGTGTTTTTTTACTAAGCTAGCAAGGAATTGTTTTAAGATAGTCAGACAGTGGATCAATTACCAATTAGATTTTTAGTTTTAGGATCTGTGATAATGTATACAGCATATTTCAAAAATATATTAGGAAATTATTATAACAGTGAAATTTGTTTTTGGGATTTCAATAGAGCTTTCAGATTCACTGGATTAAACACCATAATATACCATAAAAGGCCTCCACTACTTCATCTGTCTTGCATAACCAAGAAAAAACTGACCTCCAAAAAATCTCTGAATACACCTACACTCAAACCGACACACTGGAGAAAAGTGTACTGAGAAAAAACATTCTAACAGCCTTGTCTGTGGACCTGCAGTGGCATCCAGACCTGCAGAAATAAACTAAGAATATCATGAAAAGCTAATATACTGGAGAAAGTATCTCACCCCGCAGCTTTTTTTCTCCAGTCTTTTATGCATGTCCTGGAGAAAACTGTCCTTCTGTAGCCTCCAGGTTTGGACGAGACCCACAGAGTGCTGACTATTCAGGGGTCATTTCCAGCTCAAAGACAGTTACCCATCATCTGGTGTCATGAATGTCAACACCTAGTCCTCCGGTTGTCTGTTCTACCACCAACTGAAGTATCTTGCAACTGATAACAATAGACAATAATACATTTCTTAGTCTGATTTAGATCAATATTTTTGGGGATAAACAATGATATCCTCTAGTGAATAAAAACCACAGTCAACTTAACCAGTGCTGATGCCATGTGAACAAACCACTCAAAAGAGCTAAAGACCATCATGTTGCTGGAAGTGTGTCAGAGATGTCTAAGTACACACAAACACACACACACACTATATACACCGATCTGCCATAACATAATGACCACCTGCCTAATATTGTGTAGGTCCCACTTTTGCCACCAAAACAGCTCTGACCCATCAAGGCATGGACTCCACTAGACCTCTGAAGGTGTGCTGTGTTATCTGGCACCAAGACGTTAGCAGCAGATCCTTTAAGTCCTGTAAGTTGCGAGGTTGATCGGTGTATCAGTGTTATTCACTTCACATGTCAGTGGTCATAATGTTATGGTTGATCGGTGTATCAGTGTTATTCGCTTCACCTGTCAGTGGTCATAATGTTATGGCTGATCAGTGTATCAGTGTTATTCGCTTCACCTATCAGTGGTCATAATGTTATGGCTGGTGGGTGTATATATATGTGTGTTGCTCCATCTCCCTCTGCAGTCTTTGAGCCAAAGCAGGGTTTCATCCCTCTGTAATGAACTGTGAATGTCAGAATAACAATTTTCTAATTGAGTTACTTTTTTTAAAGGAACGCATGAAACAATCACCTTTTACTCATAGTAAAGTGGATTTGGTTGGATTTTATATTAAGTTCTGGATCCAAACCTGTTAAGAAAAAAATGGCGGGGGGGGTTTAATGTACAGAGGTACAGCTGTGACACCAAATGTGAGTTCTCTAGCCTTGTGGATTTTTCACAGCCATTTCTGGGATTCAATTGAGCAACCTTCGGTTATTGGTCGTATGCTTTAACTGCTAGGCTGCCAGCTATGAATAACATTGATCAGACAATTAAAATAGATAGTACGCAGCTCAGAACATCAGCCAACATCTCCAAACACTGCAAGGTCGGACACTTTAGTGCTTGATCAGCACATTGGCTTTTCCCTGGCTAAGCATGATCCTGGCCAGTAATGTTCCATTGATTACCAATCTCAAGATGAATACAATAGTGCAATCCTGTAATTGAAGTGTGAATTGATGGAGTAAGGGCCAAAGCCAATCCATCTCGATCCATGAGAAGAACGGGAAACGACGGAAAGCAGGTGGAGGACACTTTGACTTTGAAAGCAGATGCCCACCTCTCTCAAAGCTCCCAACTACATTACATGAATGGCTTTCTCTCTCTTCTCTATTCTTTGTAATTGATTAATCGAATTTACAGTGCAGACAGCAGCTCGGCATCGACCGCAAGGCTACATATGGCCCCTGCATCCTGTAAAGAAAACACAATCAGAATCCTGGGGCATTATCAGCCATTTTCTAAAAGCTATGGGTGGACTGCTCCCTGCCTCACTGCCACAGAAACCAAACAAGATCATTATTTTTAACTGCTTTCTTTCTCCCACCAAGAAGGCTGTGATTGCTGAAACATCATGAGTATCCTTGGAAAATTACATAAAAGGAAGTATACTTACATCAGGTATAGGCTATTGTTGTACATTCCTATACTACATTAGAGCGTTAAGGCCGGTGTTCCACTTGATATTTTTTGTATTTTTTATATTTTGTAATATATTACTGATTTGGTTACAAATGTAGCTGCGGTTACTTTTTCCTATCTATCATTCAAAATGAGCTGTTCCGTTATGTCATTGGAGGGTGGGGAGAGGCTGCATCAAGGACTTTGAACAGGTAGACAAATCAACTGCACAGATGGAACACAATCAACAGAGCCCATGGTTACAACAAGATACTTTGTACATGTAATCGTGTGACAAATCAATATTTTTGAGGAAGTCGCAGTCAGATGGCAGGGAGGACAAGGAGCTGATGTGACGCTGCGCTGCCTATCTCCAAAGGATCTGCTCATCACTCTCGTTGACCACATTCCCCGTCCCTCTTTTCAAGTCATTTTGTTGCCTTTTTACATTTTATATCCATTGGAGGCTTTAACAAGTGAAAGCACTGAATACAGACTGACAATCATAGTCTGGACCTACTCTATCATAGCTGGGGTTTTTTTGTTCTTTAAAACCCCTTTGATGTAAATGGACTAATACAATTTCTTCAGCCATAACTGTCCTGAACTGTACTGACAATCAGTTAAACCCGTTGCATGTAAAAGCCAGTCAAGCTCCCCTTATATGTCAAAATATATATATATAATAATACAGAAAGACATTGAAAGAGTATGGTAATAACTGTGGTTTAGGAGTTGTTTCTGTTTTTCAGGGAGTGGGTGTATGCATTATAAAATACAGGGCCCTGGTGAAACAAAACCCTGGTCTACTATTTTAATGATTCAGAGGTATGATGTACACACAATGATCCCAATTAATCCTGTAATAGGTTATGTATAATAACAACATGGTAGATTTCTATGCTAGTGAGTCCCGACAAACATTGTGAGGCACCGCTGGAAAGACAAGACTCTCAGCTTTTAGCAGACACCCTGGATACCCAGATAGGGCCTACCGTTCTCATAAAAGACTGCATTTAATTAAGTAACAGACGTACCCCAGATATGTGGTACTTACAAGCACAATTCACCCTAAGCGTTGAAGTTTTTGCACTTTATCTTTATAACTGTGGAACACCAAGTTGTTGGTCGAAACCATGTACAATCAGAGTGTTGAGTACGGGAGGTAAATTAAGAAATATTAGTTGATTATCCTAGGACATATCCATTGTTAGGAATTAGTGCACAAACCATTTCATAAATAAACACAGTTGCAGCCCTCTCTGCAGTCTGAGATAAAAGTAGCATGCAGAAAATAAACAAGTATCAATATCATTATTGGACATTTCACCAGGATGGTTAATTGCATTACCAACCCCAGGGCAATGAAGAAAATAGTTATCCCATGTAAAGTAAGCTATATTTGTCAGATACGTTTTGGTGGGGATGTGTAACAATTAGTAGCCTCGAACAGCAACCTGATCCCACAAGCTTACATTTAAACGCTATACAGACATCAATCTGGTCGGGCTGAGATTAGAACCGTTTGGGCATGAGGCGTAATTCACAACACCAAACCGTAATGTACATCGAGCGACAGAAATCAAACAAGCAAATTGGTAAGTGTAGCTGTCTGAAAACGATTATTACCATTTATAACTCAAACCTTTGTGTATAAAAGACACCTTACCAAGATTATAATTATATTTTTTAAACAGCTGATGAATTTTGTTTTTACAAAAGACTAATAGCATTAGGTTTAGTGTTGCTGAATATTCCAGAAAAATCGATTTGATTAGTACTCATCATCACCTAGACCACACCCATAATTAGACCACACCCATAATTAGACCATACCGATAATTCATAAAAGTGCGCTGACTGGCCCGGTTAAATGGTAGCCGGGTCCAAACATAAGCCTATACAGCCTGACTAGACTGATAGCCAAGCAGCTTTTAAATGTAAGCTTGCGGGATCAGGCGGCTGTACGAAGATAAACAATGACTGCGTTCTTCAAAAACAAAGGAGATTCTGTAAGATAGATACTATACAGGAGATAAGAGTTCTTCACCCAAATACCCTCAATCTCTTTCCTTTCCACATTTTGGCATCTTTATTTTTATTTAGATTGCTATGGCACAGTGACTGCTGACTTTAAACAGAATATTTACTGAGAACAGTTTGAAGTCGAAGCGTAGAAAAAACAGCAAGGCACATTTTGAGACATCAAAAAAGGCCCCCTTCTCCTTCATTCTGTCTCTCATTCTTTCTCTGGACACACTAGTGCTTTTCCTGGGACTGTCGCTCTTCCTTCCAACGTACTGTTCTCTCCTTTGGCCGGAGCCGGGACAAAATGGTTAAGTTTTTTGCGCTCGTCTGCATATTCAATACTCGTCAAGACTGTGTTGCCCTCCTTATTATCACCCACTTCCTGATCTTCCTCCTCCGTGTCCTTCTGTCCCCCATCCTCCCTTTGCTCCATTGCCTCTCTGGCACGGTTCAGTTCGCGGTTCTTTTGTCTCTTGGCCAGCTTGTTGAGGGAACGGAAGCGGAGATTGAACAGGTTGTCCTCGGACGATGAGGCAGGCTGGGTCTGCTCGCTGCCTCGCCTCTGGTCATAGCAGAGCTCCCCTGCCCCCCTCAACCTTAAGTTATTCAGCTTGGTGTCGATGCTCTCCTGGGAGGACGTTTTGAAGTGGCTCTTCTCCAAAGAGAGCATGTCCAGGGACTGGGCTCTCTGCTCCAGGCCCAGCTGCCTACGCTCCATGTTACGGATGGTGGCGGCCCGCTGCAACTTGTCATGGATCTCCACGCTTAGCCGCCGTCGCGTCTCCCGGAACTCCGCCCGCACGTTGGCCTTCCACTCAGCTGCGTGGACCTTGAACTCCCCCACCTGCAATAACGCAAAGATGGAGGTCATCATTAGAGTAGGGAGGCATCCAAGTTGTTGGATCTTCAGATAAAAGCCTATGTGCTTCCCTTAAATACCAATGTCACAATATACTCCATACACTGTGTACAGGACAACTCACTGCATCTCAACCCACTTCTCTCACACCACTGTGTTTTTCATGGTTCCATGGTCTCCGGGGTGGAGGAGATAAATAGCTGAGCCTAATACAGAGGGAATGTTCAGTAAAGATAATGCTTACGATAATGATTTGCACTCACTTCCTCTTTAGTTTTTTTGGAAAGCACTCTGAGCCAGTCTCCAATCATGCTAAGGACTGCAGCAAAGTAGGCCAGGCCCACAAGGATCCAGAACCAGACCAGGGGCTTGTACCACTTCTTGTATTCAATGTTCCGGTCCCCACCTGGAACATTGAGGAAGAGTTGTTATATTAGATGCAAACTATTTATGTATTATTGTACACACTATATACAGGTGCTGGTCATAAAATTTGAATATCATCAAAAAGTTGATTTATTTCAGTAATTCCATTCAAAAAGTGAAACTTGTATAATGTATACATTCATTGCACACAGACTGATATATTTCAAGTTTATTTGTTTATTTATTTTAATTTTGATGATTATAACTGACAACTAATGAAAACACCAAATTCAGTATCTCAGAAAATTAGAATACTGCGAATAGATTCAATATTGAAGACACCTGGTGCCACACTCTAATCAGCTAATTAACCCAAAACACCTGCAAAGGCCATTAAATGGTCTCTCAGTCTAGTTCTGTAGGCTACACAATCATGGGGAAGACTGCTGACTTGACAGCTGTCCAAAAGACAACCATTGACACCTTGCACAAGGAGGGCAAGACACAAAAGGTCATTGCTAAAGAGGCTGGCTGTTCACAGAGATCTGTGTCCAAGCACATTAATAGAGAGGCGAAGGGAAGGAAAAGATGTGTTAGAATAAAGTGTACAAGCAATAGGGATAACCGCACCCTGGAGAGGATTGTGAAACAAAACCCATTCAAAAATGTGGGGGAGATTCACAAAGAGTGAACTGCAGCTGGAGTCAGTGCTTCAAGAACCACCACGCACAGACATATGCAAGACATGGGTTTCAGCTGTCGCATTCCTTGTGTCAAGCCACTCTTGAACAAGACACAGCGTCAGAAGCATTTCGACTGCTGCTGAGTGGTCCAAAGTTATGTTCTTTGATGAAAGTAAATTTTGCATTTCCTTTGGAAAACAAGGTCCCAGAGTCTGGAGGAAGAGAGGAGAGGCACATAATCCACATTGCTTGAAGTCCATTGTTAAGTTTCCACAGTCAGTGATGGTTTGGGGTTCCATGTCATCTGCTGGTGTTGGTCCACTGTGTTTTCTGAGGTCCAAGGTCAACGCAGCCGTCTACCAGGAAGTTTTAGAGCACTTCATGCTTCCTGCTGCTGACCAACTTTATGGAGATGCAGATTTCAGTTTCTAGCAGGACTTGGCACCTGCACACAGTGCCAAAGCTACCAGTACCTGGTTTAAGGACCATGGTATCCCTGTTCTTTATTGGCCAGCAAACTGGCCTGACCTTAACCCTATAGAAAATCTATGGGGTATTGTGAAGAGGAAGATGTGATACGCCAGATCCAACAATTCAGAAGTGCTGAAGGCCACTATCAGAGCAACCTGGGCTCTCATAACACCTGAGCAGTGCCACAGACTGATTGACTCCATGCCGCATTGCTGCAGTAATTCAGGCAAATGGAGCCCCAACTAAGTATTGAGTGCTGTATATGCTCATACTTTTCAGTTGGGCAACATAAAAAAAAAAAAAAGATTGTATTGGTCTTAAGTAATATTCTAATTTTCAGAGATACTGAATTTGGGATTTTCATTCGTTGTCAGTTATAATCATCACAATTAAAAGAAATAAACACTCAAAATATATCAGTCTGTGTGGAATGAATGTATACATTATACAAGTTTCACTAATGGAATTACTGAAATAAATTAACTTTTTGATGATATTCTAATTTTATGACCAGCACCTGTACATGTTAATGCAGAATCATTGTCAACTTTGTTTTCAGGAGACAAACAGCATGTTTGCAATAACTTATCAAAAAAGACTTGATGTATCAGCATTAATTTGGAATATTTTTGCACTAACATTCCACTTAACACATAACATATAACACATAACACATTCCACGTAATACATAACACATACAACTCTGGAAAAAATAAAGAGACCATTGCACCTTTTTCTTTCCTTTCCAAAAAAGTTGAAAAGGAAAGTTTTGAGTGAGGAATTTGCAGTGGTCTCTTAATTTGAACCCTTCTGTTTCTCACTCAAAACCTTCCTTTTTGACTTTTTTGGAAAGTAAAGAAAAAGGTGCAGTGGTCTCTTCATTTTTGTCTGGAGCTGTATATATTTATATGTCTGAAAAAGCATCATAAGCTATTCCAGGGATTTCTGAAAAAGTGCATGCAAAACAAAACATAAGCACACATACAGTATCTCACAAAAGTGAGTACACCCCTCACATTTATGTAAATATTTGATTATATCTTTTCATGTGACAACACTGAAGAAATTACACTTTGCTCAAATGTAAATTAGTGAGTGTACAGCTTGTATAACAAAATAACACAACACAGCCAAGTGAGTACACCCCTAAGTGAAAATGTCCAAATTGGGCCCAAAGTGTTTTTTGTGGCCACCATTATTTTCTAGCACTGCCTTAACCCTCTTGGACATGGTGTTCACCAGAGATTCACAGGTTGCCACTTCCATGACGACTTCACAGAGCTGGTGGATGTTATAGACCTTGCGCTACTCCACCTTCCGTTTGAGGATGCCCCATTGATGCTCAATAGGGTTCAGGTCTGGAGACATGCTTGGCCAGTCCATCACCTTTACCCTCAGCTTCTTTAGCAAGGCAGTGGTCGTCTTGAAGGTGTGTTGTGGGGTCGTTATCATGTTGGAATACTGCCCTGCGGCCCAGTCTCCGAAGGGGGGGGATCATGCTCTGCTTCAGTATGTCACAGTACATGTTGGCATTCATGGTTCCCTCAATGAACTGTAGCTCCCCAGTGCCGGCAGCACTCATGCAGCTCCAGACCATGACACTCCCACCACCATGCTTGACTGTAGGCAAGACACACTTGTCATTGTACTCCTCACCTGGTTGCCGCCACACACGCTTGACACCATCTGAACCAAATAAGTTTATCTTGGTCTCATCAGACCACAGGACATGGTTCCAGTAATCCAGTTTTCTTCAGCAAACTGTTTGCGGGCTTTCTTGTGCATCATCTTTAGAAGAGGCTTCCTTCTGGAACGTCAACCATGCAAACCAATTTGATGCAGTGTGCAGTGTATGGTCTGAGCACTGACAGGCTGACCCCCCACCCCTTCAACCTCTGCAGCAATGCTGGCAGCACTCATACGTCTATTTCCCAAAGACAACCTCTGGATATGACTCTGAGCTCGTGCACTCAACTTCTTTGGTGAACAATGGCGAGGCCTGTTCTGAGTGGAACCTGTCCTGTTAAACCGCTGTTTGGTCTTGGCCACCGTACTGCAGCTCAGTTTCAGGGTCTTGGCAATCTTCTTATAGCCTAGGCCATCTTTATGTAGAGCAACAATTCTTTTTTTCAGATCCTCAGAGGGTTCTTTGCTATCAGGTGCTATGTTAAACTTCCAATGACCAGTATGAGGGAGTGTGAGAGCGATAACACCAAATTTAACACACCTGCTCCCCATTCACACCTGAGACCTTGTCACAGGTGTGTTGCCAGCTGTTTAGACATTAATAGCTGTGTGTTGTTTTATTTTGAGGGGACGGCAAATTTACACTGTTATACAAGCTGTACACTCACTACTGTACATTGTAGCAAAGTGTCATTTCTCCAGTGTTGTCACGTGAAAAGATATAATCAAATATTTACATAAATGTGAGGGGTGTACTCACTTTTGTGAGATACTGTAATTTTGAATTGAAGGAGATTCCATTGGCTAATTTAATGTCATAATATAATTTCCATTTACAAGGATTTCAAGTAAATGTAAGAAAAATATGAGGAACTGAAAATGGCAATGGAATACTAAACAAATACACATACTGTAACTATGACACAAAAAGGGTTAACTGTAATATTATCCTACCTGCCACATAGTCCCCTATGCCAATAGTTGTTAGCGTGATGACAACAAAATAGATAGCGTCCAGAGCTGTCCACCCCTCGATGTGTTTGAAAATTATGGCTGGGATGCCAACAAAGACTACACACCCAGCTATAATGAAGAGTATGGTGGACGTCACCCTAATTTTGGTTTGGCTGATCTGTTTGTGCTTTTGCTGCAAGACAAACATGACATGGTCAGAGAAGAATGGTGAATCGACGATCACAAAGGTTTTATTAATGTATTATAAAACAGTGACCAATACACAAAAAATGTCCAGCTCAAAGGCACAGTAAGCCTGAAGAGATCTGCAGTAGCATCACAAACTAACTCAAACAGTGTGAAGTTGGTTAGCCATCTTTCATGGCTCTGCTCACCTAAAATAGATAACTAATTTGGCTTTCAAAGGGCTCTTAGTTCAAACTGCTTAAAAATTTGAATACATGTAAAATCTTTAAAGTAAATTATTCTGCGTTGTGTAGCCAAATATATTGAATATAGGCTATTAATTGGATGGGCTGGTCAAGTTGCTGCACACACATATCCCTCAGTTCCATCCCACAACCTTCTCTCAGCTTAACGTGCAGTACATGTTAGCTCAAATGTCATTTAAACAATAACATAAAATAAGGCATCTACTCTCTAGTTAACTGTCTTGTAAGACTGTAGTATAGAAAGGCCCTACTGGGAAGCATGTCTTTTGAGAGTCATTGGAAAATGTTTGTCATCATACAGTAGGTGGTAAAATAGTTGATGTTTCAAATATATCATCAAATTCTTAAAAGCCAATATTTGCGCCAATGTTAACACTTAAGCATTATTATGTCGACGTTCTTTCCAAAAATACATTTCCAAAGAGCCCTTTCTCCTGAAAATAGGTTATCAAACATGGTATGTCTAAATTAATTGATCACAGTCTAACATGCTTTTTATTAAATTGAAACCTCTGAAAGCATTTATTAACTTTAAACCTCTGAAAGCATAATGGGTTCATATGCAGTTCCAGTACATCCAATCCTCATGTAATTCAACCTACCCTGTAAATCTTCTCCACCCTCAAGACATTCTTCACAAAAACGGTCCCCAGTTGGTCTCCAATGCCGGCCAGGAGGAACCCAAATAACGGGATGCCAAATATGGCATAGAAGATGCAGAAGATCTTCCCTCCTTCAGTGCTGGGCGCTATGTTCCCGTAACCTGTCACAGAAGTGTTATGTTATGTAACGTCTGAGTTATTTTCCTGGAGTAAAAATATACCACGAAAGATTTGTGTAACTCAGTTGCTAGAGCATTACACTTCCAATGCCAGGGTTGTGACTTCAATTCCCTTAGGGGGGCCAGTACAAAAAGTAGGAATATGTATGCAGAAAGAGAATATATGTTAAATGACTAAAATATTAGAGAGGAAATAATGAGGTTGCACTCAGAGAACAAAACTGATTACAACCTGCCGTGAATGGAGATAGTTCAGAGAGGGATGACTAGGGCGCTGTTCAATCAGAACCAGCATGGTGGGAAGTGTGTCAGTCTCCACAGAGAAGCTGTGTTATTCAGTAAACAGATGAAACATTATTGATATGTTCTAATATAGAGACACCCCAGTGCCACTGTTCCTTCCCGCATCCCAATAGGAACGTGTGAACACATTTGGAGGCTTGAATATGAACACTGAAAACAATGTACTCCTGTGAATGATGCATTGTTTTTCCGCTCTTTATTTTCTTCTCCATTCCTAGCAAGCTCAAAATACGGTGAACAGCACACATTATGTTAGAGTTGTGTGAATCAAAAAGCCCCTATGATTTACCTGAAAGTAACCAAGTAGACAAGTGATACTGCATTATTTCACTAAGTCAATCAAAGGATGAAGAATGACTATTTAACAGTAATGAGTTCAGTAGTTAATGAGTTCAGTAGTCGGTGGTGGAGATCACCTATTGTTGTAATCACAGTCCCAGCAAAGAAGAAGGCACTGCCCAGGTCCCAGTGACTGGAATTGTAAGAAGATTCTCCAATCGGACTGACTCCTGCACTGACAGCGTCTATCGCATGCTAAGAAAGACAGAGCATTGGCTTAGTTATAACATGACAATGGTACAGAAATATCTTTACATTGCAATTCTGGTGAATACATAAATTCCATTCAGTTCAATGTGCAAGTTAAACATCCAAACGAAAAAGAAAAAAATGAACCCAGAAAAAAACCACAGCAAAGCTCTTAGCTAAATTGGCGCCAGTGGGATAGCCTATGTGATCTTGCTCTTTCAACAGCAGCTACGGACTATGAAGAGCATAGTACAATGCCAAGGCCCAAGGTGAAGGAAGGAGAAAACCCTAAGCCTAACACGTGTCTGGCTGTACTTAATTACCAACTCACAGCATCGTCATCCCCTGCTGGTGTGTGTGAGTGTGTGTGTTATGGTTAATTAATGACTATCATTTTCTTCTTTAGGTATTCCCTACGACAGGTAGCAATTAGATGGTCACCCACTGTACCAGAAGACTTGTATTGTTTATTTCTTGTTTGTCATTAACATTATGTAACTTCAGTCTCCAACTGCATGTCAGTCACCTGTACTATAGGTTTCACCGTCTTCTCTGAATCTCATATTTCTCCTATTCAGATATCTTAACAGCAACATTTTCTCCCAGTAGCTCTGAACTTGTCATGGTCACATTTCCATAATGTATTAGGGTTAAAGGATAAGGCCACAGGCTCAGCGTGTGCCTGTACCCTGTGGTGTGTCCCAGTGGGTGACTATGACGCATCTGCTTGGCTCCCCTCTACCTCACCTACATTGCGACTAATGGCACAAGTGCTGTCAGGGCTAAAGAAGAAGAAGCAAGGCTACACTGCCCGAGTCAATTTAATGACCCAGTCGATTTAATCCAAGAAAGAGAATTCCTTAGTGAATACCATAACGGGGCAATGGGAAAGGACACTGAGCAAGTATTTAGGGCCATGCAGCTGCATCCCCTTCTCCAAGGTGGCTTTCTACTCCTGCTGGCTGAACCTCTTTATCCCTCCCATGAGGGGAGGCGGGGCTTGCCCTGCTGGCTGCCCCCGGAAGGTTCCGGATGCTGACAGCTTTGATTGGGGGTGTTGGTGCAGCACTGATGCACTAGCTGGGGGCACGTTCACACCATAATATATTCAAACTGAGCAAATTTTAGCTGCTTTGGCCATGCAGTCCTTGAGTTGCTTCTCCTTCTGCAGACAAGTTTCCGACTTGACTGTCTCAGGCTTGACTGGACAAACTTTTGTAGCTAATTCTAATCTGGCATTTCGGTTTTGGATACAGATCTGAGGTTTGGTTTCTTTCTATTTCAGCACATTCCAAACTGTTTATTTGGCTATACCCAACCTTTATGCTATGGCCTTTATGAAGGTGACATTCTGTACTTTTGCGTCACATTCATCTTTCAATTCTATTTTCATACGTAGCAAACATGTTGACTTTACTGTCACAATGCTTATGTAGGGCACTGAACATGATCAGCATCAGCAATACCACTCCATTTGGAGCCACACCATTTTTGCTCAAATTCAAAGATAACAAATATTTTACTCAGTAAGTCACAACAGACCTACTTGCTGAATGGTTGCTGTGCCAGGCTCATATGTGTTGTTCTCAGTAGTTTGAAAATGAGGTTAACCAGTGAGTGAATATTGACATAAAGAGGTGATGAACACAACTTCCTCAAGTATATGGCTGCATCAGAAAACAGTGTATTTTATACTATATTCCATTAGCTCTGAAGTAAATTAAAGTTTTTACCCCTAGGAAAGACAGTACAATAACATCATTCCAATGATCATCAACTGCTTGTGTCGAAGTAACATGCAGAATCTCTACTTCTCTATATAAAAACAACAGGCTTAATTGTAGTTGATGACACCATGAAGTCACATTGGGCACACATGCACACTGAGCCATACTAACAAGCACTGCAAATTAGGCCTGACGTCCTGGTGGGAAAACAGTAGGCAGCCAGGAGCTACACTTAAGAGACAAACGCACACAAACACTCCCACACTCTTCCCAGAATTGCCATCACTGAGCCAAAGCCCCATCAAACCGTAAAAAGTGAGTCACCCAAAGCTGAGGTCTCCGGCCAGAGCCGTCTTCATGATAGATGGCTAAATGACAGATTTGACACAGTACTAATGGAAGGGCTATGGAACATTTTAGGGGAACATATAAACTGCAGACATGTTGATGGAGTGCTTGTTTAAAAGAGGACACACCCCATAAGAGTGGGCACAGTTACTGCCTTCACTGATGACATCTTTTTGTAGAGCTTTAAACATGGGTTGATCCCTCAAAATAAAGTTAATATGTATTGATTGTTAATACACTCAAAATAATGGGTCATTTAGCTTTTTGAGTGTTCCCAAGAAGAGGTATTGTTCTGTAACAGTTTTAATACTACTTACCCTCAGTTGCTTTCCTTGATTTTGTCTCTCTCTGGTGGTGATCTGAGATATAGTTCCTTAGCTAGTGGGATTGACTTGTCATGTGACTTTTATTCAGGAAAGAAGTTGTTGCCTCATGTATGGCTCAGTGTGCTCATTTGTTAGTTATATTCATTATCCCTATCCATCTTCTACGTTTGAATGCCTTTGGATGCTTTGTCATATCACGCTGTTTCAAATTAACAAACCCTGTGGACATGGACATTGTGTTTATGGATCATTAATGTGAAGACGTTTAACTTGCTGTCAAAATATGACTAGGAACACATACAGAGGACGGTACAGGTATTTTTAAGTTAAATATACTTGGCTTCTAGTGATTTGCAAACACTAAATTATGTTGACTTCAAACAATTAACAGCATGACAAATGTTGTCAGTATCCTTTAATACAATGTAATTTTTTTGTCTGTTCCCTAGTGATTTTTTTTACATTGGAATATGCCAATACATTCCACAAGCTCAAGCAGGTATGGTTGCGCAAACTGCTGAATGTTTTTGTATTTAGAAATGATACATTTTTGGGTTTATTATTGAGTTATACCAATGGTGGTGCAAATTGTTTAGTGTGTAATCGCAGTTGTCATTGTTTGATAAAGTCTTTGGATCTCTTTCACTGATTATATTAGCAGAAATATTGAGAAATGTACACAGTGTCTAATTTTTGCCTCTTTTCAACTGAGTCATCTTTCAACCTATTTCCTACATCCTTATGGGTTTACATTTAGAGAAAGCCAAAGGATGCCAACAACACACAATGTCTGTGGCCAAATGTTAACCATGGTGGGGGATCCGTAATGGTATGGGCAGCCATCTAGTGGGAGTTCACTGGGTTTGATGATTGCTCTGGATGGTCGTATAACAGCCAAGGACCAGGTGATGCAAACACTTTCCCCTAATTATGTTCTAATATTCCAGGATGATTATATCTTAACACACACTGCTAAACTAATTAAAGAGTGGTTTTATGAACATGAGGATTACATAAAATACCTTACTTTGCCACCCCAATTACCAGATCTGGAACTTATTGAACTTCTTTGGATTTTCTGTTTTGATTTGCGCAACTACACTGAACAAAATTATAAACACAACCCTTTTGTTTATGCCTCCATTTATCATGAACTGAACTCAAAGGTCAAAGACTTTCTCTATGTACATAAAAGGGTTGTGTTTCTCTCAAATATTGTTCACAAATCTGTCTAAATCTGTGTTAATGAACACTTCTCCTTTGCCGAGATAATCCATCCACTTCACAGGTGTGGCATATCAAGATGCTAATTAGACAGCATGATTATTGCACAGGTGTGCTTTAGGCTGGCCACAATAAAAGGCCACTCTACACTGTAAAACCTAGTTCAGAATACTCAAAACTTTTGTGGAATCTGATTACATCAAAATATTTAGATAAACTAACTTAATTTTGTATGTAATTACTTACAAATTACAATTTATTTATTCAAGTTTATTTCAAGTTTACTGTACATAAAAATATAGGAGAATATTTTTTTCCAATATGCATTGCTCTATCAAGTGATCTCTAAAGTTACCACCCATGACTTCATTTGTTAATGACAAACACATGGTTACTGAACACACTTAATTTTTACTGTTATAAAATTGTGAATACTTAACATATCCCAAAAATCCTTATTTTGAAGCAACCCCCTTAGCTATTATGGACTCATGGACTAATAATTTCAGATGCCCTCAAATACATTGTGCGGTCAGGTTGAAATCCTAGCCCAGTTGCCACAAAGCCAAACTTTCAAGAACATTTTCTGAAAGATTTCTGGTTAAACTGGGAACTTCCCCAGATATTCTTTTTTTTGCAACGCTACCCACAAGGCATTGGCTTGCAAAAAGGAATGCACAGTTCCCACGGAAATCCAACTAAACTTTTGACAGGAAGATTATTTATGTCATTGTTACAATAATTTCAGTAGTGGGTGCAAAATCTTTGTTTTACTACATAATTGGATTACTTTAGACAAACGTATGTGTTTGATGTTTGTGTAGCTAAGATGAATTAATCAGTCAAAGTACATGCAAAAAAAAGATAATAAAACGTTTCCAAAATATCAACTTGAAGCAGAGCATGCTGTGAACATTTTCATTTCAAACTTATACAAATTTTAACTTTGAGTTACACTTAGTAGAAACATTTGAGTAAAAAATACGTTAGAGTTTACAGTGTAAAATGTACAGTTCCATCACCCAGCACAATGCCACAGATGTCACAAGTTTTGAGGGAGCTTGCAATTGGCATGCTGACTGCAGGAATGTCCACCAGAGCTGTTTCCTGTGAATTGAATGTTCATTTCTCTACCATAAGCTGTTTACAAAGGCGTTTCAGGGAATTTGGCAGTATATCCAACCGGCCTCACAACCGCAGACCATGTGTAACCACACCTGCCCAGGACCTCCACATCCAGCATCTTCACCTCCAAGATCGTCTGAGACCAGCCACACGGACAGCTGCTGCAACAATCAGTTTGCATGATCGAAGAATCTCTGCACAAATTGTCAGAAACCGTTTCAGGGAAGCTCATCTGCATGCTCGTCGTCCTCATCGGGGTCTTGACTTGACTGCAGTTTGTTGTCGTAACTGACTTGAGTGGGCAAATGCTCACATTTGATGGCATCTGGCACTTTGGAGAGGTGTTCTCTTCACGGATGAATCCCGGTTTTCACTGTACTGGGCAGATGGCAGACTGGGTGTATGGCATCGTGTGGGTGAGTGGTTTGCTGATGTCAACGTTGTGGATCGAGTGGTCCATGGTGGCGGGGGGGTTATGGTATGGGCAGGCGTATGTTATGGACAACGAACACAGGTGCATTTTATTGATGGCATTTTGAATGCACAGAGATACCATGACGAGATCCTGAGGCCCATTATTGTGCCATTTATCCATCACCATCACCTCATGTTGCAGCATGATAATGCATGGCCCCATGTTGCAAGGATCTGTACACAATTCCTGGAAGCTGAAAAACATTCTTGCATGGCCAGCGTACTCACTGGACATGTTACCCATTGAGCATGTTTGAAATGCTCTGGATCGGCATATACGACAGCATGTTCCAGGTCCTGCCAATATCCAGCAACTTCACACAGCCATTGAAGAGGACCAACATTCCACAATTAACAACCTGATCAACTCTATGCAAAGGAGATGTGTTGCACTGCGTGAGGCAAATGGTGGTCAGACCAGATACTGACCCCCCGGACCCCCCTAATACTGTGAAACTGCACATTTTAGAGTGTCCTTTTATTGTGACCAGCCTAAGGCACACCTGTGCAATAATTATGCTGTCTAATCAGCATCTTGATATGCCACACCTGTGAGGTGGATGGATTATCTCGGCAAAGGAGAAGTGCTCACTAACACAGATTTAGACAGATTTGTGAACAACATTTGAGAGAAATAGGCCTTTTGTGTACATAGAGAAAGTCTTAGATCTTTGAGTTCAGCTCATAATAAATGGGGGCAAAAACAAAGTGTTGTGTTTATAATTTTGTACAGTGTAACTAACTAGAAAGTTGAATCAACTTTAGTATTTCTCCGTTATACTGAATGTATTTAATGTCATTCACAGTTAGCATATCTCTCGAGCAAATCAAATTAATTGGCAGCAATCAAATGGGTGCAACGGTCAGATAGTTGTTATTGTTGTATGTACATCCCGATTTGGTTCCTGGCTACTGCCATTTATTGGCCAGGTGAAAAAGGTTTATTTACTTTTCCCTAATAAATGTCTGCTAATCGCTCTGGCTGGTTGATACTCTAGCATACTGTAGATTGCCGTTGTCTTTTGAGGGAGAGGATGAGAGACTACCTGCTTATAATTATTTGATCAGGACTTGTATGTTCACAAATTTAGGACTCCTATAGTAATTACATATTGAGAGTAAAAGGGGATTTGGGAGTTTTAGAGGGACATTTCGGTTTATAGCATGTTGGATTTCATTTTCCAGTTTTAGTGTTGAACCGTCATCCATACAGTTTTGGTAATAGTTCCATTTCTGATATTAATTTCAGGCACTGGTCATATGCTGCAGTGATCAAACTCACTCCAAAACATGTTCTTAACCGTCTCCACATAAATGATAACAACAAAAATGTTTCAATAATTTTTCTGTATATATCACCAGTTGTGCATTTTAAGAAAATGGATTAGCTAATGTGTCTTTTCCAGACTTAATCACCATATCATAATTCACCAACACGTTTTGTGCGCAAAAGAAGTGATGCAATGACATTTTGTGCAAGGAGCCTTCAACAGAGGTTTTCCGTACTCAGGAGACGTAAACGGAGCACATAGACGTGTGATGGCTGAGCAGAGAAATTTTTTGGAAAGATTCAAGAAACTGTTGCCTGAAATCAAAAGGGTTTCTCAAGCTCTCTAAACATGGAGAATATTCACAGCTAGAGGACCAAACGTGGCTCCTGGATTTAACTATTCTTAATGACCAACAGCGAGGTTGAATGAACTGAATGTAGATCTGCAAGAAAAAGACAGAAATGCAATATATATGATCTGCACTTTAAATGTAAGGTACAACTGCTTTCAATTAAGCTGGAAAGCTCTGCTTGACACTACTTGTTACTTTGTTCAAAACATTGAATCTGAAATGCATGCTCAGTTTTGTGAAATGCACTTTCAGTTTTAAAGTCGAGGTGGACAAAAAAGCTAATGCTTTTAGCGTTAAATGCATCCAATCTTTGATGATTTCTTTGGATTTTTTTAAAACAGACATGCGTATCAAGACATCTACAATATAAATTATACCGATAACAAAATTCCTGCCCGATACCGATAGTTGATATTCTTAGAAAACAATCAGCCAATTTCGATACCGATACCTACATTCTCTCAATTCTGTACCTGTTAACTCTAGCATGAATTTAATAAAAATGTAATCAAATGAAATGGCAATAAATGCAGATTCTGTAATAAAAATGTTTCTATACTTTCTAAACATTTTAATGACCAAAAACCTACAAAAATAACTGTCGGTGAATGGAAAATGTACATTATGTGATGGTAAATTCATATTCTCTTTCTTTAATTGTAAATTACACAATGTCTTGATAGAAATGTAGGAAATAATGTATAAAACTTCATCAACAAAACTGCAACCGAGATAGAATGATGACATAAATTTTTTTTACTCATGACTATATAAAAATATTATTATAAAGATCACTGGAGCATATTGGACACGAATTCAGACAAAATCTAAATTTGCCAAATGTAACGCAATCTGCCAAACAACGATTATAACGTTTTGCAAATAATCGTCAGATACCAAATTGCTAGTGGATACAACAGTGCATCCTTAAGCATTTCTGTGGATGTAGTCTGTCCAAGAGTGAATACTAACCCAATACTAAGGCAAGCATGCACCATTACCCACCTTGATAAGTGCCTCTAGTTCTGCCGGCATCACACATGGGTGCCTATGAAGGAAAAGAGCCTTCTCAAGAGTGATGCTGTCCTTCTGGTTGCTCTCAAAGGGTTGCTCAAGGGCATTGAAGGCCAGGCCTCCGCCGACCAGATAGGCCACCACCACCACAAACACTGCCACCACCGTCTTCCACCTCATCACAGAGTGCAGTGTCGAGAAGTCACCGGTCGTGTCCATACTAGCTATCACACTGGCAGAGCGAGAGGAGATGGAGAGGCGGGGTAAGGGGCAGTGAGCATTTGCCCCCTTGGGATCACTGCCACTGGGGTTCTGCACGGCTGCTGCACTGGCCTGGACTAGGCTGGACTGGATCGTCCCTGACTGGACCTTCTTGGGAGGGACCAAGTTGGTCTGGATTGCCACTAAACAGGAGAGATAATTCAAGTGTCAGCCAACTATAGTAATTTATACCTCTAAATATGAAGCTCGCAAATATGACACATATGGTACTTTGTTGTGTGATTCCCATTGCAGTGTAAATAGAAATCTTAATATACAACCCTGTTTCCAAAAACATAAAATGCTAATATAAGCAGAATGAAAATCCTTTAAACCCTATATTCAATATAATAAAAATTAGGACAATAGACAACATATCAAATGTTGAATTTGAGACATTTTATTGTTTCTTTAAAAACATATGCCCACTTTGAATTTAATTCCAGCAACATGTTTCAAAAACGTTGGGAGAGGCAACAAAAGACTGAAAAAGTTGTGGAATGTTAAAAAACTAAACCTGGTGGAATATCACACAAGTAGGTCAATTGGCAATAGGTTGGTAACATGATTAGGTATAAAAAGATAATTCCAAATAGGATGGGTCTGTCAGAAGTAAAGATTTGATAGACTGCACGGGCAATTTAAGAATAATGTTTCTCCACTTAAAATTGCAAAGATTTTGGGGATCTCATTATCTATGGTACATGATATCATTAAAAGATTCAGAGAATCCGGAGAAATCTCTGTACAGGTGCTGGTCATATAATTAGAATATCATCAAAAAGTTGATTTATGTCAGTAATTCCATTCAAAAAGTGAAACTTGTATATTATATTCATTCAGTGCACACAGACTGATATATTTCAAATGTTTATTTCTTTTAATTGTGATGATTATAACTGACAACTAATGAAAATACCAAATTCAGCATCTCAGAAAATGTGAATATTACTTCAGACCAATACAAAAAAATTATTTTTAGAAATGTTGGCCAACTGAAAAGTATAAACATGAAAAGTATGAGCATGTACAGCATTCAATATTTAGTTGGGGCTCCTTTTGCCTGAATTACTGCAGCAATGCAGCGTGGCATGGAGTCAATCAGTCTGTGGCACTGCTCAGGTGTAATGAGAGCCCAGGTTGCTCTGACAGTGGCCTTCAGCTCTTCTGCATTGTTGGGTCCGGCGTATTGCATCTTCCTCTTCACAATACCCCATAGATTTTCTATAGGGTTAAGGTCAGGCCAGTTTGCTGGCCAATAAAGAACAAGGATACCATGGTCCTTAAACCAGGTACTGGTAGCTTTGGCACTGTGTGCAGGTGCCAAGTCCTGTTGGAAAATGAAATCTGCATCTCCATAAAGTTGGTCAGCAGCAGGAAGCATGAAGTGCTCTAAAACTTCCTGGTAGACGGCTGCGTTGACCTTGGACCTCAGAAAACACAGTGGACCAACACCAGCAGATGACATGGCACCCCAAACCATCACTGACTGTGGAAACTTTACACTGGACTTCAAGCAACATGGATTCTGTGCCTCTCCTCTCTTCCTCCAGACTCTGGGACCTTGATTTCCAAAGGAAATGCAAAATTTACTTTCATCAGAGAACATAACTGTGGACCACTCAGCAGCAGTCCAGTCCTTTTTGTCTTTAGCCCAGGCGAGACGCTTCTGACGCTGTGTCTTGTTCAACAGTCGCTTGACACAAGGAATGCAACAGCTGAAACCCATGTCTTGCATACGTCTGTGCGTGGTGGTTCTTGAAGCACTGACTCCAGCTGCAGTCCACTCTTTGTGAATCTCCCCCACATTTTTGAATGGGTTTTGCTTCACTATCCTCTCCAGGGTGCGGTAATCCCTATTGCTTGTACACTTTTTATACCACATCTTTTCCTTCCCTTCGCCTCTCTCTGTGAACAGCCAGCCTCTTTAGCAATGACCTTTTGTGTCTTGCCCTCCTTGTGCAAGGTGTCAATAGTCGTCTTTTGGACAGTTGTCAAGTCAGCAGTCTTTCCCATGATTGTGTAGCCTACAGAACTAGACTGAGAGACCATTTAAAGGCCTTTGCAGGTGTTTTGAGTTAATTAGCTGATTAGAGTGTGGCACCAGGTGTCTTCAATATTGAACATTTTCACAATATTCAAATTTTCTGAGATAGTGAATTTGGGATTTTCATTAGTTGTCAGTTATAATCATCAAAATTAAAAGAAATAAACACTTGAAATATATCAGTCTGTGTGGAATGAATGTATATATAAAAATGTTCACTTTTTGAATGGAATTACTGAAATAAATCAACTTTTTGATGATATTCTAATTATATGACCAGCACCTGTATGTATGAGACAAGGCTGAAAACCAATATTGGATGGGTGTGATCTTCGGGCCCTTAGGTGGCACCACATTTAAAGAAGACATGATTCTGTAGTGGAAATTACATCATGGGCTCAGAAACACTTCCGAAAACCATTATATGTGAAAACAGTACATCGCCGCATCCACAAATGCAAGTTAAAACACTAGCATGCAAAGAAGACCCCATATATATACAAGATCCAGAAACGCCGCCACCTTCTCTGGGGCCAAGCTCATTTAAGATGTACTGAGGTGAAGTGGAAAACTGTCCTCTGGTCTTGCGTATCAACATTTGAAATTATTTTTGGGAATCATGGACGCTGAATCCTCCGGACTTATCAGCACACAGTTCAAAAGACAGCGTCCGTGATGGTATGGGGGTGCATTAATGCATATGACATGGGTGACTTGCTCATCAGCATTAGTGCTGAACAATATATACAAGTTTTGAAGCAGCAATAAGTCTCTCTTATTTCAGTAAGACAATGCCAAACCACATTCTGGATGTATTGCAACAGCATGGCTCCATAGTAAAAGCATCCAGGTGCTAAACTGACATGCCTGCAGTCCAGACATGTCACCCACTGTAAACATTTGGCACATTATGAAACTAAAAATATGTCAAAGGAGACCCCAAACGGTTGAGCAGCTGCAATCCTATATCATCAAGCAAGAATGGAATAAATTTCATTTTCAAAACTACAGCAATTGGTCTCCTCAGTTCCCAAATGCTTACAGAGTATTATTGTTAAAAGAAGAAGTGATGCAACACAGTGGTAAACATGCACCTATCCCAACTTTTTTTAAATGTGTTTCTGGGATCAAATTCAAAATTGCACGAGGCATTTCTGTTACTTTGTCCACCCTCTGTATATTATAAGTCTTACACCCCGGATTTTTCCGTGCCTAGGTTGTTCATATGGTTTTTTGAGAAACATGTGTAAATAGTTCTTTACAATACCCCCAGAGTCCCCCAGAGCCTCAAAGTGGAATTCCAAGAACATTCTCTTTTTAGTGTAGCTACTGGTCATCTGAACATGCAAAAACATTGTTGCCCAAAAAGGTAATGTACTTTTTTAAATAGGAATGGCCACCCCTCATAGTCTGACTCCTCTATAGGTATTTTATAGCCACTGTGCATCAATTTCTTGTTGTTGCTTGCCCTTTGGGGTTTCTAGGGTGGTTATCTGTAAAAGCACTTTGTGACCACTGTTGATGTAAAAAAATTACTTTATATTTAATATTTGATTTGACTTACACACAGAGACACTGAGAACATTGATAAGAGGTTCCATCTCAATCTGCCCAATAGACAGGTGTGGCCCGTAAGATAGTTACAACTGTTACAAAGGGTAATTGCTTTGGTGATGGGATGTATAATAAATGCAAGCAAGCTGGGTGAGGGAGGGAGGGGGAGGGAGGTCAACCAAAATGGGGCATTGTGCAAAGGAGGCCTCCATATTTAGATCCTTTTATGTATAAACACTGAAAGCCCCAGCATTCACCCCCCAACCCACTCCTATGTGAGATTGTCCTGACTGAGTCTTTTGAGAATGGGAGGGACCTTGCTGGGTTTCATCATTTTAAAGAGCTAATAGTTCCTATGGAGGTGTTTTTTAATATAATTTTAATGATTGACTCGCTATATACAGTACTATATACAGTAGGCTATATAACTTGCTAGCTCAATAAAGAAAATATATAAAAGTCCCTTTTTTTGCAACATGAAATTCCATCTAGATAGTCCATCCTTTGACAAGAATTAATACTGAAACAAAGGAAAACAACCTGAAGTAATCAAGACCGGGACACAGCCAGAAATACACCAACATCAACAACAGTCACTTTGCCTTAGCACACCTATAGGTAGTAGGATTACATTTCCAAGGTATTGTTGGGATAATAAGTGGTCTCTTGGACAGGTAAAGATATGGAGTCATGGAGTTAAACATATTTTGAATAATGATTCATCATTGATCTTGTTTTTAGTCCAGAAAACACCCCAAAAGAGTATTCAAAATCAAGGAACCTCTTTTTAGGATGGCTGGGAATGACTTTAGAAAGACATTTAATCTAATAATGTCAGACATGCAAGCTACAAAAAAAGACCTATATGGGAAATATATGGGAATATGCAAAACATTTGTTCATTTATTTTTTGTATTTCGTGCATCTGCCCCCAGAAAATGTCGTTCTATTTTAAATGACACCAAGTTGAGAACTTTTGACCAGACGAATTTGCGTTAACCATTTATAAATGAGAACCACACGCACACGCATGTCCAAAACCGAACTCAATAAAAAAAAATGTCTTTGCAAACGGGTTTTACTTTTCTGCATAAGGATACATTTTATCAACTGATCTCCAATATAGGCTATGACTCCCACAGAGAAAGCATTGGAAATCACGATCATGAATATAATCAACATGCTCCTTTGGCCGCGCCCTACGTACTAGTGCAAGTGGTGCTCATGGAGGATAGCAATCTGTTTGGATTCAATAGGATTCATATCAGCTATTGGACCAGATTAAACTGCTGAAACAGATAATATGATGGATATTGTCGCTAGAAAGGCTCTGTTTCTGCCCGTTAATTCCCAATACCCACCCTCAAACCACACACACAACCCCTAACGATGTGCGACCAGCTGTGCCCATAAGGGATGGAGAAGAAAGAGATCCACTTAACCGCCTGCATTCATAATTAGCACAATTGCAATAACATAAATTCCATTAAGCTATACTTTGAAATGAAATAAACAAACGATACATTTGAAAGATATGGCACCGTACGCATCATTCACGTTTTAGTGATTTTGTGATGTCCTAGACACACAGCAAGGATCTGGACACTACTAAATCTCTATACGACTATGAATTTATTCGTTCATCATAAGAGAAACCTTACACAAATTTTATTTGAAAGTCAAATGTTTACTAACCTTGTTGACCAGGGTCCCAATTTTCTTTTTTTCTACGGTTTTCCAGTGGAAATTTCATAGCTATTGTTCTTCTGAATAAACACTATAGCCTACAATAACAACCGGGTAAAAAGTGCTTGAGAAAATGTAATCAAGAAAACCAAATCAAAGCATCCTTGTCATACTGGTGAAATTCTCTCTTAAAATTACATAATCAAATGTACAGGAAAAGTAACTGGAAAGCAACCATGTACCCTTTCTCGATCGTAATTTGGTTTCTGGCTTTGCTATCACAACATTCAAACCCACCCTGTGGGTTACAGTTCTAACGTCAGTTTTGGAACAGAAGTAGATGGGGGTGCGCTTTTAAAACATTACTGTACTGTGAAAAATCAACCCCAACAAAGGATGAACAATGATAGTAATGCAGCTAGCTACATCTCATCGTCAACGCCCGTTTTTCAAAAAGTTCTTATTTAATTATCACTAATTCTGAAGGCCCGTGATACGCGTAATAATGTACAAATGTATGTAAACTGGTTACTTACTATTTTGTGCAAAGGACCCCGTCTATCGTCCTTACCTCGAGGGAACCACTGCACTCACAGTTGGGTACCGGCGTACAGGCACATGGCGCTAGAGTAAAAGCATAAAGGTATTCAAGCATAGACAACGCAAACCATTACATCATCCGCTGGAGAAATCATACATAATGTATCAAAATAAAAAGCTGTCTTTCTGCAACAATATAATCGTGTCCCTTACACATATGGTATGAATATAGCCTAGTGCTTTGTTATTTTGAGGTTCCACAGTTTTTATACAGGCACTTTTTTGGGGGGGATGCTTGAAATAAAAATTACAGAATTACATTAAATGCAGTGGACTGTCACTGCAGAAGTCTGTGGTTGTTTTTTGATTTCCATATCGGGTTATATATATATAGTTAGGCATTTGAATGGGCTATTACAGTGGCTTATCGTTTAACATCACAGTGAACACTTTAAGGAATTTAACAAATACGTTGTTAAATTAAACGGAATTAGTTCTGATACTGTGCATTTAATTTAATTATCTAGCAACCATACAAATAGTATACCCTAATGAGACAATTGCACCCCAAACACCCTGTAAACTTAGATTCCTCGAACAACCTTAAACCAGTCCTAATCATTTATAGCGGTTCAGCTGATACACATTGAATTTAGCTCATTCATCCACTCACTTTCTGAGAACAAATACAAATTAGTCCTCTGATGTTCATTACTGGGTTCTGTATTGTCTCTTGGCACTATGAAGCGGTCTCTGAGATGTAAACAATACTATAATTTTTATTTATAATGTATGTGAACTCCACAGTTGTCTATCCCACAGCTGTAAAATAAATCAACATGCTTTCCTTATAACTGGCCGTACTGGGTCAAAAGGTCGCTTAAACAGACCCAATACTAGTAATCTGTTGACAGCATGCTGCCTTGAATAAATATGACATAATGATTTCTTTTTTTTCTTTCTGTCAGGGGAGAGGTGTTTATAACTTTTTGTTAGCCACTGTTGTTGAAAGAGAAACTGTTTACTTTGTGTGATGTCATGTCCACCATGACCACATCTATTTGCATGTGATTCATAGGACTTCTTAGGCCTGCTGTTAATTCTATGGGATAACTGCTTTCTGTAAACCATGTGCACTGATGTGAATATATAACGCTTTCTTTTGGCGAATTTCAATTTAAAATGGTTGAGAAGAGTATAAGTTATGCCGCAATTATACAGTGTATTAATAACACCCGCTCAGTAGGTCTCCTTAAATTTGTTTTACTTATACCCGATTTTTCTCCCTAGTGTTGTGATATCCAGTTCATGACTAAGACATCCCTAGCTACTACCAGCAGACTCTGGGCAGTCGATGCCAAGATGTGTCTTCAAAAAGCATATCTGATACCATTTTGTTTCTTATCCTGCTTCTTGCTGGACCAGGAAGTCTAGATCGTAATACTTACATGCCAGAAGAAACGCACTCCCTGGCCTTGACTGAGCACACTGAGGCCCAAGTTTCCACAACTATTCTAAAATCATAAATGCTGCTCTAAACAACTGCACAACTTGTTTCCTCCTCGTCTTCTCTTACCAAACGAGACTGGTACAATACGAGCTAGACCAGGGTGGTTTAGAGTAGGAAGGTTAGTACTGCATGTCTAAACTGAGTATAAGGAGATTACAAGTCCATGCAAACTGATATTGGGACCAGCAAGAACGTTTACATGGGAAATATGTCAGTCACTGATGAATTTTGTAGAAAAAGATTATTTAAAATTCTGACTTAAAACACTGAATTTAGATGTCGACTTGTAATCGTTGATTATGTACACTCTAAGCGCACCAGAGAACGTTTTTATCAAGGATCTGTCTGTACTGAGCTTAGTGTCAAACTTTGTGTCAAACTCCAAACAGGCTGGTGTGCCTTTTTACTGAAGGTTTTCATCCGTCTGGCTGATGTACCATAAAGGCCTGATTGGTCAAGTGTTGCAGAGATTGTTGTCCTTTAGGAAGGTTCCCCCCATCTCCACACAGGAACTCTTGAACTCAGTCAGAGTGATCATTTGGCTCTTGGATACTTCCCTGACCACGACCTAAATTTTTTTTGTTCTAGTTAGGATTCTAGCAGCCGTGTGCAGCACTAATTGAAGTTTATTAAGTGATTTTTCAGGATATCCGGAAAGAAGAGCATTGCAGTAATCTAATCTAGAAGTAACAAAAGCATGTATTCGTTTTTCTGCATTAGTTTTTGATAGAAAGTTTCAGATTTTTGCAAGGTTTCGAATATGAAAATAAGCAACTGTTGAGACATATTCTACAAGTTCATCAAAGGAGAGGTCAGTGTCAAGGGTAACACTGAGGTTTCTTACAGTTTTTTGGGATACGACCATGCAGCCATCGAGGTTCACAGTGAGATCTGCCAACAAAGCTCTTTGTTTCTTGGGTCCTAAAACAAGCATTTCGGTTTTTCTTGAGTTTAAAAGCAAGACGTTCTCTGTCATCCACTTCCATCCATCCATCCATCCATCATCTTCTGCTTATCCGGGGCCGGGTCGCGGGGGCAGCAGTCTAAGCAGGGATGCCCAGACTTCCCTCTCCCCAGACACTTCCTCCAGCTCTTCCGGGGGGACACCGAGGCGTTCCCAGGCCAACCGGGAGACATAGTCCCTCCAGCGTGTCCTAGGTCTTCCCCGGGGTCTCCTCCTTGTCATCCACTTCCTAATAACTGAAACACATGCTTCCAAAGTAGCTAATTTTGGGGCTTCTCCATGCTTATTTTGAAATATATAACTGTGTGTCATCAGCATAACATTGTGATTCTGGATTACATCACCCAGAGGAAGCGTACACTCACCTAAAGGATTATTAGGAACACCATACTAATACTGTGTTTGACCCCCTTTCGCCTTCAGAACTGCCTTAATTCTACGTGGCATTGATTCAACAAGGTGCTGAAAGCATTCTTTAGAAATGTTTGGCATAAATTGATAGGATAGCATCTTGCAGTTGATGGAGATTTGTGGGATGCAAATCCAAGGCACGAAGCTCCCGTTCCACCACATCCCAAAGATGCTCTACTGGGTTGAGATCTGGTGACTGTGGGGGCCATTTCAGTGCAGTGAACTCATTGTCATGTTCAAGAAACCAATTTGAAATGCTTCGAGCTTTGTGACATGGTGCATTATCCTGCTGGAAGTAGCCATCAGAGGATGGGTACATGGTGGTCATAAAGGGATGGACATGGTCAGAAACAATGCTCAGGTAGGCCATGGCATTTAAACGATGCCCAATTGGCACTAAGGGACCTAAAATGTGCCAAGAAAACATCCCCCACACCATTACACCACCACCACCAGCCTGCACAGTGGTAACAAGGCATGATGGATCCATGTTCTCATTCTGTTTACGCCAAATTCTGACTCTACCATCTGAATGTCTCAACAGAAATCGTGACTCATCAGACCAGGCAACATTCTTCCAGTCTTCAACTGTCCAATTTTGGTGAGCTTGTGCAAATTGTAGCCTCTTTTTCCTATTTGTAGTGGAGATGAGTGGTACCCGGTGGGGTCTTCTGCTGTTGTAGCCCATCCGCTTCAAGGTTGTGGGTGTTGTGGCTTCACAAATGCTTTGCTGCATACCTCGGTTGTAACTAGTGGTTATTTCAGTCAAAGTTGCTCTTCTATCAGCTTGAATCAGTTGGCCTATTCTCCTCTGACCTCTAGCATCAACAAGGCATTTTTGCCCAAAGGACTGCCGCATATTGGATGTTTTTCCCTTTTCACACCATTCTTTGTAAACCTTATAAATGGTTGTGCGTGAAAATCCCAGTAACTGAGCAGATTGTGAAATCCTCAGATCGGCCCGCCTGGCACCAACAACCATGCCACGCTCAAAATTGCTTAAATCACCTTTCTTTCCCATTCTGACATTCAGTTTGGAGTTCAGGAGATTGTCTTGACCAGGACCACACCCCTAAATGCATTGAAGCAACTGCCATGTGATTGGTTGATTAGATTATTGCATTAATGAGAAATTGAACAGGTGTTCCTAATAATCATTTAGGTGAGTGTATATAGTGAGAACAATAATGGGCCCAGAACCGAGCCTTGAGGAACACCAAAACATACCTTTGATTTGTCAGAGGATATATCATCCACACATACGAACTGATATCTTTCAGATAAATAATAGCAATGTAGCCCAATATGGGTTTCCAGTCTCTCTAAGAGAAGGGAGTGATCAATAGTGTCATTTTTGCCACTGTGTTTCATCACCTCTTCTTTTAACAACACTTTTTGCTTGATATACAGTAGGGAGAACAAGTATTTGATACACTGCCGATTTTGCACATTTTCCCACAAGAAGTGGGAAATCAAAAAAATAAAATTACTGAATCTAAAACAAAAATCCAGAAAATTACAGGAAAAACCTGCAAAATTGGCAGTGTAGCAAATACTTGTTCTCCCCACTGTAGGATTTCAGGTGCTCAACTGTTCAGGGTCTCCTTTGTTGCGATGTTTGATTTCATAATGTGCCAAATGTTTACAGTGGTTGATATGTCTGGACTGCAGGCATGTCAGTTTAGCACCTGGATTATTTTACTATGGAGCCATGCTGTTGCAATACATCCAGAATGTGGTTTGGCATTATCTTGCTGAAATGAGCTAGGCCTTCCCTGGAAAATACATTGTCTGGATGGCAGCATATTTTGCTCCAAAACCTGTATATATTGTTCAGCATTAATGGTACTGATGCACCTCCATACTATCACAGATGGTGGTTTTTGCACTGTCCATTAATAAAAAGTTGGAAGGTTCCTCTCCTTTGTAGCCCAGAGGATGCAATGTTTATGATTCCCAAAAATAATCTAAATCTGTTGATTTGTCTAAGCACAGGACAGTTGTGCACTTCACCTCAGTCCACCTAAAATGAGCACAGGCCCAGAGGGGGCACCAGAGCTTCTGGGTGTTGTTTATGTATGGTTTCTTTGCATGGTAGAGTTTTCACTTGCATTTGTGGATGCTGCGGCATACAGTGTTCAAAGACAATGGTTTTCGGAAGTGTTTCTGAGCACATACAGTGATGTCCACTACAGAATCGTGTCTGTTTTTAATGCATTGCCGCCTGAGGGCCGTAAGATCAAAACCATCCAGTATTAGTTTTCGGCCTTGTCCCTTGCGTACAAAGATTCCTCAGTAATCTCTGAATCTTTTAATGATATTGTGTACCACAGAGGATGAGATCTCCAAACTCTTTACAATTATACATTGTGATACATTATTCTTGAATTGTGGCATTGTCTTTCAGAGTGGTGAACCCTTCCCCATCCTCACTTCTGACAGACACACCCTCTCTGGAATGCTCTTTTAATTTTGATGATTATAACTGACAAATAATGAAAACCCCAAATTCTGTATCTCAGAAAATTAGAATATTGTCAAAAAGGTTCAATATTGAAGACACCTGGTGCCAGAGTCTAATCAGCTAATTAACTCAAAATACCTGCAAAGGCCTTTAAATGGTCTCTGAGTCTAGTTCTGTAGGCTACACAATCATGGGGAAGAATGCTGACTTGACATCTGTCCAAAAGACGACCATTGACACCTTGCACAAGGAGGGCAAGACACGAAAGGTCATTGCTAAAGAGGCTGGCAGTTCACAGAGCTCTGTGTCCAAGCACATCAATAGAGAGGCGAAGGGAAAGAAAAGATATAGGGATACAAGCAATAGGGATAACCGGACCCTGGAGAGGATTGTGAAACAAAACCCATTCAAAAATGTGGGGGAGATTCACAAAGAGTGGACTGCAGCTGGAGTCAGTGCTTCAAGAACCACCACGCACAGACGTATGCAAGACATGGGTTTCAGCTGTTGCATTCCTTGTGTCAAGCCACTGTTGAACAAGACACAGAGTCTGGAGGAAGAGATGACATGGTTTGGGGTGCCATGTCATCTGCTGGTGTTGGTCCACTGGGTTTTCTGAGGTCCAAGGTCAATGCAGCCGTCTACCAGAAAGTTTTAGAGCACTTCATGCTTCCTGCTGCTGACCAACTTTATGGAGATGCAGATTTCATTTTCCAACAGGACTTGGCACCTGCACACAGTACCAAAGCTACCAGCACCTGGTTTAAGGACCATGGTATCCCTGTTCTTAATTGGCCAGCAAATTGGCCTGACCTTAACCCTATAGAAAATCTATGGGGTATTGTGAAGAGGAAGATGCAATACGCCAGACCCAACAATGCAGAACAGCTGAAGGCCACTATCAGAGCAACCTGGGCTCTCATAACACCTGAGCAGTGCCACAGACTGATCGGCTCCATGCCACACCGCATTGCTGCATTAATTCAGGCAAATGGAGCCCCAACTAAGTATTGAGTGCTGTGCATGCTCATACTTTTCATGTTCATACTTTTCAGTTGGCCAACATTTATAAAAATATTTTTTTTTGTATTGGTCTTAAGTAATATTATAATTTCCTGAGATACTGAATTTGGGATTTTCATTAGTTGTCAGTTATAATCATCACAATTAAAAGAAATAAACATTTGAAATACATCAGTCTGTGTGCACTGAATGAATATAATATACAAGTTTCACTTTTTTAATGGAATTACTAATATAAATAAACTTTTTGATGATATTCAAATTTTATGACCAGCACCTGTATTTCAAGAAACAATAACATTTCTTAGTTTCAACATTTGATATGATGTCTTTGTACTATTTCCTACTGAATATAGGGATAAAATTATTTGAACATCTTTTCATTTTGTTTTTATTTCCATTTAACATAGCTTTGGAACAACATTTTTGAAAACAGGGTTGTAAATGTGATATTTATTTTGTACAGAAAACTGCACACACAGTGTTTGACTAATTGACTTATGAGGCAATCAGGGAGCTAAAAGACTCCCTTTACACTACAGACTGGGATAACAATAACATACATGACTACACTGAAATGGTCACATCATACACAAATGTTAGTAAATAGGCATGCCATCAAAAAGTATTGTATTACACAACAATAAGCTTAGGAGTCTCTGGAGGGATATAAGGAGAATTCTCATAGGGCATCTGAGGAGAAGCAAAATTACAGGTACAAATCTGTCTACAGGGAGACCAAGAAAAAGCAGAATGGAAAAGAAACTCTCCAGCTATGAATTTTATGTCTGGAAAGGCATCTGAAAGATCCCAAACTACAAACCAAAGCCCCAGCTGCTGATGTGGATCGAGCACTTCCAAACAAACTCAATCAGTGTTGCTGCAGATTAGTCTCTAAAAGGCCTCTTAATCATGAGTAATTTCAGCTCTTACACAATATGTGGGAATTCATTTTCAACACATTGCTTTTCTCTGTGTGGTACGTGCATTTGATAATACACAATATGTCTGTAATGTATGTATAGTATATTTGTATTATTTGTTATTTCTTTACAGCAACAGCTGTAGGCTACAGATTCATCCACGACCAGCATGTTCCTCTTTTTTTGCAAGACGTACAAATGATAGGTAGATAGGTCCACATACACTACAACAGATGTTTTATTCAAGACCAAACAAATGTGTATTTTGATGAACTGTAATAATGGACATGAACATATTATATGTGGAGTTGAAGAAAATATACCTGAAATAATAATTCATTTAGTATATTTTGTCCCAATGCTGTTAATCTATAATTAAACAGTTGCTAGTAACTTCTTCCTCTTAAGTAACACATTAGTTTGGGAAATATGCTAATATTGCTAAAATATAAAAAAAAAAAAATGTTGAGACAGAATTTCCTAAGACTGATTTAGGAAGAGCATTTGTGTAACGTCAAGCCACTAAAGATGGCGTTATAGTAGTTTCCCAGACAAGAGCCAATATATGCTCCAGAAAGATTGCATATGTCTGTAATGTATGTATAGTATATTTGTATTATTTGTTATTTCTTTACAGCAACAGCTGTAGGCTACAGATTCATCCACGACCAGCATGTTCCTCTTTTTTTGCAAGACGTACAAATGATAGGTAGATAGGTCCACATACACTACAACAGATGTTTTATTCAAGACCAAACAAATGTGTATTTTGATGAACTGTAATAATGGACATGAACATATTATATGTGGAGTTGAAGAAAATATACCTGAAATAATAATTCATTTAGTATATTTTGTCCCAATGCTGTTAATCTATAATTAAACAGTTGCTAGTAACTTCTTCCTCTTAAGTAACACATAAGTTTGGGAAATATGCTAATATTGCTAAAATATTAAAAATAAAAAAATGTTGAGACAGAATTTCCTAAGACTGATTTAGGAAGAGCATTTGTGTAACGTCAAGCTACTAAAGATGGCATTATAGTAGTTTCCCAGACAAGAGCCAATATATGCTCCAGAAAGATTGCAAGACAATTGCAGTTGTGAATTATCATATGAGGTGAGCTGCACACCCTTAAACTTCTCCATCTGCTCACTTTAGAAGTTATTTTGCACCCAGCTGCTAGTCATTAGCCTGCAATGTCTGAGTTTGAGGGGTTAATTGAAACTGTCTGCCTGCCTTGTCTTGCTGGAGCAACTCCTAGTGGCAGCTTGGGTGCCTGTAAGCTAAATTTAAGTAGAAGGCCAGAGTTTGTGTTCCTTCTGGTGTGCAAGGATTGCATTCTAGATTTTGTGGTCGAGCAAGTAGTGTAAGAATAGGATGCTTTTAGCAAGACCCATATCTCAACATTGACTGTCCTGGGAGTCTGCTGGGTGTTGCTGCAATAAAGAAGGGTCTTAATTATGAAATTGGGGAGAGAGAAAAATAGTCCAAGTCTTATAATTTCAATATATGCATACCAGAGTTATGAACACTCATTTTTATGCAACAGACCTTTTTATTTATACCTTTTTTTTCTTGTTCTTCATCTGATAACATAGATGTGTCAAGTAAGAATACAGGTTGCGACTGCCGACGTAAAAACTCGTTCATGAAATACATTATCATGGCATGGATAAGGGACTGCTAGCCAGACAATATTGTGCGTGCTCCTTTTTTTGTACGTAGGTAACACGACGCATTTTCTCTGTAGAGCCGGATAAAGCGTACTGACGCAGCCCTAGCAACGAACCAGTAGCATGGCGACGAAGACGCTTTCTATTATTGTAGCTATGTGGATTGCGTGTATTTAGATTTTTTTAGATAACTTTAGCTGAAATATGACTTTTAAAAGAAGCTAATACAACTGAGGTGAATGAGCATGGGATATACTGAGTATGGAGACAAGAAGAGGTGGGTAGCTACAGATAAGTTTGATAGCTAGCTAACGTTAGCTCATTTATTTAGCTAACCTTACGGTTACAGTACAGCTCACTAATTTAATAAAGGGTAATGTAAGCAAATGTTGAGTAAGCTATAAAGCTACCATCAATTCACAAGTATTAGGTGAGTATGTATATATAAAGTAGCCAATAGATTGTAGATTGCTAACTTTCTTGCTACCTATCCAACTTAATATAGCTAGCTACTGTAGCTCACACCATGGCATGTTTTACCCGAAAGTAGATGAATGTGATTGGTCATTAAAGAGAGGAGTGTCACGCGGTTAATAATCTTGTCAACACTGATATAGACGCAGATCATTTTGAAACGGTGAAGTCCATTTTTCACAACGCATCCTTTTTCTCTCTGGATCCATCTCTCAAGGTTCTGAGTTTCACTCAATAGAAACACACAAGTTTAAACAGTTCTCTCGTATAGAACACTACTCGAAATAATTGGGGTTTCAACTCTTATTTTCCAAGAACTCAATAGCCAACCAATAGGAGTTGTGGATTCGAACAAGTCACCAGCTAATATTTTTTTCGGAGCTTACTCTCATTTGACTTTTGCATAGTGGCTGGTAGCCAAAAAGTATTTTTTATTCCGTTTTAAATATTTTGTATTTATGAGTTTGTAGATCCAACAGTAAAGTCCTGTTCATTTGTTAAGTCTTCTGAAAACAGCTGCTAATGACTCCTAACTCTTTTATATGTAGGTGCAGCTGTAACATCATTGCCAACTAGAAGACCAAAAAAACTGATTATTCTCTAGACCTTATGTTTGTATCTCAATCAGTTGGAGAAATCCAGACTTTCTTGTGACATATACTGTATTTTCTGCAACCTTCTCAGATGAAACACTAAAAATTATATGGAGGGATTCACAATTGTGAGACAGACACAAAAAATGCTACCACAAACACAGATCTTGCTATTTATAATAGAATGTGATAACATCTCGTGGGCGATGCAGAACATTTGGGTGTTTAAAGGGGCACTGTGTAGAATCCTGGCTCTAAACAATAACACAACTTGTCTCCTCGTCTTCCCCTACCTGGTGGGGAAGGGCTAACTAACTGGTCCAGGGTGGTTTGGGTGGAAAAGAGTACAGAAGAGTGTCTAAAGCGAGTATACGGAAATTACAAGTCAATTCAAACTGATAAACAGACCAGCGAGAATGTTTAAATGGGGAATATGTCAGTCACTAGGATTAATTTAGTAGAAAAAGTACTTTTTTAAACATTAACTTCAGATTTTATGCTATTAGTAAACATTTTATATATTTTTGAACAATTGTTCCAACTTCAAGAGGACATTAACAGAATTATATTAGATTTTTCTATTTCCAGCAGAACTGGGATTGATCCATTGATCTGAGCCCTGTTAATTAGAGTAATCGCAATAATGTTGAGATCCTGGTCAAATATCCATGTCCAAAAGAAAATAATGGAGAAAAAAAAAATGTCAAGGATGTTAACTCAGAGCACTATAGAATACCCTAATAAGTGTGGAATATAGGTAGAATCATATTCAAAATTATTAAAATGTTCCATCCTGCTGGATTCTTCCACCAAGTATTAAGGGATGTGAAGATGTACACAATGAATACCAGATGTAGGGTAATCTTTAATAATGTAAGTGCAATGCAGTAAAATGTAACAACTAGGCAAGGGTTGTGTAGACCTTCACTAGTGACAGCATCTTATTTACTTTTCTTACAATAGTTTCAAAGAGTAGTCACCTCTGGTGCTAGCATTCCCACTTAATTTCTCCCACAGATAACCTGGCTGCTAGCAAGCAGCTAACTAGATATCAGTAGCTGGCTTGGCTATCTAGCTAGCTTTTTATAACTTGTATTAGGATACCTATTATTGTAGCCTATTGTGCACATGGTATGGTAACTATAACGGAGCAAACAAACAGTTTTGTATGCTAGTGTAGTAGCGGCGTCAGACATGGAGATAGATAGGTAGCCTATCCATCAATCATCCATCAATCTTATGTTGTATTTAGCCTAAGCAGCAAACTAAATAACAGCTAGCTCTGGGGATTGTATAGGTATTTGTATTTGACTGAAGTAGTTGGAGGGGGTTGGACAATATCAGACTATTTGGGCCATGTTAATAAATAACACCTAATCCAAAATATACAAGAGAAAATCATTGGGACAAAGAAGAATCTGCCAAGTGCTAATAACAGCAATAAAGAAAACGACATTTCAAACAACACCTTTTCCCAATAGCCTTTGAAATATACAACTCTGGAAATAAAGAGACCTCTGCAAAATTATCAGTTTCTCTGGTTTTACTATTCAGATATGTGTTTGAGTAAAATAATTTTTTGTTTTATTCTATAAAATATTGACAATATTACAACCATTAGATGACCAGGTGTTTGCAAACTTCAGCCTAGCTCTTCTTTGCATCTCTTTGATGAAGGGCTGTTTGCTAGCTTTGCATGACTTCAGCCCTGCCCCTAGGAACCTGTTTCGAACCGTCCTCGCTGTGCACTTCACCACAGCTGCTGTTTGCCATTCTTTTTTTAGGTCACTTAATGTCATCCTATGGTTGTTGAGTTACATTTGATTGAGTTGACAGTCATCTCGGTCAGTGGACAGTCATTTTCGCCCTCTGCCAGTCTATAGCTTTGTTGTCCCCAATGTCTGTTGCTTGAACTTGTTCTTATGAATCGCTGTTGATAGCCTTGATATTTTCAGGAAGGAAGCAACCTGACGCTCACTGTATCTCCCTGCCAGTAAAGCCAGAATTGAACCCTTCTTTTCCTCACTCATACATTTTATTTTATTCAATTTACCTTTGAGGTACTACTTGCACTGTTTTTGCCATCCAGCTGGTCCTATTGCAAGAGGATAGTGATGACCACAGCAGTGGTTTTTATACTTTTCCTCGTTAAATTTGATTTGGTTCAGGTCATCACCTAATCAATCAATCACATTTATTTATAAAGCCCTTTTTACAACAGCAGTTGTCACAAAGTGCTTTACAGAGACACCTGGCCTTAAACCCCAAGGAGCAAACAACAGTAGTGTTACATTTCAGTGGCTAGGAAAAACTCCCTAAGAAAGCCGAATTTTAGGAAGAAATCTAGAGAGGACCCAGGCTCAGAGGGGTGACCAGTCCTCTTCTGGCTGTGCCGGGTGAGATATTTCTCAGATTTCTCTGGGCTGAATCCAGAGGCTATTTGATTTTAGACTAGGTCAGAAGTATGACCAGGTGGACAAGGACAGGGACAGCAACGGGCCCCCCAAACCAGGTAATCCGCAGGTGTGGACCAGGACCTCATTTCCTCCTAAAATTTTAAACTGGAAGAAACTGAGAAAAGTTAGAAGTGCATTCCTCATATCCCCCAGCACAATAATATAGCAGCGTAACACCTTGGAATTGAGACGGGGGGTCCGGTGACACTGTGGCCCTACCCGGGGGAGGCCCCGGACAGGGCCCAACAGGCAGGAAATTGCCAGGCATCAACCAAAGGGACACCCACCAACCGCAACCCCCCTGAATGAGGGCCGAGTATTGCCAGCAGCATACAGCCTGATTGCACAAGTGTGCAACAGAGTCAACAACAAGCCAGTGACTCTTCCCCTGAAAAGCACTGGAGGGAGGGCATCCCAGTGGCAACGAGAGCCCACCTGGCAAGACAGCAAGGGTGGACAGTATCAAGCCTACTGGTCACCTTCACGCCCCCGGGCCAGGCTACACCTAATTATAAACTGTGCTGTAGAGATGAGTTTTTAGTAGACACTTGAAAGTTTGCACTGAGTTTGTATTTCTAACCTTAATTGGCAGATCATTCCACAGTAGTGGAGCTCTATGAGAAAAGGCCCTGCCGCCAGCTGTTAGTTTAATCAGTACCTCATTAAGTAAAATGATGTGTGCATGTGTTGGAATTTAACAGACACTGGAATGGAATGGCTGCCATACATGTAGAGATGCTGATTTAAGAAAAATTAGGAGTGGTCTCTTAATTTTTTCCAGCGCTGTATATCTATATCTTTCATGTTTTATATGATGGAAATCTCACAAATGGCTGGTTTAAGTAGCACACACTAGATACTTTTCTACTTAATCAATTTCAGGTAATGAATCGCCTCCCCCAAGGCACATTCTGGCTGGACCACCCAGAAGACAAATTACTTTAAAAAGCAGCCGTGAGTATTAAGGTATTACTTTGTAATGTGTAAAAGGGAAGATATGTTTTTAATTTCCACTGAGAAAATGTTCCATTTGTTCCTGTCTTTTAGAGTTTTGCCCTAGGTCATCAAGCAGACTGACTCAGTATATTATTCAAGACCATATGGTATCCCATTATAAAAAGGTGTATTCTGCTAAAGGTAAGGCTGCAAGAGATTCATTAAAATAATTTGTTGTAAACAATTGAAAAGCGCTGTTGATTTTATATCCAATTTCTTACAGCTGCCATTGATGCATCAGTTCCCAAAAGTATGCTGAGCAGTGTAAAATGTAAGTACATTTTCAGAACAAAATCGCAATAAATAGCACATAAGCTATCTGATTTAATTTAGTTCATCCTTGTTGTGTACATTCAGACAATGACCAGTTACAGCGGGAGAGATTGAGGAAAGATGCATCCAGGTCTGAGCGACATCCTCAGTCACACCCAGAGAAGAGCAGCAGAGCATACACCAGAGCATCCTGTCCATCTCAAAATGCTCATGTAAGAAAATGGTGCAGGGTTTTCTGTCCTGCTACAGTAGTCTTACACAGTATTTAGTATCAAGTTTTAAAACCTTTAAAATGTACACTGGTTACCTGCACATACAAATATTTTCAGTCTATTCCCATACAGGCATCAATTTCACTAATTTACATTATTTGTCTCTCTTGAACTTCAGAGCAGAGCTGGTGAAGAAAGTACCTACTTTGACCTGGGAAGCTCCTTGATTTCCTCACAAAGACTCCACACCACCTTTCAAGCCAAGCAAATAGTCTACCAGTCCCAACCAAATGGTGGGTCTAGAAGCCCCTCTCACTTCCTCCACGCTGCTTCTGAGTACAGCTACGGTAGCCCTGACTGCCAAAGGCAGCAGTCAAGCCGCTCCTGTGCCACCACAGGTACCCAGGGTGGCTACAAGGCCTTCCAGGACCCTGTACAAAAGACCTACAGTGGGGATCTGATTCAGAAACATGCCCACCGCTTCACCCAGGACAAGCCCTTCACTCCCAGGACCCTGAAGTCAGACAGTAGATCCTATCTCTCTCGTTATCGCTACTACACGCCACCTCGCAGGAAACCAGCTGAAGACGTGGGAAGAAGCAGCCTGGGGCTGACACGGCGGGAGACGTATCAGGGAAGGTAAGGTGTTGCCCCATCCTTGACTACACAGATTTCTTATTTTTCTGTGTGTGTGAATGAGGTGAGAGAAAGAGAGAGAGCAATATTGGTTTCCGTAACATCTTATCATATTACTGTTGTAGTCCAGAACGTATACTGAATCATGTTTATTTTTCTGCAGCACACAAACCAAGGACTGCTCATCGGCTGAATGGGATGATCCACCCCAGGCAAGTTGGATTGAACGTATAGGTCCTGGGCGAACATATTAAGTGTGTAATACGATACAGTGGTTACTGAAAGTCTACAGACAAAGACTCAAACATATTGCCATAACAACTGGGGAGTTTTTCAGGCCTAACATTTTTTAAATGCAGTTGAACAAGCCATTCATTGTCAAAAAATTATAATGAGTGCCCTTTAAACGCCCAACTGATCATCAACAACTGATGATCCTGGCATAGCATCACCAGAGAAAATACTTAAGCGTCAGGAGGAGTGTGTGGGTAGAGTGGCTTGCCATCATTATCCTGAGTGGATAGCTAAGAAACACATGCTACAACACCAAATTCAACACGGTCTGAGAAGTCACAGTCAGACAGCAGGGAGGGCAAGACATTGTTAAAAAACCTTAAACGGAGTAAACTCTGCTTTCTTGGCTATGAAGAGCTTAGATTAAAATGAATGATTTGTTCACTCTGTTGTTATAGAGACATGGCACAGAGCATGAGTGGTTGGACACAGAGGATGAGTCCCATGCACTGCATCTGTCAGCATCTGGACGACCACACAAAGGAAACAATAGCAGCAGTAGTGATCTCTTCCAGTCCTCATACAGGTACTGTTTGTAATTGTTTCAGACACTATGTGTAGTTGTATGTTAGTTCTCTGTTGATGCTCTGTCTTCATTGTTGTCTTGTACCAGGGTTTCTCCAGACGGAATGAAATCTCCTACCATGAAGAGGGTGTCCGTAGAGTAAGACATTTCTTTTAGCCTTTACTCAGTTCTTTGACTGCTTTCATAAAGTGGAAAATAGGCTGCTAAATGTAATTAATTCAGGATTATAGCAGAATCTTAACAGCTCATAGCAATCTCACCTGTGCAGATTCCTTGTCAAGTGACTATTCTGGTTTACTGTTCCTTTCTCTACAGGGAGGAGGAATTATTGTACCTTGAATTTATTGCTGATGTAACAAATGAGATCTTGTCCAGGGGACTGTTCTCTGACAGGTATGTCTTTGATATGAATATATTATTTTTAAGACACATGAGAGACCCTGTAGCTATAATCTCCTGTATTTATCCTGTATTTATGATGAGCTATAAATCCCAGGTTATGGCCTCAATTATACTCTTAATACAAACCCCAAAAAAGTTGGGACACTGTACAAATTGTGAGTAAAAAAGGAATGGAATAATTTACAAATCTCATAAACTGATATTTAATTCGCAATAGAATATAGATGCCAAATATTGGCTCATTTTGGATTTCATGAGAGCTACACATTCCAATGTAGCAATAAGAGGCCGGAAAAGTTAAATGTACAGATAACGAACAGCTGGAGGACCAATTTGCAACTTATTATGTCAATTGGCAACATGATTGGGTATAAAAAGAGCCTCTCAGAGTGGCAGTGTCTCTCAGAAGTCAAGATGGGCAGAGGATCACCAATTCCCCTAATGCTGCGGTGGAAAATAGTGGAGCAATATCAGAAAGGAGTTTCTCAGAGAAAAATTGCAAAGAGTTTGAAGTTATCATCATCTACAGTGCATAATATCATCCAAAGATTCACAGAATCTGGAACAATCTCTGTGCGTAAGGGTCAAGGCCGGAAAACCATACTGGATGCCCGTGAACAACATATGCACCCATCCAGACGTCGTCTCTTTCAGGACAATGCCAGACCACGTACTGCATCAATTACAATGTCATGGCTGCATAGAAGAAGGATCCGGGTACTGAAATGGCCAGCCTGCAGTCCAGATCTTTCACCCATAGAAAACATTTGGCGCATCATAAAAAGGAAGGTGCGACAAAGAAGACCTAAGACAGTTGAGCAACTAGAAGCCTGTATTAGACAAGAATGGGACAACATTCTTATTCAGAAACTTGAGCAACTTGTCTCCTCAGTCCCCAGACGTTTGCAGTCTGTTATAAAAAAAAAGAGGAGATGCCACACAGTGGTAAACATGGCCTTGTCCCAACTTTTTTGAAATGTGTTGATGCCATGAAATTTTAAATCAACTTATTTTTCCCTTAAAGTGATACATTTTCTCTGCTTGAACATTTGATATGTCATCTATGTTGTATTCTGAATAAAGTATTGAAATTTGAAACTTCCACATCATTGCATTCTGTTTTATTCACAATTGTACAGTGTCCCAACTTTTTTGGAATCAGGTTTATAATTTCACCTCATGAAACCTGCAAAATGTTTTTAAACAGGGGCATGATAATGTTGCTTCACTGGTGTCTGTGTGAAGGTGTCTGTGCAGTTTTCACATGCTGATATTCCTACTAATTTATTCCTCTTTTCTAAGGATCTTGGAACGGGTGTTTGAACGTCACATTGACAAGAATAAACATAGATTATGTGAGGTTAGTGTCTCAACTTCACATGTGCCTCTACTATGGTAGCATAATCATGTTGCTTTTTATACAAATCTTACATGCAAAATTACAGAACGATGACCATACTGTATGTCTTCTCTTGCAAATGATACATTTGTCAGAGGTTTCCTCAGCATCACAGACATTGTCTGTTTCTGTAATCTGTTTTGTCTTCTACTAACTGAGAGTACACTTGCTTTTAGGGTAGCCTACGCATCATATCATACTACATAATATTTATAATACTTTTCTTTCCTGACATTTGTTTATGGTACAGTGGGTCCTTTTATTTATTTATTGGTGTATTATCAGCTACTGCCAAAAACATGGATCTGAAAACACACTTTTCTTTTTCAAAGGCATGCAGCATATTTATACTAAAAAAGCAGAAGGTCATGTACCGTAAAACATTCTAGTTTTGCATGCCCACAATGCCAAACATTTAGAAAGCAAACATGGGTTTTTACTCATGGAGTCTGTTCTTGTTCTTTTTAAGGACAAAATGCGCCATCTTCTGGAGACACTACACAATGATATGCAAAGTCCAGCCAACACACCTGCTTTTAGTGCAGAACCTGTGAATGGTGAAGGGACTGAGGTTGACCTTCTTCATAGTAATCTGCAGGGTCTGGATTGCCTGGACAGAGGAGCTTTATCAGAAACCAAAGAAAACAACTACTTTTTTCCCTATTCATTGATTAAGAAGGAAAATGATGTTCCATTGTCAGTGACCAAACTATTACATGGCAGCCAACCTGAGAGCACTGACTCTATCAGTCTACCTGCTGGTTCGCCAGATGATAAAGAAAGTGCTATGGGGCATAATAATAACAGGGAAAATGTTTCTCCATCATTAAATGAAAATACACCTTTAACCCCTGAGGATGGTCACCATAGAGAAATAGAACCAATCGAAGACAGTCATGGTGGGATGTTGGTAGAGCTGGAAGATCTCGAGAAGAATTTGTCAAAATCGTTACATGTGTCCTATGCACCTGATTTCCCAGAGCTGGGAGTCTCTGACAATATAAACGAAGCAGCCTCTTTCAGCGATGATGAGTTTTGATATTATTTGCAAGTTTAAGTGAACTGTACGTAATATGTTTTGCATCTGAAAATGCCTTTAAATAATCTTGAGCAATAGTGGATAGCTTGGGGCATGTTCAATGCTTGTCATATTATATATAGCTCATTGTAAATCAAAAGAGACTATTTTCTTTCTTAGTAATTTCATAGAGATCTTTACCATCCAAATGTGTTTTATAAATGGAAGATGTATGTTTCATACTTTTTGTAAAATGCCTATTACTGTTTGGGGCACTGTATTGCCTTGAAGATTTCCACTACAGTATTGACCAATATGTATTTGGATTATTATTACACTAGTGATAATGAACTAGACCAGAAATGTATTTTGTACTATATATTTATCAGATAAGAGAGAGCATCATTGATTTAAACAAAATTATTTGCCCTGTTTTGGGACACTGGACTCTGTGACATTTAGCCTAGTTAACTGTGACCTTGGCTGTGATTGACAGTGTTTTTCCATGTTTACAATAAAATACGTTGTTTTTATGAACTCCCTCTTTCATCATGAACTCTGCACAAATGTCAACTTTGTTCTAGTGGGGCAAAAAAACAACTGCAGTATCACAAACTGTATTTTACATCAACCTGGCATAAAGTTAGTATTAGTGCTGAATGATGTTGTCATGAGCAGTGTGTACTTTATATACAGTTGTGCTCGTAAGTTTCTATACCCTGGCAGAAATTTTGAAATTTGAAAATATGACTGACCTTGCAAAAAAAAAATATTTAAGGATAGTGATCATATGAATACATTTATTATCACATAGTTGTTTGTCTCCTGTTTAAATCATAATGATAACATAAATCACCCAAATGGCCCTGATCAAACATTTACCTATCCATGAATGTTTGGTCTTGTTCCAGACACACAAAATGGCAATTAAAGGTGAATTTCCCACACCTGTGAGTGTCTGTATAAATAGTCAATGGTTTTGTCAGCTCTCATGTGGATGCACTGAACCGGCTAGATACTGAGCCATGGGGAGCAGAAAATAACTGTCAAAAGACCTGCGTAACAAGGTAATGGAACTTTATAAAGATGGAAAAGGATATAAAAAGATATCCAAAGCCATGCAAATGCCAGTCAGTACTGTTAAATCACTTATTAAGAAGTGGAAAATCTGGGATCTCTTGATACCAAGCCAAGGTCAGGTAGATCAAGAAAGATTTCAGCCAAAACTAACAGAAGAATTGTTCGGGATACAAAGAAAAACCCACAGGTAACTTCAGGAGAAATACAGGCTGCTCTGGAAAAAGAAGGTGTGGTTATTTCAAGGAGCACAATACAACAATACTTCAACAAAAATGAGCTGCATGGTCGAGTTGCCAGAAAGAAGCCTTTTTCTGTGCCAATGCCACAAAACAGCTTGTTTACAATATGCCCGACAACACCTTGACACGCCTCACAGCTTCTGGAACACTGTAATTTGGAGTGACGAGACCAAAATAGAGCTTTATGGTCACAACCATAAGTGCTAGGTTTGTAGAGGGGTCAACAAGGCCTATAGTGAACAGAATACCATCCCCACTGTGGAACATGGTGGTGGCTCACTGATGTTTTGACGGTGTGTGAGCTCTAAAGGCACGGGGAATCTTGTGAAAATCAATGGTATGATAAATGCAGCATGTTATCAGAAAATACTGGCAGATAATTTGCATTCTTCTGAACAAAAGCTGTGCATGGGACGCTCTTGGACTTTCCAGCACGACAATGACCCTAAGCACAATGCCAAGTTGACCCCCAAGTGGTTACAGCAGAAAAAGGTGAAGGTTCTGGAGTGGCCATCACAGTCTTCTGGCCTTAATATTATCAAGCCACTTGGGGGAGATCTCAAATGTGCGGTTCATGCAAGACGACCAAAGACTTTGCATGACCTGGAGACATTTTGCCAAGACAAATGGGCAGCTTTACCACCTGCAAGAATTTGGGGCTATTAAAAAACTATATAAAAACTATTTATATAGTTTAAAACTATTAAAAAAAGACTGCACGCTGTCATTAATGCTAAAGGGGGCAATACACAGAATTAAGAACTATGGGTATGCAGACTTTTGAACAGGGGTCAGTTCATTTTTTTCTTTGTTGCCATGTTTTGTTTTATGATTGTGCCGTTCTGTTATGACCTCCAGTTGAATGTGAATCCCATAAGAAATAAAATAAATGTTTTGCCTGCTCACTCATGTTTTCTTTACAAATGGAAGATATCTTACCAATTTTCCAAAGGGATGCAAACTTATGAGCACAACTGTATTAGGAACTCCAAAATTCCTCATACCTCACCCATTGCTTAGTCAAGCATTGCCCGTCCTCAACCCTCATCTAGCAGGGTATTCACACTACACTCAAGTGTCAAGTGTCACCTTTCCTCAAACCTCTAGGGTTTCATAAAGTCACCACACTAATTTCTTATTGCTGCCTACCTTTAATGTAGGCACGTAAAGTTTACAATATTAGGCCTATAGTCTCATACTAAAGTGAATACACCCTGTGGACAGTTTGTTTTTTTCTTACATATTTGGACATTTAGATATGTAATCTTCATTTCAACAGTACTGACAGGTAACAGTAACCTAATTTAACAACTTACACTAAAATTATTTTTATAATTTATTCATCAAAATGAACAGAAAAGCAATTTCACAATGTTACAATAGCCAGTGTTGCATCCTTTGGGCGAAATAACTTCATGTAGCCATTTCATGTAACTCTATTTCAATCTCTGATATTGACTTTGTATCAGCCTAACCTACCAACCTACCATTTCTATTCAAGACATTCTATTGTAGCTTTGCTTGGTCATTGTGTTCATGCTCGATATATGTTCAATTCACCAATGTTCAATTTGCTTGGTCTGCTTCTCTGGCAAACGTCAGTCATGTCTTGATATTTTCTTTTGAGAGCAGAGGCTTCTTCCTTCCTTAACTCCCATGTAGGCCAAATTTGTGCAGTGTTTTTCTGACAGTTAACTCATGTACTTTGATATTGATTTTGAGAGACTTGTTGATCCCTTGATGTTACCCGGGAGTTTTAGGGACGTTTATGAGCAGTTTTTTGTCTGCTCTTGGCTGTCTGTCATACAGTGAAATTATGTACTTTGAATTGCTTGGAAATTGCATTATAACCCCTCCCAAATGTATAGGCATCAATAATCCTTCTTCTTTTGATCTTAGTAGGATTTGTTACCACACACACAAAAGGTTAATACCAATCCAGATCAAGTTTCTAATCTTTATAGAAGGCTGAACCCTTCCAAGTTACTCTAATAATTTTCTAATTATTTGAACCGGTTTTTGGGAACCTGATTCTACTTTTAGCTGTTTTACATTATGGTAAAGGAATAGGTGTAATAACTTTCCGCACAAGAAAATTGCTTTTCTGCAAATTTTTCTTTCTTTAATGGTTTTCATTTTTTAGTGTGATTTGTTAAATTGGGTTTATCAATGAATATAGTTGGAATTTAGCTCTGATACCTATTTGTCCAAATATGTGTCCAATATCATTGTGTCTATATAAAAAAAGACTACATTTCAGGAGGTGTGAACTTTTACATATGATGGTATGTGTTTTATACAGTCTGAAAATGCATTTCTACTAACAAATGACTCTAGGCTTGGCCCTTTTATGTTTAAAGTTGGTGTCTGTTTCCATTCTATAATAACCTGCTTATTGTGGGGATAAGTACTGTAGTTCATCAGATTTTCTAATCTAACAGATTATCTGTAGAAGAGATTCAGCCCCATGGATAGCACTGTGGTTGAACTACTTCAATTGAATTTAAACCAATTTTAATTTTTGTCACAGCATAATATACTCCATCAGGTTCATGGAGATTGGTGCCTATTGGCTCCAGGGAATATTTCCTGGTAGAGTATGCAGTATGATAAGCAGAACTACTTGGCAAGATGTGCGTCAAAGGACACGTGACAATCTTTCAAACCTGCTGGGAGGTTTTGGAATGAGGCGAGCCATAATCGGTAACTGTACATCACAAAATTGCATGGGGAGTTAACCAGGTCCCGGGAAACAATTAGTGTTATTACTGGTCAGATGCACACCTGTCACTTGAAACTGCACAGTTGAAGACTGGTGAATATGTCAGGACGCAATGCACATACAAAAGCCCTGAGGCTTCTTTTCGGGGTATGTGGTGCTGTGGTGGTGCCACATACAGGCATGTGGTCAAGGTTTCCAGAAGGCAGTGCATTGGCTCAGAGACCCCCAGGGTGGAGTAGTTATAGTCAGCATTGCTTTTTCTTTACTCATCATGCTGTAGCATCTCCCATTAGGTGGATCAGCAACCCCCTCATGAGGGTATGGCCCTTGCAAGTAAAACTGAAGTAATTCGTCTTTAAATCGTGTTCTCCTGTGACTGTTCCAAACAAATACTAGCCCAAATTATTTATCCATATTTGAGTTGTCTACTCATATAAATCTGCTTGATGAATAATCCATATATATATATATGTGTATATCCTACTTAATGATGACTGGAGATGATTAAAACATAAATGCATTCATATTAATATCAACTTTTGTTTTTAGCCCAACTGTTATTTGTAAATAATATAGGTTGCTGTTTAATGTAAATAATGTACGTTGCTATTTAATGTGTATGGGTTTTGTTCCATTGCTCCTTTGTTTGACACTTGACCAGTGTTAGGCTAATACTTAACTAATTGAAGGGTGAGGGGAGGGCGAGGTTAAGAGACGTTCCTAATATGTTTTCCGTATTTCTAGCTTGGCATTCCAGCTGTCTGATGTCATGGCCTCGAAATCCGCAGTGTATCACGCCGCTGTTAAAGAAGTAATCAAACTCAATCAAAGGAATTCGTACAATCAAATCCATAATGGACCTGAGGAAAATATGATATGTAATGTAAAGTTATATAGTTTTCTTTGTCTATTAAAATCAGGGAAGTAACTTTTATAAAAGACAAAAATGTAGATCCGCGGATGCAGAGATTCATACACACTTGTTGCTCTTTATTCGGCAGGAAGTGAAGAACGCGTTAGCTGGACGAGTATGGTTTCAGCATGCATACTTCAATCTAAACAAACTAAACTTTTTCAGTATTTGACATAATTAGTATGACTGTAGGCAGCTTTGGATATATTTGCAATTTAAAGATGGACTAATTTTGCGTTTGACGAAGACCAGTAATACATCAAGAAGGTAACTGTGTAATCAATTTGCAGGGATTTTGTTAACTTGTGCCGGTGATGATGGAGAACCAGTTTTGACGACGTTAGGTATGCTAGCGAACCTCGCTGCTACAAAGCTAAGTGCACTAGCTAGCTAACTTTAGTTTGGCTTTAATGTAGCACAATTATTCTAGCTGCTTTAACCCAGATTAGCTTGTTGGTTTACATCTACCGCGTTAAAAACTGTTAATGTTTTCAATAACGTTACCTACTGTGGCAAAGTAGCAAAATTGACAAATTAGCAAGGCTAGGCTTAGCCAACTAACTTGTTAGCTGCACTAAGTAGTGTGGTTACCTAGCTAACGTCGGAAATGTGCTTTTTTTGTGTGGAGACTTTCGGTCTTTAGTACAATATAGTTATAGCTAACCTTTTATTGATTGTTGTAATATTTGATATTGGTTGGCTAGCAAAGGCACTCGATCTCTTTGCAATTAGTCGAATAAGTAGAGTGAACTGTCACTGCACTGTCAACATTCAATGTTGTTGATCTGTTATTCCAGTGTGAGGGACATGTCTAGTGTTCATCCACTGTACTGATCTTAAAACGCAGGGAAGTACGACGGTCAATGTTTAAAACACCAATTTCTCAATATGTCATTAAACTACGAACGTAGTTAGTATATGTTGGTATCAGTTCTGTTGGTTTGTATTTCACTATTGTTTTGAATGCGTTACGGTATTGAAATGGAACTGTTGATAGTATGTGCTGTCGAATCTTTGCATTTAGTGTAAAAAATATTGAATGCCTTAATATGGCAACAAAATTGAGTGACCAAATGTCAATATAAATTCTGAAAATGGTTACATACTAATGTTTATTCTGGACAACGGTGGTCATTCAGGGTTGCGGCGTTCTGTAATTCATAGTGACTCAACAACATGTGAAACGGTTCCAGGGGATGTAGACCTCCTTAAGACACTGTGTTTTGGTAGAAGTAATGCAATTATGGTTTTTCACGGTATCCCTCTATAACCGTATGTGGAGTGATGTCAGTCATTCATATTTCTGGTGAGTGCTTTGTCCATTTCACTTATATCACATGTGACAGCTGTGGTCTGTCAGCCAGTCGCTCATCCACTAATCTTATCTCCAGACATCAGCCTAGGCTCAATTTGCTTGTGCTCAGATTGGAGGAGAGCCGGCTGTTAAACAAGGTTTCACCTGATAGAACTGTGCACAGGCCAGTGATATAGGCTTTATGTTAATGCAGCCATGGCCTGAGTGCCATTGATGCAGATGTTTTTGATGAAACCTGTGTCTGTAGACAGTCATGCCCTTTTCCCTATATCGATTGCTACTTTCTGCCACAGATATCTGCATATTTTCTGTAATTTTATATACTATGTCCCGGTTAATAATGTGATAGCAAAACTATTTTTTTATTTATCCTACCTAGCAAGCTAACATAACATGCATACTGTACATCAGCAAGAATAATAAAGAAAATATTCACCTATTTTTCGACAATAATTGACTAAATAGATCCAGAAAAAAAACGATAATTGAACAAAATAATTGTTTCTTTTGGTGGACTACAGCAAGACATTTTCTGTGACTGAAATTCTATTAAGCTACTGGGGAAGGTTTTAGAAAGAGGGAGCTTTCCAGTGTGATCAGGATCTTTATGTTTGTATAAAATGCATCCTGGCATTAGGTGCATGTCTTAACTACAAACACAGTTTTGAGTGAATCTGCGCAACAGTGAAGCTTAAGCCATGCAGATGGTACTATGTCAGGTCAATTGAAAATGTTAAATATTATAAAGATTAATTCGATTTTCAGTTCCCTTCATTTTAAAATGCTTAAAAATAACCACAAATAATGAAAGATGCACAAATCTCCTTTTGAAGCCGAAAAAGTTGGCAAAAATTATGATAGAGCACGAATGCATGTTCCGGTTACATATTAATTGTCCCAATTATTAGATTGCATTCTGTTTTAGTTTTTTTTATGCATGTGGATCATAAAAATCTGCTCCCCCTGGCATGTATTGACTTTGCCGTGAAGATATACAGACAAATTAAAGGAAAAAACAACAATGTTGTTGTAAGGTGTTGGGCCATCATGAGCCACCAGAACAGCTTCAGTGAGCCTTGGCATATAATTTGAGTCTCTAGGACACTATTGTAGTGATGGAACCACATTCATCCAAATATATTCCCTAATTTCTAGTTATTTAAATGTTCCATAGGTGTTCAATTGGGTTGAGATCTGGTGACTATGTAGGCCATAGCATATGATTCACATCATTTACACATCAAACCATTCAGAGACCCCTTGTGTCCTGGGGGCATTATCATCCTTGAAGGCACCCAATAATGAACTATTTTTTTAAGTCACCTATCACCCTTTCCTCTTGCATCTTGATCCAAAGTTGAGGGTAACTGGGCCTGCTCAGCATTTTTATACAAGCCACAGAGCATGATGGGGTGTTAACTGTATCGTGCAGTTCACCTTTATGGAAGCGTCTGCATTCGTTATGTTCCTTTCGAACTGAACCTGCTATTCAGTTCCTCTTGTTCTCCACAAAGAGATGTTTCAAAAGATCTGTTTGTTTGCAAACAAACCATCACTCATTTTGAGAAAGAATAGACTGTCATTATTCAATGTGACAAACATAAAGATTGAATAAAAACATTGTCAAATTACTTAAGTCAAGACTAAATAAAACATGGGTGCCAAAGTTGAGCCACTGTGTCTTTGCCCCAGAAAAAGCACTGGACACTGCATACTTCTGCAACCCTCTGTGCACATGCACATACTACCGCAGGAGTCAAATCATGTTGTATGAGAATTAAAGGTCTTCACTGGTCTAAAAAAGTTAAAGGAACCTTTGTTGTTCCCCCCCAACCGAATACACATCTATGAAAATAAAAAAGCAATCCCATTCCTAATCGACCTGATGACAAGCACACCCATACTGAAAAGTACAGTGTAAATAAAGGGAAAAACAGGCCTGTACATTCTGATCTGAAAAACCATTTCAGAACTAAAAATAGAGAGAGATCGAATCCATGATGGGGTGCAGTCATTGCTGTAAATAGGTTGAACAAGCAATTCTGTCAGAATGAGACATTGTTAGGCCTTGTTAATTTCTTTGAAATGAACCTAGCTTTACGAAGTGTTTATTGTAATAGTTCAGCATTGACATGACTAGCTGTCTAATTAAAGAGGTTGCTAGCAAAAGAGTGGCAATACATCTGGTCTAATTGCTGTTACTGATTTATGATCATGCCCTTGCTAGTTTGCATTCTGAAATGTAAGAAGATTGTTGCGGTATTTACATATCAACATTAAACATTCAGGGATAGTTTGTGCCTTAAATCAATGCTTTCTAATGATCTCAAAGCACCCTTTTGCCTGTAAACATACAGTGACACATAAATTGGCTCTGTGTGCAGCAAATGGCAGATTTGCATTAAGGCCTGCTGTAGCGCTGATTGGCTATGGTTCTCAGGTCATGGGAGACCGCATGGTTTTGGTGATTTTTATTCACTGCAGTGTCTTTGTTTCCAGACCCGCATGTACTTTCCCGCTCTAAATCTCTATAGAACTTTCTGAAATTCCTTATTCTATGTCATTCCCAAATATTCTTTGAAAGTATGGAAACGGGAAAATGACAACGTCTGTGTAATCGCTTGTCAGAAAGTGTGTGAAGGCCATCAGAGTATTACTTAAACTATTGGAATATATTTTAATGATATTGTTGTTTAAATCCTGTAAATTCCACTTGAAGATAAGCGTTCACAGTTTTCTCTTTAACTCAGACATTTAATTAACAAAGGATGGATCCAGTCAGTAATTATATTTCAATTGCATTTATGTCATACACAACCCCTATCTCAATTTCTTTTGGATCCAGACCTGCTCGTCTTACTGGTCCTATCTCAAAAGTTTGGGTCTGGTAGAGTCATGAAGACCTATAACGTGAAGTAGCCCTGGTCAATTTGGCTGCCTACAAACAGCCAATAGGCATCAATTACCGGCTAGAGGAACCCCAGCTTCTGTGATATGGCTAGCCAATATTGATTGGGCAGCAATACCATTAATTAGCTTAATAAATGAAACTGCAACCAATAAGCTGTGCATTGCTTTATTGTTCCGAGATCTGCCACTTCCGATGTCCACTGGTGCTCAGCCTTTGAGCCACAGGCTTATGTAGCAGCCAAGTGCACCAACGCAACCATATCAAGTTGTCTGTGGTGTGTTAAAGCTGGGTTGGATCAAAAGCCTGCACTCTGTTGTTACTCTTAAATAAAAGATAATTTTGTATAACATCGATACTGCTATTTTTTGTTTGTAATATGTTATATGGAATATGTTTTACTTCATCTATGTCAATCATTTAAATTGTCCAATCAGTGCCTCCCTTTCTCTTTTTGCAGGGTCCATGCATCCAGGCATGGGTGGGCTCTTATCCACTCTGTCTCCGATGGGCCCAGTTTAGAAAGGCAACACCCATTTCTGGATCAAGGAAGGACTCCTTTACCTAAGGACGTTGAAACATGCCCTTGCCATTTGGCTTAAAGCTCAAAAGAACTCGAAGGTACACCGTCTCAAGCAAGAGCTGCCTGGTCACACGCATTCAGCTGCTCAATGGCGAATTTGTTGAGTTTACCCTTTCCGTGGAGAGCACCGGGCAGGAGTGTCTGGAGGCAGTTGCACAGAGACTCGAGTTACGAGAGGTATGTATGCTCATTCAAAGCAAGTGAAATGCTGAGTGTTGTCCGTTATGTTTGAGATTACTCATCCGAAGTGCGTGGCTTCATTGTTATCATAGCCTGATATATTGTTCTCTAGCATAACTAATTGTTTTACAATGGAGGGACTATCAGAAACCTGGAATGTATCCCATTGTCTCGAGGGTGTGGAAAGAATAATTTGTTTAATTTAAAGGGCATTACTCATTGGCCTAGTCATTCTTCCGTCACATAGGGCTAGCAGTGCTGACGCATTAGGCCAGACATACTCCCCTGTGCTGGGATTACTTATACTCCCCTGTGCTGGGATTACTTATACTCCCCTGTGCTGGGATTACTTATACTCCCCTGTGCTGGGATTACTTATACTCCCCTGTGCTGGGATTACTTATACTCCCCTGTGCTGGGATTACTTATACTCCCCTGTGCTGGGATTACTTATACTCCCCTGTGCTGGGATTACTTATACTCCCCTGTGCTGGGATTACTTATACTCCCCTGTGCTGGGATTACTTATACTCCCCTGTGCTGGGATTACTTATACTCCCCTGTGCTGGGATTACTTATACTCCCCTGTGCTGGGATTACTTATACTCCCCTGTGCTGGGATTACTTATACTCCCCTGTGCTGGGATTACTTATACTCCCCTGTGCTGGGATTACTTATACTCCCCTGTGCTGGGATTACTTATACTCCCCTGTGCTGGGATTACTTACACTCCCCTGTGCTGGGATTACTTACACTCCCCTGTGCTGGGATTACTTACACTCCCCTGTGCTGGGATTACTTTAGAATCTCACTCTACTAACTGTAAAACCTAGACCGACTGTCCTGTAGGTTCTCTCTAACACTAATCTAGCACAGCTGCCTCTAATGAGTAGTTCTACAGGAACATGTTTGGGCAGCCCTGGCGTAGAGGATAACCGTACTCGTCCAGTAATGTGTCTATGAATCTCTGGTAAGGAGGTATGAAGACTGAAAGACTTTAGGACAGGATACTAAAATAAACATCTATTAACATTGTTACTGTATATAAATATATAGTAGTATATAATAGGAAGGTAAGTCTTTCTGAAATATTAATATATCATCATCAGTAAATGTATAGCCTATGTTTTGTCTTCGCTATAAGAATCTGTTGAATATACTAGTGATATAATTGTAATTTATTTTTTTTAAATACATTTTGCCACAACATTGTGATAATTTAGATCTAATTTAAAAGAGCTCTTAGCCAGGATAAATTACTGGAGCTCAGTGGCACCACAACAGTTTTACCATTGAGGGTCACTGGTTCAAACTAGCAATCTTTTGGTTACTCGCCGAAGTCTCCAACAACTCTGCCACATCTTATCAGTAGCAAGGGTATAACTGTAATCAGAGCAATCACACAGTCAGGCTTGTGGCCAAACTCCCTTTATCATAAACAATACTGTTCCACACCACCGTTCATTGTGTGATGCACACTGCTCAACTCCAGGGAGGGGCTGTGCAGCAGTCTGTAACTTTCCTTTTGGGTTTGTCGGTCAAGTTAAATGTTTTTACCATGCATGATTTCAAATAATGGGAAACATTTGCTTTTCAACGTCAGCATTTTCAAAATGTTGCCTGTTCTAATTAAACAAACACACATTTAATATATTGGTCCTCTCAGTGCTCTAAAGTGCATGAAAATAGGGCTCTGAGGTTTATAGGGCTCTGAAAGTCATTATAGGAGGGATACAGTTATGAAAATTATCTGTACAGTATTATATCCTTTATGCTCATACTGGCCAATTTTGCAGTTTGGTTGGTAAAATGAAATGCTTTTCAGAAATCATTCTTCATTGTATCGCAAATAATTGAACAACAAATTGAACCCTGGTTGGAACTTCAGCAAACAAGTTACTTTCAAAACAACCACATGAATTGCACATTTATCATAATATTGCTGCCTCAGAAGAAAAAGGAACCATGGGAAATATTGTTTTTCATTTACATGAAAGTAAAACTGATAAGTTGATAGTTAATAAGTTGGACATGGAGGTTTGAAGGAGAAAAAAAATGTCATGATTGTGTTTGGTGGGGACAGACATGGCACAAGACAACGCACGCGCGTTGACTGTTTTAGTCACTGTGTTACATCCCAAGCCCACCCATATGCAGTATTAGGTCACTGTTTGACAAATAGTGTGGCGCTGTAGGCTGGAGCATTACTTATTCATTCTTTTGTGATGTATTCCCTGTGAATGGTGATGGGGTTTTCCACTGTTCAGTGAAAATAGTCATTGATGTTGTTCTTCGAACATTCTGATAATTCAACTGTATATTACCCTATGCACTATATGGTGCTGTTTGTGCTAAATCAGCTAATTTTTTGTCCAGTAAGAGGTTGCCCATTTACACTTTGACTACAGAATTACTGTTATGGTTCAGATGCCCGCAGTTGAAGTTCAGTACTACCTAGGTAGAGAGAGTGCCTCAGGTAATTTTCCAGACTTTTGTGATGGAATAGGATAAACAATATAACTGCAGTAGCAAGTTTCGAATAAAATCTGGAAAATGTTATTCTTACTGAGACAAATGTATGAATTTGTTTGGTGGAACCTTTGATGTTCACGTGGGACCTTTGCACATAGAACTCTGAAAGATATGCGCCCACAAATAACTGAGAGGTACCTGCAAGCAGTGATTCTATTGCGTTAATTTTACCGTGGCACCCCGTCACGGCAAGGAAAAGTGCATGCGATTTGAGGAAAACACATTGCATTGTCATAGTAATCCGAGCCACCAATACGCTCTATGTAGATGAGCTGTACTAGAAGAATAGACGTCCTCACCGCGTTCGAAAAGACGGTTTTTCAACCTGTGAGCACCACGCGCGACAATACCCATTTTCTCCCGGTGCGCAAAACATAATTTTATAGTGTACGCCTCTGTAGAAGGAAGGAGATCACCATAGCACCACAAGTTGAAGGTTCCTTGACTACATTAATTAGCTAACATTTCAGTTAAAACACATTTTCTCACCTCGTTTAGATGAAGCGATCAATATTGCTGCCACAATTGTATCCCCCGTTATATTGAAAATCAATCACGTAAGGCAAAGCAAGTTTTGCTAGCCAACAGTACTATTTTACCATGCTAGCTAGTTGTTCATCCAACATTAATTGCGACGTAAATGGATCCGTTTTTGATGTGATTTTTTTGTTCGTTTAAATATTTTAATCATTTGCAGCAAAAGAGAAAGGGGAAGCATGGACAATAGTGTTAGGTATTGTTTTTCTTAACCTGAATAACCTTATTAATTGGGAAAAAAAGATTGTTAGCCTACCAGGGCAGAGGGGACAGGAAACAAGATATGGAGATAATGGAAGAGGAATAAAGGAGAGAAGAACAAAGTGAAGAAGAGATGGAGGGGAGGGAATAGGAAAAGGAGAGAATGGATGGAGGGAATAGGAAGCAAATTGTGAGGAAGAAAGGAAAGAAGAGATGGAGCAAACGGAGGAGGCTATCTAGCTACTTGCATGTGTCCCTCCCTCAACACTGACCTGCAGCTTCCAGGTCCCCGCAGTTTCCATTGACACAAATTAGTCAAGAAAAGGTGTACTTCAGACAAATCTGGATCAGTTTTTGTTTTTTGTTACAGACAACTTTTCGATTAAAGACAAAAAGAAACAAGTTGTTGCCTACTGAGTGCACGCACCCTTAACCAATGCTTGTTTAATGTAAGCAGATTAGATTAACACTTTTCCCCCTAATTGCAGGAAAAGCACCATCTAGTGATTCAAATCTGTTAAAAATCATGTCATATAACAGGCAGTAAACATGAACTTCTTTGTCAGAGATGCACAGGAACAATATTGAAGGATGAAGAGTCAGTGATCTATACTACTTGTAAAACCTGAAGGCCATTGGGGTGGGCTTGGTGTAGGGCAAATCTTTTAGCTTCCGGGCCATATCGGGTTTTTACGCAAAAAAAAAACAACACTTTTTAATTGTATTTTTATTTTGAGAAATGATATATTATACATACACTATGTAGAGCCCGACTAATATATCGTTTGACCGATTTCATCGGCAGATAGCCTATTAGCAGTTTACCGATATTGGCGATTTAATCACTGATAAGAGACCGATTGCATTTGTTTGCAATTCATTATTTGTTCTGAAGAGGGCGCTCTTTCACTGGATATAAGTTTGCGCTCTACAAAGGGATGACTCCCACAGTGGGAGGGAAGAGAACAAACTGGTTTTAAGGTGAGTTTAAATAGAAGCTTTCCA